>NC_056727.1:1114604850-1115204850 GCF_019279795.1 Protopterus annectens
AGTGATCTAACGTTATCCCTGTTGGCTACTGTTCCCATGACCCAGTGCTGTAGAATTTGTTCATTAGCGTAGGGGAATGTGGAGGTATGAAAGTTCCAGGCAACACAAACACACCTTCCCTTTCCCCTAATTACCCCCCTACTGTCATGTCCCAGACAGCCCCACACACAGACTCTCAGGTGTAGTACCACACATGTATGGACATGCATGCATAACCCCAACACTGCCTGTCTGTTCGACTGTCCCGCTATGGGTGAACATGAGCAGTCATGTTACTTTTTGTAGCCAAGCGTGAATGCCTTATTGCAGGCAGTCCCAGGGGAGAGTACAGTGCTGATTACCATGTGCCTTTGCCCTGGAATGCCTTGTTTGCATTTAGCACAGCTGCAGAGACAGCCTACCTTGGTGCTGCATATTTTGTGTCTTGTAGTACCATGGTAGGGCTATCTCTGAGCCAGAAATAGTCACTGTGTAATGTACATCTTGGGTAAACTTTCTGAATTCGGACCAATGTATATAGTTATACACTGATCAGATTTGTTTTGTTGTTGGTTTTTGGTTAAAAGTTGTGTAGAAAATGCTAAAATTGTCTTCAGATTTTTTTAATGACTTGTTTTGGATATGTTGTATATCTCGGTGGATGTAGATCTTACATGATTTGACACTGCGAGCAGTAAAACGTCTATAATGAAGTAATCATTAGAATATGGGTAATAAGAGTGCAGAATGTATGGTGTTTTATGGTAAGTCAACAAAGAAACTAATAAAACAACATTTTCTGTATAATTTTGTACTGTTTTTGTATGAGCATACCCAAGTTTGACTATACAGTAAATGGGGGGAAAAAAAGATGGTGCCTTTAGCCCCTTACGTTAAAAGGTAACTGTGTTCTGACTTTTATAGAAGTGGGCCTAAAAAAGAAGTGAGGTTACTGTCAGAAATCTCCAAACATATTTTGCTGGTGTCAGAGACCACTTTCATTAGACGTGTGCATACCTGAAAATTGGAGAGCCTTGCCAGTACCTTGTACAGTGACCTTCCCATCTTGATATGACTGCCAGAACATCCTCCATTTACACTGGTAGAATAAATGTAATAAAGTCTAGGAAGTTATAGCTTGCCTGTTCCAATTTTAAAATTGTTAGATTTTTTTTTTTTTTTGAAGTTTGTGATGTATTGTGTTGTACATTGCAGTGGATTTCTTGAGTAAGGAGAGTGGCTTTAAAGTTCATCTACAGACATAATACTTACATTGATATTGCATATATATTATATATATATATATATATATACACACACACACAATATAGATGGAGGGAGGGAGTTTGAGTAGTCAAGGGTCTTACTGCAGAACTAATACAAGACTTGAGTAATACCTTAACATTTTAGTCTTTGCAGGAAGTTCCACAGTGATTAATAACTAGTTAGAGCAACTGCATATACAAATTATTGCTAAGATTTAGAACACGTATCATGTTAGAGCCACATAATCAGGTAGACTAAAGAGTACGGACATGCTGAATTTTCTGAAATAAAGCACAACACTGTTTAATGAAATTAAAGTGTGATACAGAGAAGGCAGTCCAGTCTGTATTTTATTTATTTGCGTTTGTTGACCTGGTTAGTACCACTAGGCCAGTGGCAGCTTTTCAAGAAGAGACCTGATGTGGTATCCATACCGATTAGGGGAAGTTTGGCCAGGACATGGGGGGAAATTCCTTACTTTTTTGGTATATGCAAGTTCTTTTACATCAACCTGAGCTGCCACCAACATGGACACACAGTTCTTGCAATAACCAGTCTTAGGCATAGCGCCACTCTGGGGGGGGGGGGGGGGGGGCACTTTTCCAGTATTTATTTGTTTACTGTTTTGTTGTAAAGAAGTGGTTTCTTTAAAATATGTTGAATGAATACAGGAAAAAATGAAGAGTAAGACAAGCTGTGAGAAAAAGTAATCTGGATGGTGTAGATAGACCAGGGTGGGGCATCAGGTGACCTGAGGCTGGTTCTGCCTCCATGTTATTCTTGATAGTCGCTATAAGTCTCTCTGAAAACTGTCTGGATGAATTTGTGCACAAGAGGGAGGGAAGCAGACCGTTCAGAATGGTGGTTGTGTTGCTTTCATTTCAGTGATAATGTACTGACAGCCTCACCCCCCACACATGGACTGTACTAAGGATTAATAAAGGGTATATCAGCTTCCTGATGAGAGATGGCTAAGCATGTGGAAACAGAAAGCCACACATGTCACAAAGCAGAAAGGAAGTGAGTTTGATTTAATGTTTTGCGGCACGACTAAAATGAGGTATGCAATGTTTCACTGAAAAAGATTGGGTAGATTATAAGTGATGTATAATGTTTGCAAGGGGGAGTGTGCCAGTATGGTTTGTGATGTAAAATGCTTGCAGCTAGGATTGTGACAGTGTGGCTGTTTTTCATTTATATAAATGTATGATTGGCGATGTAGTAAGTGATGGTTTAATAAAGATGTTTGTTGCTTAAAAAAACAGGAATTGGATCATTTATGTAATGTTGCTTGGGTTATATGATATATATAGCAATATATGTGAATTAAAATGTTTGTTATGTTAATTACTTCCTGTCTCACCTTCATTCTTACATATGGGATCGGAGCTGATCCTTGGCTTCGACTTGGCCTATTTGCAAGCTGGAAGACTTCTAGTTGGCTCGTGGCTAGGTAGGTATCCCATGGTACACTCATACAATCCCCAGATCTTGTTTGCCGCATCGACGAGTTCGGATGTGCTTCTCTTTGGCTCTGGCTAAGTCTTCAAATTTATTGATAATTTTTGGATAATTTTTCTGTTTTACCTAATGTAGCATTGCATAGTTAGCGTAGTTGCAGTTAGAATAGTTGGCGTTTACTAGTGCGCCGTTTACGTGCAATTTCTTGAAGTACAGTTGGTCTTTGGCCATTTAGTACTTTGTATCCTGTGTGGCAGTTTTGCTCGTTTATTATACTTCATAATTAGATATTAGTAATTGTAGGCGCCTTTTGCACTCATTTAGGCTGTGTGTGTTGTTAAATAGTTATAGGTCATAATTTTTGTGGATTTCCGCTTGCTAATATATTTAGTGTTGCAAACAGAACGAGATTCTGTTTATTTTGTGTAGTAATTTCTACACTTGAGACTTTATTCCTGTTGGGTGTGTGCGGCTCTTTCAGACTTTTCTGTTCCCCCAGGTGTGTTTTAGTTAGAAGACTATCATGCCATCCCAAATAGAACCAAGCTGCTCTTCTCCAAAAAAAGGAAGCCAATCTGGTGGTCCCCTGCTATAAACAAACTATACAACAGAAGGAAGAAACTGTTGCAGAAAAGAGGAAAATCCCAGAGTGCAAAAAACTCCCTCGCCAGCCTCAGTAAGAAGCTGAGATCCCTCATAAAATCCTCAAAAGCTAGTTACGAAATAACATTGCCAAAGATTCCAAAGACAACCACAAGGCATTCTATAGTTATGTCAAGAATCTAAATGGCAATGCTCAGATCTGCTGTGAGCTACAACAGAATGGCATTAAATATACTGATCCGAAGGATATTGCAAATATCCTGGCAGATCGATTTAGTGCCAACTTCACTCTCCTCTCACCCCCTAAAGGGCCCATCTCAATACCAAAAGATTGCCAAATTCCGATAATCACAGCCACACAGGTAGAAACAGCACTCTCCAAAGCTAAGAATACAGCATCCATGGGACCAGATGACATCCCAGGCTGTGTACTACATGAACTACAAAATGAACTGGCACCCCACCTAAGTGTCATGTTTAATCATAGCCTCACCTCAGGCTTCGTGCCCACTGAGTGGTGCACAGCTACAGTTATCCCGCTCCACAAGAGAGGATCCACCTTGGATCCCGGGAACTACCGTCCCATCAGTTTGACAAGCCTGATCTGCAAGTGCATGGAACGCATTATCATGGAACTTATAAACAAAGACATTGGCAAGCTCCAGACACTGGACTCCACCCAGTTTGGGTTTGTGAAGGGCCGATCTTGTCTCCTGAATCTGATTGACTTCTTCGAATCGGTCTCCAGAGCTGTGGATGAGGGTAAGGCGGTCTACACAGCCTATCTGGACCTCGCCAAGGCCTTTGACACCATCCCCCACTCTGTAATCCTAAATAAACTTACTAAGCTGGGCATAAATCCCTACGTCACTCGATGGGTTGCCAACTGGCTTACTGACAGAGCCCAGACTGTAAAAGTAGCCCACTCCAAATCAAGCTCCAGACAAGTGACAAGTGGAGTACCTCAGGGTTCAGTCCTGGGACCACTCTTATTTGGCATCTACTTCTCTGAAGTACAGGCCAACACTAAGGGACTCTGGCTAACAAAGTTTGCAGATGACTGCAAACTGGAAGCCATTATTGAATCCCCAAATGATGTGGATATTCTACAAAAGGGCCTTGCAGAAACAGATGCCTGGTGCCAGAGCCATGGGCTCAAGCTTAATGCCAAGAAATGTATAGTTATCCCCTTTGGAAAAAAACATGTACCCATGAACTACCACATAGGTGGCAGGACACTAAACCTCGAAAATGTGATGAGAGACAAGTGGACAGTGGTCTCACTTTCGATAACCACATCGCCACAACAGTCAGGAAATCCTTCTACGTGGCACACCTCATCACTAAGGGCTTTTCATCCAGAAAAAATTAGGTCATTGTCCCACTGTACTCATCTCTCATTAGACCCATTATAGAGTATAATGCCCCATTTGGTATGTACCTCACAAGACATCTGCAACAGCTGGAAAGGCCACAGAAATACCTCACTAAAAGAATCACAGGCCTAAAGCAGATGCCATATGCTGACCGTCTAAAAAAACTCCAGCTATACTCTGTGGCATATCGTCTACTCAGAGGCGATCTCTGCTTAACATACAAGGCCAAATCAAACCCTGAGCTGTTGGACATGCTCCACTTAAAGAAATCCAAATCCCTCAGAGCCACACACTCCAGGGATCTAAACCTTATCACAATGAACAAAACATGCTGGAGGGATAGGTTCCTGACCCAGAGACTCCCCATTCTCTGGAATAGACTGCCCATACATGTCAAGCAGAGCGCCTCATTGGCCCTCTTCAAAAGGAACCTTGATGATTGGATGGGAGATAAGAAATTCACCCCGGGGATCATGTCAGTCGCCCTGCTAGACAGGGGCCCAGAGAAGTAAATATTGTGAGAAAAAATTTCCAGGGAATTGGTATGGCTAGGCTTGCATAGGCCTTAGGGCCGATAGCCTAGTACCAACCTATGAACCTATAAGACCTAGTTTTTCCTCTTTCTTCCTGCCCGGGCTAGGCCCATTTAAGTTAGTGGACCTAGTCCTCATGGTGTCTGTTTACCGTTCCTGTAGGGCTAGGCCCATTTTAGTTGGAGGACCTAGTCCTCCCTTTTTTTCTTCAGTGTGTGCGCGTGCGTGTGTGCGTGCATGCAGGCGTGTGTGTGCGTGAATTCATCTTCATAGGTAGGTACTAGGCTATCGGCCCAAGGGCCTACGTAAGCCTAGCCAACAAGGTTCCTTGGCTTACGCCACCCAAGAAAGTTATTTTCCTGTGCCACTGTCGAGCAGAGACACAGAAGTGATTCCCGGGGTGTATTTCCTATTTCCTATCCACTCATCAAGATTTTTCTTTGAGTGCTAATGAAGAACTTTGCTTGACATAGATGGGTAGCCTGATGTTCTTCATCTCACATTGCTGCAGTCCTTAAACTTGGGTAGTCCGCTGTCCTCGGTCGGCCCGAATATCAAAGTATTAGGCTGACGTCGGTCAAGGCGCTTAAGACTGACATCAGGACGTCAGGGTACAAATGCGCATGACCGACGTCATATCCTCAGTCTTTTTTGCCGCATGGTCCGATGCAGAAGCAGCGTTGCAAGTGCCGTTCGGCGTTCTGAAATTTTTCAATTGGAGTTTCAGACCGAGTCAAAGTTATTGGCAGTACCCGTTGGGGAATATTGTAGTTTTTTCTTGCCTCAGTGGTTTACCGGATGTCAGAAAAAGTGAATAACTGTATTTCTTGTGGGAAACAGATACCGCATAGAGATTATCATACTTTGTGTATTCCTTGTTTGGGGCCTGAGCACGACGTTGTTGGGTGTCGCTTTTGTGCTAGGTTCAATAAGCGCACTATTAAGCGAAGGTTAGATTGTGCCAGGTTGGTCTTGAAGCGGTGCAATTATAATATGCCGCCGGATGCTCCGGCGCCCGCTTCGAAGAAGCGCAAAGACAAAGCAGCTAAACCCAGGCAGAGAGTCGTCCGTGCGGACGCCGGTTCTTTAGAGGCGTCAGTGGAACCGGTGGTTCCGCCGGAGACTTCTCTGGAGTCCCAGGGGGAGACTTTGATATTGCAGGATGTGGCCTCTCAGGAGGCAGGTCAGGCTGAAGGGGCTTCTCGGGTTACTGTACTCCCCTCCCTTCCTAGGGTGGTTAGGCCCTCTCCTTCTGTCTCCAAGGCTTCTCCCAGAGGCAGGCCAGGTTTAGCTTCTGTTGGTGTCACTCCTAGTTCATCAGGATCTGTGCCCAAGAAGCACATGCTTAAAATGGCAGAAGATTTAATTACTTTGATTAGAGGTTCTTTGCCCCTCCTGATAAGAGGCCTAGGGTGGAACCAGAGTTGGGGAGTTTTGAGCAGGCTTGGATGTTTCAGAGTCTTCGGCTGAAGACTTGCAGGAGTATTCTCCTTATTCTGATTCTGATGTGGATGATTCTACTCCTTCTGCTTCTCCTCCAGAGGATTTTTCTTTTCAGAGACTCTTCATTCCATGAGGGAGCATTTTAAGTGGGAAGGTCAGGACTTCTCTGATTCCGGGAAAAGGCTTAGGGAATTTTGCTTTTACCCCAGCATAGGCCTTTGGCTATACCACCTGTTCTGGATGTTGTGGAAGATGTGTTTGCAGAGGCTTCACTTAATCCTGATTCTTTGCCTCCTGCTCCTGTTAAACCGGACAGGTATTACAGGGTGCCTGAAGCTCATAAATATCTTTAGAAGTGTCCTAGGCGGACCCAGAAACTGTTAGTCAGGGACCTAAGCGTCAAGGCCTCTGTTGTAAAAAATCCGGTTCCTCCAGATAAAGAGGCCAGAGCTTTGGATAGATGGGGAAAGAAAGTCTATACTTCTTCCACCTTAGCTATGAGGGCTTTGAATTGCCAGTTTCACATGTTGAAATATCAAAACTATCTTCTTTCTCAATTGAAGTCTAAGGTAGATGCTCTGGCGGAAGGCATTGAGTGTAAAGAATTACAAGATTTGGTACATGTTTCTGAACAGGTGGGTAAGCATTCTTTACAATGTGGTTTTGATGCTGTACAGGCCTCGTCTAGGGTGGCTGCCACTGGGTCAGTTCTTCGCAGGCACGCCTGGCTGAGGGATCGGAATTTATCTGACCATGTTAAGACAAGGATTTTAGATGCTCCTTTACAGTCTGATGTGTTGTTTGGTTCGCCTGTGGAGGCAGTCTTAAAGAAAATGGAAGACAAGGCTAAGTCTATGCAGGCTGTTAAAGATTTTTTGCAAGTTCAGCCTCCAAGTTTAGTAGGAATTGGCCTGCTAAGGGGTGGGCGTACCCTTCTTATGATTCACAGTCTAGGGGAAGATCTAGGCGTGGTAGGGGCAGAGCTCAGGGCTCTTTCAGACCTAGAACAGGGAGTTCACCTGCACAGTCTTGGTGAGGGCAGGGGCCAGTCCTTTCGTAAACAGACCCAATGACCTACCTTTTCAGCTGCCAGAGCCTTCTTGTCTGGCAGCGCCTTTGGGAGGAAGGTTGGCACTCTTCAAAGAAAATTGGAGTTTAATTACCCAGGACAGATGGGTATTGGATATCATACACCAAGGTTACAAGTTTTATTTCCATTCCTTGCCTCCTTTCAAAGGCATGCCAGACGTTCCTCCTCAGCAAAGAATAGAGGCTCACAAACAAATTTCTTTGCTGCTTCAAATAGGGGCCATACAGCCGTTCCCTCTGCCAGAAGTGGGCCTAGGATTTTATTCTCGCCTGTTCCTAGTACCAAAGAAGGGGAACACGTGGAGACCAATTTTGGATTTATCTATCCTCAACACTTATCTGGACATTCCCAAGTTCAAAATGTTGACGTTGCAACAGCTTTTACCTCTGCTGGGCAAAGATCACTGGATGGTGACTCTGGATCTCAAGGAGGCTTACCTTCATGTTCCTATCAGGCTAAGTTGCAGGAAGTATCTGCGTTTTCGAGCTGGGACTTCTCATTATCAGTTCTCTGCATTGCCCTTTGGCTTATCTATAAGCCCAGAGTGTTCACGAAGGTTCTGGCTCCAGTGATAGCTTTCTTCAGGCTAAAAGGAATACAAATCTATCCTTATTTGGACGATTGCCTGATTCTGGCCCAAGGAAAGGACGAACTTCTTCAACATTTGCAATATGTGATAGCAGTGCTAAGATGCCTGGGGTATTCTGTGAACGAAATAAAGTCCAGTCTAGTACCCTCTCAGGACATGTGCTTTCTGGGTGTGAGACTGAATACAGCATCCCAGATGGCCTTTTTGACCCCGGACAAACAAAAGAATCTTTCCCTTTACTTCCATCTATTGTCTCATCAGTCCAGGCTGACTGCAAGGACAGTCCTTCAAGCCTTGGGGTTCATGGCATCTTGTATTCTGGTGCTTCCCAATGCCAAACTGCATATGAGGAAGCTACAATGGTATCTCAAAATGTATGGACACAGCACTGCCAAGATATGGACACTGTCATTCAGATTATACCTTGCATTCAAAAGGAATTTTTGTGGTGGGCTCAGGAATGTCACCTAAACAAGGGACTCTCTGTGACCCGGCCAGAGGCGAGTCAGATTCTAACGACAGATGCCTCAGACAAAGCTTGGCGAGCTCATCTAAATGGAAAGTGGATACAAGACACGTGGCCTGCCAGACTACAACATCTACATATCAACTTGAAGGAGATGTTAGCAGTCCAATTTGCATTAATAGCTTTCAAGGATTTACTTCTTCCAGGGCAGGTGTTGGTTCTAACAGACAACACAACTGTCATGTGGTACATCAACAAGCAAGGGGGAACACATTTTTATCCTCTATGCAGACAAGCAATGATTTTGTGGGAGACTGCTCTCGGTTTACAGCTAAATCTTCAGGCAAGGTTTCTGCCGGGAGCACAGAACTCCTTAGCAGATGTGTTGAGCAGACGAATTATGGATCCCCACGAGTGGAAATTGGATCCTCATGTATTCCGGAAATTGACAGTGTCATGGGGAACTCCAGACATAGATCTGTTTGCTTCTCCACTAAACTACCAGCTGCCAAAGTTTTGCACAAAAAGGTTTCATCCCACAGCTTGGAAAGTGGATGCTCTTTCTTTCAATTGGAGCAATCTTCATGTGTATGCCTTTCCACCTCTGCCTCTCCTCCCAAAGGTACTCCTAAAGGTCAGGCAGGACAAGCCAAAGATGATTTTAATAGCTCCAGATTGGCCTCGACAGCACTGGTACCCATTACTGAGAAGTCTGGTGCAGGGAGCCTCCATGGCCTTTGCCTTCGATTCCACACCTGCTGTCTCAGGAGAACAGTCATTTGCTCAATGTCAAACTTCACTCTCTTCACCTAACAGCCTGGCATATTCTGTTTTAAACCCTGGAGGGTCTCAGCTTCCACAGCAAGTTTTGAATATTATTTTGGAGGCCAGAAGGCCTAGTACAAGGAAAGTGTATGCAGATAAATGGAAGAGATTTCTATTTTGGAGTGCAGCAAAGGAATTTGATGTTTCTAAGCCTAATTTAAGTGTGGCTCTTCAATATCTTGCTGAGTTACTGGACAAGGGTTTGTCCTTCTCTTCTATTAAGGTTCATGCTGCAGCAATTTCTGCTCACTATGACTGTGACCCACCATTGTTTTCTCATCCTTTGTTTAAGCAATTCCTTAGAGGGGCAAAGAATATAAGACCCCCACGTAGAGCTCCTACTCCTGCTTGGGATCTCAATTTTGTGTTGGAGAAACTCACTCTACAACCTTTTGAGCCTGCAGCTACTGCCGAGTTGAAATATTTATCATGGAAGACTGCTTTTTTGTTGGCCATTACCTCTGCGAGAAGGGTTTCTGAATTACAGGCCCTTATGGCGGTTGAGCCTTTCTTAATTTTCCATAAGGATAGGGTATCTTTACGTACTAATCCTTCCTTTATGCCTAAAGTGGTTTCTAGTGTGGCTTTAAACCAAACTATTCATTTGCCTACTTTTTATGCAAACCCCCAAAATAAAGGGGAAAAGATTTTGCACACCTTGGATATACACAGGCAGTTGCGATACTATTTAAGCAGAACTAAAGGGTTCAGGCAGTCTCAGCAGTTATTTGTTTCATTTGCTTTGGGTTCTCAGGGCAAGCCTGTGTCAAAACAAACTATTTCGAAGTGGATTGGGTTTTGTATTGCTTTCTGTTATTCCCATCATGGTAAGGAGATTCCAGCTGGGATTAGGCCTCATTCCACTAGGGCTACTGCCAATTCTACAGCTTTTTTAAGGGGGGTGGCTACTAAAGATATTTTGGAGGCAGCTACTTGGAGTTCAGTGCATACTTTCTCTAAGCATTACCACCTTCCACTTTACTCTAAATCTAGGGCTGGTTTGCCACTGCAATTTTACAGGGCATTTTGGCAGCTCCTACTGCTTTATAGTTTTGCCATCCTCCCTTACCTCTGCTTTGGGATTCTACCCAAGTGTAAGGACTGCAGCAATGTGAGATGAAGAACATAGTACAGTTTTGTACCTACCATAAATGTAGATGTTCGAAGATCCACATTGCTGCAGTCCAATTTACCCTCCCTCCTTCCCCTCTGTAGTTAGAGGCGGTGGTGTGGTTTGGGTTGTGAATATTGTGGATATTGTATATATTGTACATATGATTAGTGCAAGGGTGGATGGTTGTTTTTTGCTGTCTTTTGGTTTTGACCTTTCTGTTTAGGGTCTTCTGACATCTGGGGCAAGAAAAGACTGAGGATATGACGTCGGTCATGCGCATTTGTACCCTGACGTCCTGATGTCAGTCTTAAGCGCCTTGACCGACGTCAGCCTAATACTTTGATATTCGGGCTGACCGAGGACAGCGGACTACCCAAGTGTAAGGACTGCAGCAATGTGGATCTTCGAACATCTACATTTATGGTAGGTACAAAACTGTACTTTCCGGAGTATGAGAAGTCTCTGGGACAGGAATCTATCCCTCCAGCATGTCCTGTTTATTGTGATGACAAGGTTTAGGTCCCTAGAGCATGTAGCTCAGAGGGATTGGGATTTCTTTAGGTGTAGCATGTCCAACAACTCTGGGTTTGACATAGCTTTATATGTTGGGAAGAGATCACCTCTGAGTAGGCAATATGCTAGGGAGTAAAGCTGGAGTTTGTCAGTGTAGGGCATTTGTTTGAAGCCAGTAATCCTCTTTGTGAGGTACTTATGTGGCCTTTCCAGCTGCTGCAGATGTCTTGTGAGGTACATTCCAAAAGGGGCATTGTACTCTATAATGGGTCTAATGAGTGTCGTGTAGAGGGGATCAATGACTTCTTTTTTCCTGGATGAGAACCCTTTTATGGTTATGTGTGCCACGTAGAAGGACTTCCTGACTATTGTGGAGATGTGACTATCAAAGGAGCGACTACTGTCCACCTGGGTCCCAAGGTCTCTTATCACACATTCGGTGTTAGATTGCTGCCTATGTGGTAGTTCATGTGTACAGAGTTTTTACCAAAGGGGATGACACGGCATTTTTTGGCATTGAGCTTGAGGCCATGGCTCTAACACCAGGCATCTGTCTCAGCGAGGCCTTTCTGTAGGATGTCCACATCATTTGGGGACTTGACTATGGCTCCTAGTTTGCAGTCATCTGTGAACTTCGTTAGCCAGAGGCCTTCTGTGTTAGCCTGTACTTCAAACAGAAGAGATCCCAGGACTGAACCCTGTGGTACTCCACTTGTCACTGGTTTGAGGTCAGATTTGGAGTCTGCAACTTTTACAGTGTGGGTTCTGTCAGTGAGCCAATTGACAACCCATCTTGTGATGTAGGGATTTATACCTAGTTTAGTGAGTTTAGCTATAATTCCAGAATGGGTGATGGTGTTGAAAGCCTTGGCGAGGTCAAGATAGACTGTGTGAACCACCTTACACCCATCTACGGCTTTGGTGACTGCCTCAAAGAAGTCGATCAGGTTCAGGAGGCATGATCTCCCTTTCACAAACCCGAACTGGGTGGGATCTAGAGTTTGGAGGTTACCAGTGTCTTTGTTTATGAGTTCCGTGATGATACGTTTCATGGCCTTGCAAACCAGGCTCGTCAGGCTAATAGGGCGATAGTTCCCGGGATCAGTGGTGGGTCCCCCTTTGTGGAGTGGGATAACTGTTGCTGTGTATCATTCAGTGGGCATAAAGCCTAATGCAAGGCTATTATTGAACATGGTGCTTAGGTGGGGAGCCAGTTCGTTCTGAAGTTCGTGTAAAACGCAGCCTGGGATGTTGTCCGGTCCAATGGATGCTGTGTGTTTGGCTTTAGAGAGTGTAGCTTTTACTTGTGTAGTTGTGATTACAGGGACTCTACATTCTTCCTGTATAGATATGGGCCCTTTAGGGGGTGGGGGGTAGAGTTAGCACTGAACCTATCTGCCATGATGTTGGCAATATCAGTTGGTTCTGTAATTTTCGTGACGTTGTGCTGCAACTCTGAGCAGATCTGGGTGTTGCCATCGAGATTCTTGACATAGCTATAGAATGCTTTGTGGTTGTCCTTAGAATTAGTGGCAATTTTGTTTTCGTAGCTAGCTTTGGAGGATCTTATAAGGGATCTCCGCTTCTTACTGAGGCTGACTAGGGAGCTCCTCCACTCATGGAATTTTACTCCCTTTTGCAACAGTTTCTTCCTTCTGTTGTACAGTTTGTTTATGGCAGGGGACCACCAGATTGGCTTCCTTTTTTTGGAGCTTCTGTGAGAATGCCTAAGGAAAGCAAGGACCATAAGCCATCTGGCTTCAAAAAATGCATCAAATGCTCACAGAAGATGTCTATGACAGATGGCCACAGTAACTGCGTTTACTGTCTTGGGGCCATCCACTTACAGGAAACTTGCTTATTTTGCCACTATTGTAGTGCTAGGGTGTTGCAAGAAAGGAAACATAAACTTTTTTTTAAAAGGAGTCCTAAAACCTTCTTTGGAGGAAGATCTGGCTAGCTCTTCCTCCTCTGCCAGATCTCAGGCATCTAAAAAGGAAAAGTCTAAGTCCTCTAACAGGCCCTCCCCGGCACCGGCTGGTGTCTCGGAGCCTCTTCTTAAAATGACTAAACCTGACAAATTTACTGTCTCTTCGGCTCCAGAGAGTTCGGAGCTGATTTGAGAGTTGTACTACTGTGATTACAGGGTCTGTGCCAAGTAGCTCGTAGCCGACCACTGAGAGTATTCAATGGAGCCGATCTTTGGAACCATTACCGGTCTCCCCTACTTTGAAATCACCAATACTGCAGAGATCCCACTCTGCTGCTCTGTTTATTTATTTATTTATTTGCAGTTGGTTTACTAGGATAGTCCATTGGGCCAAAAGAACTCGTTTTCAATGGAGTCCTGGGGAGAAAAGCTCCGATATAGACAAAAAATTAGGTACATACAATAACTACAAAATAATTATACAGAGTAGAGATAAAACATTACAACATTTAGGCTTAAAATTTGAGAAACATCTGTCCTCCAGGTCTTCTCAGGAGTTTATTTGGAAGATGATGTGGAGACAGTAGTGCTGAGACTTTTGAAGTCGTCTGCCTTATCGCAGTTGTTGGTTCCGACCCAGTCGGCTCCGGAGCCAGTTGAGTCAGTTTTGCCCCCTTCAGTGATTCCTCCTGTGAGCTATGCTGGCCTTTTGGACCTGGAGTGTTTGGTACTGCTGGTGGAACCATCGGTTCCAGCTCCCCCTGTGGTTGTTTCAGAACAGAGTCCTGTTCTGACACTCTTGGTGCCATCCGTAGTGTCTAGGAGCCGAAGCTCCCCGGTCGGCCCCGACAGGGACGCCTGGAACCGAACCTCTTCGGTTCTGAGCCTCCCTCTCTGCGCTAAGTCTGTGTCAGAGCCGATGGCATCCTCGGCCTGTTAGGAGCCGAGGAGGTCTTCGGAGCCATGGAGGTCGACATTCGAGATGATGAGTGTGCTGTCCCGATCATCAGCTCCTACTAGGGGTACCGACACTTTTTTTCCCCCTAGGGCACCTACTTCTGGCTCAGCTCCTCCCTCTTGGACAGCAGAGACCCGCAGCCTCAGGAGCCATCGGCTGGTGGCCCCCACTCTTCCGAGACATCCCCAGAATATCCTTCCGAGGAACCCCCATGGAAGAGAACATGTAAAAGGAAGCATGTAGACTTCCAGGATGAATCTCTGACCTCCGATACTGACCTTGAGGGATCAGAAGGGTCCCCCAAGTTGTCCTCTGATGTTTCCTTTGTAGACATCCCGGAAATCCTTAAGCAGAGGTGCGGCTGACCCACTGTTACCCCTTCTGATGAGGAGTCAGCGTACCTGAAGGCTTTCGGGTCTCAACCTTCAGCCTCTTGGTTGTCTCCACCTTTTGATGAACTGATGGAGCTAGTTAGTCCGAAGGTGTGGGATACTCCTGATGCCATGGAGCCAGTCCCCAGGAGACCAAATAAGTTTCTTTCTGCACCTAGAGAAGGAATTTTTATCTAAAGGATTTCCCGTAGATGCTGTGGTGGTGGTGGCAGGCATTAAGAAGGAGCTAGTTGAGATGACGTCTTCTTTTCATCCACCGAATAAGGAGTCTCGAACGATGGACAGATACGGGAAGCGTATCTTCTCTTCAGCGGCATTTACTCTTAGATCACTGAACTACCTTACACACTTCACAAGGCTTCAGAGAGATCTCCTTAAGGAGTTAGGAGATTCTCTACAAGATACATGTACTGAGGGAGTACCTGACAAGGTGTCTGCCCAGTTGCCCACCTTGAACTCTGTTGTCTACTTGCCCATGAGGCTTATTTCGTATGCAGCCGATGGAGCAAGTAGAGCAGCGGGTTCAGGAATTTCCTTAAGACGTCATTCCTGGATGCGTTTGTGTAATTTTGCAGAACCGTTCAAGTCTGCCTTTACCAACGCCCCCTTTGATGGTTTCTCATTGTTTGGACCCAAGGTAAAGGCACTCTCACCCGGTGCGAGTAGGAAGGGAAAACACTCTCTGCCATGGGAGTACGTTTTACTGTCCCCTCTAGACCATACCCTAAGGGTCAGAGGGGTGGTAAAATGTGGTTCAAGAAATCCCAGAGGTTTTTCCAAGATGCACAGGGTGACTCCTCCTTTAGAGGCAGAGGAGGAGGAGGAGGAAATGGTAGACGTCACCCTAGAGGCAGGGGCGGACTGCAAGACCAAGGAGGTTGTGATTCGCTTCAAGGCTGGCCTTACCAGCGCTCCTGATGTGGGGCCCGACTGTGTTTCTGTGGAGACGGTTGGGGGTCGCATTTCTTTGTATCCATAAGCCTGGCTAAGTATCACTCAAGACAAATGAGTGCAAAGAATAATTACCAGAGGTTATGTCATACCCTTTTCTCTTCTGCCTTATGTTCCCAAGAGGATCCCTGATGTTCCACCCAATCACGGGGATCAGGCAACTGTGGAGGTCAACAAGTTACTAACAAGAAGAGTCATCGAAACCATCCCAGCAGACCAAAAAGGATCCAGAACTTACTCCAGATTCTTTTTAGTGCCAAAACGTACAGGGGACTGGAGACCCATCTTGGACCTCAGCAGATTGAACGAATCAGTAAAGAAGGGCAAGTTCTGGATGGTGACACTGCAGTCTGTACTCCCCTTATTAGGGAAAGACAGTTGGATGAGCTCAATAGATCTCTAAGACGCTTACTACCACATAAAAATGGACAGGGTGTTGAGGAGTCATTTACTCTTCTGCCTGGGAGCCAGTCATTACCAGTTTCGTGCTCTGCCTTTTGGTCTCACAAGAGCCCACAGGGTGTTCACCAAGTGTATGGCAGTAGTGACAGCTCACCTGAGACTTCGAGGATTCCAGGTATTTCTGTATCTGGACAACTGGCTCTTGACTGCCCCCAAAAGGCATCTACTTCTTCAGAACAGGGACGCTGCCATACAACTTTGTGCCCAGTTGGGGATTTCTATATATCGGGGAAAAATCTGCCATACTGCCCTTTCAATCTGTGAATTTTATAGGCGCAGAGTTTGACACAGTAAACATGTTGGCTCATCTTCCTGTAGAAAGAGCACAGAATCTGGTTCTTCAAATTCAGTGTCTTCTTCCCTTACGAAAGGTCAAGGCCAAGTCTATTCTGCAGCTTCTAGGGACCATGACTTCCTCCATTTTACTAGTACCCCTGGCCAGACTACACATATGATTCTTCAGTGGCTGCTGTCATCTTAATGGTCCTTTCAGCACCTACCATTATCTCATCACATACTGCTGACAGACTCTTGCAAGAAGGACTTCATTTGGTGGACTCTACCCAATCAGTTAACCACGGGCAGTTCATTTGTTCCTTACCAACCCGTTGCCACTGTGACTGCAGATGCCTCACAGATAGGGTGGGGGGGGGCATTATCTAGGCAGGACTGTCCAAGGCACATGGCAAGATCACGAGGCTCATCTGCATATTCTGTAGAGACGAAGGCGGTGCTCCACTTCACAACCCTTCTGCCTCTGGGGACGATTGCGATACAATGAGACAACATGTTGGTAGTGGTAGTATGGTATATCAACAAACCGGGCGGAACCAGATCATACCCACTCTGTCGAGAGGCCATTCGAGTTTGGAAATGGGCAGTATCTTCCCAGCGTTTTCTGGTGGCAACGCACATTCCAGGGACAACCAGCGTGATAGCCGACAAGCTCAGCCGGGCAATCTTGATGCCTCACGAGTGGTCTCTGAAACAGGAAATATCGGAGCAGATTTTCCGCAGATGGGGACATCCTTGCTGCGATCTCTTTTCCAGCCCAATCAATGCCAAATGCAGCAGCTACTTCTCTCTCATCCCCCCCCCCTTCGGGGGAGTCACTCAGAGATGCTCTTGTTGGCCCTTGGGTCTCCTTTATGCTTTTCCTCCCTTTCCTCTCTTACCCAAGGTTATTCAGAAAGCAAAACGACTGGGAAGCAAACTGATCCTCATTGCTCCTTACTGGCCTCATCAGGTATGGTTCCCCTTTCTCTGGCCTCTTCTCCTAGATGATCCTTGGATTCTGGACCCAGTACCAGATATCTTGACGCACATGTTAGGCTCGCTTCATCCCACTTTACACACCTTCAGTTTGACAGCTTGGCTGCACCAGTTCCATCCCTAGTCAGGCTTCACAACTTCTCACTCTCTGTGACTCTTATACTATTGTCCTCTCTTAAACCCTCCACTAGGAGACTATATTCCAGCAAATGGAGGAAATTCTCTATCTGGGCTGAGAAAAGGAATGTTGACCCTTATACCGCCTCCATTCCGGTGGTTTTGGAGTTCCTGTCTGAGCTTTTTTACCAGGGATCTGTAGTTGCCACTAACAGGGTTAAATTGGCAGCGATTTCTAATTTTCATCTAGGCATACAAGACTCTAATCTGATGTCACATAGGCTGTGCAAAACCTTCCTCAAAGGTGCCACTTTATTAAGACCCCCATTTCAAGAAGTATTTTTCCTTGAGCCACCCAAGGATAAGGTGCTAGGTACGCTGTCCCATATGTAAGAATGAAGGCGAGATAGGACTACAGAACATAAAGAAGTTATGCACTCACCGTAACGTTCCATGTTTGTAGTCCATCTCGCCCTTCATTCTTACGAACCCACCATCCTACCCCCATCCTGGAAGTATCTGGAGACAGATGAAAGATTATCTTTCACTGGAGACCTTTTATTATGGGCTTCTTTCTGTATTTTTTTCTTATGTCTGTTAGTTTTAGTTAGCAGGAAACAAAGTCTGGGGATTGTACTGGTGCACCATGGGATACCTACCTAGCCACCGAGCCAACTAGAAGTCTTCCAGCTTGTAAATAGGCTGAGTCGGAGCCGGGGATTGGCTCCGATCCCATATGTAAGAATGAAGGTCGAGATGGACTACAAACACGGAACGTTATGGTGAGTACATAACTTCTTTTTTTTTTTTTTTACTTAGCACTACCCAGAGCAGAGAGTAAATGCCAGTTTGGAGCAAATACTGTGTAATGCATGAACACCAGATTGTTTCCACATTTATAGCATAAAATTGAATGTCCCCAAAAAATTTTGAATGCTTGAGAGCTTAGAATATGTCCTACTGTTATTACTCTTTCTTCAGAGGGTGTGTTGATTTCCTTGGCATGCCTGCTGATTTCATTACCCAACCTCTTACCTTTTGCAGTTTCCAAGCCCTGTCCTCCAAAACTAGCTCCACTATAGCCATCCTGCTGCTTTAGGCTATTCAGTCCTGCCTCTGCCGCCATTAATTTTGGACCAGCTAGAATATGTAATGCTAGCACTTGGGTGTGAGACTGAGTTAGCTATAAGGGAGCAGGGATTTTGGGCTACAGTACTATTGTGTGGTAGAGCCTGGACCGTAGTGTATAAATACTGGGGTATACAACAGAGTGACTTAGATTGGTGCATGCATATAAATATGCAGGTAGTGTGACCTCTGCCATCCCTCATTATATATAGGACATGCCATCTCTCATTATGTATAGGACAGCCTCTGAAGTTAGGGTATGTTGAAAAAAAATACACCTGTATGATAACCACATGGCCTGCTACTTTATCTTGGCTGTTAGGGGTCTGTAGATTCTTTTAATGAAGTAAACTGGTTGTTGAAATTATGATAGTGGTGAGGAAAAGAAGTGGATCCATCATGGCTCCATACTTTCTGAAATGTGGAATTAGAGATGCATTTCAGAAATAGATGATGTAAAAAAATGGGTGTAAGAAATTCATATTATTACTGTCACAGTGAATATGTGTTGGTGAATTGTTTTTTTATTTTTTTCCTGTTGTGTTACCTAAACTGTAGGGCTGTGCAAAAACGTTTATTGTAGGAGACCACTTAATTCTTTGGGGGAAAGCAGGGGCACTTAGTAGGCTTGTGAAAAAATTAAGCTGATAAAATGTTAAGCCAAAGGTAAACGCAAGAAAATGCTTTCAATTTTATACATGGTTATCAGTTAGATAAATGTACTGAAAGCCATATAAGGAATATGATGGCTACACTAATATTTTAATTCTAATTCTACAGTATAGTGAAGAGAGAAAAATACACTTCTAATGTTTTTTAATGTAATTTTATTTTTATATATTTTTTTAAGATAACACACTATGTACAAGGCTGTCCATGTCTGCCATTATGTTGCCAGCTTCAGTGTTCGTTCATCATCCTAGAACTAAACCTATTTTTTTTTTTTTAAACTCCTGAGATAGAATGCCTGTTCACATATGTAGGTACTTGCAAAGCTTATGATAATGGGCTGCAGAAGTCCAGAATCAAAGTGTTGGTATGTCATTGCTCTACTTCAACAACTTCCAAATAAATGGCCTTGGAAACACCTTCATTATCAAGTCAAATTTCCTTTAACTTTGAATTAAAGTCCCTGAATCTTGATGTAGATTTTATGAAGCAGTTCCTTAACCGTCCAAAAAATGTTTTCTTTGGCCATATTTCATCTGTGGCTGTCTAAGTGGGTTTAATACAAAAATCAGCTGGACTGATTTATTTTTTGTTGTGTGATTTTTTTTTCATAAGAGTTTTTCATCTCGGAAGCTTTTTTTTATTTGAAATTACATCAAGCAACAGCTTTCCTTTCCCCTTGAAATTTTATGTTAAGATCATTGAAGAAATATATGTACCATAATCCATTCCTAGCTGGAGTGTTCTGGTAGTGACTTGCCCTTTGTGGTATGAATCAGACAATTTCTGCTGTCAACAGAAAAAAATGCTGCAATACTTTGCCTTTGTTGAGTAATCTTACTTCTGTGTGAAAAGGAACTTCATTAAACTTATGCTTTACTTTACACAAAAATGTTGAAATTGATAATGGGTTAGGCCTTCCCTGTAGTTGTAGTTGACTGTTTTTGTTCCATGTTGCATTATATTGTTACGTTTTGCCACTTTAGTGCAGTGAGTTTGCTGAAGAGTTATGCCAGTACTAATGCTTTCTGCACAATAGCAACTGTAACACAAAAGGCAAACCTCGCTTTATGTTCATTCATGTTCTTGGTGCCATCTGTTGTCAAACTATTTATTTTTTTCCATTTAAGTCTCAAATCAAACAGTGTAGCTTGTACTTTTAAAATGTCCACTCCAGTTGTACTGGAAGGATTTAAGAATTTTTTGTAAAGAGAAAATATGTCATTGATACCACAAATAAACAGTTGGGCCTTATCTAAGTGTACATTTTTGCTTTGTCCTTCAGTTGTTCCAGTAATTTATTTTCCCCTAAGTGCTTTAACTCCTTCTGCCAGAATAATAAAGTATAAATTTCAGAAACTGCAATTAATGGTGCAGATTTTTACAGATAAATAATCGGTATAAAGATGTGTACTTTTCACAGTCAGTTTGACCACCCTGAAACGCATGATTTCTTGAGTATGCTTTAAGTGATTATAATTTCTAAGCTTGTGACACTTCAATGAGATAGACATACTTATCCTTGTACTTTGATTTGTAATGAGGAAGTCTGTATTCTTTCAATGGCTGCAGTCTGAGGCGTTTGAGAAGGTCAAGTTATATCCTTAGAGTGCAAACATGTTCATATTTCTAGAATCAAATGTGTTTTGAAAGAAGTGTAAATGCCAAACTGTTCAGCACAAATGAATCACAATCATTAGATTTTAGGTAATAAAATAAGTTTATAAAGGTAAACTTTATAAACAATGTTACCCTAAAAAAATTGTTTTATTAATCCTTTTACTCAAAATTTGTGACTTATTTAGTCTGGTATGTTACTGTAGTAGTACCATATCAATGTTCCTGTATTTGAAATTTTTTACCTGTCTGACATTATCTGTATGTATATGGTCGAGATTTCTGTCTTGTAAATTGTCTTAATGTGGAGCTTTTCTCCCCGGGCCTCCGCTGAAAATGGACATACATCCAGTCGGACTATCCCAGTCAACAAATATTAAATAAAAATAAAATTTAAAGCATCCTAGTAAACACAATCAATATTACTTTGTAATGTTTTGTAAACAAGTTACAATACCTTGGTAACAAAGCTACACAAATACTTCAAGCAGCATTCTGTCCATTCATTATGCTCTGATGTGAGACTAAGAATTTCTGTTCCTATTACTTGTTGTTGAGATACTCAGAGAAATATGAAAATAATTAAAGTTCATATAAATAGTATATGGACAACTTTCAATATCTCTTTAGCTTCACTATTAGGAGGCCAGCTGTCAGTGCAGTTGTGTTCTGTATCACATAAGTTTAAAGATGGCCTTTTCAATATCTTGGAATGTAGGATGGTAGGGGAATTAACGTAAATATTAACAGACAATATTTGACACATATAGTGATCCACTAGAATTATTTTAGAGAGTCACCTGGAGGCATTGCTTGAGTTTGCGTTAAATTATATTAAAAAAAAAAAAAGAAACCATACCCAAGTAAGTGAGACAAATTAGATTACCTTGTATCTCAGTAAAGGACCAGCTCAATAAAAGCTCTTCTTTGTTGAAATTGTTTTTCATAAAGTTGATATTGGTTAAAATACTGTTTTTTTCTTGTGTAATAAATTGCTATGATGCAGGCAAATATCTTTGCAACCTTTTGAGTTCAGTTAACACACTCTGTACTTGGGAATTAAATTAGGCTTTGGTATATAAAGGAGCTGTATTGATTAATTTTTTTTTTTTGTTTTTTGTTTGTGGTTTGTATTTATTGATGGAAGATTATAGCACCAAATATGTGACTGTGTAGTGTCTCTGTAGAAGTATGCAGTCTGCTGTCCCTCACCCATGCTCTGGACTACATTGAAAGAAAAGCACATGTCACAATAAGAACCTCAGTGTGTGATAGAAACCGCATGCAAAAGCTTGTTAATCTAGTCTGGTTCTAGGTCATGTTAGAAATATTGATGTTTCTGGTTCACCAGGTCATAGAATAAGCTGAAAAAGATAAAAAAAAAATATATACAGAGCACTGTCAATTCCAGTGTTTTTTTCTTAAGTAAATGTTATGTTACTTTGTTTCTTGTATTGTAAGAATCAGACTATGCAGTCCATGCAGGGGGTTGTAATTTTTTGCACTGCTACAGGAGTCTTTCTATAGGTTGAAAAAACAAAATAATTAGAATAATAGACATTGGTCTGGGCATCATCTTGATCTACCTTCTACATTCATATGGCTGAACCTGTGTGAATTCATGCCACTCTTTGCAGGTGAAGGAGACTTGTAGTACATTGATCCACTTCTTCAAGAGGTTTTTATTTTTTTTTCCTCTTGGAAAAGGTTTACATTTATTTAGGAGCCTAGAATAAACATAAACCTTTCCTGGTAACGACCACTTGATGAATGCTGCTGGTTAGCACCATCTCATGAGCAGCATTAAGAATGAGGCAACTGTAAGTTTTGCAGGTCAGTAAAACTGAGCCATAGGCTGCTGCTTGCTGACCTCTAATGAGCTGAATAAAGTCAGTACTGGAGAAGGAATGAATGAATAAATAAATGTTAGTAGATGTTAGTACCTCACTTAATGCACTAAGGTTTCTGATTCATCATAACCCCTAATCCATTGGCTAGGCTGTTAAGAAGGGTGCTGAGTTTGACTTGCTAATTCATTGCCCTTCCCTGCTATAATATACTTAATGGAGAACCGCACCCACAGATTCAAAAAAATATGTTTATTTCATTACGGTCTGGTGTTTCCTACATTTTAATACCACTCTGGGAGTATTTACAGGTTCTTAAATATTTTTATATGTAATTTCGGAGTCTGATTACATGGGGTCTGGCATCTTGGAGTAATTCTGATTGTTTAGTCTGCCTCTAGGTATCCTACAATGCAGTGCTTATCTGTAAAAAAATTGCATCATGCAGGCCTCTTTCTAAAGCTTCTTTCACTGCATTGATTTTACATGCATACACTACTGCCTTTCAGTCAGTTTTAAGTAACATTTCATGCTGTTCAATGACTACTTAAAACACAAACAGTGCAGATGCCACAGAAAAGACTTTGAAAGTGCTTTTTACTGCTGCTTCTTTTTAGAATGGCTAAACTGCAGTCTTTTGTGAAACCTGACTTGAAATACTTTGACTCCACTCCCACCCCCGTTCACACCTAACCTCCCTAGCTGTCAAAGTGCTAAGAGTAATTTGAGATATTACCTGATGTGATTGACAGCTCACAGCAGGAGACTTGACTCCCTGTACTGTTACCTTGTGCTTGCCTTTACTTTCTGTATGGGTAGGGGAAGCACCAGAGAGCTGTGACATCATAGCATGGGTGGGTTTTTAGGACGGTAGTGGTGATGTCAGTTTGGGGAGAGAAATGGCCAGAAAACTAGCTGTATTCAGTGGCCTTGATGACATCAGTGAATTGAAAACTGCAGCAAGCTTTTCCAGGGCAGGGCAAAAGTTTTTTTGAAAGTGAAACCACCACAGTGCAGTTAGGTACTGCTCTAGTGGAGAGAAACGGTCAATTTAAAATATTTTAAATGCTGTATTGTTGTTTATTCATAGCAGGGACAGTAAATAGGGAGAAAAAAGACAGAGAAGTTGAGCATTTAATAATGGAATCCCATTGTTGTCCTTTAATGTTTCCATCTGGGATTCTTTCCTTATAAAATAATCCTTCTTGAGAAACAAAACATATGTTTTTGCATTGGATTTCCATCTCCAGACAACATGACCAAATTTTAAATCTATGTTAATCATGTAGTAATTTATCAGAATTGTTATGAATCCCACAGAGTTTGTGTCTTCCCTGCTCTAAGGTATGCACTATCCTGCATTTCTTCTTTGGCCTTCTGAATACAGGTATGAGTATATCCTTGATAAGGTAGGGAAACTCGGGCGTTATTATAATGTGACTACAGAAAATGTGTAATTCCTTAAATCATTTCTGCTTCTTCATTGTTAGTGATTTGCCCTATGATCAGTGGTAGGTACCCTTCTATTAGTATTCTCTGCATTCGGTTATATACTCTGTGTTTATGGCATACTTTGGGAGTGTCATTGTTGCTTGTGTTTTGATTTCAGCCACCATTACTGTCATACTTGTTTCATCCACACAAGTGATGGCTTGGCTGTACCCTTAATGAGGGTGGTGTACATATTCCTTAGCAGGATGTCGTATACATTAGTAGTTCCTTGATGTTTTCCTTTGAATCAGTTTCCCACTTGTTTGTTGAGGTCCCCTTGCCATTGCTAGAATATTTGGCTTGTACATGTCAGATGCAGCCAATTTCTTTATACAAGATAAAGAAACAAATCATAGTTTGATCTCTATACCTGCGTTTTGTAGTCCAACAAAATAGTCAAACCTGTCAAGGCCACATAAGCAGAGAACCATCCCCACTGAGTGTGTTGGGGCATCTTTGTTTTCCATATAGATTGATTTTAATATGTTTATGAAGATCTGCTGCACAGGACTTGACAAGTCTATATAAAAAAAAATCTTAACCAAAATAAACCATGCTTGGGATGCAGTTCAGAAACACATTTTTTATTTAAAAAAAGTCCAAAACAATCCTCTCTTGGGTTGCAGTTATGCAACATAAAGGTAAATTACTGTTCTGAACTGCATCCCAGTTGTGGTTTGTTTAGGTAATTCTGTGTAAACATCTACCATATCAAACTTTATTCGCTAACTTTTTTAATAAAGAGCTTACACATTAAACCTAGGCTAGCTGAAGAAATATGATTTAAAACTGCCGTTTTATTGCTTGTGTAATTGTGACAGAAACCTCATTAGTTCTTAGTTTTATAAGCATGCATCTTGGGGCATACACTGTCATGGCTGCAAGCTCGAGTCTTGCTGTCTCTTATTTTAGTCATTTTGTCAAACCTCACTCTTCTGCCTCCTTGTGGCTATTAACTCCTTTTCACAGGGAATGACTTAAGGTCTTCTTGCCTTTGCTTATTTTGTTTGTTTGACCAGAGCTTTCTCCATCATATTTTTTCCTTTTCTGACACTTTCAGCTCAAGAGGCTATATGGCTTCTTGGCTAGCTAAGAGGCAAACTTTGAATTGCAGATGGAAAGTCTTGTGATCATATAATTGGTCTTGACACTGATTTCCTTTTCAGAATATTTTTCCTCGCTGTTGTGATTCCATTTTCACATCCACAGACAGTGCAGTCCATGGTCACCATTTAATATTCCCAGTTTGCTAACGGAAAGGTTCCACCTTGATTTGGATCAAGAAGCAATGCTTTCTCTAGATATCTATACTAACAGTCCACATCAGAATGCCAAATATCAATTCTCTGAATGGAAAAAGGCATAACATTTCAATCTAAACATTTGATGGCATCCACCTGTTGTTTTAAAGTCATTGTGAATTTTAGTCTTTGTAGCCTTTCAGACCTGGTTTTAGAAACTGTGTGTGACATTGTCCACCTTTCCAAACCTTTTCTAAATGTACAAAACTCTGTTGTAGTGAAGGCCTTACATTTTTCCATTGCGTATTTTTGCTCTGATAAAATGTCTCATAGTAGCCATTTTAATTAATATGTTTTTGTTTATTCATTCATGAGGTGGGTAAGCAAGTTTGACCCCAGTGGAAACTTCTGACCTTGACCCAAGGCAAGTGGCAGCAGTAAATTCTCCATACAGGAGGTGATATGGTGCAACAGTGATGGCTGGTGCATTGCAGTTCAAACTAAATTAATAAGGATAACTCTGAATTAATACAGAGCATACTTTTTTTTCTAAACTGTGAATTAAGTACTTAAAATGATACTATGGCTTATAATTATCACAAACAAGTATTTTAGAAGATAGTATTCTTCATGACTCAAAGCATACCAGATTTTCAGTAAACCAAAGGCTTGTAGGTTGGCCCTGTTTTCAGATGGGACATTTAAACTACTAAGGTGACAAAAGTATAGAGCAGCCTGATGAAATATTAGAATAAAAAGGGAAGGCTATAAGTGAAGTTATTGCAAGCTGATGTAAGTGTTACAGTTTAGAAAGAGACATGAGTATATGAGTTTAGTACTTCATAAAACAAATGGAAAATGTATCCAGAATGAGGGTTCAAGAGTGTTAAGAACATTTTATCAAAGTAGAGGAACAGAGATTAAGTTTTGCTGTAGAAAGTACTGATTATAGTTTTGTGATCTTAGAGATGTCTTTTTATCTTTAGATCCTTATGTGTTCTGGATTCCCCTTCCTCTACAGTCTGGGTTTCTTTCTGTGTCACCTTCAACACTGAGTGCTGTGGTTGTCTGGATTACACTAGCTGGAACCCTTAGATCTGACATTAATTGCTTTCCACAATGATCAGCTGTTAGTTTCTTCTTTTGATATCCCAGTCTTGGCATATTTTTGAAATGTTTTTCTAGCTTCCTCAATTGAAAGTATGCATATTCTTTCTGGTACCACTTGCTGGGTTTAGAGGGCTCTATGAAGTTCTTGTAGATCAATAATATGTATGTATACCTTTAAGAAGCTTTACATGGGCTTGCACATGTGTTTAAATACTGAGCATGTGAGAGCCTGACTGCCATTTTGTAGTAAGCTGTTGAGATGTAAACATGCATATCTGTGTAGTCTGTCAGTTAATCAGTTTGTTTATATTTTATAGTGCTGCTATCCATCCTGATGTGTTTCTGTGATAAACTTAAAGCATATAAGTGAACTACCCCACCTATTTGTCTTCATTTGTAACCAAGACCAGCAACATGGTGTCTGAATGGGATCCAGAATCAGGTGCCTCTTGGTCACTCAGTTAATGTTGGAGGAATATAGAGGACTGGATCATCCCTACTGCACGTATAAGTCACAGAGACGGGTCAAACGAATTTCAGGTATCAAAACTTGCTTAAATGATTTCTTACTCGAAAAATATAAAATGACGCACACAGAATGCTCAAAATGAATTTCTAGTTGAATGAAATGTCCGAAACTGCAACATATTGCTACAGATATTTGAAATAATTTTGAAAATGTTTGAAATAAAGTCCGAATGATCTAAAATGTATAAAATAAGGAAAACAACTGCATTTTTTCTCTGTGTACTACTTTTTTGCATTAATTAAAGCTATCCGAGGTGTATGAAGTGTTGCAAGTTTGTGGAGTATTACAGTACAGTTATTTTGCAAAATACAGCCATTTCAAAGCGCATTTCACAAAGTACAGTAGTTCAAAGAGTTTATTGTGCATTTGAATTTTATTACAAGTACCTGGTGTGTGTGCATATTCATACATAATTACAAGGGCCATATTTGCAGTGTGTTTAAGCATAATTTGTTGGCATGGCAGAAGGCTTTCGCAGACCAGCTCCACTTGTATTTGATAATAAAATTGCAGAGAATTGGAGAGTGTTTGAGCAAGAGTATGATATTTTCATACAAGCTGCATTTTCTGACAAAGACACGTACAAAAGGCATTTATTCTGCTTAATTTAGCTGGCTCAGAAGCCATTGAAAGAGAGCGTTCATTTGTGTATGCACCTGCTGTGTTTGAAGGAGAGGGAGAAACTGTTATGTAGTTGTACCAGCTGAATCAAGGGAAGACCTCAAGTGCTTAAAAATTAAATTTAGAGAAATGTTTAATCTCCAAACGAATATTACAATGGAGAGGCACTTATTTTACACAAGAGATCCAAAGCCTTGGGCAACTTTTGCAGCATATGTAACTGATTTGAGACATAAAGCTGAAACGTGCAGATTTTGTGATTTAAGGGATGAGTAGATAAGACAGGCGTGTGTGGTATTAAAGATGATGCTGTGAGAACGATTTTGCTTTGTGACAGTGGTTTAACTTTGAATAAGGCCATTCAGATTTGTTGGATATATGAGCTTACAGAAAACCACACCAGTTATGCTTACAAATGAGAAATGCATGCTTCCAGTGTCTTCTAGTGCTCATATTGATAATGTGCAGCATGTGGTTAAAAGAAACACGCCTAAGCACATGGCAGCAGCTGTGAGCTCTGCAACAGTCCCAGGAGAACCCCATCCCTTTCTAGCAAATTCCAGAATGTGCACAGTCTCAGTGAAGCACAAGGGCGAGTCAGCAAACTCAAAGCATGTGCTCTCATCTAGCTTCGTAGTCAACTGTCATAATTGTGATGGCAGTCATGCGTCTAAAAGAGAGAAGTGCTTAGCTTTTGGTCAGCAATGCCTCAGATGTAAAAAGTGGAATCATTTACAAAGATTTTGAAAATCAAAAGAGGCTCATTCTTTTATTAAAAGAAAACATTCCAAGAGACAAGTTGATCAATTAGAAAGCTGCAACCATACTTTTTATGTTGATGGTGTGTCTGCAGTAGATTTATGAGCAAAGAATGAAGTATTTTTGTACTGTTAGGATAAAGGGAAGTCTCTCACAGAGCTCAAAGATGACACAGGTTCAAAGTGCAATGTTATGTCAGCACAAACATTTGTTAGAGTATGTGCTGGTGAGAAGGTTGATTTGGCAAATTGTGTGAAGCGTGTTGCTTATGGTGGTGAAGAAATCCAAACTGAAGGTTCAGTGGTGGTTTCATGTTACTTTGCTGGGAACGGCTATGACTTGCAATTTTATATGGTCAAAAAACACATACCGTCATTGTTAGGCCTCAGAGACCATTTGAAAATGGGACTGCTTTCATTTAATAAGGAAGTCCACCATGTTAGCTTAAAAGACCACTTTTCTAATTTCGCCCATTCTGTTTTTTCTATCTATGCTGATCTTTTTGAAGACAAACTAGGAAAGCTCCCAATTTTGTACTCCATGAAGTTAGACCCAGAGGTCACCCTAGTTGTCAGACCAGCCTGGAAAGTTCCAGCTGCTATGCAAAATAGAGTCCAATCTAGATAAGATGGTGCAGCAAGATGTAATTTGTCCAGTAGAGTAGCCGACTGAGTATGGTTGTAGCTCATAAGAAAAGCTCAGATGATATTAGAATATGTATTGATCCACAAGATTAGAACAAAGCACTGAAAATACCTCATCATCCAATGTGTACGGTCTAAGACGTTGCTGCTTATGTCAGATGCCACTGTTTTTTCTGTCTTTGATGCAAAGAGTTAATTCTGACAAATTTTGCTTGACTGAAAATCTTCATTACTAAACACTTTCAGTACTTCTTTTAGCAGGTACAGATTTTTGAGAATGCCAGTGGGGGTAAATTCTGCCAGTGAAGTCTTCCAGCATGCAATGGAGCAGACTTTTTCTGGGCATCCATGTGCTATTATAGTAGATGATATTCTAGTAGGAGGTAATGGTGAAGTTGAGCGTGACAAAAACCTCAAGAAAGTTCTGGAAATAGCACATAAAGTGAATCTTAACCTGAATCCTCAGAAGTGCAAATTCAGGCTGCAAGAAGTTAATTATGTTGGTCATTTATTTATCAGTTCAGGCTTATGACCAGGTCCTTCAAAGCAAACTGCTATTCTCGAAATGCCAGCTCCAGATAATGTTCTAGCCCTAAAGCGTTTTCTTGGCATGGTTAACTATCAAGGCAAGTTCATTCCAGACTTGAGCCAACTTTGATCACTGCTTAGAGAGCTGGCACACAAAGATATATCTTGGTCATGGTCAGAGCAACACCAAAAGAGCATTTGATGTCCTGAAACAGAGAATTGCCATTCCACCATCTCTCAGATACTGTGATGTTCATAAGCCATTAACTCTTTCTTGTGATGCTTCGAAATTTGTTCTTGGTGCAGTCACTCTTCAAGAGGGGTACCCCAGTAGTCTCTGCTCAGAACTGTAACCCAAACTGAAATGCAGTATGCACAGATAGAGAAAGAGAACTCTTGGCAATTGTGTTTGCCTGTTTGAAGTTCCATGATTATATTTATGGCCAACCTAGGCAAATTGAAACATCACCAGCCTCTGGTCACTATTTTGAAAAAGCCTATGCATACAGCTCCAGCCAGATTCTAATGCATGGTGTTGAAATTGCAAAAGTATAATTTCAGTCTTGCCTACACAAAAGGCAAACTTCCTTAACTTGCTGATACATTATCTAGATCACCCAGAAATACCGCTGAATGGCATGAAAATGAGAACATTGATTTTAAAGTCATGGAAGTGAGAATTTTTTCTTCAATACATCGTGATGAACCTAGAAGTCCTACAGCCTTAGACCCAGTTCTTCAGAAGCTTAACCACTTTATCAGTCAAGGATGGCTGTCAAAGCAGTTTTGCTTACCAGTAGACCTGCAACCTTATTTTCCTTACAGAGATGAGATTTTGGATGAGAATAGTATCCTCATGAAAGGTCCAAAAGTGATTGTTCCACAGTCTTTGCAACAAGAGTATATTACTATTTTGCATCGTGGCCAACCAGGAGCAGAGTCTACCAAAAGAAGGGAGAGAGGTCTAGTATTTTGGCTTTCTATGTCACACGACATTGAGAGAGTACTTTCATCTTCTTTTGTATGTAATAGTACTAAGCCACATCACCAGAACCACTTCCAGAATGTGATTTAGCTGAACTACCTTGGTCGACAATAGCTACAGATATTTTCGTGTGGAATGGTCAACATTGCTTGGTATTACTCTTATTCATATTGGTTCGAGATCAACCTACTTCCTAATCTAGCATCCAGTACTTTTATTACTAAGTTGAAGCGTCATTTTGCAGTACATGGTAGTCCACTCAGTTATTTCTGAAAATGGTACAGAGTTTACATGCCGGTAGCTCAAACGATTGCTGAAGAGTGGGACTTTACTCGTGTTACAAGTAACCCTGAGTACCCACAGTCAAATGGTTTGTCAGAACGTGCAGTTCAAAGTTCGAAACAATTACTAGAGAAGTTGAAATAAGACAATAGTGATGTTTTCTTGAATCTCAGAAATATTCCTCTTAATAAACATCTTGGTTCACCTCCACAGAGACTTCTGTCGACAAACCAGAACCATGTTACCAATTAGCAGTAATCTATTGGTTCCATGTGTCAAGAACAACAGATCAGTGAAAACCCATCTGTTGAACAAGCGCTTATCTCAGAAGTCCTGTAAGACCAGTAAACCACTCAATCCATTATAAGAAGGGGAGGCAGTGAGGATGCAGACATCCAAAGGTTTTGATCGGATTGGAGTCATGAAAAGTGTGTGTCTAGAGCCAAGAGCCAAGATTGTACATTGTGGAATCACAAGGAGTAGAATTTAGGAGTAATTGGAAACATTTGGTCCCAGTGTCCGAGCCTGTATTGCAGTATTATACATGCGAGAAAGACTCTAAATCTCAGAGTGAGTTATCCAACGTTTCCGTTCCAGAGAATATTCAGTAAATATCCCTGTTCCTGAGAAGAATCCTGAAACTCCATAAACTGTTCTTCACCAATGACTGTCCTTGTTGCTAAATCCAGTTCTGATTTGCTAAATCACTAGATCAGGTCGCATTTCCAAACCATGTTCCAGATACATGGCAACCTGGAAATAAGAGCATAAGTGCTGTGTCAATTTCTTAGTGTTTATACAATTGCATGTCTTTTTCAAATGTCATTTTATTCTGGGCACTTCATTAAAGAGGGAGGATGTAGATAAATCTCAATGTATACCTTTAAGAAACTTTCGATGGGCTTGCACATGTGTGTTGATGGTGAGCATGTGCGAGCCTGACTGCTATTTTGTAGTAAGCTGTTGAGATGTGAGCATACTTGTCTGTGTAGTCTGTCAGTTAATCAGTTTGTTTATATTTTGTACTGCTGCTATCCATCCTAATGTATTTCTGTGTAGTAAAGCATGAAGGCAAACAGGCAGGATAATTAGTTTATAATGGTAAACCAAGACTAGCGGCAGTTCTGCCCTCAATTTTTTTCCTACCTCCACCTGCTGGCCCTTTTGATCCTTATCTTGTAAGTTTAGCTGAGACGATTAAGGCCGTGAGCTGCTGACAAGCTTCATGAAGTACACCAAAGTCTGATCCCCTTTTTTTTTTTTGGCTCTTGCAGCTGACCTTCTGTCCCTAGCTCCTCTCCTCATTCACTGTATCTACTCGACCCATCGTGGCCTCTCCCAAGCTTATCCTTTGCCCTGTCCTGGACTGGTAAGTACTTCAATGATCCTGGTGCAGCATTTTTTTTTTTTTTTTTGTTTAATGTCCTAACTTCTTTGCCATGTGTGTGAAGTATGTGAAATGAGACATGCCATTGTCGTGCCCCACTTCCACTGTGACTCAACCACTGCTCTTACCGCCTATAAACAACACCGCTGTGCATCCCCTGCTTCTTTGCTGATTGAACACGAGTTGCACTCAACTGCACTCCCTTGGGCATGTTTATCCACCCATGACAGGGCTTCAGATGCCAAAGCCTGTAATTAGGCCTGGGTCATCTGGGCTTTATCCCTGTTTGCCATGGCACTGGCTTGATTCCCTTGATCTCAGCTTGCAAAGTGTGCAACTCTTGTCATTTAACCAGACAGGAAAAACCTAAAAGCTCTGAAAAAGTGACACATCGTTAGAATTGACACCATGACTACCTCAAGGCAGATTCCTTGTTTCCAGAGACTACTGAACCTTTCTCCTTCTTAGGTGGTAAACAGTGTAAAGGTTTGGAATAGGTATACAAGAGGATATTCTGCTTTGTTACTTTAGACTTTTGGCCCCTTAACTATTTCATTTGTTCCATTTTCAGCTGTTTTGTGGGTCAGATCCAACTGGTGGACTTCCTTCATTTTGGGATTAAGGAGTCTCTTGGAATGAAAGCGATACAGATCTGGAAGGTTTTATTTAACAATATAGCTGATGTCCTTTTCATTCATTCCTCAACGACTGGGTATCGGATCCAACTTGGCTACATACAATAGAATCTCGGACCCAACTCACAATCTCCTCTGCCTACCCATAATGCCCCAGTCAACTAGCTGTACCTCTGCTCTCATTTGCCACCATAACGCTACAGATGCAGATGCTATTCTGAGAGCACTTTAGGTATTTTTCTATTTATTGAAAGTAGTTTTTTTGCTTTTAATTTTTCCCATCAGTCTTTAGGTTCACCCACCTCCCTCTCCTGATTGTTTTGGGTATCTTTACTTTTCCCCAGATCTCTTGTTCTACCTTTTGACAGCAGTTTCAATACCATTGTTTGTATTTGCCCATACCTGTTAGTAATTAGTTTTTATCCTCTAGAGGGTATTCTCTTCTACCATTGCCAGTAATTAACTTAAAAAAAAATCATTCTTCTTACTTTCCATCTTCTGCATTTAATCTCTATCTTGGCTGTTGTCGGCCATTTCTAAAGAAGAAAATAAACTGACAGGCTCTACAAAATCCTCTTTAGAGGTGAAGGACTCATGTAAGCATCCCCCACCCACTCTCCTAAGGATATTATAATTAAAAATGCAGATAAGGGAGTGGGATTGGTGTCCTGGATACAAAATATTGTAATACAGTGATGTTTGGTGTGCTGGCAACAGATAATACATGCAAATTTTAAGAAAAGATATGACAGTAATGACAGAGGTTAATTCCACTGTCTATCATATGCATATTAATGGTGAACTATCCTTGGATTTATTGCAATACCTGTATGTAGCTGTACAGAAAATCCCAAAAATGTATGGTATTCCTAAGATACACAAGTCATTACTAACCCTCTGCCAAGACCAGTAGTATCAGCAAGAGGATGGGTCACTGAACCTATCTCTTAAGTTTCTCGAATACAAGTTTAAAGCTGTTTTATAGACCTTGAGAATGATTATAAAAGAAATGGCAGAGTTCTTACAACCATTATATACTTGGTTAAATAATTATAATGTTATAAACTGTTACTTTGCAACTTTAGATGTGGACTCCTTATTTACTTCAATACCAAATGATGAAGGAATAGAATACATGAAGAATATATTTCAAAGGAGACCTCATTTACTGCTTCAGATATGAATATATGTGCATTACTGAATAGAATATTAATGAATAATGTATTTCTCTTTGACAAATATTATAAACAAATGAAAGGTGTGGCCATGGGTATGCCCCTGGCCAACAACTTTGTGAATATTGTTATGAATGTGTGGGAAAATAAGTAGATTTTATCTGAACAATAATCAGCATTGGATGGCGCAGTAGTGCAACAGTAGCATTGCCACCTCACAGCAAGATGTTCTCTGATTCAATTCTTGGCTGGAGTGCCTTCTGTGCAGAGTCTGTATGTCCTCCCTGTGTTTGTGTGGGTTTTCTCTCGGTGCTCCGGTTTCCTCCCATGTTATAAAGACATGCGTCTGAAGCGTTTCTCCCCAGGCCTCCTCTGGAAATTGGCTTTGTTCCAAGTTGGACTTTTCCAGTAAACAAATGTTAAATAAATAAAAATATAAAAATAAGTAAGTATTACTGAAATGTCTTATTTTACTAGAGATTTGTAGATGATTTGTTTTTGTTATAGGTAGGCTGTCAGGTTTTATTGGATGAATTTGAGTACATGCACACAACCACCAGTTTTTTGAGATTTAAGAAAATGGTACACGTCTCTCAAATAGACTTCTTGGACATTAGGTCAATAAAGAATAAAAAAGGCTTGAGAGATGCCACTTTGTACAAGAAAAATGTAAAGAAAAGTCCGTATTTACATCATACTAGTATGGATCCAATGCACATTTTTAATAATAACAATAATAATAATAATAATATAAAAAAATCAGATGATCCGAGTAGCTAGATTGAATACAGCAGACAATGAAATGTTTACTCAAATGAATAATATAGCTAGAGAATTTAAAGCTAGAGGATATGATGAACAACAAATAGCCAAGATTGAGAGAAATTTTACAGAAGAGATCACAAGAAATTAGCCCTATTTTTCAGATTATGTCCAGCATCAACAGAGAAGTAATATTGATTCTACACATGATTGTAGATGTATACTTACAGCAGAAAAATATCTCGTGTTGTAAGTATTTACCAATCGAGAGTACAACAGCTTTCCTTCTTAAAAGGAATAGGAAATGGGCATCTTAGTTTTAGATTTAAGAAGTCTAATAAATATATATTCTGTGTTTTAAAGAATAAAAACTTGTATAAGATTGTCTAAAAAGTAATAAGGAAGGTACTTATGCCATGTGTGTGTGTGTGTGTGTGTGTGTGTGTGTGTGTGTGTGTGTTAACAAGTTCATTATACATCCAGTGGGAAAAAATTATATTAAGGGCATATGGTACATATGATACTAAAATCTTCTTTATATGGCAAAATGTCAGATGTGTGACGCTTTCTGCATAGATAAAACTAATTGGAAACTAAAGGAGCATATAGGAGACCATTTATCAGATATAAAAATGTACATTAAAATTAATGTTTTATATAAACGTATTAAGGAAACAAGTAATGCACATTTTATTAAATTTGTCATATTACAAGTGGTATATGAACACACGAGATGGTGATGTTAAAAATATGACCGAGAGAAGAAAATAAATGGGATAATCAGGTTTAGGGTACAACTGTATCCAGGACTGAATGAAATGTTTAGCATTAGGCCTGTGCTGAAGGAACTACGTAACCAAGTTAAGGGAGTGTTTCTGTGTGATTACTTGGCTTGAATTGTTTAACTGCTATCTTAATCGTATGATTTTTTTTATCATGTGATCTTAGTCATGTGAACTTGTTTTAGATATAAAAAGAAGCGTGTTGTCCTATGTAGTCATTTGTCTGATTAAGCTTTTATGCGAAAGTGTTAAACTTGTGATGTTCTTATTAAATTTTGACTTTTAAGTTGTACTGTTTGGCTGTGGTTTTGGATAATTTTGTTTTGTTATCAGTTTGACTACCTTTAGTTTATACAGATTTATTGCTGATGTATTATCTTGTTTTACCCTCCACCCTGATGTCGTCAGAGCCATCCTTGCCTCTTAGAGCTGTGGTGTTGGACAGCTCTGGCCCAACTCCCTCCTTGAGGCATGGATCCGGAAAGGGTCAAGGCTTGGTAGCTTTAGAGTTTGTGTCCAGTGTATCCAGCCATGGCTTCTTTCAGTCCTTTTGCCTCTGGGGTAGTGAAGACGGTTTTCTCTCGACTGAGAAATGCAGGTACTCTCTTCTCGTTTGATCCTGCATCCATTCCTCCTCCTGGTCCGAGCTTTGATGGTCTCAGGCCTACTCCACAAGGACAGCTGTTACCACGTAGCATTCAGACAGTTCCTGTAATGGAACAACCCCTTTCCTCAGATACCTCTTCAGACCTTCCCATTGAAGAGGTTCCCCAAATGAAAATGTGTAAAAGGAGACACGCAGATTCTCTTATGGAATCTTTCACCGAAAATACTGACTTTGATGAAGAAGGGTCCCGCAGATCTCCACTGGATGATGTCTCCTTCAGAGACATCCTAGAGATTCCTAAGCAAAAAGGTTGGTCTTCAGATCTCCCATCCCCAGAGGAGTCAGTTTTTCTGGAAGCTTTTGGGTCCGGCCCATTTATGTCTTGGGTGACTCCCTCAGCAAATGAGCTTATTTTTTTAATCTGTCACCAGGCTTGGAAGGAACTGGATGCTGTCTCCCCGTTGCTCAGATAAATTTTAGGCACTGCCAAAGGACAGATTATATTGGTGCAAAGTGTATTCCCTGTTGATATTAGGATTGTGGTGGCAGCCACTAATGAGGAGCTAGCAGCACAAAGCTCCTCAGTCCATCTCCCTAACAGAGAGTTCAGGGCATTGGACAGGTTTAGGAAGTGCATTTTTGCTTCAGTGACCTTTACCTTGTGGTCCCTGAATTACCTTGTGCACATCACAAGACTCCAGTGGGATTTTACTAAGGAGCTCTCCAAGTCCTTCTCTGAGTTCATGTCCATGTAGGAATACAAGAGTTCCTCTTCACAGCTGGTGCCTCTAGCTATCTCCAATGTGTCCATGAGGTTAATATCACATGCTGCAGTGGGTACCTCACAGGCAGCCGATTTCAGGCATAGCCATTAGGAGACATGCCTGGATGCATCTGTGTCACTTTCTGGAGCCTTTCAAGTCTTCTTTTATCGATGCTTCTTTTGTCGGAACATCTTTGTTTCGCCCTTCTGTAAAGGAAATGCTTTCTTGGAGTGAACAAGATGGAAAAACCCAGTCTGCTGCAGGAATATGCTTTTCTTCTACTCCTCAATGATCTTTTTCCCGTAATCAATGAGGAGGCAAGAAAATGTGGTTCCATAAGTCACAGGGTCCTTTCCAGGATTTGCACAGGGATAACTTCTCCATAGCTAGAAGGGGGAGTTTAAACGGAAGATGCCATCCTCGCAGCAGAGGAAGCCCACAAAAAAAGGTTTCTGGGATTCTTTTTTGGATAAACCCTTTCAGTGCTCCTGAAGTGCTGCCCAACTGCTGACATCTGGAGGCAGTCAATGGGCACTTGTCTTTGCACCCAGATGCCTGGACTTCAATAACAAAAGCTCCTTTGGTGCTAAAAAATCATATCCAGAGGTTGTTTCTTACCCTTTTCCCCTATTCTCCCAACCAAAACGAGAAGGTTTCCTAATATACCACCCAGTTATAGGAGCTGCAGCTCAGGCAGTTCAAAAGCTGCTATCAAGGAGGTCCCACCAGACCAGAAAGTATTCAGAACTTACCCCAGGTTCTTTTTAGTGCCAGGGAAGACTGGGGACCTGAGGCCAGTTTTGGATCTAAGCAAACTGAATCAGTTTTATGAAGTCAAAGTTTTGAGTGGTCATGGTTCAGCCCATTTTGCCATTTTTACTCAAGGACAATTGGATATGCTCAGTCTGTCACATCAAGATGAACAGACAATCCCGAAGATTTCTTCACGTACGGCTGGAGGGCCAAGCACTATCAGTTCAGAGCCCTGCCCCTCGGTCTCACCACAGCCCCCAGGGTATTTAGCAAGTGTATGTCAGTGGTAGCAGCTCACCGCGACTGCTGGGATTCTGAGTGTTCCCTTTTCTAGACAACTAGCTCCTCACTGCCCCAAACAAGCATCTCCTAGAGCAGTCCAGGGAATATTTGCTCCAACTATATCAATCATTAGGCATTTCAGTGAAACTTAGTCTGAGATGCAGCTAGTTGACTGGAGCGTTATGGGTAGAGAGAGAAGCTCGTAAGTTTGATCTTGGACTGTAGTTTATACATCTGAGTTGGATCCAATACCCAATTGTTGAGGAAGGATGAAAATGAACAACACAGATGTACAGTTATGGTGAGTATCTAACTTTAATTTTAAAAAGAGAGCAGAAGTAACAGCATCTTGAAAGATGTGTATTAGCCTGGTGGGGGGGGGTGCACACCCTTCAGGTCTGGCTTCATATAGACCCATATCAATTCTAAATTATGATTCTAAAGTGCTTTATGTCTGATGGTACTTTCCCTGGTAGAATAACAAGGTTAATAAGAAGGATATGTGAAGGGTCAAAGGCAGGAATAAAGATGAAGTGTTCCTCTTCCAAGTTACATTTGAACATGGGAACCAGGCAAGACTGTCCTCTTCCCCAATGTTTATTTGATTTATGTTTACAACTGTTGACAAAGAAAATAAGGGATTCACAAAGTCAAGGATATAACTGGGATAGTAATCGAGAAGAGTTAACTTTGTTTGCAGTTTATATTTTGTGATTGATAAATCCAGAAAAGGACAATCTGATGATGTTAATCTTCTTTCCATCTACCACTGATGGGTTCAGTTCCGAGCCCTCAGAACCAAGTCGGCCTGTTACCAAGCTCATACCAGACAAAAACTCTCGAGCTAAGCTTTTATCCACAATGCCCTTTTCCCTGTTACCTCAGATCTCGTTTGCCACGTAGCCGTAAAGCCGCATTTCAGCCGAGCTCTCAGCTAAGTGGAAATTTTTTTTGATATTTGTGTAAAAAACTTGTTTGTTTCTAAAAATTTGTGAACTATAGTTCTTTTACTGTCGAGTTACAGTAGTGTTAGATATAGTTCTCTCTATTTCTACCCATTGGTAACCCTTTTCAGTACCATTGCTGGTATGGCCCTTTTCTCTTTACCCTTGTGGTATTCCTTGAATACCATAGTTGGTATTTTTCCCTGTTCTATCTACTGTAGTGGTGTGTTTTTGATATTGGATTTGTTTATATTTTCTGCACGTGTTTAAATCTTTTCTGTCTTAGGAAATTAGAGTTTCATTCTTCTGAAGTTTTTGAATTGTGTTTACTTCTCACGATAAAACCAAAAAAACAGAGCACAGTGTTGCGGGTCCACGAATGATTTATTGTAAAAAACACATCCACAAACGTAGTAAAACGTAGTTAAAATCCACAATGGTTAAGCGCTTTCATCAAGTAGTTTGACTTCCTCAGAACAAAATGACAAGTAAAATCCAAGGTTAAATACATAAATTCTAATTTATCAATAATTCAAAATACCCAATCATATCAATGAAAATTCCCTCCTCATGAATATGTAAATGCATAATTATTTAAAAAGAAAGCATTTGTTTCTTCAAAACCTGTTTAAACAAAAAAACAACAAGAAAAAACACACACATGGTGTCTCTTTTCAATAAAAATAACTCTTAATAAAAATGTACTACAATACAGTTATATGTTATTTAAAATACTGCTATACTGAACCGGCCTTTTCTTTAAGAGTAGGCATAATTGAAATATGCTCATTAAGCCCTGGGGGGTAATCAGCGGCCAATCTCAGTTGCCATAATAATTCCTTTTTATACAACACATTTTGCCAGTCCCCCCCTCTGGCTTCAATAGTGACAAATTCTAGTATAGCAAACTTGTAACACTTGAAATTAGTACAAGTAACACTATGCTTATACAGTGCACTGGTGTCTCTTTCATTTTTGATATCGTATAGATGTTCATGTATCCTATTTTTCAATCTTCTCTCCGTCTTACCTACATAAAAGGAAGAACAGGAACAGCACTTAGCTATATATACCAGTTTGCTTGAATCACAATTGCCACTCTTTAAAAAAATATGACTCTTACTTTGATTATCAAGGGTAATGAAATTTTCTTGTAGAATATAACGGCAATAAAAGCATTTACTGCAAGGTTTACTACCCCCCCTCTTAACCCTGGTATTATTCAAAATGTGATCCTTATTAATCTTATTTTGGAAAACAACTATTTATTCTTCGAAGGTGAATATTTTCAGCAACTAAAAGGTGTTGCAATGGGTGCTGCCTGCGCTCCCTTGTATGCTAATTTGGTGCTTCTGGGTTGGGAATATAAGTATATCTTCCAGAATGAAACATTTTTTTCTAATGTTAAATATTATGGTCGATTTTTGGACAATATTTTTATTGTATGGGAACGAGGGTCTGAATTGATTGTGGAGTTTGTTCATTACTTGAATCAAACCACAGATTACCTGAAGTTTACTCATCAGTTTGATTCCCAAGAAATTAGTTTTTTGGATACTAAAATTATCAAAGGGCATGATAATTTTATTTCCAAAATCTACTGCAAAAATACCTTCTGCAATAGTTATTTGCACTACACTAGCCATCATCCTATACATCAGAAAAAAAGAGTATTATTAAGGGTCAAGCTATAAGAGTTGTTAGAATGACCACAAGGAAAGATGATGTTATAGTAGAGTTTCAACATTTAAGGGAGATGTTTTTAGAGAGAGGGTATCCTGGACATTTCATTGACCCTATTCTTGAGGTTTTGAACAAATGGGGTAAGGTGTATACCCCCTACTTGGTGTGGGTAGGGAAGGATACCAGTCTATAAGTCAAGATACGAATGTTCATGATAAACCTGATTTTCAACATGCTTGTGTGGTGCAGTATAGTCCCTTGTATTCTCAAATAAAAGGAATTCTGACTAAAAATTGGAATATTTTCAGAACTAATACCGAAATATATCGTATATTGGGCCAACAACCTATTTTTTTCTACCAAGGTGGGACCTAATATTAAGACAATATTGGAGAAGGATCACATTTTGAATAATACCAGGGTTAAGAGAGGGGGTAGTAAACCTTGCAGTAAATGCTGTTATTGCCGTTATATTCTACAAGAAAATTTCATTACCCTTGATAATCAAAGTAAGAGTCATATTTTTTTTAAAGAGTGGCAATTGTGATTCAAGCAAACTGGTATATATAGCTAAGTGCTGCTCCTGTTCTTCCTTTTATGTAGGCAAGACGGAGAGAAGACTGAAAAACAGGATATATGAACATCTATACGATATCAAAAATGAAAGAGACACCAGTGCACTGTTTAAACATAGTGTTACTTGTACTAATTTCAAGTGTTACAAGTTTGCTGTACTAGAATTTGTCACTATTGAAGCCAGAGGGGGGGACTGGCAAAATGTGTTGTATAAAAAGGAATTATTATGGCAACTGAGATTGGTCGCTGATTACCCCCCAGGGCTTAATGAGCATATTTCAATTATGCCTATTCTTAAAGAAAAGGCCGGTTCAGTGTAGCAGTATTTTAAATAACATATAACTATTGTAGTACATTTTTATTAAGAGTTTTTTTATTGAAAAGAGACACCATGTGTGTGTTTTTTCTTGTTGTTTTTTTGTTTAAACAGGTTTTGATTAAACAGATGCTTTCTTTTTAAATAATTATGCATTTACATATTCATGAGGAGGGAATTTTCATTGATATGATTGGGTATTTTGAATTATTGATCAATTAGAATTTATGTATTTAACCTTGGATTTTGCTTGTCATTTTGTTCTGAGGAAGTCAAACTACTTGATGAAAGCGCTTAACCACTGTGGATTTTAACTACGTTTTACTATGTTTGTGGATGTGTTTTTTACAATAAATCATTCGTGGACCCGCAACACTGTGCTCTGTTTTTTTGGTTTGGTTGGTTTTAGAGCACTTTACATTACTTTTTGGACCCTTTACTTCTCACGATGTCGGATAAGAAAGGTACATCGGGTTTCAAACACTGTACCTCGTGTAATGCTAAACTACCTAATAGTGACTCTCATGATTGTGTTTGTTTGGGGGTGCCCCACCTTTTGGTGCAGCCTCCCTGTGGGATTTGCCAAAGTTTCAGCCAACGCACTTTGAGCGCAAGAATAAACTAATCTTGAAAGGACTACTTAAATATTCCTTTTCAGTGGCCCTTTCTGTGATGGAGGTCTCAACCCCTGCTATGAAAGTTAACAAAAGGCCCCATTTGGGTTCCTCTTCACCCTCGGGTGACCAGGGTAAGTCTGTGAAACCAAAAATTCAGAAGTTATCCTCAGAGCGTAAGCTTGCTTACTCGGCACTGACTTCGTTTGCTTTGAGCACTTCGACTATTGCTACATCGGTGCCGGCTTCATTGCCGGCTCCGATACTTCCTCCGGCACCAACTGTAGACCTCACAACACCTTCTACAACTTCATCACCTGTGGCCATTTTAGCACAGTGCACACCTTCAATGCCAATCTCTGCAGTGGTGATTGAACCTTCCGTTTCAGCTCCAAGTGTCCCTTCAGCACAGAGTTCTATTACAGCAACACTGGATTTGACCCCACTACTTCCTGTCTCTAAACTCAAGACATCGGTGCCAGAAGATCACGTACTACGGACCTGATACTCTCCATCCATAGACCCGTTCTTAGGCCAAGTGTATAGCCCGTTCTTAGATCGACCTGACTCCCCGAAGTGTTCACTAGATTCACCAGGAGCCTTTCAGAACTTAGACGAGTTGGAGATCGATTCCAGGGTAGCAGGAAGGTAGTGGTGCATCTTGTGGATCAGCTGTTGGCAGCCAGGGGGATACCCATGCCTTCCAAGACCCATCCTCTGTCAGGACTTGCGTTGATCTCTCCATGGACTCCATCTTATTCTCCTCTGGCCGTCCCAGTTCCAAAGCCTTCTGCTCCAATACCTTTCTCAGAACCACCCATCTCGGCACCTGTAGTGGACCTCACTGAGGCTCCGGGTCTGTCCCTTTGGTCCTTGGTTTCTGCTGAACCGGTCCTTCCTCAAGCTCGTGATTGGGTGGCAGGCTTCTTTGTTCAGGGCACAGTTCCGTGTAGTCCTTCGGTTACACCCTTGGTACCAGTAGCCGCATCTGCACCGATCTGGCTTGTGGCTCCATTCTTGGGAGCAGGTTCGATGGAGTGGGGTGTGACCCCTGGTTCAGAGGTTGTCCTTCTCGGTTCCAGGCTCCCATCCCTCTTCGGACGGACCTGCTTTCTGTGTGATGGAGAGGGCTCTCGCTTCCAGAAGGATTCCACCAACGTCGGAACCCCAGTTTTCTCCCCCGAGCTACAGCTGCCACAGACCACCTCCCTGGGACACCGGGCAGAGAAGCTGCAGGAAACCCCAGTTCAGGGTACCCACTTTTCAGAGTTCTCCTCGGGCACCCCCATTGAGGAGCCCCCATGGAAGATATCATGCAAGAGGAAGCATGTTGACTCATCTGAGGAGTCTCTAACAGAAGACACGGGTTACGATGATGATGAAGGGTCTCCATGGTCACCCCCTGATGTCTCCTTCAGAGACATCCTTTAAATGTTAAAGCAGAGGGGTGACTGGAAGCCCTCCAACCTTTCCTCTGAGGAGTCCATGTTCCTGCAGGCTTTCTGTGCTCTGCCATCTACCTCGTGGGTGACCCTGCCTGCTGACGAGCTAGTCCAGCTCATAGTACAACGTCTGTGGAAGAACCCTGACTCTATTGAGGCAATCCCTCGGAGACCTGACAAAAATTCTTTCCCCTCCCGAGGAGAACCCACACTGATCCAGAGGGTTACCAGTTCATGCTGTGGTGGTGGTGACGGCCACAAAATAGGATCTGGCTGAAGAGAGTCCTGCTGTCCATCTGCCTAACTGGGAGTCCCGGGCCGTGGACAGATTGGGGAAGCGAGTATTTGCATCAACTACCTTTGCCATTCGGTCCCTGAACTATTTGGCACATTTTGCGAGGCTCCAATGAGACTTGATCTCAGAACTCTCTGGAACACTTGCAGGATAGGTGTCTGACAAGGTACAGGGCAAAGTTGCCTTGCAGCTTGCTACCCTGGAATCGATCTCCAACTCATCCATGAGGTTTCTTTCACATGCAACAGAAGGGGAGGCTAGAGCTGCGGGTTCAGGCATTGTTATGAGGCGTCGTGCCTGGATGCGCATTTGTGACCTTGCTGGTCCCTTCAAGTCTTCCTTTCTGAATGCTCCCATCAAAGTATCTTCCCTTTTTGGTTCCAAAGTGAAGGATATGCTAGCCAGGTGCGAGCAGGACAGTAAGACCCTAACTGCTCTAGGCCTTCGTTTTTCCAATCCTCAATGCTCCTTTTTCAGGAGCCAGAGGAGTGAGAAGATGTGGCACAAAAAAATCTCAGGGTCCTTTCTGCGCTGCATGTGGGGATACCCCCAGAGGCAGAGGGGGTAACAACTCCAGAAGATGCCCCTATAGAGGCAGAGGGGGTCCACATAACCAAGGCTCCAGACACTCTTTCTCTGGACAGTCTTACCAGCGCCCCTGAAGAGCTGCCCGATTGCTTGCCTCTGGAAGCAGACGGGGGTCGTTTCTCTCTGCACCAAGCTGCCTGGCACTCTATTATCACCGATTGTTGGGAGCAGAGTATAATTACCTGAGGTTACACCATTCCACTTATTTCTTACCTGAAACTTCCAACAAAACTTCTCAACGTTCCACCCAGTCAGAGGGCAGAGGCAGCTTCAGAAGTAGAAAAGCTGTGCCAAATAAAAGTCCTGCATCCAGTCCCACCAGACCAATGTGGATCCGGATTTTACTCAAAAGATTGTTTTTTGGTGCCAAAAAAGACAGAGGGCTGGAGACCCATTCTGGATCTCAGCAGCTTGAACAAGTCCGTCACCCAAACCAACTTCCGTATGGTCAGGGCTCAGTCCATCCTCCCTTTTCTGAGGGAGGGCGATTGGATTTGCTCGATAGATCTCTGGGATGTGTATTACCTTATCAAAATGGACAAGCGCTCCAGGAGTCTGCATCACTTCCAGCTAGAAGCCAATCATTACCAGTTTCGTGCCTCCCGTTCGGTCTCTCTAGAGCCCCCAGAGTGTTCACAAAGTGCATGGCAGTGGTCACAGCTCACTTGAGACTGCAAGGATTCTGCATTTCCATATTTGGATGATTGGCTCCTCACCGCTCCCACCAAGCGTCTTCTGGTAACGGCCCTACAATACACACTTTCTCTGGTGGAAATTGTGGGGATAACTGTGCACTGGGAGTAGTCAAACCTGGTACCTACCCAGCAGATAAAATTTATCGGAGCAGTCTTCAACACCCGATCCTGTCTGGTGTCGCCCCCAGCTCACAGACTGCAGAGACTGAGGCTTCAACTCCGGGTGATATTCTGTCAAAACAAAGTCTCAGCAAGAGAAGTTCTTCAGGCCCTCAGATCCCACGACAACTGCAATCCTGATAGTGCCTCTTGCCAAGCTGCACATGCGAATTCTGCAATGGCTTCTTCTTTCTCGGTGGTTCCCAAATCCCACCCTCTACATTTCCAGATCCAGATAACCAACTCCTGCAAACAGGACCTTCTTTGGTGGATGAGGCCAGACACAGAACTTTGGAGCTGCCCATTCCAGTCCCCTCAGCCCAAGGCCATTGTGACCACGGATGCTTCTGTGATCGGGTGGGGGGGGGTCATTTCCAGGGAAAGGCACATGGTCCACTTTGGAGGCCAACCTGCATATCAACGTTCTGGAACTGAGAGCGGTGCTGTTAGCATTGCAGGCATTTCATCTGGTTCTTCCTTCTGGGACAATTGCAATTCAGTCAGACAACATGTCAGTAGTCTGGTATAGTAACAAGCAAGGAGGAACCAAGTCCTACCCATTGTGTCAAGAGGCCATGAGGATTTGTCAGTGGGCAATAGCTTCCAACTGCTTTCTGATAGCAATGCATATCCCAGGGAGTTCCAACATGAATGAGAACAAGTTGAGCAGCTGTATTTTCCTGCCTCATGAGTGATCCCTCAATCCCGATGTGGCCGCAGAAATTTTCAGCTGTTGTGCTGCGACCTTTTCACCTCTCCATCGAACAACAAGTGCAGCAGCTATTTTGCCCTATTCCCCCAAAAGGGGGAGTCCCCGAGTGATGCTGTTATTCACGATTGGCCCACGGGACTTCTTTATGCTCATCACCGCCATTCCTCTGATTACACAGTTCCTAAAGAAAGCTCATCGGTTCAAATGCAAAGTGATCCGCATAGCCCCTTTTTGGCCTTGAAAAGTTTGCTTCCCCTTCCTTCGGTCTCATTTGGTATGCCAGCCGTGGATTCTGGATCCTCTTCCAGACCTGGTTGATCACCCCCAAAGGTTGAGCCGCCCAGATCTGCCCAGTCTCAAACTGACAGCTTGGCTTCTCCACTTCTGTTAATTGCCAGGCGATCTTATCTCACCTCACATGTTCGGGATATTATCCTGGCCTCTCAAAAACCATCCAGCAGAAGACTGTATCAAGACAAATGGAAAAGGTTCTCTCTCTGGTCAAAGGATAACATGCTAGATCCGTATTCGGCTCTGGTCACAAGGGTTTTGCAATACTTGTCTAAGTTTTTTGAGGAGGGTGCCGTAGCCTCTACCATACAAGTACATCTGGCTGCAATTTCGAATTACCATAATGGGCTGGACGGTACACTTCTCATCTCACTACGTTTATGTAAAACCTTTCTCAAAGGAGTTTCACACATCATGCCCCCAGTCAGACAGCCTATAGAGCCATGGAACCTCACGTTAGTTCTACAGTCTGACTCAACCCCCCTTTGAACCTGCAGCGAAGTGTGACCTGAAATTCTTGTCTTGGAAATCATTGTTCTTGGTAGCCATTACATCAGCCAGGCGGGTTTCAGAGCTACAGGCACAGTGCATCAAAAGACCCTATTTGGTCTTTCACAAGGACAGAGTATCACTCCGTATGAATCCATCTTTCCTCCCCAAGGTTGTCTCTGATTTCTCCATCAATCAATCCATTGACCTTCCAGTGTTCTTTCTGAATTTTCCTAATAAAGGAGAGCATTGCCTACATTCCTTGGATGTACACAGACAACTGAGATTGTATTTAGACAGAACCAAAATTATGCACAAGTCTGACCAACTTTTCATTTCTTTTTCTGGACCTAGAATGGGAAATTTTGTATCCAAGGAATCTTTATTGAAATGGCTAAGGGATTGTATACGCTTCTTTTACTGTTCCACAAAAGAACCTATGCCACTGGTTAAAGCCCGTTCTACTAGATCTGTGGCAACATCTGTAGCTTTCCACTCCAGGGCTTCTATGGATGACATTTGCGCAGCAGCCACTTGGGCCAAACCCCACACTTTCATCAATCATTACAAATTGGATGTGGTCTCCAGTGGGAGAGCTGCCTTTGTCTCACTGGTACTCAGGAACGTTCTTTCATAAGGGCTGCCCATGTGTCTCAAGGTATCTTGGGAGTCTGTCCCATCAGTGATGAATAGAAAGAAGATTAACAACATCAGATAAAGACGTTATGTCTTACCGTAATGTTCCATCTGTGTTGTTCATCATCTTTCATTCATCACTTCCCGCCCTCCTTCCCCCTCCAAAGGCTCCTGGGGGATACTTTGGGTCTAAGTGGTGTCTTGAGGCCTCTGCTTTTCTGGTCTGTCACGGGCAAACTCGATCCGAGGTAACAGGAGAAGGGCATTGTGGGTAGAAGCTTAGCTTGAGAGTTTTTGCCTGGCGCAAGCTTAGTAATAGGCTGACTCTGTTCTGAGGGCTTGGAACCAAGCCCATCAGTGATGAATGAAAGAAGATGAACAACACAGATGGAATGTTATGGTAAGACATAACTTCTTTTTTTGGTGTTGCAAAACATTTTGAAACGATTTCAAGTCATTTTTGGATATAAAATAAGAAAAAAAAATCTATAGTGGTAAACTGTATACCCACATGTTTGAATTGGTACTGCAGTACACATACTTGTGGGGGTCATGGTAAGCTGAAATATTTAGGTGTATAGATTAAAAAAGTATTATTCTATGTCAACTAAGGGTATGTCGGAAAAATCTAAACAAAACCTGATACAAAAATTGAGAAACTGGAAGCTCTTGATATATTGATACAGATAGTAAGATACAATCAGTGAAAATGTTTTTTCTCCCCCCCCCTCCCTTTTTTTAATTTTTTTTTAATTTTTATTTTTTGCTTCCCCATCCAACAGCTGACAATCAGCTGTCATCAGATTCACTCCTCTCTACTGGACCTATTTTAACCACTCCCAGGCTCAACTCGACCCATGTCCAGGGCCAGTGAAGAGATTGAAAATGCCTTCCACCCCGTGACAGCCTTGCAAGCTCTGTAGTTGCTGCCCATGGGAGGTGCATGCTCACTTCCATGCTTTTGCAGTCTCCCAACCAAGTGGAATACCATTTCCTTTGGAGAGCTATCCCAACTCTTAATACAACTATTGCACCAAGCTCTAGTTGCCCCCCCCCCCCACCTCCCCCAAGGATTGGCAAGCTGGAGTCATCAGGTCATCTCCCTTTTGGTCCCTCCAGAGACGTTGTCACTAGTTGAACTTGTCTGAGGCACCGTATAAGCAGTAAAAACAATTTTAGTACTTTGTTTTTAGTTTTATATGCAGGTTAGATGTATTTTTATCAACTAGAAGAAACATTGTGGATGATAGTTAATAAGGAGTTGATGGAATTTAAATTTGTAGGTGAAGAAGGCAAGAGTTTTAAGTGAGATAAGTTAATCCTTCCCATAGAACAAGGTAGCTAAGGGGTTACATGACTTGACAGGCCACTTTAAAGCTGCACAGTCAAGGCTTATGAACATAATTTAAGCAAAATGTTATAAATGAAAGTGGAAAAGGATGATGATGAAATGGGGAGGTGGTTTGAGAAAGCAAGAGACTATGATTTTGGATGCAAGTCCTCGAGAAGAATAACTAGATTATTATATTCATAAAGTAGCAGAAAAGTATTCTAAGAACTAAACCCAATTGGGAATATGTCTGCCTTACAAGACATCCACAAACCCCACACTTAATGAATCTCCTGCATATTCATAAGTCAAAAAAGCACCAGAAATACAAGGTCTAGGGACCTCCATTTTGTCTGTGACTCCGACAGAACACACTGAAGAGACAAGTACATGTCCCATAGACTGCCCAGCCTGTGGAACAGGCTTTCATCCATGTAAAGCTGAGTGTGTCTATTACCCAGTTTAAGTGCAACTTAGACCAGTGGATAGGGAATAGGAAATGTACACCATGGCTGGCCCTCATGTCCCTTATGGAGAGAGGTAGCTTATAAATGCTTGGCCCTCAATGTCTTGTTTGGCTACAGGACATAATTATTCTTATGGGAAAACTTGGCTAGGCTTAGAAAGGCCTCCCAAGTCATTAACCTAGTAACAGTCTATGAATAGAGAAAGGAGATTTTACCAATAGGGTTGGCAGCAGGAAGAGGTGTAGAAAATAAGCAAGATGAGCTTGAAATTTACTGGAAGAAATTAATAAGGAAACCAAGTTATTGGAAGCAAGTAACTCTGCAGGGGAAAGGTAATAGATGTGGATGATGCTAAGCAAAAGTTTGGATTGTAGGTTAGAGACTGTCCTGTCAGGGACTGATAACCAAGTACAGGCAAAAAAAGGGCTAGTGAAATGCTACAGGAAAGATTAAGTCTGGCAGATTTTTATTTCAGTTTAGAAGAAGCAGCTGCTGGAAAAAGGGATGGTTTATTAGGGCATATAAGTATTGCATGATAACTGTAAGGATCAGTCAGACGAGGTTAGAAATGATTTTCAAAAGGGAACTGGAAAAGCAGTTTGTAAATAAACAATGAAAAGAAGTGTTTGCATCAGTATTTTTCTACCCCAGGTAGGCTTCAGTGGATATTTCTTCAGGTAGATAGCAAATGCTTAAGATTTGAAGGGGAAGAGGGAGGTAATTTAGAACATATTTAGAGGAATATAGCAATTTGGTAAATTTCAGAAATCTCCTACATAGTACTTTGATGGAAATGTTAGTAGAACAAATGGTTGTAGCTAAGGAAATTATTTTCTGCTGAGATATAACATCTAATTTTGTCTAGGCATAGTAAAAGTCTTTCTGCATTTAATGCTACTAGCTGACAAAAAAGCAATTACTAGAAAATAGAAATTAATATCTATACCAAATGTAACTGAAATTCTGAATATTATAAAGGAGATAAGAATTGAAGCTGAGATCTTTGAAAAGGGAAGAAGCACATTTCATAGTAATAAAATACATTTGTGGAAACATGTTAATGTTAAAGAAGAGTAGTGAGGTTTAAGAGATGACTGGAGTGGAACAAGTTACATAACGTTGGAGTGAATGACCTTTTTTAACAAGGAAAAGTGCATTATGTATGACAGTAGCAATGGAAACTGTTATTACAGTTTTATTTCTTTAATATGATAACTTAATAAAGATGTTTGCAAAAAAAGTCAGGGGTGAGGGGGAGACACTTGTGACTTTCATATCTCCTACTATAATTTTGACTGTGTAGCCAAGGCATTAGTCCTCGGGTATATGCCTGTGCTGGCTGGTGTGGCTGAGACTATTTTTTCTTGGGTGAGGTAAGGCAGACCATGGGTAGGCAAAGACCCTTAATGAAATATCAGGCTTTGGTCAGAATAGAGTACATCTCTGATAGCCCCCATACTGGATTTCTCCTGTTATCATTGTAGCATCATAAGAAGCCCTGTTAGATGCAGAGAACTGCCAAACATCAGCCATGGTTTTATACTGCCTCAACCCCCAAAGGCTCTTAGGATGGCAATTTGTTGTCATTGCTGCAATGTTTGACACTCAAAAATAAACAGATAATCGGGAAGGTACGGATTACTTAACACCATCTTCAGCATCACTTACTTTCAAATTGTTCAGCACATGTATGACACCACACCATGTGATATGCACATGTATGACACCACACCATGTGATATGCATTTGGCTATTCAGATAGAGGCTAAAGGTGACACTTTCTTCACAAAACAAACAAAAAAAGTTACATTGCTGTTGTTCAGAGGCAAAAGTTTCTACTTGTATGTTTTGTCATTTCTTGCGTAACTTATTATAGGTTCATAGGTAGGTACTAGGCTATCTGCCCAAAGGCATTTATAAGCCTAGGCAAAATGTGTTGGTTTTCGCCACCCCCTTAGATTAGTTCCCTGTGCCACTGTCTAGTAGAACCACTGAAGTGATCCCCGGGGGTAAACTTTGTTTCCCATCCACTCGTCAAGGTTTCTCTTGAAGAGTGTTAGCGAGGAGCTCTGCCTAATGTAGATTGGAATCTTGTTCCAAAGCATGGTAAGTCTCTGTGACAGGAATCTATCCCTCCAGCACGTCCTATTTATTGTTGTGTAGAGGATTAGATCCCTAGAGCGTGTGGCTCGAGGGGATAAGCTTTTCTTTAGGTGGAGCATGTCCATCAGTTCTGAGTTGGACATGGCCTTGTATATCAGGCAGAGATCACCTCTGAGTAGGCGGTATGCAACTGAGTACAGCTGGAGTTTCTTCAGTTGAGCTGCATAGGGCATCTGTTTGAGGCCAGTGATCATCTTGGTGAGGTACTTCTGTGGTCTTTCCAGCTGTTGCAGGTGTCTTGTAAGATACATCCCAAATGGAGCGTTGTACTCTATGATGGGTCTGATGAGCGATGAGTAGAGGGGCACACATTTTCATTCAGGCATCATGTCAGCTATGAAACTATGTTTATCACTCTAAGAGCAAAACGTTTCATTGTTGGCACAGTTGCTGCCTCATATTGTTTGATTATCAAGTTCATTCAAGCCTATAGTGCCTTTTTTGTATTCCTCCAGTTGAACCCCATAGTTTCTTATGGCAGTCAGACCTTTTTGGGTCTGACTTCTGTAAGTAACTTACCTGATAATAATAGGCAGTATTAGAAATGACAAGGGATAATTAATAAAATTACACTAATGCTGTTAAAATAGGATGTCCTGCAGTAGTGATTAATCACTGTTTGCCATTTATTATTCCTATTTTCATATTTGTTCTCATATTTTCATAACTGAGAGACCTACTTGAAAGGGATTTGCTGCCACGGTGGTGCAGTGGTTAGCAGTGTTGCCTCACAGCAAGAGGTTCTCTGGTTCGATCCTCGGCTGGGGTGTCTTCTGTGCGGAGTCTGCATGTACTCCCTGTGGTCGCGTGGGTTTCCTCCGGGTGCTCCTGTTTCCTCCCATATCCCAAAGACATGCTGCAGGTGGATTGGACACTCTAAATAGGCCATAGGTGTGAGTGCATGTGTGTGTGCCTTCTGTGGAAGGTTGGGCGCCGGGCTGGCAACTCGACACTGTAAAACTCCACTGCCAATCATGAGCGGACTGGTGATACACTGTGGCGACCCCTAACCAGGAAAAGCCGAAAGAAAAAGAAGGTGTAAAATGCCATGGTGGGAGACAGGACAGTTCATTGGCTGTATCCATTTATATCATGCTATACTGGAGATACACCTCGTTGTTTGTTAGTAATTGTGAAAATAAGCAATATATTCATATATACTTAATACCGCAAAAGCCAAACTATTGCATGGCTTCATATGAAACCTTAGATGTTGTAGAAGAAACTGTCATTAATGTTTTCACAGTAACTGGCACAACTTTAGAGCTCTTCATTGTTAACATATGCTTAATTGTATAATTTGCAATATTTTCATATTTCTGTAAAAATCTCAATATACATGCACTCAGAATTCATTGCTGTAATATGAAAGCTGATAGCGGGTTAATAAAGTGTTCTAACAGTATATGCCTAGATTGTACAGTTTCCAATATATGACACATTGTAAAAGTTTAGCAGAAAATCTAATTTTAGGTTTGCATCATCGTCATAATAATAATAATATATTATAGTATTTATGGAAAAACTTTGAATGCACTGGCTATCATTTCCATAAAGAATAACTTGTTACCAATAACATTACTGTTTGTATATTTTTAATAGCTTTTATTGTTCACAAAATATTTACTTTGTTTTATGCTTTTTAAGTAGATTTTTCAGAAAATGCTCTTGAATGCAATTATGTGCTGCTAGAGGTGTGATATTCCACACCACACAGGTGTAACTAGTTTGGTTCTTGGGTTGAGTATCCTCTGTGCAGAATGTACACTTCGTTTGTCTGAGTGTATTTCCTTCCACATCTGAAAAATCTGCCAAAGGTGAATTCCTTCTGAGTGTGCATATTATGTGCTGGTGCCTCATTCAGGATGAGTTTCTCTGGCTTGTGTATGCTGAGTGCTGGGATAGCCATCAGCTCTTCCATAATCCTGTATTTCATTAGGCATGTAATATGAGAATGAATAATAGTACAAAGTCAAAACACTTAATATAGTAGCAAAATACTATTTTCAATCTTTTGAAATGTATGATATTAAGCTGGCTGTCTGAACACTCCTGAACCTTAAATACTTGAGAACTGTGTGGTCTGTAATTCTAATACTGGTATGCTAGGAGGTACTTTGGGAAGGATCATGAAATAGTCTTTGGGTGTTCCTGACCCTGGGTGAACTCTTATCTCCTTAAATCCTCATGCAGATGCCTTTTGGGGCACCTATTTGGATATCTGTGTGAACACATCACTTCCACATATTTCTGACAGTGAGACATCAGCAATGCAGTTTCTGTATACACCAGTCACTGTATGACATATTCTGTTATGAACAAATGTATTTTGTTTATGTGCAACTTTCCATCCTTACTACAAACAGCATTCATTGCTCAGACTGGTTCACAACCACCCCTGTGGCTGCTTCTCTTTGGAACCATTCTGAATTCTCACCATCACTCTCAAAGAAGACAGGCATCTTAGTAACAGTATTAGTGTAATTATGCTGTTTTATCATAATAGTATTTTATTTAAACTGCCTTTTAGTTTAGTCTGTCTTGGGTATATATTACATTTTCTTGCATATGGAATCAATGGCCTGTCTGGTTTGGCAAGGTATTTGAAGGTATGTCTAAAAGCACTGTTTACAGCTAGTTTGTTGTCATATCCTTTTTTAGTGGCAAGTATGGTAAAGTGAAACAGGGTGAAGGAGGGAGGAAGGATGATGTTGTTATGATTGTAATGTCTTCTTTTTTTTTTTAGGTATTTGAAATGTGAACTGAAGGTTGTGAGGAAAATGTCTGTATGGTTTGTACTAAGTGTTATTGCTGAATGTAATTTGCAGATGTGTGACGTATAACAAAAATGCATAAATAAAAAAATTCTTTCACTTTTTAAAGGAAGTAGACATAGGTACAGATTAAGTGCATTTCTTATCATTAGATGTCCTTACATTCACTGCTGCAGTATCCCTTGCGTATGGGATTCCCTGCCATGGAAGCCCAACATCCGGCCAGTATACCAAAGCCTACTGTTGCTTTAAGGTACTCCAAACATCACCCGTACACTCCTCATGTAGTGTAGGGCATAAAGGTAACATTCAGGTGTACCATCCACAGAACTTCTTAGCCGCCAGTCCGAATGCTTCTTCCAATTGTCTGTTCACCTACATCCATTTTATGCCAGTTTGAATGTATTTTCATTCTCAGGTGAATTCCTACATCTTGTTCTGAAGTCCAAGACATTGTGGATAAGTACCCCTTTGGGGTTTTGTTTTTGTTTTTTTGGCTTTTTTGTTGCTGTTAGAGGTTAATGTCATCCCGGAAGGGTAAATGCCAGTGCGGGAGACGGATTCCCCATAAAGACTGCCACGATAAGTGTCTTTTCTGACTAGGAGCTTCTCACGACCATATGTCAAGTTCGATTTGTCAGTTGTTCTTACCGGAAACCCTTCTTAGTAGGCTTTATTCCCTTTCTTTGTATCTTGAGTACCAGTGTCTTAAGCTTCTTGATGCAGTGGAAGAACTTCTTGCCATGAGGGTCAGCCGTTGGGGAAGGAGAAGGTGTAAATAACACCGGAATCCACCGCTGTCCAGTCTCTGCCAGTTTTTTCTCCCAAGTTTGGTGAGAACCCAGATGCTCACCTGGCTTTGTTGTCTGATTCCTCTTCTGTGACTGGGTCAGAGGCCAGTGGGGATCCAGCTTACAGTATGTTGGACAAGGCTTTGCAGGCATCTGTTTTGGATGTTCAGGGGGAACCACGGTTGATTATTTCCTGGAGGCCTAGGGGTGTTCCACAGATTCTAGTTAGGGAGGAAATTCCTACTACGGTTATTGAATGCCTAAGGGTCAGAACCTTCAAAGTTTTATAGGGCAGAGGTTTCTTTAAAAAAGAAACAAAAAACTAAGCATGTTTCTCCGGCTCTTAGGGATCCACAGAGTGGGTGGCAGGCCTTTACTCAGAGTTTGTTTCATGCTAAAAAAAACTCCTCTGGGGATTTCTGTTCCTGCTCCCCCTTGGTCCTCTACTCCTCTTAAAAAGTCCAGGGAACACGATTCTTCTGAGGAGGAGTCTGATTCTAATGACGAATTCTTGACTTACTCTACCCAAATTCCCTTCCCCTTTGGATTATGGGTCAGAGGAGAAAGAATCTAATAGTGCTGATTCTTTGCTCCCTGCTCTCAAGAAGCCTCATAGGTTTTATAGAGTGCTTGAGGATTGTGATTTTTTTGTATAAAATCCTGCTACTGACCCCTCTGTGGTATCTGTAGCCTCTGACAAGCCCCCCTGAATTGCTTCCTTCACCCAAGTTATTGCCTTGTGGTACAGACAGCAGAACCATGGAAAGGCTAGGTACAAAGGTTTATACCTCGTCTACCCTGGGCTTTAGTGCTATTAATTATCAGACCCATATGTCCAGGTATGTGTTGGCTCTCCTTTCTCTGGCTTGTGAGTTTATTTCTGATCTCCCTGACTCTGAGGGTAAAGCCTTTGCTCTTTCTTCGGTAGGGACTTCCTGTCAGGTGGTTCGTTATTCTGTCAAGTGTAATTACGTTGCAGCAGATGCCTCTTCTTGGGCTGCTGCTTTTGGTTCAGTGATGAGGAAGTATTCTTGGTTTAGGCTTCAGCCTTTACCTGATGATATTAAGGCTAAGTTTATGGATACTCCTCTGGATAATATTTTGTTTGGGGAAGCAACTGCTGGTTTGCTTAAGTCCCTTCAGGATAAGGGATGGGTATTGCAGGAGATTAAACATGTGTTTGTTTCTCCTGTACATAAAGTTTAGAGAAACTACCCTAATAAGTCAGCCTTTGTTCGCAGGCAATCTCGCCCTCCTACTAAAGGTAAAAAGAGTGGCAAGAGAGCTCCTCCTGCTAAGGACACTCAGATTTCCAGGATTCAGAACCTTCCTTTCCTGATAAACAGGTGCTGTTTGACTGTCTTTCTCTTCCCAATCACATTCCTCTTTCTCTTCATGTTTGTCTTCAGATTACTCAAGATTCGTGGGTTCTAGCCATTATTCACCAGGGGTACTTCATGGTCTGGAAATCCTTTTTTCCCCAGAGGGTCTTTGAAGTGTTTTGATTCACAGTACTATTCAAGAGGTACCCGTGTCCCAAAGGGGTAAAGGGGTTTACACCAGAATATTTCTAGAGCCCAGAAAAGAGGGTACTTGGAGACCAGTTCTAGACCCATCTCATTTAAACACTTTTTTGAAGGTGCCATCCTTTCGGATGTTGTCCCTTCAGACTTGGTTTCCTCTATTGCTCCCTCAGGCCTGTATGGTGTCTTTGGATCTCAAGGATGCTTATCTTAATATTCCGATCCATCCTCTTTTCAGGAAGTTTTTACATTTCTCTATTGCTTACTGGCATTTTCAGTTCTCTACTTTGCCCTTTCTTCTGCCCCAAGAGTATTCACCAAATGCCTTGCTCCTTGGCTTGCTTTTTGCAGGCTTCAAGGGATCCACAATGTCCTTACTTGGACGATCTGCTAATTCAGCCATCCTCTCCAGAGGTCCTTTTGGAAAATCTTCATTTTGCTATTTCCCTTCTTCAGAGCCTAGGGTTCACAATAAACTTAAAGGCTTCTGACTCATCAGGATCATGTCTTTCAGGATTGCAGGATTCAGACAGTGCATATACTGGCATCCCTGCCTCCTTCAAAGGCCTTAACTCTCATTTCTTTCTTTCAAACTCTTCTTCCTCTGTTCCATTGCAGCCAGGGAATTTCTGAGAGCTCTGGGTTTCATGGCATCCACCATTTCAATGCGCCCTCTAGCCAAACTCCACATGATAAAGTTTCAGTGGTTTCCAAAGTCAGTGTGGCTTCAACATACACATCCTCTAGACTTTGCAGTTCCGCTCCTTCTTTGTGTCAAGGAGGAGTTTCACTGGTGGATCCAGCAGTTGTCTCTAAATCCAGGGCTCCATTTTCATCCCCCTTTTCCCTCTCAAGAACTGTTCACAGACACTTCAGATGTGGGATGGGGAGCAACATTTAGTTCCATAAAAGTGCAGGGGGTGTGGTCGCCTCTTCAGCAGAAGGAGCACATCATTGTCAAAGAGATGAGAGTTCTTATGCAGGCTTTTCAAGCATTTTATCCTCTTTTCTGTCTGGGCCCTCTCAAGATATTCACAGACAATATCACTGTGATGTGGTGTATAAACAAACAACGAGAAACAAGATCTTATCTTTTCCAGTTAGCACTCCTAGTTGGGATCTTGCTGTCAAGTGACTCTTCAAGCAGTTTATATCCCTTCAGATCAAAACATTTTGGCAGACGCACTGAGCAGGTCCTTAACTCAATCCCACAAATGGATGCTTTATAGGGATGTGTTTCTAGACATTGTCCACTAGTGGGGTACTCCTCAAGTAGATCTGTTTGCCTCCCCTCCAAACAGACAGTTTCCTCTTTTGTGCCAGAGTCCCAGATCCTCCAGTTTGGAAGGTGGATGGCCCTCACTTTTTCTTGGAAGGGGATGTTTCTTTATGCATTTCCTCCCCTTCCTCTCATTCCAAAAGTCCTGTTCAAGATTCAACAGGACACTCCCAAAATCTTGTTGGTGACTGTTTTGGCTGTGATAGCACTGGTTCCCTCTATTTCTGCATCTAGCCAAGGGCAATCATCACAAGTTACCTCACAGAGTGGATCTACTCACACAAGAGAAGGAATCTCTCATCCATCCCCACCTGTCCATACTTCAAATGACACTGTGAGTGATAGGATTTTGATTAGTCATAGACACCTTTTTTTCTGAGGACGTTGCTTAACGTCCTGCAGGAGTACAGAAAACTTACTAGTAGGAAATGCTACTTATCCAAATGGAAGAGGTTTTCTATTTGGTGTCTCTGTTGTAACCTGGACCCACTTATGGTGGATGTTCCTTTGGTTCTGTCTTATTTGTGTGAGTTGCTTAATGCTAGTTTGGCCTATTCTTCTATTAAGGTCCATTCATCGGCTGTCAATGCTTGTCTGCCTTTATCTTCTCCTTTAGCTTCTAGATTTAAGGCTAAACAATTTCTTAAAGGCGTCCTTAATATTAGACCTCCCAGGAAGCCTGTTCCTCCTCACTGTGATGTTAATTTTGCTTTGGAGAAGTTGACTCAGGCTTCGTTTTAGCGTGCTGCTATAGCTTGCTTGCAGCATTGTTCTTGGAAGACTGTTCTTTTGTTGGCCCTTACTTCTGCCAGATGGGTGTCTGAGTTGCAAGCCCTTATGGCTTGTCCTTTTTTGATATTTCATAAGAACATGGTGTCTTTGCATATTAACCTTCTTTTATGCCTAAGGTGGTTAATGAGTTGTCATTTAATCAGTCTGTTCATTTGCATACTGTTTTCCCTGTCTGCAATCTGACAGTGAGTTGATGCTGCATACTTTGGACATGCATAGACAACTCAGATTTTATTTAGATAAGATTAAGGCTTTTAGAAAATCTGATCAGTTGTTTCTTTTCATCCTAGGCTCTTAGGATTAGCTGTATCAAAGCAAGCTATTTCTTGGATTTCAAATCTATTTCTTTTTGTTATACTTTTCATGGTAAGAGCCTTCCTTCTTCTGTTAAAGCTCATTCTACTAGAGCTGTGGTTTCTTATTGTGCTTTTTTCAGGGGATCGAATACTACTACTATTCTTGAAGCACCTACCTGGGCTTGTGCATATTTTTACCAAGCACTACACGTTGGATGGTATTTCTAGAGCTAGGGCTGGTTTTGCTAGGGCCATTCTTCATGGTTTCCTAGAGGGCTGTACTGCTCCTTCCTCCTCCTAAGTTTCTTCCTGAGCTTTGACTCTGTCCCATACATAAGGAATACTGCAGCAGTGAATGTAAGGACATAATACAATTGTGTAAAATCTTACCGTAACAGTAGATGTCCTTGCCTTAACTGCTGCAGTAGTTACTCCCTCCCTCTTTCCCCTAGTCCTTTTCTTCCTGGATGTACAGGTTACCCCTTGGGTTTCCTTGGACTGATGTTCCTACTGGAGAAATCATTTCTGAGGGTGGTACACCTAAACGTCACTTTTATGCCCTATGGTACGAGAGGAGCATATGGGTGACTTTTGGAGTACCTTAAAGCAAAAGTAGGCTTTGGTATACTGGCCGGACGTCTGGCTTCCATGCCAGAGAATCCCATATGTAAGGAATATTGCAGAAATGTAGGCAAGGAATCTACTGTTATGGTAAGATTTTACACACCTTTCTATGGAATATTTAGTAAAGTTAAGTGCATATCAGTGTAAAGGTCACTGATAATGTTCTGCAGTTACTTCGTAGGACTTTTAAGTTTGTTCAGTCCTGTTGACTTGACCATTAGACTATGGGTATTTAGGACTAGAGGTCCCATGTCAGACCTTCAACTGCTTTGAAAATCCATATTTGACTACTCTAGACCATTATTACATGTTCTCACATCCGGAATGTCACATCTTGAAAGTGTAGTCCTTTGTGTAATAATCACATCCTTGCTTGTAAGAAACTTCAAATAGCAGTTAACATAGATAATTATAAGCCATCTTGATATTAAAGGAAATCTGTTCCCCACTGTCCTTCAGTTTTCTTTGATTGAAATCAAAACCTCTGTTGACTTAATTTGTTGTCGTGATAAGCACCCTGTGCAGTTCTGAATTTCATGGTTGGTTTACAGTGAGATTTCTGGACAGTATAAAACATCATAGCTCTTCTTTTACGCTTCACAGTTCCCAAGTATGACTTGCGTATTCTTGTCAGCATTTATTTCCTTAACTAATTAGGCAGTATAAAGTAGTCTGTGTTAAACAACAAACTAGTTTGCAACTAATGTCTCTTTAAATGAAAATTATAGTGATATTTCTGTCCTCATAGTTGATTTTTATTCAGGCCATCCTGTCATAGCTACTTCTCAAAGCACCTTCATTTTGAGATCTTTTGAGATCACAAGCAGTTCACTGCTGAAACTCTAAACTTCTATTCAGCCATGGGCAACTGTGGAATGAGCCATACAAGTTCCAGTTCATTACAAAGTAAATCTTCTTTCTGTTCTATTAAATGAAAATGACCCTACATAACTACTGTATGCATCTGTTTTCTTGGTTTATACTTTACAGTAAAGTCTTATTTCTGTAACCACAACATTTTCTGTACTCTAGGTAGTGCCGTTTTTTTTAAAATGCCATCTGCCTTGGCTTATTGTCTGTTTCAGTCAGCTCCTTGTTTCTTAGAAATATTTTCATTGAAACTTTCATAACAATATACTTTGGCAAGTAACACTTTTTCTGTCTAGGCATACCTCTTGCGGCATTCTGTAAAAGCTGTAGACAGATAAATGGTTTATTTTCTTTCAGAATCCCTTTGCCAGTTCTATTCTGGCTGACATCCAGTTGTATTTTGACTGAGAATATGTCAGTGAGAGTGCATCTACCACTGTCTTTTTTTGTGCATTTTAAATTTATTCTCTTTCTGTAGTCTAGTACCATTCCACATCTGTTTCAGTAGATTCTTTAATGGCAAACTTGCATCCTGCATATCCAGAGAAAACTTTGAGTTGCTACATCATTCCACAGAATTTGACTAGAGAGCATTTGCCCTCTGGGGAGACATTTACACTTCTTTTCTGACTTTCTCAATTCTCCTTTCAAGTTTTCAAACATTAAGCTATTACCAACATATCTTTAACAACAGTTTTATGCTTGCTTTTAAGCAGCTTGAGATTTTTTTCCTGTGTTTTTTTTTTTTTTCTTATGCAACGTGACTACTTAATTACAACATATTCATTTTTCACATACTATGCAATCTCTGTGCCCGGTGCTGTTGTAATTTCAGTAGTTTGCTGTTACAATCATTTTACAGTTGTATGATTTATATAATACTAACAAACTAGGCTCATGTCAGACAATCTATGTTTAAGTTTTAACTTTCAGCAACTTGCCATTGTTAGACATACTTCGATTTACATGCTTATCAACTATTCTATATACTGTTAATTTCAAGATTGTTTTGTTTGTTTAAGCAGCAATGGTAAATCAGTTAATCACATAAATCAACTAAAGCATAATTTGAGATCAGGAATTAACTAATAACTATTTTTTTTTTTCAAAATCTTAGCAACTGGACAAGTAACTTCACATCATGTACTGCAGTCTTTATTAAATAGGTATAAATCATAGGTACTTTGATCTGCTTCAATGTCCTCTTCAAGCTTTGGTTCCATTACAGAATCCCTAACTGTCCGTTTTTTTCCCTATGGAATTCTGTTTCTGATCTGTACTAGCAGTGTCAGTGATGAACATGTAGCACACTCACCTTTGATGCAGAAATCATTGGATGTCCTTCAAGGATGCATCTGCAGTCATAACATATGGGTTGTCCTGCCTCAGGCAGCCCTTTGGTCGGCCAGATTCCAAAGTCTGGGTCTGGCCTCGGCTAATGTCGCACTTTCCCCGACGTCAGAGCGTCTGGGGTATAAAAGCATCAGCCGACGCCATTTTCCTAAGTCTTTCTTGCCGCGCGGTGCCCGAAGCAGAAGCTGTTCGCAAGTGCCGGTCGGTCAGATCCAGTGATTTCAGCTACCGAAGACTTCGAAAAAAGCTAAGTACCCCGTTGGGGACTCTTTCTTGCCTCAGCCGATGTCAGACAAAGTAAATAATTGTTTAACTTGTGGGAAACAAATACCTCATAAGGATTTCCATTCTTACTGCCTTCCTTGCTTAGGCCCAGACCACGACGTATCGGCCTGTTTAGCCTGTGCCTCCTTCAACCGACGAACTCTTAGATGTCGGTCGGAGTTTGCAGAGGAATTTTTTGGAGCCGCTTTTGCTTATAAAATGCCGTTGGAGACTCCGACTTCGCATATGGTCAAAAAACGCAAGGAAAAGGACCGACACTCGCGGCCCGTGGTTTCGGCTGAAACCACGCTCAGGTGGATGTAAAAGATCACATGGCACCTATCAAAAAGGGTAGGATGGAGGGAAGTTCCCTGATGCCTGTCCAAATTTCCCCTAGTATTATAAATACCACCTTGAATCTCCCCTGAGAAGAGGTCACTAGCCTAGTGGGACTAATCCTATCAAAAAAAAGAAATAAAAAAAAATAGTTCTTAAATATGTAATCCTTTAATCATCTTTTTTTCACCTCTTTGTTTTTCCATTTTCTTGTTATAGTTACAGCACTTTCAATGCTGAAGATAGCAGTGCTTTCTCCTTTAGTACACGTTATTTTACACTAATTCAACAAAAATATCTCTATACATTCTGTTCCAAGTATGATTTGTCATACAATTTGTCATTTTTGTACTGAAGCAACTCCATTCATGCCACGAATATGTGTTCCAAAGAAGCTCTTTCTGAGCCATATCTCCAGCATATACTTTTGTCTAATGGCTCCAGTTCCCTTTACTTTCAATGTTAATATCACTCATTTTACTTTTGTAAATTGAGAAAGCTAAAGTTGTTTAAACTGTGTTGTCATTTCTTGTATATTAAAAAAAAAATGTCAAAACTAAATAACTAAAAAAATAAAAATAATGAAACTTGGTTATAAACCAAACTGCACGTTTTAATACCAAAAGTAAGCAAGGTAATAAAATCCAGTAAGTGCTTTCGTCTTCTAACAAACAAGACTTCATCATCAGACTGAATTTAAAATAACACCATCATTCACTTAAATACTAAAACTCCATATCACATAGCCATACAGGTTTAATGTTTTAACCCCTTCGTCTTCAAATAAGCTACAAAATCCTCTCTGCTGTTTAGCCCTGGAGGATAGCAGGCATTCAACTTAACCTGCCACGTGTATTCCAACCATCCAAGCTCTTCTGCATTGAACTTTGCATAGTTGATTTTAAATTTGTGGTATTGGGAACTATTACTGATTATGAAACAATCACCTGTTTTGTAGTGTTTGCCTAAAGCATTGTTGTCATTGCCCGTCTCCACAGCTCTTGTGTTCATACATTCTCTTAAATAATTCCCTGCAGGTACCCCACAGGATGCCCCATGGGATTTACAAACTATTAAGTAGACGACATGCTTAGATTTACGTGTGTAAATGTTGTTGATCTTGATCTTAAAATTATTAATAGTAATTATTTTGATTCCAGCGTAAATTAAATCACAAAAACTGCATGCAAAACATTTCTCCATCCTACCACCCATACTGGAAGGCTTAACATTAAGTTGGCTTTGAAAAAAATTTTTAAAGCTCTTCCCTTTTTTATACACAAAGCATGGACTCTCTCCACCTGCTTTGTAAACCTCTTCATTGCTTTTCAGTATTTTCCAGTTGGTTCTAATAATCTGTTTTATAGCTTCTGAAATCAACACTAGTGGATATTTGCATTGCAGTCTTATAATCACTAATCCTACTTCTGTTTGGGGGCACTCTGAGGTTATTTCTAACTTCTTTCACTTCTTAAAATTTGCTCTTAACCAAATCTTTAGAATAACCTCTGGCTGTAAATTTACAGCATATATCTGTACCTTCATTGATGAAATCAACATCCCCTGAAGTTAGTTGATGAGCCCTATCCCCTGAAGTTAGTTGATGAGCCCTTATCAATTGGCGTCTTATAATAAAAGGGAAGAGCTTTAAATAAACATTTTTTTCAAAGCCAACTTAATGTTAAGCCTTTATGTGGGTCGTACCTGCAGGGAATTATTTAAGAGAATGTATGAACACAAAAGAGCTGTGGAGACAGGCAATGACAACAATGCTTTAGGCAAACACTACAAAACAGGTGATTGTATAGTTGATTTTAAATTTGTGGTATTGGGAACTATTACTGATTATGAAACAAAGTCCAATGCAGAAGAAGAGCTTGGATGGTTGGAATACACATGGCAGGTTAAGTTGAATGCCTGCTTCCTCCAGGGCTAAACAGCAGAGAGGATTTTGTAGCTTATTTGAAGAGGAAGGGGTTAAAACATTAAACCTGTATGGCCATGTGATGTGGAGTTTTAGTATTTAAGTGAATGATGGTGTTATTTTAACTTCAGTCTGATGAAGTCTTGTTTGTTAGAAGACGAAAGCGCTTACTGGATTTTATTACATTGCTTACTTTTGTTATTAAAAAGTGCAGTTTGGTTTATAACCAAGTTTTATTATTTTTATTTCCTGTATATTGCTGTCAGTTTTAATATTTTGTATGTATACTGTACTATAGTAACTTGCCATTACATTCATAATTTTCCTGGATCTACTTTTACCCTACCATTTTCTTAATTCCTGAATTTAATAATCATCTATTTGACCTTTGTGTTGCCTCAAATGCTAAGCCATTTTTGTTCGTCTTATGTTATAGGAAAAACACAGTTGTTTTAAAATCATTGCTCTGTTCATTCATATTTTCTAAGTACTCTTGCATAAACATTTTAGCTTTTCGTTTTGTCATATTCCACTTCTGTAATTATCTTACTTTATTTAAGCCCTCTAAATACCTGTTATGCCTACTGTTCCATATCTAATTTTTTCATTGTGACGACATTTCTGATGATCAGTTTACAATTTTCCAAATTCTTATAAGCTGTTTACTGCTTGGGTTCAAGTTTGACCTATTCAGCCATTAAATGGCTTCCTTTTTCAGAAACAAATACTGGAATTCTGATCTTTGGTTTATAAGTATTCCAGTTCTTTATAACATGTTTATTGTTTGGGCTCAGGTTTGATCTACCCAGCCATAAAACAGATGTCTTTTAAAAAGAAATAATGGAAGATGCCTGTGTTTATCACAACATACTTTTACTTGCATGCAAAAGTTAATTTCTATAAGTGCATGGTCTGACAGTGTTGCAACATTCTTTTGATATGCAACTGCTTTCTGATCTTGCCTAAAGACCGCATTTTACTGAATAATGTATATATTTCACTTCATTCTATCTTATTTTTATTTATATCAGCAAGTCCAAATACATGTGTATATTTCTCTAAGTATCTGCTCTCAGCCAGTACAGTATGATATCTTGGACCTCCAGAGATGTCTACTGAATTTTCTGTAGTATTCCAACCTCGTGTTACTACCATGCATTCTTGATGAAAGGCTTTAACTTCTCCCATAATAGTCTTTGTAATTTCTTTGCTACTTTCAGTGGAATATATAGGTTCATGGGTTCATACTAGGCTATCTGCCCTCAGGCATTTATAAGCCTAGCCAGAGTGTGTTTGGCTTTCGCCACCCATTTTAAATTAATTTTGCTATGCCCTTTTTCGAGGTTAGTATACTGTGCCTCTGTCTAACAGTGACACAGAAGTGATACCCGGGGTAAACCTACGATCCCCCATCCACTCATCAAGATTCCTCTTGAAGAGAGTCAATGAGGGACTCTGCCTAACCTGGACTGGGATTTTATTCCAGAGTGAAGGGAGCCTCTGGGTTATGAATCTGTCCCTCCAGCATGTCCTATTTATTTCAGTGCTGAGGTTCAAGTCTCTCGAGCGCGTAGCTCATTGGGATTTGGATTTTCTGAGGTGCAGCATGTCCATTAATTCCAGGTTGGACATGGCTTTATACGTCAGGCACAGATCGCCTCTGAGCAGGCGGTATGCCACTGAGTAGAGCTGGAGTTTCTTTAACCGGGCAGCATATGGCATCTGTTTGAGCCCTTTGATTCTCTTGGTGAGGTACTTTTGGGGTCTTTCCAGTTGCTGCAGGTGTCTGGTAAGGTACATCCCAAAAGAGGCATTGTACTCAATTATGGGCCTGATGAGGGATGAGTAAAGAGGCACGATGACCTCCCTGATCTAGATGTGAATCCCTTCATGATTAGGTGGGCTATATAAAATGTTTTTCTAACCACTTTGGCCACGTGGTTGTCAAATGAGAGATTGCTATCAACTTGGGTCCCCAGGTCCCTAATTACTTCTTCTGTACTTAATGGATTACCACCTATGTGGTAATTTGTGGGCACTTTGTTTTTGCCAAAGGGGATGACTATACACTTTTTGGCGTTTAGCTTGAGGCCATGGCTCTGGCACCAGTTGTCTGTTTCTGAGGCCCTTTTGGAGGATGCTTGTCTCGGCTGGAGAGTCGATTATAGCGCCCAGTTTGCAGTCATCTGCGAACTTGGTCAGCCACAGTCCTTCCGTGTTGGCCTGTACCTCAGAGAAATATATACCGAACAGGAGAGGTCCCAGGACTGAGCCTTGTGGGACGCCACTTGTAACTGGTTTGGAGTCTGACATGGCTCCAGCAATTCTAACCATGTGGGTTCTGTCCTTGAGCCAGTTTGCAACCCATCTAGTGACATAGGGGTTTATATTTAAGCTGGTGAGCTTATCTATAATGCCCGAGTGGGGTATTGTATCGAAGGTTTTTGCGAGGTCCAGGTAGGCTGTGTGGACCACCTTCCCCTCGTCAATGGACTTGGTGACTGCAAACAGTAAAGTAAAGAAATCGACCAGGTTTAAGAGGCAGGATCTGCCCTTAACAAAGCCGAACTGGGTAGGATCCAGTGTCTGTAGGTCCCCGATATCTTTTTTTTATGAGGTCCATGATGATCCTTTCCATAGCTTTGCAGACCAAGCTAGTCAGGCTTATGGGGCGATAGTTTCCAGGATCCATTGAGGCACCACCTTTGTGGAGAGGGACCACTGTTGCTGTACGCCACTCTTTGGGTACATATCCTGTGGTAAGGCTGAGATTGAACAGTTGTTTTATGTTTGGGTTTAGCTCTTCTTGGAGTTCATGTAGGACGCAGCCCGGGACACCGTCTGGTCCCATTGATGCTGTGTTTTTTGCTTTGGAGAGGGCGGCTCTTAGCTGAGCATCTGAGATGTCAGGGGGGCAGCACTCTGCTGGGATAGATATTTGCCCTTTTGGTGGGGGGGGGGGGAGAAGTTTGCGCTGAACCTGTCAGCTAGGATGTTGGCAATGTCTGTGGGTTCGGTGTATTTTTTGTCATTTTGGACTAATTCTGAGCATATCTAGGAATTCCCACCTAGGTTCCTAACATAACTAAAGAAAGCCTTGTGATTATCCTTAGTGTCCTGTGCAATTTTTCTCTCGAAGCTGGTCTTGGACGATTTTATGAGTGCCCGTAGTTTTTTGCTAACACTGATCAGAGATGCCTTCCCTTTTTGAGATTTTGCTCTATCATGTAGTAGCTTCCTCCTTCTATTGTATAGTTTGTTTATGGCTGGGGTCCACCAGACAGGACGTCTGCCTTTGGAGGATTGTGTCTTGGTTTTATTTGGGATTGCATGATCCATGTATTCCTGAAGGTGTTCATAGAATGCGTTTATAAAGGATTCTGTGGTCTGGGCCATATTTTCCACAGGCCCGGGGGCTTTGAAGGATTCCACCTCGGTTTTGAGGAGTGTGAAATTTGCTTTAGAGAAGTTTTTCACTGTGGTTTTCTGGGCAGGGGGTGGGGTCGGGATGTGAATATCCAGTGAGATTAGTTTATGGTCTGATCTAGTGCAGGCAATGTAATTCTTACATCCTACCAACAATTTCTTACCATTATAAATATTTCCCTGTCCTTCATTTGTTCCTTAATATTTATTCTTATAACATTTTAAATTGATATTTTTCAGTTCCAAATTAGGAATATTTATTTTGTGTTCTTTTTATTTTAATATCAGCAGTAGGAACTCCAGTTCATGTGCTGTGGCGTGTTCCCTTAATCTTTATAATCTTTCTATTCAGCTTGTTCTGGTACTACTGTAAACCTCAAGTTGTCTCTGTGAGCTATCCTTGAGTTTTGCAAGTTTGTGTGCCATTTGTTCATATTTTAATTGCTCTCCCACCATTTGTTTTTCCATCTCTTTTTTGAGTAGTTTGTATACCAGTTATTCCTTAGGAATACCTAGTTAAAACTTCTATTTCCTGCAGCCTTTTATTTCTCAATATATATTCCAACAGGATATAATTTAGCTTGAATAATTCAGTGGACATTTGTCCTGTCTTTGTCTCTACGATGAATAACTGAAGAGTTTATTTTTCAGCTGCTTTCAGTCTCTTGAGTTATCATAGTAGCTCTCCATTGTGCTTCACTTTGTATCTTCTTTGTTCACCTTTTGGACATCATAGGTAGTTTAGCTTGTAATTTCCATTACAATTTGCAGCGGTTTTCAGGCTTTTGCTGATTTTAAGCTGTTATCGACTAGAGCTCTGTTTTAACTGCTTACAGTCCCGCCACCATCTTGGAATTTATTTATTTGACATTTGTGTACCAGGAAGATTTGACTGGAGTAATAGCATATTTTCAGCAGAGGCCATGGAAGAAAAACTCCACATTGACATAATATGGTTATAGTTAAATAAAGTTATTGCAAAGTAGGACAGAAGAATGACATATTAACCAAGTAAAAAAAATCAGCTTCAGGTCATACAGTATGAACCTATACTTGTATAGTGCAAATATTTAGGCAACAATAAAATTTTGAAAACAAACATTGTCGCTAGATTTATTTATTTACATTTGTTTACCGGGAAATTCCGACTGCATGCAGGTCCTTTTTCAGTGGATGCCCGGGGAGAAAAGCTCCACATCATGTACATGATAAATAGAGATACAAAGTTGCAGCACTAGTAAACAACATTACAGGTTGTTGGCTTTAATACAATAAAATATTGATTATCAACAGTATATACAGTAAATGTTGCAAGTTGAGATAGTTTCTTGTTGTTTATAATATTAGTAACAAAGTTGTCAGACAAGATTTTAAAGTATGTCAAGACAATTAGCTAATTCTGACTGTGGTTAGTAGTGGCGATAGTATAGTTGGGTTGAGAGTCTAGGTGGGGGGTGTAAGGGTGGGGGGGGTTAGTCTGGATTAGAACAAGGACAAAGCCAGTGCAAATTTAAGTGGACTTCGAGCGCAGTCCCGAAAAGGCTGCTGGAACGTAGAGTAGTTACAGAGGGTGGAAGATGATTCCAAAGTTTAGATATGGTACATGAAAATATGGCTTTTCCTGCTGAGTTTTTGGGTTTGATAACAGTGAGTTGATTTTTGTTGTTTGATCTTAGGGGCCTAGTGGAGTGATAGGGTTGGAGAAGGGTTTGAAGGGAAGGGATGTTATGGGGGTAGTTAATAAGTTTATGAGCGAGGGCGAGTTGATTAAAGTGAAGGAGTTGTGGGAGTTCTAGCCAGTTTAGTTCTTTAAGGGAGATACAATGATGGCTGCGGTAGGAGGTTCCAGTGGCAAATTTAGCAATGTTGTAACAAGCATCCAGCTTGTGTAGGTCTGTCCGTCTAAGGTTGGTAAGTATGGGGGATGCATAGCGTAGGGTGGAGATTAGCTGGGAATTGGCTATGGAGATTCTAGCCGCCTTGGTTAGGAATTGGCAGCTTTGATATAATGCAATGTTTTTTGTTGACTTTTTTTATTGTGAGAGATGTGTGGGTGTCAAATCTAAGTTTGTTGTGTATTTTCACACAGAGTAATTTTGTATTCTGATGGAGAGATGATGGTATTTTCTTTGAGAATGTTAAAGTGGGGAGTGTTTTGGGTGGCTTTGGAAGGTTGGAATAGGAGAAGTTTTGTCTTACTTCGGTTGAGTAGGAGCCGAGCATTGGGCATTGGCATATGAAGCCCTTGACATAAAAAAAATCACTTTACTTAGTGTTATGTACCAGTTAATTTAGGTAGCCCATGAATTTAAAGAGAGAGTTCTATCACAGATATAGCAGTAATGAACTATCACAGCAATTGTATATAACAGCACCAACACAGACATTTGCATATCTACATTGCTATAATATTTCTCATGGTACAGCAGTTAAAACAACTAAGGATCGCTCTGACTTGGCAGCAAAACAGGACTTTTAGCCGTAATATGGTGTTCTATATTTAACTTATGCTTTCCTTCAAACTGAATCACAGAACACTCAGTCATACTGCTTGGCGTCTATTTTAACTAAAACGTATATACTAAACAAAAGTGATGAGGAGCAGCAACCCAGTTTGATACTATAGCACCTGTAAGTGCTAGTAGCACGAAGTACACTAAGCACCAAGTCAGACTGGAAAATGATGCATTGTAACACTTTTGTCTACAACTTGTATAAATAGCAGACCAGTTCTGCAACAGTAGCAATGCTGACAGTAACAAATCAATAGAACAATTGAGTTTGTAGAGACCTTAGCTGCAATATAAAAAGTAAAGCTCAAAACACTTGCAATGAGATATACCACAAGCTGAAGGGAATGGGCAGCTGCTGTGTGAGTAAGCCAAGGTGGCTCCAGGGGTTTAAAAAAACTTTGCTGGGGCAGTATTGGAGGAGGGTGAGTGGGAGTGGTCACAGGTAATGTGAAGTAGTTAGTTCTTGTAGAAAATCACACTCAGGTGAAATTGAGCAGCAAATGCTGCAAAGCACAATCTATATACCTGATTTCAGCTGTGTCCTTTCTGGGTAGATACCTAGTTTGAAGCAGACAAAATGTAGCAGTTTAAGTACCTTTTTGCCTCTATTTTACAAGTGGGCAATTCCAGTGTATCTACTGGGTTACCTTTTTTTTCGGCTAGAGCTTTATCTTGGTTTACTGATAACTAAAAAGAAAAAGTTTAACTGGGGAATGTGGGGAATGTATTTACAGCTGATGGGAGTGGGGAGCAGCTGCTGTCCCTAGCCGTGAGTAGAGCCAGTTATTTATGCTTTAGACCAGGTAATTTCTACAGTAGCACGCTAAGAGGGAAATGTAGCTAGACACCTACAGTAACTTATTATCTGAAGTAGGAGAGTCATTTGTCTGCAACCTGTGGGTTATGGATCCGATATCGGATCAGAACCGGCATGGTTTACCAGCTATGGATCCAAGCTCTCAGCTCCTCACCTACAGTAACTTATTTTCTTTTTAAAGCTCTTGAGTCCTTGTGGCTTGTTTCTTCACTGATCAAACTATTCACAAGTTGTAGTTCATAGAGATGACATTAAATATACTGAGTACACTCTGAAACCGAGATGGCTAGATAATATAGCCTAGGCAAAAATATATTTAGTCTTTGTCTAAGAAATATATTTTTCTAATTCCATCTCTGGTGAACATAGTCAAGGTATACTGGTGGTAGGAGGAGGAATTTTTGTTAAATCAGTTTCACATTCATTGATTATATTAACAACATCATAAAGAACAGCAATCTCTCCAACTACTCTCTGAAACCTCAGATTCTGACTGTATAATGAATGCGGGTCTCCTCAGAAATCTGCATCTTCTCGTAGGTGATAGAAATATAGACATGGGAAAGAAAGAGATTTAATATGGAGTAGTATTTATGCAAAAGAGAAAGCAAAGCCAATACGTACACAAAAAAAGCAGTACCGATGATATTTGGATATAAAAAAATTTGCAGTACAAAAAAATAAAACCATTGGGAAAAGTAGAACGGATGATTAGTAATGGAGTTGTTAAAAAAAAAAATGGAAGCGGAAGTTATGAATTACCTGCAGGGTGAAGGATTTAGTGTAAAAAAAAATCCAATTCTGGTAGCATGACAGCATGATGGAACAATAAGTCCCCAAATTAAGGAGAAACAGGTAAAATGGGATGCATCTGATCAGTTGCTACATGAAGATATTGTGTAGCCTTCAGTAGGAAACTGGTACACAAGTTCAGTTGGACTGAGTTGCACAGCAAGGGAAGGAGCAGGAAAGTGTGGCAACTCTGACACAGTCAATGTGGAGCAATAGGCTAGTGAGTGCCTTTATGAAAAAGCAATGGGTGACTTGCGATGCAGCTGTAGAGAATGTCACATGATTTTGTGGAACTTTCTGTAGAATGCCCACAGGAAATGGAGAATAAAAAATGTGCCCTCAGTTTAGAAGAAAAAGATCTAAGGGAAGAGTTGTTTTGATGGAATTCAGATTAATAATAGACCCTGTATTTCTGTGGAAAGGAAGGGAAGAAATCAAATGCCATCATATAGAGAAAACTATAAAGCAATTAAGACAAGAAGTGTCACTTTTAGAAGAATGTAGAAGAAGGAGCAGATTAACAAAAATACTTAAAAAGATAGACCTGATGAAAGCAACATGCAGTATTAGAACAGACCAGGATCCATTGTACATTATTGCAAACAGTAAAGTAAAGATATCAGCACAGGCAGAAAAAAAAAATTAGAAGATATGCAGATAAATGTAAAGGAAAAGCACAAAGTGATTTCATTGATACCCCACAAGAAATGTATAGATAATTGGGAAAGAAAGGAATAGAAACAGCACCAAAAAAAGAAGAAATAGACACATTTCAGAGAAATATTTATGCAGACCTTTCAGAACGTAATAAAGATGCTGAATGGAGAGAAGAAGTAAAAGAAACAGAAGTTCAAATGTGCAGGATTTGAAATGGGATAAAGTAATGGCCTGAGAAACTGAAAAACAAATTAAGAAAATCTTCTAAATGGAAAACCTCAAGTACAGATGAAGTACCTAACGTCTGGCTAAAAGTATTAACATCTTTATGCAAAGATTTAGCTCTGAGGGAAGAACTATTTTTATGCATACACCAAAGAGACACCAGCTTGGTTAACAACAGGAAAAGCAATGCTCTTCCTTAAGAGTGAACCTGCAAGCTATGCTAAAAACTATAGACCAATAACTTGCCATCCAATGATTTATAAACTATATGATGGAATTTATGCTGTCAGAGTTTATAGTCCATTAAAAGAAAACTCAGTCATGGCAGTAGAACAAAAAGAAGTCATATGAAACAAAAGATTATTTGTTGTTTAAAGTGATAATGGATAATTTTTTTTTTTTTTTTTTTTTTTTCTCTTTTTTGCTCTGTGTATTATAATCAATTGAATATATATGTATATATATAATATATAATGAAGTACTGTCAATGTGGAGCTTTTCGGCCTCCGCTGAACTAAAATGGGACACCTGTATCCCCGGACTATCCCGGTCAACAAATGTAAAATAAATAAATAAAATAAATAAATAAATTGTAAAAACAGGAATAATCCAAGTATGGCATGGATAGATTACAAAAAAGCATTTGACAGCATCCCACATTCATGGATATAGGAGTGCTTATAGATGTGTAAGGTACACCATACATTGGTCAAATAAATTATAATGACCATGAAGAAGTGGCAAACCACTTTGCAGCTAAGCCATGGTAAAAGATAAATTATTATCCCAGGGATAAAAATTCAGAGTGGGGTATTCCAGGGTGACTTTGTTACCGCTGCTGCTCTTTTGTCTTATCCTTAACCCATTTAGCTATTTTAACAGATGAAGTCATGGTTACAACTTGGTTCCCAGACAACAACAAAGTGTGAAGACATCATCATCTTATTGTGTGTGATTTAAAACTGTATATTTTCATCAGATAAGAAGCTGCAAACAGAACTGGAAGTGGTCAAAACTTTCTCAGATGATATGAGAATGTCATTTGATCTTGATATATGTGCAAAAAAAACATTTAAAGCAGGAATGCTGCAACACCAAGAAAATATCAGTCTGAAACAGGAATGTGATATAAAGGAACTTGTGCAGGAGGGGTTTATAAATATTTAGAAAGTGAAGAATCAACAAAATGCAAACAATACTCTGTAAGGAGCATTTTAGAAGACTAAAATCAACGGTGAAAACAGCTCTTACATCTAGGCACAAAGTCCAAACTATAAACCACTTTGCTGTTTCTGTTCTAACTTACAGTTTTGGAGTGATTGGCCTAAAAAGGTATGGGATCAGTTGGACAGGAAAATAAGAAAAATTCCTCATGTTTATCAAATGATATATAAAAAACTGTTTACCAAGATTATATAGTCCTTTTTCTGAAGAAGGTATGAACCTCCTCGAAACTGATTACATGTATAGATCTGCAGTCGTAGCACTGCACACACATCTGCTGACCTCACTGGATCCAAACGTAGTAAAGGTTTTGAAACATGAAAAGAACAAATCTAAGATGACTTCCCTGCTTAGTTTAGCAGAAACATATCTGTGTCAAGTGGGAATAGAAACCAAACCAGAAGTCGACAAAAATCAGGCAACAACTGAACATGCCAAAAAGCAAAAGAAAGAATATAAAAAGGATAGGATGAGACTGCAAGAAATGTGTAAAAGACATAAATATAGTTGCAAATACAGAAAACTCTTGGAGCAACTTCGTGTCAATCAGGATCTGATGTAGGAATGATTAATGAGGGGTGAATTTAAACCAAATGATGAAAGGTTGATATTTCGTGCCCAGGATAGTGGACTATGTACATGTGGGTTTAGAAAGTCTATTGAACATGTAGAGGAAACTGAGTGATAAATGCAGAGTCTGTAAAACAGAACTGGAAACAGTCACACATTTTGTTGCTGAGTGTGATGCACTAATAGCAGAGTTTCTTTATAATGAAAGGCATAATAATGTGGCAGGACTGTTGCATTGGGGATTGTGCAGTCATTACAATATTGAAGTACTGAGAAGCATTGGAAACATGAGCCACAAACCATTATAGTGAATGATGAAGGTTATATCACATAAGATTACCCATTACCATCCGTCCTCAACCCCTTTTCCCATTTAGCATATGGGATCGGGGTGTCACTTCTACAGTGACAATCATTTTGAGCCAAGGTTTATTCCGCTGGGTGGCTGTATTTCAAAAGATAGATGCGAGAAAGCCAGGTGTATTAGTCCCTGAAAAAATGTGGGATGCTGTCAAATGCTTTTTTGTAATCTATCCATGCCATACTTGGATTATTCCTGACATACAAGGCCATGTCTAACCCAGATTTGATGAATATGCTTCACCTCAAAAAATCTAGATCCATCAGAGCCACAAGGGCGGGAGACTTAAACCTCGACATGGCTATTAATAGGACGTGCTGGAGGGATAGATTCATCACCCAAAGACTCCCTATGCTGTGGAACAAAATCCCGGTATATGTGAGGCAGAGCACCTCGCTGGCCTTGTTCAAGAGAAATCTTGACCAATGGATGGGAGATCGCAGATATACTCCAGGGATTACCTCAGTGTCACTGCTAGACAGAGGCACAGCAAAATAATCGGTATAGTTCCCCATACAAAAGGGGTGGCGTAAGCCACAAAACTATGGGCTAGGCTTATAAATGCCCTCGGGCAGATAGCCTAGTATGAACCTATGAACCTAAAAGAGACAAAGTCATAAAATACCAGGATTTACAGGCAGAAATTAGGGCAACTTGGAAGAAAGATACCCAGACAGTTCCAATAGTAGGAGCAATGGGTTTCATAGTAAAGAATTTACAGTCTTAGTTATATATGCTACCAGTAAATGTAACTCTGTGTCAATTGCAGACTGAGTCAATTCTGGGCACATTGTGAATGCTGTGCAGAACACTTTTGGCTAACATCAAAGATTGAAACAATACTAATTTATGAACTTTAATCATACTTTGACTATGGCGTGGGGTCCATTCCAAGACTTGGAGAAATTTAAACCATGCTAAAAGTATGTAGATTGAAATTTCCTTCATCACACCTGGTACCTCAAAAAGGATGCAGGTCAAAGTACGTAAAGTGGTGAACAACCTCTATATTTTGAATTATTTGGTGCTTAGTGACGTGCGGACCTGCGGAGGCACCTAGCCTGCCTTCCTCCCCTTATTGGCATTCTTTTTCCTCCTCCCTTAAGTCCAATTGTACACAGTAGCCTTTATTTTCACTAGCAAGGCATGGTCCTAACCTAGAAATTGTACCTGTACCACCAGAAGTAGCCAAAAAGAAGAAAAACTAAAAAGACTTGAATTTGTACCTGTAGCACCTGATGAAACAAATAGTAAATAGAGTCCAAAGTTTGAAATTAATGTCATACTAGGATGGTTTTCAGATTATCTGTCTTACCTCTGTATAAGGTAATCAACAATAGGTTTCTCGCTCAGTTGTAAACATAAGTTTAAATCCGTTGCTGTAAAGAATATACTCTTTGTCCAGTTTAATTCAAGTGTTTTTGTCTGCTTTAACTATGGTAGCGGATTTGTAAAACAATTTAAAAGAAAAGCTATAAAAAGCCTACTTACTGACTTGCTTCTTCCACCCCCCTCTTCTGCTGTGGCTCTTCCCGCTTCACTCGGGCTCTCTCTGCTCCCCTACCCCCATTTCCCAGCCATCTCCACTATCGCTAGATTTATACTTAACCTATAAACATGCCTCCTAACCTTTAAAACCTGTCCAAACTGTTCTACATTCAACCATTCACACTGCATACTCAGCAAGTATGTTACTTAATTACATATCCCTACTTTTTGTACTTATTCTAGCTTACCACACAACCAATACATCACTAACAGCTACTCTTCCAGTAACCCACTCATTACTCCACTTAACCTTAATGTAACAAGACTAGTGATATCACCAGCACTTCTACAATAGCTCCCACATATAACTCTTTACACTAAGATACACAGACTTGCATACAAAACATCACACACTCAATAAATTTGCCACACTGTTACACAAGATAACGTACTTATTTCTGATTAAAGCCAATTATCTTAAACTATGTGGGGGTATACATCCCAATCCAGGACCTGAAATACACTCTGTCCTCACAGCACACAGTACAATTCCTCACACCATCAGAAACTTATCACACAGCAACTCGGAACTCCTATTCTTAGATTAATGTTTAAGAAGTATCCTAAATAAATTTCATGAATTTCACTCAACCCTCGTCCTGTACACACCAGACATTGTAGTTATAACTAAAACATGGCTCAAACCCCACAAAAAAAATACAGAAATCAAAACCCCAGGCTACACCTTACATAGACTTGATAAAACTCCTAGACATGGTGGTGGAATTGCTATAATTTATAAGGACACACTTAATCGGGAACGCCTTGTAGATGAACTCCCAGGCCTTATAAACTCTGAAATATTAATTTCTCGTCTTTACCTAAACTCCAAAAAAGTACATAAATTTCATGACCTACTTCCCTCCAAGTAACAACGCCTCAACTATTGAAAACCTTCTCCCTTCACTTTTCACCATGAAACTATTATAATGGGAGACTATCTTAGACTGGTCCACCTGTTCCTCTGAAACCTCTACCAGCTCTATTAATCTGTATGGTTTCTGTCAACTAATACTTGCCCCCACTACGATCAATAATCAGAGAAATAAGAAATCCATTCTTGGTTGGACACTAACAAATAGGCCCTCACTTGGTTACCTCACCAGCTGCCTCCCAGATAGTCTCAGCAACCATCACACCACATATCTACTTAGTTGGCAGATATGCCCTCAACAAACATTATATTTAAACACTTCCATAACAAAACAAAATTTACCCCCAAAACCTTTGATTTCCTTCTTAAACAATGTGACTGGACCCCCCCTAAAACATCTCCACATCGATTCTGCAGTCCAATACTTCAGTAGAACTTGCAGTCGAATACTTCAATAGAACTTTCCTAGATATACTAAATAGCCAAGCACCCCTTAGGAAGATCTGGGTAAAAGCAGACAGACCACCATAACTTACTAAGCACACCCTGCAACCCCTCAAACAAACAGAGCCTGGTCACAATATCAAGATACTGAAAAACAAACCTCCTACGAATCATAGCAGCAACTAAGAAACCATACCAAAAAATAAATGAAAATCGATAAAGCTTATTATATTTCAACCCAACAAAATCGCATAAATAGTCCCCAGAAATTCTGGGCAGCCAGAAATCAGCTCCACAATGTGGGTCAAACCACTACTTCATCACCGACCACCATAAATACCAAAGATAGTGTAGCATCACAATTTAATTACCATTTCATAAATTCAGTATTATCCCTTGTAACAAATGACAACAGTACACCCCCTTTAATACCAGCTGCTTCAGAACTTTGCCCCAGATCTTTTTGTATCAGTCAGTTCAAACAAGCACCATCAAAACACTTCTACTTGAACTAAAACCCACAACCCTCACCACTGATCACCTTCCAAACAAATTTCTCAAACTAGCAGCAAATTCTATATCTTCTCTCATTTCTGTACTTAACAGGTTCATATCAGAACAATACATCCCCAGACTCTGATAAATCTCTTATATCATCCCTCTGCATAAAGGCTGCTCCTGCACAGACTTTACTGACCAATAACAATACTCCCACCACTGGCCAAAATCTTGAAAAAATCTATTCATGTAGAATTCCTTGACTACTTAGAAAGCAGTAACCTGGTCTGCAGTACCCAGTACGGCTTTAGACTCAAGCACAGCACCACTACTACTTTAATTAGCTTCACCAACACCATCAGTGAGCTCAGAAACAAGGGTCAGCACATATTCTCTATCTTTCTTGACATGTCTGAGGCATTCGACACATTATTACAAAAATTACTCAACAAACTAGCTTTCCTAAACCTTTTCCAGCCACATCTATCCTGGTTTCATAGCTATTTAACTGATCAACAACAAGCAGTCAGGTGGCAAAACGATCTCTCTTCCGTACTACACGTCTCAGTTGGTGCGCCACAAGGCTCAACCCTTGGTCCCCTACTTCTTACCATCTTTGCAAATATACTTTAGACAACCACTAACCTAGCCTCTGTTATACAATACGCAGACCACTCTACCCTTATTTGCTCAGCTCAAACCCTTCTAGAACTCCTAGAAAGAACCCAGAAATCCTTCTTAGACATTGAAAACTGTCTCTGAGACTGCCAACTGATACTTAACCATAACAAAATGAAACGAAACTAATGGTATTCTCCAATACCGAAACACAGAGCCTCCTTCCCCCACTCATTATATATTCCTGCAGCAAAACCAAAATAAAACCTGTTGAACACACCAAGCTCCTCGGGGTAGCAATAGATAACTCTCTAAAGCTTGACAAACACACACTATCCATAAAAAAGATCCACTTAAAGCTTGGAACACTTTGCAGATCTAAACCTTACCTTACTAGCACAACTCAACACTCCAGAGCCAGGACACACCTGTTCTCCACCCTCCTATACGCCTCCCTTATTTTCACAAACCTCTGAAAATATGATATAAATAAATTAGAGACATGTTGCAATAAACTAGCAAGATTTGCTACTAATCATTCTTACAAAGCCCACCACTGACTGCTCTGCGCTTCAGAAACTAAACTTGATTGAACTACCTAATCTATCCCTGAACCAACTATTTGTGGTCTACTCCATAGTTTACAAACTTAATAACTGCCCTGCACTCAAAAACATAATGCAAGAATATAATAACACTAGACTGCTTAGAGCCTCTGACAAACTCACTCTGAAAGTCACTAAAGCTAACAGTTCCTTTGGGGATTCTCTATTTCTCTATTCTCTAACCAGATATCCATAAAAATGGGATTCCATAGCCAAACACATCTGAAACACCACTAATACTTCCAATTTCAAGTCAGTTCTTAGCGAACACCTTACAGATAACTGATTATGCACCTGCATTACACCAAGCTGCCCTTACAGCCCTTGCCCTGTCTACACCTACCACTACCACACAACTCCTCCCCACCCCTAACCCACACCCTGCTTTCTCTGTCTCAATTCTATTTCTCTCTCCTTCTACCAACCTGTGTATTACTCCCACACATTTTTTATACATTCCCAAATAAAATTGTTGATAAAACTTGTCCTTTACTAGGTAAGAATAAAGTTATGCTTTATGTTTTTGTAAAAGCACACTACTGATCATGGAACAATGTGTATAGTCTACATTTATCATGTGACCTGTTGTAACTGTAAAGCTTTTTTTGGAAAATACTCTCATGGATTCCTGTATGCAGTCTACGCTCTTAGGTGTCATGTTGTGTTGTCTTTTATTAGGTTAGAAACAAGTGTTTTTTGTCTTTCATTAGGTTAAGATAATGTTATGTTTTTACAAAAATACTCTGCTTATCACAGAATCCTACATATGCTGTTCAGTATACTTGTTCTGCTATGTAATTTTCCCTATTACTTTATGTAAATTTTCTTTGTCTGAAAATTATTTTCTCTGTTAATTAATACTATTTCTGATAATGTATTTAAATATACTGTAGTGGAGCTTTTCTCCCTGGGCATCTGCTGAAAACAGTCTTTTTGCTCAGTCAGTCTTTCCTGGTAAAGAAATGTGAAATAAATAATAAATTTGCCAGAATACCTAGTTGGATTAAAGAAGAGTACTTTGCTCCTGGAATGACAGATACCATTTTTTCAATTATATGGCAAGGAAAATGCTCATACAAATATAAATGTTATCATTCACAATAGTTGCAGTAACATTTACGTAGTCAGGAAACCCAGTCCATTTCTTTTAATGACTTACATTCTTTGTAACTGCTGGAAATTCCTTGGAACATAACATTTTGGTAATACTGATGGATCTTTATGAATATGACTTACTCCTGGAAGACATCTCATACAAGTACATTAGTCTTTGAACTCTTTAAGCAAGTTATTTTGAATATTTTGTCCAGAATATCCACTGTATCTGTGCATTCACACTGTAAATTCTTTTCACTTTGCCAAGAGTCTGACAAGTCAGATGACCCAGAATTAAGATAGCGCCTCCTATATAATTTGTATAGAACTGAATTCTATATTTTTATTCTTATTCTCACAAGAAAATAACAATAAAGCAGTTTTCAACTTGACACCATCAGTATCCATACTTTCAGACTGTGCTTTGAACTTTTAAGCAGACTGCATTCTATACCAGTGTCTAGTCTGAGCACCACACATTGATTATTAACTGATTATGAATTCTGATCTGTTATTCTCATATTTCTAATTCTCTGTAGCTAAATATTTTGTTTTTCTTGCACACAAACTCATTTTCATGTCTTTGTTCTAGTACAGACAGTCTCTGTAATGAAACTATATATATTTTTTTATGAAAAATGCTTTGTCAGTGATTTATTTTTCTACAGTTTTTGAACACTTTCTACTCTTTCAGGCTCCATTTTCATTTATTTTACCTTCATCTGTCTTGCGTGCAAGTTATGAGCTCTTTTAGCAGTGGAGAGTAATTTCACTCATTTTGCGTAAATATTATCCTGCCTCTTATCTTGTCATTTCTGGTAGCACATGATCCTGTCTCATGTGAATCACCCAACTCAGCAAATTCTGTACTTTGCTTCATTTCTGTAATTTGTTAACTTAAGCACCAATAGACTATGGAACCTTGTGCTGTCATGAAGGACAAGTGGTGGATGCACAGAAGATTTTTTCCTGGCTCACAGTAGTTAATTTCTGATTCATCATAATATTTAATCTTTCTTCCCTCAAAACCCAAAATATTTTTAGTTTCAGGATTTGTTTGATGGTGTACATTAACCTAGTGCCCTTTGCCTTTTTCGTTTTCTCTATAATATCACTTTCAGCTAGAGATAAATACAACTTTTGGATCACAGTTGCCAGTGCTGAAACCAATTACCCCAGAGAGGGGATTCCTAGTTGCACCATTTCCTCAAACAAAAGTTGAAGTGACATATTTGTCATTACTTCTTATACCATGCAGATTGCATGGTACTAGCTTTATTAGCATTCTCTTTAGACAGCATGGCACACACAAGTTACTGGATGTCATGATATATGTGCTAGAACTCTGATAGAAATTAAAGGTTTCAGTTTCTAAAGAGACAGCTGTTGGAGCAGTCCTGATTGCTTTTCAGAGCCATTTGTTGGAGGCCAGATCTCACAGTTTGTCCCAGTCTGGAGAGCTTGCACCATAGATCTCAAGTTTGAGACATATTTGAGAATAGGCACGTCTTTGAACTATGTGGGCATCCTTCAGAAAGTGCCTTTTCTTAGGCACAGGTAAGTCTCCATAGAGATCTTGGAGAAAGCTCTGACACCGTTTTCATAAGGGAGGCCATAAAATCTCTTCCTGTTTTAAAGAAAGGTATCTATTCCTTGCTTTTTTGTGGTTCCAGTGTGGGAAGCTTTATGTTCCTTGCTGTTGGTCTTCATGTTCAGTATAAACTGATGCTTTTAAAATAAGCATTGGATGCATCCTGTTTGCCTTTCTTTCTTTTCACCTACTCTCTTTTGCCTTATAGTTTTAGATATGGTTAAGTTTGTGCACTTTCCGTCTACAGATAAGTGCTCAGCCAAACTGATTTGCTTTTCTCACTGTTCATATGCAGTAGTGCATATGTTAGTATGCTGATACATAATGTACTTACCTTTTCTGTACCAAGTTCTTAAGTATGCATACCATATGGCTCGGGTTGTTTGCAGAAAGGGGTCATGCCAGCTTAGTCCAGCTACTCTAAACAGTCAATAAATTCCATATACTTGTTTATTCCATTGTATAACTTACTGTTCCTTCAGATGTTTGTTTCCCAGTTTGATTTGTTCGACTGAGGCACAGGTAAGCATAAACGATTAGCTTTGCATGTTTTTCATGACATGAATTAAAATAAATTTATCTGCGTAAGTACAGACCCATGCATTTTAACAAGGTAGCAATACTTATGGCTATTTACCTCATTTGTTGTGCCACCATAGAGGAAACCCTGTACCTCCTTTTCAAAAACTTCTGCCACAAGATAGTGTGAAGGGCACCAGAATTAAAATTGGGGCCTGTAGGGCCTCTCGAGTTCAGTGCTGGAAACTGAGAGTTTATAGTTACTGTTTAACTTGTTAGCGTTTTGCACTTCTGCTCTTGCTGACTAAGGGAAGGCAAGATGCAGTGAAGAGAGACTGCTGTCATGTGCTGTCAGTAAGTGTATATGGTTCCAGCATCACTTTGTGTGATTACCACTTCATAAACACCTGCTGCCAGGCATCATATTTTCAGTACTCTGTGCTGATGAACTCTGTTCCATTGTTTTCCTCTGTATTCTGCAGGGTGTACCTCTGTTCTTTGCCAGACTTACTGCATGTAGTTCTTCCAGAAGTTCAACTTGCATCCTTTGCAAACTGAAATGATCGTTGTATTGCATGATTTCCACTAACAGCTCAAATTTGTGACCTTTGCCGTAAATATAACAAACTTAGTTTCTACAGAATGATATGTTCACTTGGCCTGTCAAGGCACTGTTTTTCATTGTCACATAAATTCAGAGCAACTCCCTCAGATTTGTTTACTGCATACCTGCTGATTAGTACTATAGGAGTCTTGCATTCCTTCTGCAGTCACTGACTGAATAATGAACTTTACTCCCTACTCCCCTAGCAACAGGTTAGTTTGATTTTTACATTTTCCACTGCTGTATTAGTTTGCTAATACTTTTTTTGTTTCTCCATATCATTTGTAATACTGAATTGTGTGACTGCACATTTCTTTTATACTGACTTCCAAAACCAGGGCTTTCTGGGTCTCCTAACATTTTAGTCCTTCATCCTTTCTTAAAACTGTGCATAATTCTGAACTTTGTGGCAACAGTGTGTCCCGTATTTTTACCATGCAACACCCCCCACTGCTTTTTTTTCACGTTTCTGAAAAGTAAGAACTGATGATTTCTGTTTCTAGAGTATGTGTTCTTTGTAATTTCTAAGTCATAGTCACTTGTTTGTGTATAGCATTTGCACTTCACATTCTGCAATCTGTTGTCTCCCCCTTAAAAAAAATCAGTCTTCTTGACAATAAGTGCTATCCATATTTCTAAAATATACACCAAACACAAACAAGCCAGATCCTTGGGTTTTGGGGATAATGATGCCCGCCTATAGCAGTAGGATGGAAAAAATTAGCATTGGCAGGGGCTCCAAACTCCTTCATTGCTGACTGTATGACATCCCCATCCCCATTGATCCTTGTCCAGGTGCAGGTTTCTGTGTCAGAGAATGAATGGGTTTGAGTTCATTGGCGTGAGGGCTTGATGACAGACCACGAATGAAACCACTTAGGGAAAAAAATTACAGCCCCCCCTGAGAACTGAACTGAAAAACCAGGTGCCTTGAGGCAACTATGCTAACCACTGCATCACTGTGCTGCCCAAAGCATACAGCATTTAAACTTTGTTGGTGCGTGCAACTGTCATTTTTTGCCACAGGGTCAGTTTTGCAGAGAGACTAAAGGGAGGAACTTCCTGTTTCTTTTCTTTGGCACAATTTGTTAAACTAGAAAAATATTTTCCCCAGCATAAAGTCTTTTCTTGCTTATTCTGAAAATGCTCCTGAAGAGGTAGGAGTGACAGGAGTAAGCACCATGGCAGAGAGAAGGCTTTTAAAACTGCAGTTTCTCATGATCATGCAAGCCCATAGTTATCTGTGAATAGGTATTAACTATTTTTCATTTCTTTTCAGATCTGCTAAAAGGAAGCTGGTTTTCTAGTCAAGCAGGTTCCCTCTAATATGCATAAAAACAGTGATTCTAAAAAATGAGTTCATTCCTCTGTAAGAAGATTTTAGTATAGTCTTTTTTCGTAAAGTTAATGTCTGAACATTTGGGGTGGGTATGGTGTAAATGCATAAAGAAAAGATGTTATGTTACAGGTTCACAGCGACTGATAGCACTTGTCCTGTTGGCAAGGCCTCCTCTAGGCACTAGTAATCGGTGATTCTATCATCAGGCACACAGACGTCCCACTCACTAGACTGAACAAGGAGAAGGTTACCGTAAGCTGTCTGTTGGGTGCCAGAATCCGCCACATAACACATGCACTCAGGTCACTCCACAACAAGTACAAATATGACTCTGTCATTGTACATGTTGGCGTAAATGACCTGAGATGTACCTCCCTGGACTACATGAAAAGAGACATGGAGGAGCTCTCTGACCATGTAGCCCAGGCTGGTATGACTGACTCTGAGTAGCATCCTGCCCTCACCCAAAATGATGCCAGCCTACGAAGAAAAAATGATCAGTTTCAACAATTGGTAAAACTACTGGTGTCATTCAAAGGGGATCCAGTACTTGTCGGCCTGAGACGACATGCTTGATGAGCCAGGTTGCTTTGCCAGAGACTGCTTGCACCTGTCGCCCCTGGGCTTTCGAATACTGGCCAAGACTCTTGCCGCCCCAATACTGCCTTTTTTAGGCAAGGCTCAAAAGACAAACCCGCCTCCATAAACAACAATAATAAACAAAAACTGAGGATAATGCTGCTCAACGCCAGAAGTCTAAACCTCAAAATGCACGCACTCAAAGCTTTCCTTAGTATGGAAGAAATCGACGTATGTGCAGTGACAGAAACCTGGTTCAAGGCTCCAGAGAGCACCCCAGCACTACCAGGCTATAACTCCTACCATACCTTTAGGTCCCAAAACCAGGACCGGAACACAAAAGGAGGGGGTGTGTCCATATTCATCAAGAACACCCACACTTCCAGGTTAGTAGCACAGCACGTGGAATCTGAGACCATCCAAGTGCAATTGACAGCGGGTAAATTGACTGTTCAATTTATAGCTTGTACAGATCTTCCACCTTGTCTCAGGACCCTCATGCAGCATTCCTGAGAACATTAGAAAGTATGAAGATTCTACCCAACACCATGATACTGGGGGACTTCAACTATCCAAACATTGACTGGGAAAACTACTCAAGCTCAAACGCCCTAGCCCAATGCTTCCTTGAGTTTATAAACTCAAATGCCCTTGAACAGCTGGTCACCACTCGCACAAGAGGTGACAACATACTGGACCTGGTCATTGCCAACATGGGGAACCTATGTTCCACACCTGAGGTAAACTTGTCATTGGTAAGATCAGATCACAAACTAATCACACTGGACATCCACATCCCGACCCCCCCCCCCCCCAGTCAAGGAAATCAAGATAAAACACTTCTCTAAAGCCAACTTCACACTCCTAAAGACAGAGGTGGGAAGTTTCAAAGCTCCCAATCAAATGGAAAATAATGACCCATTGGCAGAATCCTTTACAAGTGCATTCTATGAACACCTTCAAGAATGCATGGACCGAGCCATCCCAAGTAAAACCAAGACCAACTCCTCAAAAAAGAGGACGCCAGTCTGGTGGACCCCAGCCATAAATAAACTTTACAACAGAAGGAGGAAACTCCTGCAAGAGAGAACAAAATCCCAAAATAAGAGGGCATCTCTGATTAACATGAGTAAAAAACTGCACTCCCTCATTAAATCATCCAAGACCAACTTCGAAAGAAAAATAGCCAATGACTCTAAGGATAACCACAAGGCCTTCTTTAACTATATCAAGAGTCTAGGGGCAAACTCTCAGATATGCTCCGAGCTAGTGCATAATGGCCATAAATATACACTGAACCAACTGACATTGCCAGCATCCTGGCTGACAAGTTCAGTGCAAACTTCACCCCCCCCTCTCCACCAAAGGGGCTAGCACCCATCCCAGAAGAATGTGGCGCTCCAGATATCTCCGACACACAAGTAAAGACAGCCCTTGCAAAGGCCAAAAACACAGCATCAGTGGGACCAGATGCTATCCCAGGTTGTGTCTTATACGAGCTTCAAAATGAATTAACCCCCCCATCTCAAATCACTATTCAAACTCAGCCTCTCTACAGGCTATGTACCCAAAGAATGGCGTACAGCAACAGTCGTACCACTCCACAAAGGTGGTGCCACAACTGACCCTGGGAACTATCGCCCTATAAGCTTGACTAGCTTGGTCTGCAAAGCCATGGAAAGCATTATCATGGAGCTCATTAACAGGGACATTGGGAACCTCCAGACACTGGACCCTACCCAGTTCGGCATTGTTAAAGGCAGATCTTGCCTTCTGAACATAGTTGACTTCTTTGAAACAGTCACCAAGGCCATAGATGAAGGGAAGGTGGTCCACACAGCATATCTGGACCTCGCTAAGGCATTCAACACCATCCCACACTCAGGAATCATAGGCAAACTCACCAGCTTAAATATCAACCCCCATGTCACAAGATGGGTTGCCAATTGGCTCTCAGACAGAACCCGCACGGTAAGAGTGGCAGGTGCCATGTCTGACTCTAAACCAGTCACAAGCAGAGTCCCACAGGGCTCAGTCCTGGGGCCCCTCCTGTTCGGTATATATTTCTCCAAAGTACAGGCAAAGGTGGAGGGACTGTGGCTAACCAAGTTTGCAGATGACTGTAAATTGGGTGCAATAAATTGACTCTCCAGCTGACACATCCTGCAAAAGGGTCTCGGAGACAAACACCTGGTGTCAAAGTCACGTCTTCAAGCTAAATGCCAAAAAATGCATAGTAATCCCATTTGGGAAAAACAAAGTACCTACAAACTACCACATAGATGGGAATCCACCAAGTACAGAAGAAGTAATTAGGGACCTGGGTACCCAAGTAGATAGCATGCTCTCCTTTGATAACCACATAGCCAAAATGGTCAGGAAATCCTTCTATGTGGCACACCTGATCACAAAGCGTTTCTCATCCAGATCCAAGGAGGTGATTGTGCCCCTTTACTCCTCACTCATTAGGCCCATAATAGAGTACAATGCCCCATTTGAGATGTACCTCACTAGACACCTGCAGCAACTAGCAAGACCACAGAAGTACCTCACTAAGAGGATTAAGGGCCTTAAACAATTACCCTATGAAGCACAACTAAAAAAGCTCCAGCTCTTCTCAGTCGCTTACCGTCTGCTCAGAGGTGACCTGTGCCTGACCTATAGGGCCATGTCAAACCCTGAACTAATGGACATGCTTCACCTCAAAAAAACGAGATCCCTCAGAACCACTCGTTATAGCGACTTGAACATATGTACAACAATAAACAGGACATGCTGGAGGGATAGATTCCTGTCCCAGCGACTCCCTTCACTCTGGAATAGAATCCCAATCCATATTCGACAGAGCTCCTCTCTGACCCTCTTCAAGAGAAATCTTGATGAGTGGATGGGTAATCATAAGTTCTACCCTGGGATCATTTCATGAGCCCTGTTGACAGAGGCCCAGGTTACTAATCTAATGGGGAGGCGAAAGCAGTCACTCTGTGGCTAGGCTTATAAATGCCCATGGGCAGATAGCCTAGTACTAACCTATGAACATTGAAAGCCCTTAGTGAACGTTGTTTTAACAGCTGGAGGGTCTTAAATGGTTTAAAGGTACTGATACAGATTACACTGGCTGTCCCCCAACAGTAATAAATTGATATAGGGACAACAATGTATAGGCAGGCATTGCTAGGCTGTTTTTGCTGATGAAATTTCCAAACTGTATGATTTTGCCTAAGAGATGCATCTGTCTAGTGGCATGGCGAGCTTCAACAGTCCTTAAGTACACAGTTACCACCAGACAGATGTTTAAAAAGAAATAAAATTTCCATATTCAAAAAGCTGAGTTAGATGATGAGTCCAAAATAATGAAAATACTTTGACCATCAGGCTTATGCAGCACATATCTCTGTGCAATTTATTTTTATTTATTTATGATCTTCCTCATAAGTATAGTGGTGTGTATCCCCACCTGTCATGTGGGACATTGGGGTTCAATTTCCTGACAGGGAGTGTGTAGTTTTGGTGGCACAGTGGTGCAGCAGTTGATGTTGTCGCCTCACAGCAAGAGGTTCTCCAGTTCGATTCTTGGCTGGGGGCCTTCTGTGTGGAGTCTGCATGTCTTCCCTATGTTCACGTGGGTTTCCTCCGGGTACTGTAGCTTCCTCCCACATTCCAAAGACGTGTCTGGAGCATTTCTCCCTGGGATTCCACTGAAAGTAGGCTCTGTCCTAGTCTGACTTTCCTGGTCAACAAATGTTAAGTAAAAAAACAAAAGAAACATCAGGCTTATGCAGCACATCCATCTGTGAAATATGTTGTAGATTCTGATATTTAGGTAAAAACAGACTGGGCTAAAGGAGCACTCTTACCAAGAGAACAGTCCTAACCAGCATCATTACTTTCCATATTTTTTGTAGGATACTTTTTGGTCAGCAAGCAAAACAAAGTAGAATTTATACAGTTGTAGTTACTTGCTTGTTTACATAGATGCTGTTTATTCCTTTTCATGGAAGGATGAACGATACTCTGTCTAATGGGGTCAGTTTCAGAGAACAAGACCCTTTGCTAGTGTACTAGGTACCTGAGAAGTAGTGCATAGCTAAACAGCCTTAAATGACTGTTTCAGTACTCCTAAGACAACCCTTCACCCTACTTTAAATCATAGATGTATGTGCCCATCATTATACATTTTATTAGCATAGGAAAATATTTATTTATCAAAGGAGTCGGAACAAAATTGCCTTGGAGTTGTGATTTGGGGAGTTAGGAGTTGCAAAAAAAATCCTTTTAATGCTTTATCAGCTTATTTTCCAGGATATCCAGATTTGTAATAACCAGGGCAAAGTGGAAATTACACAAGATGTTGCACAAATGAGTGAGAAAGGATACCATCTATTTACCAAGCATGCTGATACTAGCCAATGTTTATCATGGATACAAAGAATGAAGACATGACCTGACTACATTATAGTCATTTGAAAGTCAGGGAGTTCTCAAGATAGTGATAATTCAGACAGTTATTCCTTTCTTGTTTCAGGGAGACTTGATGACATTTCTGGATACAAATGATGCATTCTGATATCTCACAGTTCTCATAAGAAATTGCTCCATCTCAGGATACAGACCCAGCATTTTGAAGTACTAACATTTGGTCCAGCAGATGTTCCTAAAGAATTCACAAAGTGCCTGGACGCTGTTATGGTGGCTGACAAGAAATGGGACCTGTGCATTTTTTTTTTCTGACTTGGATGACTGAGTAAGATTTGGTCAACCATGACAGTTAACCAACTTTCTTAAGTTAGTGATTCAATTCTGGTCTTCCTAGAAAAAAATAAGCATCCAGAAATCATATCCTTTCTCTGTGCAAAGTAAGACGTTTCTAGGAGTAATCCTGGATAACGTACAGCAGAAAACATTTCTTACCCATCAAAAGGTTTCAGGATATGGGTCCTTGTTGGGTATTGTCCTGTACCACTTTTACTGCAAGGGCTTTTTGGCATTATTAGATCATATGCAGATTTATCAACCTCTCTCTGTCTCCACAGACCAGACCCAACTACACAACTCTGCAAAGAGCCAGCTGACTACTAGCAACTGCATGGTCCATCATGCTTGTTGTCTTATATAATATTAAGGAACAACTTCTCCCTTTCCTTAGAAGCAAACTGCAAGTAAAAACAACGCTGTACTTCTAAAATGATAGGATAGCAACATTCTTAACATTCCATATAACCCCCCTTTGGACATACTTCTGGAGATAAATTCAGTAAAATCTTTACAGCTAACTGAAACCACCTGCACTCTGAACTTGCAAATAACTGAATTCAGGAATAAAAACTCGTAGAACACCTTAAAGAACCTCACAAATGTGCCTGCTTTAGGAGCAAAGGGTAAACACCTTAACCAGTATTTTAATCTCGTCACCCTGTGCTTAGATGACTTTTCAGTTTCCACAACAGTCTGAGTAACTAACAATAAACATGTGAATACATTCTCTTAATGGATAATGAATCAACATTCAATGGTAGAACTTACACTTCTGCCAGTATAGGTAACTGTGCAGTAACATTATTACAGAAAGTCTGTTGCTGCAGACTAGTTGGAGTAGTTTTATGTTGTCTGCAGATCTCTGCAGTATACATATAGTTACCAACTCTTGGTTGATCAGGTAACTACATACTGTCTGGTTAGGTCACTGCATTATGTATGTGTTCACTTAATATAATGTAATCCACTAGTTTGAGAGAAGCTGCATATTCTGTACAGTATTTAACAAAAAATATATACATAGATACATACACACACACAATTATCAAACCTTACACGGTACAAAATCAGTATAATCTTCATACAGAAATTGCCAAATATACTTTGGTAGAATAATACATCAAAGTAGGTAAGAAAATTGATACCATTACAGTGTAATTCCTTGGGATGAAACGTTGCAGGGTATGCAAACTTATAGAACCATAGAATAAACAACAATAACTGGGCAAGGATGTAAGTTAAACATACAAATGTTGAAAAAGTTTGAAGAGAGAAGAGTAAAAATGTCAGTGGAGAAGTGGAAAGGAGGTAAAGAGAGTTGAAGTCTGAGATTGTTAGACTTCATTGAGGGGGTGGATATTGTCATAGTGGTAATGCAGCTGAGAAATTTACGTATTTATTATTTATTGCCATTTGTTTAACAAGAAAGTCCACTGGACCTAGCAGAGCCCATTTTCAGTGAAGGCCCGGGGAGAAAAGCTCCACAAAACACAAATAGAATATATAGAGCACAACAAGGCACACATATTTTGAGTATATAAAGCACAGAGGAAAGAAAATTTCATGCACGGTAGTACATTTAAAATATGTAAGCACACTTCATAAACTTAATTACAATATAGTACAACTACAGTTGACATAGTAAGGATGAATATAAAATGTTTAGCACTAGTATAATAAAGATTTGTAGCTAGGAAAGACATTAAGATGCTATAGCAGTCATGTTACGGGAGTTGTAGTACATAGGAGGGAAAATATGGAAGAATATAAGAAGTGACATGTAGAAGCTGGAAGTGATTACAGTAAAGGTAAGAGGGTGAGAGTACTAATGAACTAGAGATAGAGGTCAGGAGAGAAAGTTGTTGGTAGTAAAGGGTAAAGCGAGAGAGAGAGAGTGTAGAAATGATAGTATATTTAAGATGGATATAGAGAAAAATGTGAGTAGGAAGAAGAAAATGGGGGTGGCAGGAAGGGGCTGGAGGAGGCTTAGTGCAATTACAGATCAAATTAGAGTAAAGGTGAGTGCGCAGGGCGGTTTTGAAGGAAGCAGTGCACTGAGTTGTGTAAATGGCTGCAAGAAGGCTGTTCCAGGTTTTAGGCATTACCTGTGAGTATAGTAGTTGACTAGCAGGTAGTTTAGGTTTCTGAATTTGGAGGTGTTGGTTTTCTGATCTCAGGAACCTTTTGGGATTATAGTGGGAAAATAAGAAATTTGGGGCAGGGCAATCCTGTGGTTTTGCAAGTAATTTGTGCGTGGTGGTTAATTGGAGGTAAGTGAGATATTGTGGGATTTTGAGCCAATTAATGTTTTTAGAGCTACACAATGGTGTGTGGATTGGTGTTGGTTGCAAATTTGACTATTTTATTATAGCATATTTCTTTAGTTTTGAAGGAAGATTGGAGGTTAGTAATAGGGCAACATAGACTAGAGATGGAAGTCTGCAGTGGTATGGCGGTAGCGTTATCTTACAGCAAGAGGGTTCTCCCATTCGATTCTCGGCGTGGCTTGGGAGTGCCTTCTATGTGGAGTCTGCATGTCCTCCCCATGGTTGGGTAGCGTTAGAAAGAAATGCGTGCATAAATGGGCGTGCCTTCATTGAAGGTTTGGCGTTGAGCTGGCACCTCGGCGTTTTGTAAAAATCTACTGCCAATCATCATTAGTGGACCGGAGTTCCGCTGTGGCGACCCCTTACTGGGAAAAAGCCGAAAGACAAACAACAAGACTAGAGAGGGAAGTGGATAAGTGGAAGCAAGTTCTTGTTTTGTAGGGAGGGAGAGGAAAGTTTGTAGAGAAATCCCAATTTTTTGTGAGTCTTGCTGATGTTATTTTGGAATTGTAGGTCAAATTTTAAGTTTTCGTCAATTATAACACCTAGCAGTTTGGTATGGGTAACTAATTTGATTTTTGTGTGGTTCAAGGAAAATATATGGAATTGAAATTTGTTAATGGGAGTATTGGCTTAGGAGGGAGACGTCACTGTCTGGAAAGGTTAGGCAGCGTTTCAGCTACTGTTGGAAAGTTGTGGTCTTTAGCTGAGCTCTTACATGAGAGACGTGAAATTTCAAATTTTGGCAATGAAAACAGCGTACAGCGAATATCTGTAGTAGTTATCAGCCTTGACTCTGCTTATTTGTCACAGCTCTTCAAGTTCTTTATGAGATGTATGTTAGATCCATCTCATAAACTCTCAGGATCACCTTCAGAATCTGTGGAGCAAATGATGGATCCATTCTACAAGAAACTTCCACTGAACCCTTCCTTCGTAAACAGACTGTAGTAGTGGGTGATGATGGTGATCCTGACCCAGGATATAACCTTTCTGTCCATCATCCATACTCCTGATCTAGGGAAACCGTTTTTGACACTTGGGTTCAGATTTCACTTATTTTTCATTGGTTATTTTACTTCCTTAACTGATATTTTATACAGACGAGTTTAGCTTGATCTGGTCTTTAATTAAGACTTGGTCTGCATTTGCAAGCGCTCAATATTTGGCTCTCAGCTGGAGTTTTAAAATCAGAAAAGACACTGGAAAAGTACATTTATTTTATTTCTTTGTTTCAGTTAATTCTGTAGCTGTCTGCATTGCCTGTTTTGTTTATACATTTTATTTTCTGCTTTGAAAAATCTATTGGACCCTGTTTTGGAGCAGTATATTATTTGAGTGTGCATCTAGGTGACAAATTTATATACTCCTGATATAGGGGCAACTTTTAAAACCTGGAACTCCGATTTCACTTGTTTTTCATTTTTTATTTTGCTTCCTTGACTGATGTTATCTCACAACAAACAAATAACAATGGGTACTTGGTATCTTAGCTTATGCCTTCATCGAGTAAAACTCTTCTAAAACTAAGAACACACAAATAGCAATTCAGTCACATGACATACAGCAACCATTCAATCAATAAAATAAAATACCCTTTTAAAACAGCATTGCATATTTAATCCTTTAGGTTTAAGAATGTCAAACTTCAAAATAAATAGTTTTCTTTCTTAATAAACATTGTTTTATCTCTTTATCCTCCCTAAAGTCTGCTCTAAAATAGTAACCTTTAAATCCTGTATATTACCTGTATGTTTTTTTTTTCAGTACATGCATTTGCTGTAAAATTCCTATCTTTAATTCCTAATGTCTCCAAAATGATTATGTATTTCATTTGTCTTGTATCAAATAAATTGCAATGATATCTAACAGCATACACTACTCTTTCTGAAGTACATGTATAAATGACTTTTAACATCCACTTTCTTTCCATTTATATAATAACATTCTTAATTTTATAAATAAACATAAGAACACTTTACACAGCAAAAAGTGAGCACATTTTCGGTTACACTCTTAATTGCTTCACCCTGACAACCTCTACACTTTCAGATTTTTGCCCCTTCTACAGGACATACTTAAACTACCAGGGAGAATTCTACCTGCCTAATTCTCCATCCCTTCTCAAAAAATAGCAGCCCGTGATTTGAATGTTTATGTAGGTGAAAGCTTGATGCACTCTTGATCTACAGAATGCAGTCTGTGTAATGCACCAAAGATGGATAACCCTTTTAGTGTGGCCAGCTTTGAAAAACAGCCTGAGAGGTCCAGTGGGACTACTTACGCTGTCCAAACAAACAGTATAGGCAGAAACAGAGCTTATCTGCCAGAAAACAGAGGATTTTTTGGGCATCGACTATGGCTGTTTTTCTTCAGAAGATAGTGTATTGATATATGCCAAGGAAATTATTTGTTTACGTTCCAGTTAGTCAGCTTAACTTTGTATGGGGTCCAGTTCTGTTTATACCTATACACTCCTGATCTACGAAAACTTAATACTTGGACTACAGAGTTCATAAGTTCATAGGTGTATTCTAGGCTAATGGCCCTGGAGCCTTTACAAGCCTAGCCTTTAGGATTACCCTGGCATCATGCCACCTGACCTTAGTTCCCAGTGCTTCTGTTGAATAGAGTCACTAGAGTGATACATGGGGTGAATTTTCTATTTCCCATCCACTCATCAAGATTTCTGTTGAAGAGGGCCCAATGAGGTGTTCTATTTGACATGTATGGGAAGTCTATTCCCTAGCATGCACAGTCTCTGTGTTATGAACCTGTCCCTCCAGCACGTTCTGTTGATTGTACTTCAAGCATTCTACCCTGTGTGTCAAATAAGATCTGCTGAATGACACTAAATTTAAAAGAATTTTTCTTAAGTGAAAACAACTTTTTCTCAAAATCTTTTAGACGCTGTGTAAAGGGCTTAAAAACATTCCTTTCAGCATTCAGTACCACTCCACTACGCTGAAAATTGAACTCATTAACTTTCCACTTGTCCACATCTAAGGCGGTGGAAATATTACCACCAGTATTTCCAGAGGTAGAAAGATTAGCAGTCCTCACTCCAGTATTCACCTCAGGGGAACTGCGTCCAATACTTCCAATACTAGTGAATTCACGCCTTCTGGCTGGTCCAGACCCAACCACATTATCTTTTTGCTGGCCTTCTACCAAACACTGGATTTGCTTAGAGGGCTCAGCTAGTTGCTGGTTCCTGTTACAGCAGGAATTTAGTTTATGTGGCCTTGTGCGGGCAATGTCTGGCCTTTTACATCGGGAAGACTAGCAGGGCACTTAGGGATCGTATAATTGAGCATCAATCGGATATCAGATTAAGGAAAAAGGCTAATGCTTTATATAGGCTTATTGAATGTAATATGGGTCATTCTTTTAAATTTAGTGTCATTCAGCAGATCTTATTTGACACGCAGGGTAGAATGCTTGAAGTACACTTAGACATTTGTGAAATGAAATGGCAACTGAAATTGAATGCTCTGGTGTTTCCAGGCATTAATGACTGTATTAGTATTATGCCTATATTGAAACTAAAGAATATTCTGGGATAGGCTTTTATTAGTGAATAGAGATGTGTTCACACATTAATGCATATGTTTTTTATGTTTATTATTGTTTTCAAGTGCACATTCTATGACAATTGTTATTTGTCAGAGTTTTATGAAAACTGTTTTTTTAATCCATTTTTATGTGGATTCCTTTTATTTTGAAAGGAATTTTAATTGCACTAATAATTTGATGATGTCATTGTCATGTGTTATTTATAAAAAGGGAGTGTTTTTATCATTTGTATTCTGAAGAAGTCTGATTAAAGACGAAACCTAGGTAAATTCGTGGTGTGATCTGGTGTCTACTTTGGTTTTGGCCTCCTTGGAGTCTATCTGTTGGTCTGCCTTTGTTTTGGTTTGTTCTTTTCACAGTATGAAGTTACATTTTTACTTAGAAGACTGAAGATTTTCGAAAATCGTATCAGCTTTTTGTGGCCTTCTCCCAGGCTAGGAGAGGCAGGGCCATTTCCAAAGTGTCGATTTTTCATTGGATAGTTTCTTCCATAGCTCACGTTTACAAGAGCAATCACAGGGATCTTCCCAGACCTATTAAAGCTCATTCTATGAGATCAGTGGCTACGTCTTCATCAGCCCTTTGATGACATCTGTGCTGCTGCCACTTGGTCAAACCTCCATACCTTTGTAATACACTAAAAGTTGGATTTGGTATCCAGAGGTAGAGCCTCATTTGGCTCTTCTGTGCTCCGGCACGTCCTCCCTTGAGACCTCCCAGGTATTTGGGTAGCTGGGGATTCTGACCCATCCGTGATCAATAATGACACAGATAGCATCAGATAAAGGGTTATGTGCTTATCATAACTTGGCATCTGTGCTATCCAGTGTCATTATTCATCATGTTCCCACCCTTTGTCCCCCTCCTTCTGGCGACCAGGGGAGTCTTGAAGTTATGCCGTATGTGGATCTGCTGTCCCTGGGTGAGGACAGTGACCCTGCCAGGATAGTTATCTAGCAAACTTGATCTGAGGATTATGGGTAGCAGGAAGTAAGGGGAGGGGAGGAACTTGAGCTCAGGAGCTGTCACTCACTTTGCCAGCTTGGATCCAAGACCCATCTATGATGAATAATGACACTGGATAGCACAGATTCCAAGTTATGGAAAGTACATAATTTATTTTTAGCCTCTCTCATATATCTCTGTCACCCAACTCAGTTAGTTCACACTTCAGTATTCAGAGTGTTAATCCCTTCTTTCTGGTTTACATTTTATAATTTGTGACATCTGGGACTAAGCTATCTATCAATGGAAAGCTTGGTAACTGCTTTTCAGGAATCGGTTTGGGATTGCTGCTTCCGTTTTGCTCATGGTGAGAGAATAAGCAGAGGGACATTATATCTTGACATCCATAGTGATTTACCAGTCACTGGAAAGCCTGAAATTTGCTTCTTAGGGGCCAGCTTGGGACATATGCTGCTGCTTTACTGCTGGTAAGAGAACAAGAAGAGGGGCACTGTTTGCATGTGAAGGGTATTGCTTCTTTAGAGTAGACTAAGATTGTATTCTTACCCAGCTAGCACTTTTAAAGATCTGTTCCCCCTCTCAGCAGTTACACAAAGAGTAGCATAGAATCCCTTTGTATCACTCACTTTGTGATGCACTGTATTTATAACTGGAAACATGGATCTACACTTTCCTACTGTTTCTGAAGCCATCTTGGTAGAAATTGGCATCCTGAAGCAAAGTAAAAATTGTCTCATGTTTTCTAACAGCCACATAATTCTCAAAGAATCAGATACACTATGTGAGAGATGTACTTGTACATGTCTCTGGAGGCAAAGCTTCTCACATACAGCTATTACGAGTACCAAACAGTTTAATAGAAACACACAGAGCTACATAGTATCTGATACACGCTACAGGACAAATGCATAGAATTACATATGCTGAGGCTCGTAAAAATAATCTACCCAAACCAAAACCTCAAAGACCTCCCAGATGCAGTAATCAAAATAAGTACTCTCAGCAACCTCAGAAGCATTGTTCCAAAGCAACACACTCCACGACAGACTCAGCCTCAACTCACAGTGCAGGTATCCCTAATCCCGTAAGGCATGCCACCACCCAATCCAGTTTTTAGTCATAGGATTCAACATTATGAGGCACACCACTCTCCAGGGTATTTAAAAAGAGGGTTATGGTCAGCTGCCTATCAGGGACCAGGATCCTCCAGATCACACTTACTTTGGTCACTGAACCACAAGTACCAGCATGACTCAGTCATAGCCTTCGTTGGAGTAAATGACCCGAGACATACCTCCCTGGACTATTTGAAGAGAGACATGCTAGAGTCCTAGGGCTGTGTGTCCCAGGTAGGTATAAGTCTAGCATTTAGCAGCTTTCAACTTTCTCCAAGGAAGATGCCAGATTATAAACAAAAATGATTGATTTTATGAATTGGCTTAGTTTCTGGCGTCATTAGGATACAATATTTGTAGGGCCTGGAAGGACATGGCTGACAGACCATGGTGCTTTGGCAGAGATGGCCTACACCTGTCCCCTCTAGGTTTTCGAATATTGGCTAAAACCTTGTCCACCCCATAGTGCATTTTTAGGCATTGTCAACCTGACAAACCATCCAACATAGCTTAATCAGAATTACTTAAAAGTTATACTGCTCAATGCTAGGAGTCTAAACAAACAAACAAAAAAAAAAACTCTAGTACATGCAAGGTCTTCTAACCCTAGAACATGTAGAGATCTGTGTAGTTACTAAGCCATGGCTTAAAGCCACAGAGAACACCCCAACAATGCAGGGCTATAATGCTTTCCAGGTATTTAGACGAGCTTACGTAAAGTGAAGGTGTCTCAGTTTACATCAGAAATAACCTCTCCTCAAGCAGTATGATGTACTTGAGCTCTTCCATGTACAACTTACAGTAAGCAAAATCCCATACCATATATTTGGGAGCTATAGCTATATATGACCCAGGAAATCCATACCACTTAAATGAACTTGAGTCACTATCCATTCAAACCAACACCATAGTCATGGATGACTTTAGCTTCCCCACTCTAAACTGGAAATCGTATGCAACCTCAAACTTGCAGGCACAAAGATTCTTGGACTTTATTAGCATGAGTACATTGGACCTGCTGGCTCTAATAGGGAAAGCAACATCCTTGACTTATTCTCACTAACATGGAGAAATATTTCACTCCCACAAGTGTATTCTCCTCACTGGTCAGTTCAAACCATAGAGCTGTCGCCTTCAAAATAAATATTAAACCCAAAACATCAGGTATCCCTGGAATTTTTAGGAATTATTTCAAGGCAGACGACCTATTTTAGGTGACATCCTGGCAAAATTTCAAGCCCCTCTTAACCCAAAAGAACACCGCCGCCTGTGCAGATTTATTCAAAAAACTTGTACAATCATGTATACAGCCACAAAGAGGCAATGGGGAACCTTGTTGGCTAGGCTTACGTAGGCCCTTGGACTGATAGCCTAGTACTATGAACCTATGATATCTACCAGAAATAAGCACAGAACAAAGTCAAGAAATGAGCCACCCTCGTGGAATCCCATCATCAATATGTTGAATAACAAAAGGAAGAAAATCATGGCCAAAAAGTAGGAAATTCAAGACCCAGTAAGATAAGAACTCCCTCATCAAACTAAGTAAACAACATGTGGAACTAATTACATCAGTGAAAGCCAAATCTGAAGTAAAAGTAGGCAATACTCAACAATATACTGAACTAATTGTAAATGGAGATACCTATAGTGAACCTGAAGGTGTAACAAATCTATTGGCTGATAAATTCAGCTCCAGTTTTACTCCACTATCTCCCCCAAGGCACCTTTCAAGAAATAGCCTCAACTATAGGTCTCCCAAGTATCATTGGAGAGCTGGTCCTCAATACACCCTCCAAGGACAAAAGCATTGCATTGATAGGACCTGACAGTGTTGAAGGATGCTTCCTTAATAGCATGAGACAATACCTGTCACGGCCAGAAGAAGCACTGTTCAGTCATTAACCTCCAAACAGGCTTCACACTGAGCAAATTGAGGATTGTAACTGTTATCCTTCTGCGCAAGGCCTGGCCCTCCACAAGTTCAGATTACTACTGACACATAAGCTTGACTAGCCTATGTAAGGCTGTGAAAAGAATAGTCATGGACATGATAAATAACAACATAAGGACATTTTCAACCATTGCATCCAATCCATTTTGGTTTTGGCAAGGGCAGGTCATGCCTTTTCAGGCTGGTGGACTCCTTCGAGAAGATCACTAAAGCAGTGGGTGAGGGCAAAATGATGCTTACTGCCTATTTCAACTTGGCCAAAGCATTCAATACAATATCCCACTCAGACATTGTAAACAAGCTGAATAAGTTGGCTATAACCCCCTATGTCAACCTCTGGATAACCACTAAAAGTCCAGTCACTACTGGAGTCCTCCAGGGCTTGGTGTTGAGTCTACTCCTTTTTGGCATCTACTCCTCTGAAATCAAGGTCAGTGTCAAAGGCCTCTGACTGGCCAAGTTCACAGATGATTGCAAAAGAGGTGCAGTCATAGAATCTCCCTAAGAAAGAAATGCCCTCCAAAAAGGCCTGATACAGACTAGTAACTGGTGTTAGTGACAGTCTAAAATTCAATGCCAAAAAATTCATAATAGTATCTTTTGAAAAGACAACCTCTGGAAATTACTGCATTGATAATGCACCCGTAAGAACTGACCCTGTGGTCAGGGATTTGGGGGTGCATGTAGACAGTGAGTTGCCCTTTGACTGTCGTGTTTGCTGGTCCCTCACAAAATTTTCAATTTTGGCCTAAATCGGAGAGGGTATTAGTCAGTCAGTAATTCCCCACACTACAGTTTCATACTTTGGTTCAAAAAAATTGCATTGATGTAAAAAAAAAAAAAAAAAAACTGTTGTTCCATTAAGTTTTCATATAATGAAACGTTTTATATAGTACAAAAACAAACTCTCTGTAGACCTAAAAACTGAAGTAATGCAAAAATGAAACATTTGAGGACAATGTTTTAAGATAGAAAGTGCAATTCTGTCACACTCCTCCACTCTAATGCAAGATAAGATCTGTTAACAGTAAAAAACATAAATATGAAATATTAAACAATTCCATTGTATGGAAGTTAATACACCACCCATAGTTATTTTAAAGGAAAATAATGTATACTTAATGGTAATAGCAATTCACCTAAAAACAAGTAATCAGCATAGTTTGAGAATTCATTTTATGCTCAACTTCAACTTCTAATGCGGGTGATTGTAGCCAACAGAGTCTCTCAGAAATTAAGTGCAAACTTGCAGTTTTAAAAGTACCGTATTTTATTTTTTTCTGTTACCTAATCGTTTCACTGAATAGTGTGCTGTGTGTCTCTCTGCAGGTAGTTCCCCACCCACATTCCGTGTTCTTGTCTTGGTGTTGGTGGCTTTGGAATTGCCCGCCCCTCCTGTAAGTCTGTATTTGGACACTCCTCCTGGGTCCATCTCATTTGCTCACTTAACTGAGTACAGTGAGATCATATTCTGAGTCTAGTGTTCACTCTACTTAATAGAGAGAGAAGATTTGAGAAGGCCAACCCAATTAGGTACACAGACAGCCCTCTCCTCCTACCACCAAACTATAATACATGCAAGAGATGCAATTATACAGCCAAACTGGAGGCTAAGCTCTCTCAACCCAAGACTGGATCAGACAGTCAAGAGGTGAAGGGAAATACTTGCATCACACCACCAGTCTCACATAGACCCATTAAACCAGCACCGGCAAAAAACACACACAAATACACAAAAATATACTCGGAGGCTCTAAATAAAAATCTGCAAAAGCAACAGAGACCTCCAAAGCAGACAGCCATGCAACCTCCACCCCCCCAACACAAACCATGAAACACATACTTCACAAAACCAGGGTGCCACGCAATCACAGCCCTTAAGGCAAAATAAGATACTCAACACACTAGTAATAGGTGACTCCATAGTCAGGCACACTGACGTCCTACTCACTAGGCTGAATAAGGAGAAGGTTACTGTTAGCTGCCTGTTGGGTGCCAGGATCCGCCACATAACACAAGCACCCGGGTCACTCCAGAACATGTACAAATATGACTCTGTCATTGTCCATGTTGGTGTGAATGACCTGAGCCATACCTTACTGGACAACATGAAAAGAGACATGGAAGAGCTCTCTGATCACATAGCCCAGGCCGATATGACCCTTACCCCGAGTAGCATCCTGTCCTCCCCAAGAATGATACCATGGTGTAAAGAAAAAATTATCAATTTTAACAATTGGCTAAGTTTCTGGTGTCATTCAAAGGAGATCCATTGTCTGTCTGCCAGGGATGACATGCATGACAAGCCACGCTGCTTCACTAGAGACGGCTTGCACCTGTCACTCTTCGGCTTTTGAGTACTGGCCAAGGCTCTTGCCACCCCCATAGTGCCTTTTTTAGGTAAGGCTCAAAAGAGAAACCCACCACCGTAAATAGCACAAGTAACAAAAACCTGAGGGTAATGCTACTCAATGCCAGAAGTCTAAACCTCAAAATGCACGCACTCGAGGCACTCCTCAGTGTGGAGAAAATATGTGCAGTAACAGAAACCTGGTTTAGGGCTCCAGAGAGCACCTCAGCACTACCAGGCTACAACTCCTACCATACATTTCGGCCACAGAACCCGGACCGAAATGCAGAAGGCAGTGGCGTATCCATATTCATCACCTCCAATTTAGTGGCACAGCACGATGCTTCAGCGATCATCCACGTGCAACTAACAACGGGCAAAAGTGCAATTCAAATTGTAGCTTTCTACAGATCACCCAACGTGTCCCAGGACCCCCAATCCGCATTTCTGGAAACACTGGGAAACTTAAAGGTCCTACCAAACACCCTAATATTGGGTGATTTCAATTACCCAAACATTAACTGGGAGAACTACTTAAGTACTAACTCCCTTGCTCAACATTTCCTAGAATTTATAAACTCAAACACCCTGGATCAACTAATCAACACTCCCACCAGAGGTGACAACATATTCGACCTGGTCATCACCAACATGGGAAACCAGTGTTCCACACCAGAGGTCAACCCCTCACTGGTTAGATCTGACCATAAACAAATCACTCTGGATATCCACATTCCGCCCCCACCCCCGGACAAGGAAACCACAGTGAAAAACTTTTCAAAAGCAAACTTCACGTTACTTAAGACCAAGGTGGAAAGTTTCAAAGCCCCCATGCTAAAGGATAATGCTGTCCAAGCTGCAAAATCATTTACTAATGCATTTTACAGGCACCTACAAGAATGCATGGATCGTGCTATCCTAAGCAAAACCAAGACTCACTCCTCCAAGAAAAGGAACCCAGTCTGGTAGACCCCTGCCATAAACAAGCTATACAATAGGAGGAGGAAACTAGTACAGAAAAAGAGTAAAATTCCAAGAAGGGAAGACATCCCTGATCAGTATCAGCAAGAAACTACAATCCCTCATAAAATCATCCAAGGCGAGCTTCGAAAGAAAAATTGCCAAGGACTCCAAAGATAACCACAAGGCATTCTTTAGCTATGTCAAGAATCTAAGTGGCAGTGCTCAGATCTGCTCGGAGTTGGTGCAGAATGGCACAAAATACACTGAACCGACCGATATCACCAACATCATGGCAGACAGGTTCAGTGCAAATGTCACCCTCTCTCACCCCCAAAAGGGCCCATAACCATACCAGAAGAATGTAGAGCCCATGAAATCGCAGACAATCAGGTTAAAACAGCCCTCTACAAAGCCAAAAACACAGCATCAATGGGACTGGATGGTGTCCCAGGCTGCGTCCTACACTAGCTCAAAGATGAACTAACCCCTCACCTAAACTCACTGTTCAAACTCGGCCTCTCCACAGGTTACGTACCCATAGAGTGGTGCACAGCAACGGTTATTCTGCTCCACAAAGGTGGAGCCACAACAGACCCCGGGAACTATTGCCCTATAAGCCTGATTAGCTTGGTCTGCAAGGCTATGGAACGCATCATCATGGAACTCATTAACAGAGACATTGGGAACCTTCAAACACTGGCCCCTACCCAGTTTGGCTTTAAGGGGCAGGTCATGCCTCCTAAACCTGGTGGACTTCTTTGAGACAGTTACCAAGGCTATAGATGAGGGAAAGGTGGTGCACACAGCCTAACTAGACCTCGCAAAGGCTTTCAACACCATTCCCCATTCTGGTATTATAGACAAGCTCACCAGCCTGAACATAAATCTCTATGTCACAAGATGAGTTGCCAAATGGCTCATGGACAGAACCCAGATTGTGGGAGTTGCGGGAGCTAGGTCCAACTCTAAGCTGGTTACAAATGGCGTTCCCCAGGGCTCAGTCCTAGGACCCCTCCTGTTCGGCATATACTTCTCAGAGGAACAGGCAGGCACAGGAGGACTATGGCTGACCAAGTTTGCAGACGACTGCAAACTAGGTGCTATAATTGACTCTCCGGCTGACACAGACAGCCTCCAAAAGGGTCTCACTGAGATGGATACCCGGTGTCAAAATCATGGCCTCAAGCTTAATGCCAAAAAGTGCATAGTCATCCCCTTTAGAAAAAACAAAGCACCCACAAACTACCACATAGGTGGTAGTCCCCTAAATATGGAAGACGTAATAAGGGATCTGGGGACCCAAGTAGATAGTAATCTTTCCTTTGATAATCACATTGCCAGAGTGGTTAGAAAATCCTTCTATGTGGCCCACCTAATCACAAAAGGGTTTGCATCCAGATCAAAAGAGGTCATTGTGCCCCTCTACTCACTCATTAGACCCATCATAGAGTACAGCGCCCCATTTGGGATGTACATTACAAGACACCTGGAATAGGTGGAAAGACCACAGAAGTACCTCGCCAAGAGGATCACTGGCCTCAAACAGATGCCCTATGCAGCTAGACTGAAGAAACTCCAGCTATACTTCTTTGCATACCGCCTACTCAGAGGTGATCTCTGCCTGACATACAAGGCCATGTCCAACCCAGAATTGATGGACATGCTCCACCTAAAGCAAACCATATCCCCTCGAGCAACACGCGCTGGAGATCTAAATCTCACCACAACAATAAATAGGATGTGCTGGAGGGATAGATTCCTGTCCCAGAGACTTCCCATGCTTTGGAACAAGATTCCAATCTACATTAGGCAGAGCTCCTCGCTAACGCTCTTCAAGAGAAACCTTGACGAGTGGATGGGAAACAGAAAGTTTACCTCAGGGATCACTTCAGTGGCTTTGCTGGAGAGAGGCACGGGGAACTAATCTAAGGGGGCGGCGAAAGCCAACACATTCTGGCTAAGCTTATAAATGCCTTCAGGCAGGTAGCCTAGTACCTACCTATGACAGTACACCCTCGTCAAAACTACACAATATAGCCCAAACCTATAAATATGTCCTTACTACTAAAAACTGGCATAATTTCTAAACTGTGAAGAAGAATAAAAACTGGCATAATTTCTAAACTGTGAAGAAGAAAAAAAATGAAAGTAAGCTTTGAAGTTATAACTGACATTGAAACAGAAGAAATATTTAAAAATATTCCAGAAGTAGATAACCAACCTTCAAGCTACAAATCGACAGTCCAGCTCCAGCAACAGGAAGTACAGCACTATCAACAGTCCAACAGAAACACACGCGCGTACACACACACGTATTTACATACATACTTAAATTGTGTCTCTACTTTTTTATGAGTTAAACTGATATTAAACTGTAAAAACAGAAACACAATAAAACCAGCAAAACATGACATAAAATAACATCAGCAAAAGTAGAAATCCTAGAAGTGTGAAAAAAGGAAATACAAAAGCTAACAAGATGGACTTTAAACATATTGAAAACTAACAAAATCAAAACAATGTAGGCTTTACAAACTATTACACCATAGAAATTAAACACAGGCCTAAGAGAATTTTTTGCCACTGCAAGAAACAGAAATGGAGAAGACCATGTTACAAGTGCCTTTGTAACTATAAGAACAGGACTAAATTGATACATAAACAATACCCCATTAATAGCAAACACACAACTAACAAATACTAGCAATGTCTTAAAAGCAGTAATTATAAAATACAGATGAAGTGGAAAAGACACAACAGAACATCACAGGCCACTAACAGAAAAAAGAAAGCAATTAAGAACAGCTGTCTTCCAAGACGCACAACATGGACTCATTAAAAGAAGTCTGGTGTGACATGCAGCTACTCTATGAAAGACAAGGAAACAGCAGTGCAAGATGCATCACCCAAGACCGTTTCCATTTAAAAGTACAGAAAGGTGGAACAGAATACATAACAAAAATCTTCAGTGAAAAAAAAAATACAGAACAGTACGGCCATGCCAGACAATCTTGCAGAGGGTTTACATTTGCTAGCATCACAGACCCCTTTATTCCCTGTGCAAAACTTCAGAAAATACCACCTAATGTAACAGCACTGTGTCTGCATCCAAAGAGATGTCCACAATGTATACTTGATAAAATGCAAACTTGGTACACAGTATAACCAGTAAGACTCAACTATCAAAACTGCTACATAATATGCAAAGAAGCAAATTTACCCAAGCAATACACTGCAGTAACTTTACCGTCACAATCAGGAAAGGAAGGTTACCAGATAGTGAGTTTTAGCATGCACAAAAACAAGACATCATTGCTGCCATACTACCAGACATCAGCAAATGACTTCAAAATATGGGGAAATAATATCAGGTACATTTAAGCACAATCATTGCAGGAATGTAGAAAATCAACTTGACTGCAAATGATGAAACAGGAGACATACCAAAGTACAAAAGTGAAACTCCACACCATAGAAGACAAAAGCTATTAATGTGTCACATATGGCAGGCACAACCATGGAAAAGGTAGTATGTTATGGAACAGTAAACATTTACACCATAGAAAACTTAAAAAGCTGTTCATATTTAAGTAAACATAAACCAAATATTTTATTACAGGTACTTCACTAAGCAGAACATAAACCAAATATACATGAAGAAAGAAGCAGTAACATAATAGAAGTTTAAAAAAATAATAATCTTCTTTTGGCTGCTCCCATTAGGGTCGCCACAGCGAATCACCTGTTTCCATTTCTTCCTGTCCTCTGCATCTTGCTCTGTCACACCAACCACCTGCATGTCCTCTCTCACCACATCCATAAACCTTATCTCAGGCCTTCCTCTTTTCTGGTTAACTGGCAGCTTCATCCTTAGCATCTTTTTCCCAATATACTTTGCATCCCTCCTCAGCACATGCCCAAACCAACGTAATCTTGCCTCTCCGGCTTTGTCTCCAAACCTTCCAACCTGGGCTGACCCTCTAATATACTTATTCTAATCCTGTCCACCCTCATCATACCCAGTGCAAATCTTAACATCTTTAACTCTGCCACATCCAGCTCTGACTCGTGCTTTTTTGTCAATGCCACTGTCTCCAACCCATATAACATAGCTGTTCTCACTACCCTCTTGTAGACTTTCCCTTTCACTCTTACTGGTACTTGTCTGTCACAAATCACTCCTGACACTCTTCTCCACCCTGCCTGTACGGTCTTCTTCACCTCTCTTCCACACTCACCATTACTCTGAACTGTTGATCCCAATATTTAAACTCATCCACCTTCGCCACCTCTACTCCCTGCATCCTCACCATTCCTCTATCCTCCCTCTTGTTCACACACATATATTCTGTCTTAGTCCTGCTGACCTTCATTCCTCTTCTCTATAGAGCATATCTCCACCTCTCCAGGGTCTTCTCCATTTGTTCCCTACTCTCACTACAGATCACAGTGTCATCTGCAGACATCATAGTCCATGGGGACTCCTGTCTGATCTTGTCTGTCAACCTGTCCATCACCATTGCAAATAAGAAAGGGCTCAGAGCTGATCCTTGATGTAATCCCACCTCCACCTTAAACCGCATCCATCACTCCCACCTCAGACCTCACCACGGTCACACTACCCTCGCACATATCCTGTACCACTCTTACATACTTCTCTGACACTCCCGACTTCCTCATACAGTACCACAGCTCCTCTCTAGGCACCCTGTCATATGCTTTCTCTTAAGTCCACAAAGACACATTGCAACTACTTCTGACCTTCTCTGTACTTCTCCATCAACACTCTCAGTGCAAACATCGCATCTGTAGTGCTCTTTCCTGGTGTGAAACAATACTGCTGATAACTGATCATCACCTCCCTTCTTAACCTTGCTTCCACTACTTTCCCATAACTTCATGCAGTGACTGATCAGTTTAATCCCTCTGTAGTTACTACAGCTCTGCACATCACCCTTATTCTTAAAAATTGGTACCAAAACACTTTTTCTCCATTTCTCAGGCATCCTCTCACTTTCCAAGATTTCATTAAGCAATCTAGTTAAAAACTCCACTGTCATTTCACCTAAACAGGAGGAGAAGGGGGGGGGAGGCATGCCCGAAGGCAGGTAAAGGCTAGGACTGTGGTAGTGAGGGTCGGAACTTTGAATGTTGGCAGTATGTCTGGTATAGGGAGAGAGCTAGCCGATATGATGGACAGAAGGAAGGTTGGTATATTGTGTATGCAAGAGACCAGATGGAAGGGGAGCAATGCTAGGTGTATCGGAGGCGGGTTCAAATTGTTTTATCATGGTGTGGATGGGAGGAGAAATGGTGTAGGGGTTATCCTGAAGGAACAGTAAGCTACGAGTGTTTTGGAGGTGAAGAGAATGTCTGATAGAGTGATATTTATGAAGCTGGAATCTGATGGTGTAATGATGAATGTTGTTAGTGCATATGCTCCACAAGTTGGATGTGCGATGGATGAGAAAGAACAATTTTGGAGTGAGTTGGATGAAGTGGTGATGACTGTACCCAAGGGTGAGAGAGTGGTGATTGGAGCAGATTTCACTGGGCATGTTGGTGAAGGGAACAGAGGGGATGAGGAAGTGATGGGTAGGTATGGTGTTAAGCAAAGGAATGTAGAAGGTCAGATGGTACTGGATTTTGCGAAAAGGATGGACATGGCTGTGGTTAATATGTATTTTAACAAGAGGGAAGAGCATAGGGTGACATACAAGAGTGGAGGAAGATGCACACAGGTGGATTATATGTTATGTATGAGGGCCAGTTTGAAGGAGACTGGAGACTGTAAAATGGTGACCGGGGAATGTGTAGTTAGGCAGCATAGGATGGTGGTTTGTCGGATGGCGTCGGTGATCAAGAGGAGGAGTGTGAGGGCAGCACCAAGGATCAAATGGTGGAAATTGAAAAAAGGTAATTGTGTGGTGGAGTTCTGGGAAGAGTTAAGACAGGCACTGGGTGGCAGTGAAGAGTTACCGAATAGCCGGGTAACTACAGCAGAGCTAGTAAGGGAGATGGCTAGAAAGGTGCTTGGTGTGACATCTGAAAAGAGGAAGACGCACAAAGAGACCTGGTGGTGGATAGAGGAAGTACAGGAGAGTATACGTAGAAAGAGGATGGCAAAGAAGTGGGATTGTCAGAGAGATGAAGAAAGTAGACAGAAGTATAAGGGGATGAGGTGCATGGCAAAGAGAGAGGTGGCGAGGGTTAAGGATAAGGCGTATGAAGAGTTGTATGAAAGGTTGCACACTAAGGAGGGAGAAAAGGACAGAGGGTCTGAGCTAGTAAAGATATGCAGCAGGTTAAGGTGATAAAGGATAATGAGGGAAACGTACTCACAAGCGAGGAGTGTGTGTTGAGCAGATGGAAAGAGTACTTAGAGGGGCTGATGAATGAAGAGAATGAGAGGGAGAGAAGGTTGGATGATGTGCGGATAGTAAATCATGAAGTGCAGTGGATTAGCATGGAGGAAGTAAGGATGATAGCTATGAAGAGGATGAAGAATGGAAAGGCTGTTGGTCCAGATAACATACATGTGGAAGTTTAAAAAAAATAATAATATGCATAATTAAAACAGATCAGAACAATTTTAGCTTCATTTCTTTCTCTATCTATATTTATTAAATGGTTCAAAATAAAAAAAAAATCAAAGTGTACAAAAATAAAATAAAAGCATAATTTGAAGGAAAACTGTGAAATGTTTTTTCCCGAACAATGTGGAATAACACATAAGAAAAATAATTTAAAAACACGCAGCACAAAAATAATGCAGTTGTATATTAACAATAACCAATGGTTTTCCCTTGCGACCAAACCATAACAACTATGAATACCCCTGACATTACCCACCCTCAGCCATGGGTTATTGCTAAAGTAGCCTTTGGCATAGAATAGGTGCAAATGGAAGGAATTAGTGCAGCAACTGTTAATTTTTTTTGCAGTGTATCAACTGGTACTGAGTGTTACACTTCAGTCTGGCTGAGTGTATTAGTGAAACTTGATGTCATCCACCACAACAGTATTATGATGTTCTTCATCTCACATTGCTGCAGTCATAACCTGTGGGTAGTCCGCTGTCCTCGGTTGGCCCGAATACCAAAGTGTTAGGCTGGCGTCTGTCATGGTCGCTTAGATCTGACGTCAGTACGCCGTAGTACTAAAGCGCATGACCGACGTCATATCCTCAGTCTTTCTTGCCGCATGGTCCGAAGCAGAAGCAGCGTTTGCAGGTGCCGTTCGGCATCCTGAAATTTTCGTATTCTGAGTTTCAGACCGAAGACCAAGTTGGGGTAAGTACCCCGTTGGGGAATATTTTTGTCTTTTCTTGCCTCAGTTAATTCCGGATGTCAGAAAAAGTGAATAATTGTATTTCTTGTGGGAAACAGATACCTCATAGGGATTACCACTCTCTTTGTATTCCTTGTTTGGGGCCGGAGCACGACGTAGTCGGGTGTCGCTTTTGTGCTAAATTTAATAAGCGCACTATTAAGCGTAGGTTAGATTGTGCTAGGCTTGTCTTCGGTAAGCGGTGTAATTATAATATGCCGTCGGATCCTCCGATGCCCGCTACCGCGAAGAAGCGCAAGGAGAAATCTTTGAAATCCAGGCAGGATGAGTCATCCGTTCCAGACGCCGGTTCTTTAGAGACCACGGTGGAGTCTGTGGATCCGGCCGAGGTTTCTGTTGAGTCTCAGGAGGAACCTTTAGTTTTGCAAGATGTGGCCTCTCAGGAGTCAGGTCAGGCTGAGGGGGCCTCTCAGGTGGCTGTGCTCCCTTCTTTGCATAAGGTGGTTAGGCCTTCTCCCTCTGTTTCTAAGGTACCTTCTAAGGCCAGGCCTGGTTTATCTTCCTCTGGTGTCAGTCCTAGTTCTGCAGGTTCTGTGCCTAAAAAGCACATGCTTAAAATGGCGGAAGACTTAATTACCTTAATTAGAGGTTCTATGCCCCCTCCAGATAAGAGGCCTAGGGTGGAGCCAGAGGTGGAAGGATTGGAGCATTCTTCAGATTATTCAGAGTCTTCGGCTGAAGACATTCAGGATTTTCCCCCTTATTCTGATTCTGACGCAGAGGATTCTAGTCCCTCTGCTTCCCCTCCAGAGGATTTTTCTTTTTCAGAAACCCTGCATTCTATGAGGGAGCATTTTAAATGGGAAGGTCAGGATTTCTCAGATTCCCGAAAGAGGCTTAGGGAATTCTTGTTTTTACCTCAACATAGGCCCTTGGCTATACCTCCGGTCTTAGATGTTGTACAGGATGTTTTCTCTGAGGCTTCACTTAATCCAGACTCTTTGCCTCCTGCCCCAGTTAAGCCAGACAGGTATTACAGGGTGCCTGAGGCTCATAAATATTTGTATAAGAGCCCTAGGGCGGACCCTGAAACTATTAGCCAGGGACCTAAGGGTGTCAGGGCTTCTGTTGTGAAGAACCCAGTTCCTATGGATAAGGACTCTAGAGCTCTGGACAGGTGGGGTAAAAAAGTGTATACCTCTTCCACGCTTGCAATGAGGGCTTTAAATTGCCAGTTTCATATGCTGAAATACCAGAATTTTCTTCTTAGTCAATTGAAATCTAAGGTGGATGCTTTAGCAGAGGGCATAGAGTGTAAAGAATTACAGGATTTGGTTCATGCCTCTGATCAGGTGGGTAAGCATTCCTTACAGTGTGGTTTTGATGCTTTGCAGGCCTCTTCTAGGGTGGCTGCCACTGGATCAGTTATTCGTAGGCACGCCTGGCTTAAGGATCAGAACTTGTCAGAGCATGTTAAAGCTCGAATTCTGGATGCTCCCCTTCAGTCTGAAGTTTTGTTTGGTTCTCCTGTGGAGTCAGTCTTGAAGAAAATGGAGGACAAAGCTAAGTCTATGCAGACTGTTAAAGATTTCTTACAAGTGCAGCCCCCTAAGTTTAGCAGAAATTGGCCTACTAAGGGATGGGCTTACCCTTCTGATTTACAGTCTAGGGGCAGATCTAGACGTGGTAGGGGCAGAGCTCATGCACAGGGTTCTTTTAGGCCTAGGACGTGGAGTTCCCCTGCGCAGTCTGCTGGTGAGGGCAGGGGCCAGTCCTTTCGTAAGCAGACCCAATGACCTGCATCTTCAGCTGCCCGATCCTTCTTGTCTGGCAGCTCCTCTAGGGGGAAAGTTAGCACTTTTCAGGCAAAATTGGCTTTTAGTCACCCAGGACAAATGGGTGTTGGACATTATAAACCGAGGCTACAAGTTTTATTTCCACACATTGCCCCCTTTCAAAGGCATGCCAGACGTTCCTCCTCAGCAAAAGGCAGAGGCTCACAAACAGATTTCTTTACTTCTTCAAATGGGAGCTATCCAGCAGGTGCCTCCATTAGAGATGGGCCTAGGATTTTATTCTCGCCTGTTTCTTGTACCAAAGAAGGGGGACACTTGGAGGCCGTTTCTGGATTTGTCTATTCTCAACACATACCTGGACATTCCAAAATTCAAAATGTTGACTTTGCAACAACTTCTACCTATGCTAGGCAAAGATCACTGGATGGTAACTCTGGATCTCAAGGAGGCTTATCTTCATATTCCTATCGGGCCAAGCTGCAGGAGATTCCTGCGTTTTCGGGCTGGGACTTTACATTATCAGTTCTCTGCATTGCCCTTTGGCTTATCTACTGCGCCCAGGGTATTCACAAAGGTTCTGGCTCCGGTGATAGCCTTCTTCAGGTTAAGAGGAATACAGATTTATCCTTACTTGGACGATTGCCTGATTCTTGCTCAAGACAAAGACAGGCTACTTCACCATCTTCAGTATGTTATGGCAGTGTTAAGGTGCCTAGGGTATTCTGTGAACGAAATAAAGTCCAGTCTAGTACCCTCTCAGGACATGTGCTTTCTGGGTGTGAGACTGAATACAGCCTCTCAGATGGCGTTTTTGACCCCAGACAAGCAAAGAAATCTTTCCCTTTACTTCCAACAATTGTCTCACCTGTCCAGGCTGACTGCAAGGACAGTCCTTCAAGCCTTGGGGTTCATGGCATCTTGTATTCTGGTGCTTCCCAATGCCAAACTGCATATGAGGAAGTTACAATGGTATCTCAAGAGTGTATGGACGCAACACTGCCACGATTTGGACACTGTCATTCAGATAATACCTTGCATTCAAAAGGAATTTTTGTGGTGGGCTCAGGAATGTCACCTAAACAAGGGACTCTCTGTGACCCGACCAGAGGCGAGTCAGAACTTAACGACAGATGCCTCGGACAAGGCTTGGGGAGCACACCTCAATGGAAAATGGGTTCAAGACACGTGGCCTGCCAGACTTCAGCATTTGCATATCAACATGAAGGAGATGTTAGCAGTCCAATTTGCATTGATGGCCTTCAAGGATCTACTACACCCAGGACAAGTGTTGATTCAAACAGACAACACAACTGTCATGTGGTACATCAACAAGCAAGGGGAACCCATTCACTCCACTTTGCAGGCAAGCTATGATTTTGTGGGAGACTGCTCTCAGTTTGCACCTCACTCTTCAAGCAAGGTTTCTGCCAGGAGCACAGAACTCCTTAGCGGATGTTTTGAGCAGACAGATGGTGGATCCCCACGAGTGGAAACTGGATCCTCATGTATTTCGACAGTTGACAGTGTTTTGGGGGACTCCAGACATAGATCTGTTCGCTTCTCCACTAAATTTCCAGCTGCCAAAGTTTTGCACAAAGATGTTTCATCCAAAAGCTTGGAAAGTGGATGGTCTATCATTCAGTTGGAACAACCTTCACATCTATGCCTTTCCTCCTCTGCCTCTTCTTCCCAAGGTGCTCCTGAAGGTCAGACAGGACAAGCCCTCCATGATTCTTATAGCTCCAGATTGGCCACGTCAGCACTGGTACCCTCTGCTGAGGAGTTTAGTACGGGAGCCTCCTTGGCCTTTGCCAGCAAGTCCACACCTTTTGTCCCAGGCAGGCAATCATTTCCTCAATGTCAAGATACAGTCCCTGCATCTGACAGCCTGGCATATTCTGTTCTAGACCCTGGAGGGTCGCAGCTTCCTCAACAAGTTTTGAATGTTATTTTGGAGGCCAGACGGCCTAGTACAAGGAAGGTTTATGCTGATAAATGGAGGAGATTTTTTCTTTGGTGTAAAGCAAAGGACTTTGATGTTTCAGTACCTAATTTGAGTGTTTCACTTCAGTATCTTACAGAATTACTAGACAAAGGTTTGTCTTTCTCTTCTGTAAAAGTGCATGCTGCAGCCATTTCTGCTCACTATGACTGTGACCCACCATTGTTCTCTCATCCTTTGTTTAAGCAATTTCTTAGAGGGGCAAAGAACATAAGACCCCCACGTAGAGCTCCTACTCCTTCCTGGGATCTCAATTTTGTGTTGGAGAAACTCACTTTATCTCCTTTTGAGCCTGCAGCTACAGCTGAGTTGAAGTTTTTGTCTTGGAAGACAGCTTTTTTGTTGGCCATTACGTCTGCTAGAAGGGTATCTGAATTACAGGCTCTAATGGCAGTTGAACCCTTCCTAATTTTTCATAAGGATAGGGTCTCTTTGCGTACTAACCCTACTTTCATGCCTAAAGTGGTCTCAAATGTGGCCTTGAACCAGTCTATTCATTTGCCTACTTTTTATGCTGATCCCCAAAATAAAGGGGAAAAGATTTTGCACTCTTTGGATATCCACAGGCAGTTGCGTTATTATTTGAGCAGAACTAAAGGGTTCAGACAGTCTCAACAGTTGTTTGTTTCTTTTGCTTTGGGTTCTCAAGGGAAACCTGTTTCTAAACAAACTATTTCTAAGTGGATTGGCCATTGTATTGCTTTTTGTTATTCTCATCATGGTAAGGAGATCAGACCTCATTCCACTAGGGCTACTGCCACTTCTACTGCCTTTCTGAGGGGTGTAGCTACTAAAGATATTTTGGAGGCAGCTACTTGGAGTTCAGTGCACACTTTTTCTAAGCATTACCATCTCCCTCTTTGTTCAAAATCTAGGGCAGGGTTTGCCACTGCAGTTTTGCAGGGCATGCTAGCAGCCCCCAATGCTTTATGATTTTACCAACCTCCCTTTACTTTTGCTTTGGGATTCTACCCACAGGTTATGACTGCAGCAATGTGAGATGAAGAACATAGTACAGTTTTGTACCTACCATAAATGTAGATGTTCGAAGATCCACATTGCTACAGTCCATTTTTCCCTCCCTCCTTCCCCACTGTAGTTTGGGGTGGTTGTGTGGTTTGGGTTGTAAATATTGTTTGTACATGGGTGGTTGGGCTTTGGCCTTTCTTTTTAGGGCCTTCTGACATCTGGGGCAAGAAAGACTGAGGATATGACGTCGGTCATCCGCTTTAGTACTACGGCGTACTGACGTCAGATCTAAGCGACCATGACCGACGCCAGCCTAACACTTTTTGGTATTCGGGCCGACCAAGGACAGCGGACTACCCACAGGTTATGACTGCAGCAATGTGGATCTTCGAACATCTACATTTATGGTAGGTACAAAACTGTACTTTTTTCCCAGAGACGCACCTTCTCTATTTAGTACTGTTAACTAGAAGTTATGGAGATTAGCTTCTGAAGTTGATGCAGTTTTCTTCTGTGGGATATTTATGATCATCATCATCTTCTGGCTGTTCCCGTTAGGGGTCGCCACAGCGGATCATCTGTTTCCATTTCTTCCTGTCCTCTGCATCATGCTCTTTCACACCAACCGCCTGCATGTCCTCTCTCACCACATCCATAAACCTCATCTTAGGCCTTCCTCTTTTCCTCTTACCTGGCAGCTCCATCCTTAGCATCCTTTTCCCAATATACCCAGCATCCCTCCTCAGCACATGTCCAAACCAACGCAGTCTCGCCTCTCTTGCTTTGTCTCCAAACTGTCCAACCTGAGCTGACCCTCTAATATACTGATTCCTAATCCTGTCCATTCTAGTCACACCCAGTGCAAATCTTAACATCTTTAACTTTGCCACATCCAGTTCTGACTCCTGCCTTTTCGACAATGCTACCGTCTCCAACCCATATAACATAGCTGGTCTCACTACCCTCTAGTAGACCTTCCCTTTCACTCCTATTGGTACCCGTCTGTCACAAATCACTCTTGACACTCTTCTCCACCCATTCCACCCTGCCTATACTCTCTTCTTCACCTCTCTTCCACACTCGCCATTACTCTGAACTGTTGATCCCAAGTACTTAAACTCATCCACCTTTACCAACTCTACTCCCTGCATCCTCACCATTCCTCTACCCTCCCTCTCATTTACACACATATATTCTGTTTTAGCCCTGCTGACCTTCATTCCTCTCCTCTCTAAAGCATATCTCCACCTCTCCAGGGTCTCCTCATCCTGGTCCCTACTCTCTGGGTTATTCTGTGGGATATTTATGATGATTGCCTTTTAATAGTTTAAGGGGAGCAGGGTTATGGTTGTTTTCATATTCTAGCAGTGCAACCCCTGGGAGCTGGACTGAACTTGTATATATTATGTTTGCTACTGGTTACAGCCTCTGGCCTATATTTTATTACTTCTCATGGTAAAAACTGAGCAAGCAGACTGCCCTTAAAGTGTGCTTTAAAACTCGAAGGTTTATTTATACATTGAATCCTAAGTGGGAACACTGTTTTTGGAGGTGAAATGTGTGTCAGGTTTCAAATTTTAAAACTGTATTTCTTTGCAGGTTGCCTCAGTCACAGAATATGGAGCTTTTGTGAAAATCCCAGGCTGCAGGAAGCAAGGTAATGTACAAATGCCTAATTTAAACTGGTCATGTCTGTGAAAGTTAAGCCATCAGTCAATGGGACTTCATGGCCATACTGATGGTTTGGTGACAAAGTATCTGCCTGGGGCACTGATTGTGTAGGTTCAAGTAGCAGCTGTGGTGCCTGAAGGCTGACCAGTTACCAGGGAAAAAGTGAGCAGCAATGGCCAGTTTGTCTTTCTTGACCAGATCTGTGGAGGTTGCATATCTAATGGATTCCCTGGTCCTTTTGCATTATCCTGGTGGTTACCTCAGCAGTTGCATTTGGAAGTATTTTATAAAATAGAGGGGAGCAGGCCCCAAGCTAATAGGGTTCATATAGTGGTGGGAGCTTGATATCTTTTGGGTCACTTGGGCATTTACATGCATATTGGAGGGGGGGGGTGTAGTTAGTGGGTTGGTCTTATGAGAAGCCTTTTTCTGCAGTATGACAGTTGAGGGCCTTACAATTTTTCTGTCGTACTGAGTGAGGCACAAGTGGGCCTGATGATTATTTGGGATGTGTGGTCACCTGAAACTTGGATGGAGCCTGTTAGTCAATTACATGCACCGAACATTTATGAAAATCTTTTTGAAATTAGCAGTTGGGACTACACACAGCATAAGCTATTCAAGTTCTACCTTAGACTGTTGACTGCACAAATAATCACCAGACAAAACATCAAATGCCTGGAACATCAAACCATGGAAGTAGTTCACAGTACAGAGGGAAGCAGGGTTTTGCATGTTCCAGCTGAATGTGGGGGTTACAGGGGTACTTGACCCTGGCAACAAATATGTTTTATGCTTTTTCTGTTTTACAGTATTTTGGACATTCATTGTTGTGTGGTCAGTGTTTTGAATGTCACCTATTTGTGTAGTTAGCGTTATGGTATAGATCCAAGCCATCCTCATCACTTTTTAAGTACATTTTTTTTTCTCTTCCTTGGATATATTTAGCTATAACTAGGACACAACATACAAAATATATTCAATCACCCCTTTATCAAGGGGAAGATGCAAGCAGCAGGTAAATGCAGTGTTATACTGCACCTGTGGAAGTTTTTTTTTTGTATTGTGTTGTATCATGCCCAGTGTATCATGCCCAGTGGTATCCACTCCAAAACCATGGTGTGTGTTTTGGCCTTCATTATCTCAGTTGTATGATGATAGATTGTGTTATGATTGTTCTTGTTGTCATCATCTTGTATTTCCCGTCTTCTAGTATGGAAAGAAAGAAGAAATGGATTTTCACAAAGAGCAATAAAAAAAAATTATTATTTCCAGTCACAACACTGTTACTGTAACTGTCAGAACTGCAGGCAGTTACAAATTCCTACAAAGTCATACTGAATGTTTGTATATAGATGCATACAAACAGTTACATTTGCATGATTGGATTTTCTCATACATATTACTACAGAGTATTTTTTTTCTCCAAAGTGACTAGCATGTTGACATTCGGATTGGTTTACCTAACAAATTGTAGATGAATGGAAGCTTTTAGGTCATATTATACAAGTAATTTTTTAAATGTTTTCTACCAGCTAAGTCGGCTTGATTTGAAAAGTCTTGCAGTGGGATTTATTTCACATACTCCATCACTGCAGTTTATATTGATTCAGTTTTGACATTAGCAGCAAGTGGAAAATATAGCTAGCAGCTTCCTAAATGGGGCATGTAGGACAACTTGTGTATTACTCATCCAGTAGTAATTATACTAGCTGCCTGCATTCTAGAAACTTATTTGCAGGTTGTGTTCTTTCCAGATTAATCTGCCTTTTGCTCACCACCATGGAATAGTTTATTTTAATCTTCTGAACTCATATGATCTCATAGGAAATGATAAGGATACTTACTTCCTGGCCTCCGTGTTGTGGAGTTTTGAACTCTTGAGAAAATCCTACTGTGTCTGTTTTGAATCTGTGAAGGTAGCTATGCATGTAACTGTAGTCAGCTAAATACACATTTGTCTGAATCAGTGTACAGCTTAAAAAGAGCCCAAAATATATGTCTGGAACAGGCTCCCCATCCATGTTGAGCAGAGTTCCTCCCTAACCCAATTCAAGTATAACTTGGACAATTGGATGGGGAACAGAAAAGTCATCCCTGGTATGGCACTTGTCTCTAATGGACACGTGTAACCTGTAAATGGTTCATCTCCCAGGCCCATGCTTACACTTATCAAGGGTATCAGAACTTGTCAGAGATTTGGTATGCATGGCTAGGCTTGAAAAGGTCCTTGCGGTCTTTAGCCTAATAAACACCTATGAACCTATAAACTGAGCCTGCAGCATAGCTCTGTACACAGCTAGTTTAAAATATTATTTGGAAACATCTTTGTTTGAAGGTTATAGGGCAAAGGTTGATAAAGTAATGATGAGACACATTTGCTAAGTGTGTAGTGGCAGTGTATGTGTAGAGTTGCACATTATTTTAGATATGCAGTAGGTAAGGGCAACAGTATGAAATTTTAAGTGCAAAATTGAAATTTCTGGCTACAACCCCACTTCAGTCACACACTAACTTTTTTAAGCAAGCACGAACTCATTCATTTTTTTTAATTGTTTATTTTAATACGAATCAGTGTATTTAGGTTTTTGTTAGCATATTTATGTTAGCATTTATTCATTAGATGTGGTTAAGTTATGTAAGATGGCTTGTGCTTTAGAAAGACACTATACAGAAGAACTGATATTATAGCTGAGATTTGGCCTAGCCTTACCTGAGGTTAGGTATCTGCTCTGACTTGCACAAGAGTTTACTCCGTGGATATTGCTGACTTTAGCTTTGGTGAAATTCCAAGAAAAACTAGAGGAGTCATTGGTTTAGCCAGGTACAAATGGTGAATGGGGGACCACAATATGAGTGAAATTGAAAGTGCTATGAGTGAATACATGGGGTCACATTTTCTCCTTTCTTTGTGACTCTGGCAATACTTCTTTTCCATAATTCTAAATGCAGTATTTGCTGTTTAAGTTTTAATAACTTGGTAAATTTAGTAAACTAAAGCCCATTTTAACATCAGATGATGGTAGCTGTAAAAAGCAGAGAATGATAGATGTACAGAGCATGAATAAATATAGTAACGCAGTAGACATAGGAATTAGAAGTCAAACTGTCAGTGTGACAGTTCAAAGCACATTGAAATTGTTTGCAACCTGCCTGCGCAGTTCAATATGCAAGTTGTGGTAAGGGAAGAGGAGTTAAAGTGGAAGGAATTAAAGGACATACTGAAGTAACTGTGACTGTGAAAACAGTTGTATGAGGCAGGAGAGGGGAGTAACGTTCCCAAGTACTGGTAGATATATAGGCTGGCCTCCATGTCTCTTACAGTCAGAAGCAGACAGAAACAGTTCCCTAACTAACATTGAATATGTAAACATAAAATAATTTCCCGGCTTGCCCCCATGACTTTTATAGCCAGAGACTGACCGTAAGCATTCTTTAACTATCATACCTCTCCTAACAAACATTATCAGCCAATTAAGATGCACATGTAAGGGGACACAGTTGTGTTGGGTTTCATGGCTAGGCTTATAAAGGCCCCAGTGGTCATTAGCATCGTGTATTCCTATGATCCTGTGTTCATGCAGGCTAGTGCTTGACACACAAGGCTCTCTGCAGATATCTGTTAGCTTAGTCTGATGTACCAGTCTTCTGTAGTCCTCCTAGGATTTTACACAGGGTGCTAAGCAGGAAGAAATGCTGACATTGTTCCTCAAAAAGAAGATTGGCCTCTTTTCTGACCTTTCCTTCCCCTCCCATGTCTTGGTATCTAGTAGTCAGCCTACTTCTTTACTCTAGGTCACAGGGTCTACAGATGGGAGCCCTTCTGTATTCGTGGGACAGCTTCTTTGTTACCACTGTTGAATTTAGTAATACTGTAAGGATGACTGTGCTTCATTCTTTAACTTTCCCCTACCACACCCCATATTTCCACACACTCACTGATGATTATGTTGTGGTTGGTGTCTATAAAAGTTGCATTACAGCTGTGTGTGTGTAATTTGTTTTTTTTTTTTCTTTTCTTTATGCCATAAGTGAACTATTTTTAAGTAAACTATTTATAGACTTTCTCAATTGTGGTAGTTTTACAAGTGGCTTTCCTTGACTTACAACGTGGAAAGTGCTTGCCCAATGATGAACCTTTAGGACTTGTATCACTAGAGTGTCTGAGGATTAATTTAATTATAACTGGTGTTAGAAACAAAAAAACTTCAGCAGTCTTTCTAATGTTAGCTCAGTAATAGATTTTGGAAAGGGCAAGCCTTATTTCATACCAGGCACTACATATTGCTGATGTTCATCGTGTTTCACTGTTGCAGTCCTAACAAATGGGTTATCCGGCTCCTGGTAGCCCTCAGTCGGCCAGAAAACCAAAGGTAAGTAAAAACGCCGTTGGTTGTAAAGGACGTCAGGGCATCTGATACCAAAGGAGGCAGCCGACGTCACTTCCTCAGTCTTCCTTGCCGCGGAGCCCGAAGCAGAAGCTTTTCATGCACTAGTGCTGGTCGGCAGTTTACCTTTGTTGGTTTCCGACAAGAGTTGAAGTCTACTACAGCTAAGTACCCCGTTGGGGATCCTCTTTTCTTGCCTTAACGAATGTCAGAAAAAGTTAATAATTGCCTTACCTGTGGAAAGCAGATTCCCCATAGAGATATTCATTCCTATTGCGTTATTTGTTTAGGCCTTGACCACAACATTCCTAAGTGTGATCTCTGTGCCTCCTTTAATCCGCATACTATCCATCATCGGGCTAAGATTTTGGCTAGGCATTTTGGAGTTTGGCCTAAGTTCGTTGGTATGGCGTCCACCGGTCTTCAGGCTTTGGATGTTCAGAAGAAACGTAAAGATAAGGACCGCGACAGGCCTCAGAAAGCTAAGTCGTCGGATGAGGTTAAGTTGGTTGTCAGGTCAGGCGGTAGCCAGTGAGACGCCTTTGCAGTCCCTGCAGTCCACTGATGTACAACCGCAGGCCTTAAGAGTCCGAGTCCCTTAGGCCTTCAGCCTCCGTTTTGCCTTCCGACCTGTCACCAGTCACCTCTTCTGCTGGAGCCGGAGCCGCTAAGTTGACTCCGGTGTCCTAGGCCTCTGTTTTGCATTCTGACAGCAAACAGCCTCCTTCAACCTCTGCTACAACTTCAGCGGTTGCCAGGCCTCCAGAATCCCCCAGGCTTGCAGATAAATCTTCCATTCGTAAGCCCGTGAAAAGGCAGGCTCCAGCTGTTTCTAGTTCCCCTCAATCCCAAATGGTTAAAATGGCTAATGATTTGTTAACTTTTATTAGGGGTTCTCCGCCTCCTCTTTCTAAAAGGAGTAGGGATGTTTCCCCAGAGGTTTTGTCCTGCTCAGGTTCCGTTTCTTCCAGCATTTCTGCTGATGAGGAATTTTCTCAGGCTTTTTCTCCTTTTGAGGATTCAGCTGCAGAGGAGTTCATCCCTTTGGCCTCTCCTCCAGAGGATTTCTCTTTTGGTGATACTTTAAATACCCTCAGAGAAAGTTTTAAATGGGAAAGTTAGGATTATCCCCAATCCAAGAAACGGATTAGGGAATTTCTGAATTTACCTCAGCATAGTCCTCTTGCTATTCCCCCTTTGTTGGAAATTGTTGCTGATGTTTTTCTGGAAAATTCCTTGTCTCCAAATTCGGTTCCTCCTGCTCCCAGGAAACCTGACCAGTGCACAGAGGCCCTGATTCTCATCTGTTTCTTTTCAGGAATCCTTTGGCGGATCCAGAGGTTATTTCTCAGGGCCCTAAAGGAGTTAATGCCACTGTTGCCAGGACTCCTGATGTTCTTTGTGTTTCACTGTTGCAGTCATTACATTTGGGTAATCAGGTGGCAGGTTGACCTCAGTCAGCCTTATTAACAAAGCCTTGGGTCCTGCGTCAGTTGCTGTCCCTTCTTCCATGATGTCAGGTCGTCAGGGTTATAAAAATGCAGCCGACGCCATTACATCAGTCTTTCTTGCCATGCGGTGCCCGAAGCGGAAGCAGTTCGTAAGTGCCGGTCGGCCGACTCCTGAAATTTCCGTTTTCGAGTTACAGAACCGAAGTCTTCAACTAAAAGCTAAGTACCTCGTTGGGGAAACTTTTTATTGCTCCTTACCGATGTCAGTAAAAGTTAATAATTGCATTAATGATTTACAGTGATAATTGCATTAGTGATGATTTTATGCTATAAATTAAACATGTTTTTGTTTTATTTCAGTTCTGATGAAGTCATCCTGTGGTTGCTGACGAAAGCGCTTAACTGTTGTGGTTTCCCAAGTTTTTGAGTACAGGACTGTCAGCGTTTTTTTTTTTTTTTTCTGTCAAGTTTTCTGTTGGTTCTTGGTTTCGTGTTAATAATTGCATTACTTGTGGGAAGCAAATACCTCATAAGGATTTTAATTTGTATTGTATTCCTTGCCTAGGCCCTGACCACAATGTGCCTTGCTGTCGGTTTTGTGCTAAATTTAATCAACGCACGATTAAACGTCTGTATATTTTTGCTTCTAAATATTTTGGCTCAAGATTTAACTATCCAGATATGTCGTTGGTTAGCAATCCGAATACTGAAAAAATGCAAAGAAAAAGAGACAGATCGTCGAGGTCCAAAACCGACGACACTTCTCCTAAGCCAGCCGCCGGTACTCAGTGAGGTGCTTTCGCAACCCCCGATACCCGCTACTTTTGATTATCTGGCCTCTGCTGAGACCCATTCAGAGTCCGGTATGCTGCGAGATGCTTTAAGTATTGAACCCACAGATGTCTCTACCTTAGATGGGTCCGGAGCCGCTGTGCAGGCACCGGCTTCTGAGGGTTTTTTCAGGCCTAAATATTTGTATATTAAACCAACGCCATCTTCAAAACTAAAGCCAAAATCTACTTGTATGTTTATAAAAAACGACGCTTGGCCACGTGTACAGACCCCAATGCCTAAAAAACAAATTATCAAAATGGCTGAAGATTTAATTACCTTGATCAGAGGTGGCCATCCCCCTCCTGCTAAGAGGCCTAGGCAAGGCACTGACTATGAATCTTCAGATCAGGTTTCTATTTCTTCTGATTCTTCTTCTGAACAGGATTTATCTATACCTACTTATGAGGATTCTGATGCAGAAGATTCCATCCTTTCTGCTTCTCCCCCTGAGGATTTCTCTTTTGGAGAAACTTTACATACCTTAAGGGAACACTTCCTCTGAATCTAAAAAGAGACTTGGGAATTTTCTTCTTTTTCCTCAGCATAGGCCTTTGGCTATACCTCCTGTTCTAGACATTGTTGATGTTTTTTCAGAATCCAGTATGACCCCTGATTCTCTGCCTCCGGCTCCTAGTAAGCCAGACAGATACTGCAGGGTTCCTGATTCCCACAAATTCCTTTTCAAGAACCCTACTGCTGATCCTGAAACCATTTCTCAGGGTCCCAAGGGGGTTAAGGCCTCTACTGCTAAAAATCCTACCCCCTCTGACAGAGATTCCAGGGCGCTGGATAGATGGGGTAAGAAGGTTTACACATCTGCAACCTTGGCAATCAGGGCTTTAAACTGTCAATTTCACATGCTTAAATATCAACAGCATGTTATGGGTCTACTTAAACAGAAAATGATGTTGATCTCTGACTGTGTGGAAAATAAAGAGTTGCAGGATTTATTACATTCAGCTGAGCAAGTTGGAAAACATACTTTGCAATGTGGTTTTGATTCTTTGGAGGCCTCTTGCAGGGCTGCTGTAACTGGATCTGTGATAAGAAGGCATGCTTGGCTCAAAGAGCAAAATCTGCCTGACCATGTTAAAGCAAAATTGTTGTATGCTCCTTTGTAACAGGACAGTCTCTTTGGTAATAAGGCTGAAGAAGTTTTAAAAAGATGGAAGATAAAGCTAAAGCTATGCAAACTGTGAAAGATTTCTTACAAGTGCAGCCACCCAGATTTAGTAGGCACTGGCCTACTAAGAACTGGTCCTTTCCAGTTCCCTCGAGAGCCGCTCAAGTCAAATCCAGACATTCCAAAGGCTCCAGGTTTCATTCACAAGGAACTTTTAGAACAAAACAATGGTGTGCCTCCACCTCCAAACCTGGAAGCAACAAGGCACCTCCCTATGGTAAACAGTCTCAATGACTTTCCTCTACAGTCACCAAGCACTTACCTTTTGGCCGCCCCATTGGGAGGAAAACTGGCACTTCATGCACGAAACTGGCAACTGATTACCCAGGACAAATGAGTTTTAAATATAGTATCCCAGGGATACAGGTTTCATTTCCACACGTTGTCAATCCCAAACGGATGGCCAGATCTGCCTCCAAATCAGTGGGCAGTGGCCAAGAAACAAGTTCTGTCCCTCATGAATATAGGGGCTATTCAGCCAGTACCAGAAGAGGAAAAGGGACAAGGAGTCTATTCAAGACTTTTCCTGGTACCCAGAAAAGACAAATCATGGCATCCAATTTTGGACTTATCCATTCTAAATACATTTCTGGACATTCCAAAATTCAAGACGCTGACTCTTCAACAGTTACTACCTATGCTAGGCAAAGATGCCTGGTTGGTAACTCTAGACTTAAGAGACTTACCTGCATATCCCAATCAGGGAATCTTGCAGAAGATACCTCTGCTTCAAAGCAGGCTATTTGCATTACCAGTTCTCTGCACTGCCCTTTGGCTTATCTACTGCACCCAGGGTCTACACAAAGTGCCTGGCACCAGTAATTGCATTTTGCAGACAAAGAAATATTCAAATTTATCCGTACCTGGACGATTGTCTAATTTAAGCAGAAAACAAGGACACTCTTCTAAAGCATCTGCCATTTGTAAAAAGGGTTCTAACTTGTCTAGGGTACACCATGAACATAAAGAAATCACAACTGGTACCCTCTCAAAAAATTACATTCCTGGGTGCAAGCTTGAATACAACTGCCCAGATGACTTACCTTACGCCAGAAAAGCAAATTCATTTGACGACTTACTTCAAACAGGTGGCCATAAAAACCCAGCTATCTGCAAGACAAATTCTGCAGGCCTTGGGATTCATGGCCTCTTGCATTCTTCTAATTCCATATGCAAGACTGCGTATGAGAAAACTTCAGTGGTACCTAAAAAGTTTATGGAGTCAGCATTGTCACAGCCTGGAAGCAATGGTTCCTATTATACCTTGCCTGCAACTAGAGTTCCTATGGTGGGCAGAGGCCTGCCACCAAAACAAGAGACTGCCATTTACTCCATCCCCTGTGGCCCAAACTCTAGCTACAGACGCATCAGACTATGCTTGGGGGGCACATCTGGCAGGGAAATGCATTCAGGGCAGATGGAGCCCAAATCAAATGCACCTACATATCAATCAGAAAGAGATGCTAGCTGTACAGAATGCTCTGAGAGCCTTCAAGGGCTACCTTCATCCAGGACAACTACTGATAGACAGACAACATCACAGTCATGTGGTACATAAACAGGCATGGGGGTACACATTCCTACCCCCTTTGCAGACTAGCCATGGCATTGTGGAACACGGCCTTGACATCAAATATATCTACAAGCTCAATTCCTGCCAGGAAAACTAAATACTCTGGCAGACGAACTAAGCAGAAATCTTATTGACCCACATGAATGGAAACTGGAACCACAAGTTTTCAACATGTTGACACGCAAATGGGGGAGCCCAGACATAGATCTTTTTGCCTCACCCCAGAACTATCAGTTGGACAAATTCTGCACAAGAATTCATCACAAAAAAGCTTGGAAAGTGGATGCTCTATCACTCAGCTGGAAAAACTATCAGTCTATGCTTTCCCCCCCTCTGCCTCTGCTCTCCAAAGCCCTACTAAAAGTCAGACAGGACAAGCCTAAAGTGATTCTGATTGCTCCAAACTGGCTTCGCCAACACTGGTACCCACTCCTGCGCAATGTGTCACACCTTCCTCTGTGGCTCCTGCCACAAACACCTTACCTACTGTCTCAGCAGAACTACCAAATTCTGCACACTCCGCTCCAAACTTTGAATCTTGCAGCATGGCTAATCATCTAATTTCACCCTTGGCATCTCTCAGCAAACCTGTGATGGATGCCATTTTGGAGGCTAGAAGGCCTAGTACTAGAAAATGTTATGCTGACAAATGGAAAAGATTCTGTGCCTGGAACCAATCACAAGGAATAAGCACAGCAATGCCCAATATTCCTCAGATTCTGCAATACTTAACTGAGATGCTTCACAAGGGTCTATCTTTTTCTTCCATAAAAATCCATGCCTCTGCCATTTCAGCTCATTACAACACAGAACCTCCCCTCTTCTCGCATCCTCTGCTAAAGCAGTATCTGAGGGGTGAAAAATTTAAGACCTCCCAGGAGAGCACCAACTCCTGCATGGGGCCTCAATTTTGTTTTGGAAAAACTCACTCTACCTCCTTTTGAGCCAGCTGCTACTATGGACCTAAAATTTCTCTCTTGGAAAACAGCTTTCCTTTTAGCAGTCACTTCAGCTAGAAGGATTTCAGAATTACAGGCTGCTATGGCAGTGGAGCCTTTCATTATTTTTTATCTGGATAGGGTGGCTCTCTGGACCAATCCATTCTTTATGCCTAAGGTGATATCCAGTGTGGCTCTTAATCAGACCATTCATCTGCCAACTTTCTTCCCCAATCCACAGAACAAGGGTGAGTGGATTCTGCATTCATTGGATGTACACAGACAACTTAGATTCTTCTTAAACAGGACAAAATCTCTAAGAAAATCTGAACAACTATTGGTGGAATTTGCTGCAGGGGCAGAGGGAAAGGCTATTTCAAAGCAGACTATTTCCAAATGGATAAGCCATTGTATTAGTTTCTGCTGTATGCACCATGGTAAACCTATCCCCAAGGCGATCAGATCTCATTCCACCAGGGCTGCATCTACTTCTGCAGCCTTTCTCAGAGGGGTTCCTACCAGAGACATTCTAGAAGCTGCTACCTGGAGCTCAGTTCATACGTTCACCAAGCATTACCATTTACCTCTCTTCTCCAAATCCAGAGTGGGCTTTGCCACTGCTGTCCTGCAGGGCCTTATAGCTGCTCCTAATGCTGTATAAACCCATCCTCCCAACCATAGCTTTGGGATTCTACCCAAATGTAATGACTGCAACAGTGAAACACGAAGAACGTAGTACAGTTGTGTACACTTACCATAAATGTAGATGTTCAAGTGTATTCACTGTTGCAGTCCTGGTTACCCTCCCACCAGCCCCCTGTTTTCTTCTTACTATACCTCTCCTTTCTTTTACTATGCTTAAAAGCCTTTTTGGTGCATTTGCTTTTGTTTGGAGGTATATTTTTTGTGTTTTAAATAATTTTTATATATATATATATATATATATATTTTTTTTTTTTTTTTTTTGCTCCCCATTTGTAGGGCACCTGACATCTGGGGCAAGAAAAATTGATGCAATGGCGTCGGCTGCATGTTTTTTTACCCCTGACGACCTGATGTCATGGAGGAAGGGACAGCAACCGATGCAGGACCCAAGACTTTGTTAATCAGGCCGACTGAGGGCAACCTGCCAGCAGATTACCCAAATGTAATGACTGCAACAGTGAATACACTCGAACATCTACATTTATGTTAAGTGTACACAACTGTACTTTCCCTCTGACAGGGAGTCTAGGAACCTAGATAGGTGGGGCAAAAAGGTTTATACCTCTGCCATCCTAGCTGTTAGGGCTGCCAATTGTGTATTTCATATGATGAAGTACCAGCAGCACACCTTGGAGGTTATTAAGTTTAGGATAGCAAGTATACCTCTTTTGGCAGAGAGTAAAGACATGCAGTATTTACTGAATTCAGCCAGTTTGGTCAATAAGCATTCTTTGCATTGTGGTTTTGACATCCTTGAGGCCTCCAGCAGGGCTATGGCTACTAGATCTGTTATTAGAAGGCACGCTTGGCTCAGAGAACAGCCTCTTCTAGAACCTGCCAAGGCTAATCTTTTGGATGTACCTTTGCATAAAGACAGTCTTTTTGGCAGCAAAGCAGAGGCGGTACTGAAGAAGATGGAGGATAAGGCCAAGTCCATACAAACTGTTAAGGATTTTCTGCAAGTTCAACCCCCTCGCTTTAGCAGGAATTACCTTTCCAAGAGTTGGACCTTTCCTGATAGCAGCAGACAGAACCGTTCCAGGACTAGAGGTTACAAATCTTCTAGGGGCAGGGGGCTACCTCTCAAAGGTCTAGGCATTGTCAGGCTTCCACTACTAAAGGGGGAAGCTCCAAGCCTGCATCTCAGTCAAAACACTCTCAATGACTTTTTACAACTTCTGCCTGTTCTTGCTTGCTGGGAGAGTCCTTTAGGGGGAAGGTTGGCCCTTTTTTGCAGATGTCTGGGCCACTATTGCAGACTACAAATGGGTGCTCAGAACGGTGTCCGTAGGGCACAAGTTTTCTTTCCGCACCTTTCCAGCTCCCAAGGGATTCCCGGACATCCCTCCAAACCAAAGGGCAGAAACAGAAAAACAGATTTTCTCTGTCTCATCTGGGAGCAATAGAATCAGTCCCTGCTCTGCAGGTAGGCCAGGACTTTTATTCCAGGCTTTTCCTAGTTTCAAAAAAAGAAGGCACCTGGCATCCTATTCTGAATCTTTCTATTCTGAACTCTTTTTCTAGTAATTCCAAAGTTCAAAATGCTCACTCTACATCAGTTGCTACTACTTCTAGAAAAGGATTCCTGGCTGGTAACCTTGGATCTCAAAGACGCTTATCTGCACATTCCTATCAGGGAAAGTTGCAAGCAGTATCTTCGTTTCAGAGTGGGTGAGCAACATTAGCAATTCTCTGCACTGCCCTTTGGCTTATCTACTGCTCCCAGAGTTTTCACAAAGTGCCTGGCCCCAGTCATTGCTTTTTGCAGGCAGAAGAAAATTCATATTTACCCATACTTGGACGACTGTCTGATTCAAGCAAGTTCTCAGGAACAGCTATTAAAGGATCTGGAATTCATAAAGACTCTTCTCTCTTCCCTGGGTTACACTCTCAATGTGGAAAAAATCGAAAATGGTACCATCCAAGGAGATAACATTCCTGGCAGCGAGTCTGAACACAGCCGCCCAGATACATGTCACCCAGGAGAAGCAGACAACTCTTTCAGTTTACTTCAAGGACTTGGCAAGCCTGTCCCAGCTCCCTGCAAGCAAGTACCTGCAAGCTCTGGGATTCATGGCAGCTCGTATTCTCATGATTCCATATGCAATACTGCATATGAGGTAATTGCAGTGGTACCTCAAGAACATTTGGTGTCAACACTCAGAGGACCTGGATATGATGATTCCTCTGCTTTCATCTCTGCAGACGGAGTTTCTGTGGTGGGCAACAGCCTGTCTACAAAACAAAGGCATGTCTTTTCAGACACCTTTTGCCACTCAAGTTCTGACTACAGGTGCATTGGTCTATGCCTGCGGAGCACACCTGGATGGCAGATGCATACAGGGACATTGGGACACCCAGCAGCTGCACCTGCACATACATCTAAAATAGTTGATTGTAGTTCAGCAGGCCTTACTGGCTTTCAAGCATCTTTTTTCTCCAGGGACTCTGCTTGTCAGGACAGACGACACCACGGTCATGTGGTACATCAACAAGCAGGGAGGGGCTCACTCTTACCCCCTGTGCAGGCAAAGCATGAATCTTTGGTCCATGGCAGCATCCCTGGACCTGGATCTCTTAGCTCAGTTTCTTCCAGGAAGGCTCAGTGTTTTGGCAGACCAGTTGAACAGGCAAACCATGGATCCTCACGAGTGGCAGCTGAACAGAGCAGTCTTTTACAGCATTATTCAATGCTGGGGCATGCCTCAGGTGGATCTTTTCTCCTCCCCAGACAACCATCTGCTAACTCTCTTTTGCACCAGACAGCAGCACAGCAGAGCCTGGAAAGTGGATGCTCTCTCCTTCCCTTGGACTTTGCTATCAGTGTACGCTTTCCCCTCCTCTTCCTCTTCTTCCCAGAGTATTAGTGAAGATCAGGGAGGAACGTCCAAGGACTATTCTCATAGCTCCGGACTGGCCCAGACAGCATTGGTATCTGCTGCTTCGCAGTCTCTCCCATCTTCCTCTGAAGCCAGATCTTTTGGTTCAGGAAGGGGGAAGCATTCTACGTCCTCCTCTTCAGTCTCTCCATTTGGCAGCATGGCTCATTGTATGACTCCTTCCCTTTCTTCCTCCCTTTCCCAACAGGTGGTTGACTTGCTGAGGGAGGCCAGGAGACCTAGCACTAGGAAATCCTATGCTGGCAAATGGGAAAAGTTCTCTCAATGGATGCAGGCTAGAGAGGAGTTTGCTTCTCAACCTACCCTTCCTCTGATCCTAGAATACCTGGCTGATTTGCTTCAGGGTGGTCTTTCTTTTTCCTCTATCAAGATCCATGCTTCAGCCATCTCTGCTCATTGTTCTCTTGAACAGCCTATTTTCTCTCATCCCCTGATGAAAATGTTTCTCAGAGGTGCTTGCAATTTAAAACCTCCCAGTAGAGCACCTACTCCAGCTTGGGATCTTAATTTTGTTCTGGAGAAACTCACTCTTCCTCCTTTTGAGCCAGCTGCCACTTCAGATTTAAAGTTTTTCTCTTGGAAGATCGCCTTCCTCTTGGCTATAACTTCAGCAAGCAGGGTTTCAGAGCTGCAAGCTTTGACCGTAGAGCCTTTTCTTATTTTCCATGCAGATAGAGTTTCTCTGAAGACTAATCCCTCCTTTATGCCTAAGGTGGTTTCCAGCCTGATTCTTATCAGTCCATAAACCTTCCTACCTTCTTTCCTAATCCTCGCAATAGAGGTGAAAGGATCCTACATTCTCTTGATGTGCACAGACGGGTCAGGTTTTACCTGGACAGGACTAAAGACATTCGGAAATCAGCACAGTTATTGGTCAGTTTTGCCCCCTGGAGCCCAGGGCAAGGCTATTTCTAAGCAGACCATTTCTAAATGGATTGCACATTGCATTACTTTTTGTTGTTCCTTTCATGGCAAAGCTCCACCTCAAGGGGTTAGGATCCACTGTACTAGAGCGGCTTCCACTTTGGCAGCCTTTCTAAGGGGTGTCCCTACTAAAGACATTTTGGAGGCTGCCACATGGTCTTCTGTTCACACTTTCGCAAAGCATTACAATAGGTTCATAGGTAGGTACTAGGCTATCGGCCCTAGGGTCCATACAAGCCTATCCAAAAAATGTACCCTGGCTTTTGCCACCCAAGAAAATTATTTTCCTGTGCCCCTGTCGAGCAGAGCCACAGAAGTGATCCCAGGGGTGAATTTCCCATTTCCCATCCAATCATCAAGATTTTTCTTGAGTGCTAATGAGGAGCTCTGTTTGACATAGGTAGTCTGTTCCAGAGTATGGGAAGTCTCTGGGACAGGAATCTAACCCTCCAGCATGTTCTGTTTATTGTGGTGACAAGGTTTAGGTCTCTAGAGCGTGTAGCTCGGAGGGATTGGGATTTCTTTAAGTGGAGCATGTCCAACAGCTCTGGGTTTGACATAGCTTTGTATGTTAGGCAGAGATTGCCCTTGAGTAGGCGATATGCGATGGAGTAAAGCTGTAGTTTTTTGAGACGGTCTGCATAGGGCATCTGTTTGAGGCCAGGAATCCTCTTTGTGAGGTATTTCTGTGGTCTTTCCAGTTGTAGATGTCTTGTGAGGTACATACCAAAAGGGGCGTTGTACTCTATGGGTCGAATGAGTGATGAGTAGAGGGGAACAATGACCTCTTTTTTTTTCTGGATGAGAATCCTTTTGTGATGAGATGAGCCACGTAGAAGGATTTCATGACCACTGTGGCGATATGATTATCAAAGGAGAGACTGCTGTCCACCTGTGTCCCAAGGTCTCATCACATTTTCGGCATTAAGTAGACTACCAGCTATGTGGTAGCTCATGGGTACAGAGTTTTTACCAAAGGGGATGACAATACACTTTTTGGCATTGAGCTTCAGGCCATGGCTTTGACACCAGGTATCTGTCTCAGTGAGGCCCTTTTGTAGTTTGTCCACATCATTAGGAGTTTCGATTATGGCTCCTAGTTTGTTAGTCAAAGACCTTCCTTGTTGGCCTGCACCTCAGAGAAGTAGATACCAAACAGGAGAGGACCCGGGACTGAACCCTGTGGTACTCCACTTGTCACTGGTCTGATGTCGGATTTGGAATCCGCTACTTTCACAGTGTGGGTTCTGTCCGTGAGCCAGTTGGCAATCCATCTTGTGACATAGGGATTTATACCTAGTTTAGTGAGCTTATCTATAATTCCAGAGTGGGGGGTGGTGTCGAAAGCCTTGGCGAGATCTAGATAAGCTGTGTGAACCATTTTACCCTCATCTATGGCTTTGGTGACTGCTTCAAAGAAGTCAATCAGGTTTAGGAGACATGATCTGCCATTTACAAATCCAAATTGGGTAGGGTCCAGAGTTTGGAGATTACCAATGTCTTTATGTGTTCCACGATGATATGTTCCATGGCCTTGCAGACCAGGCTCGTCAGGCTAATGGGGCGGTAGTTCCCGGGGTCTGTCGTGGCTCCCCCTTTGTGGAGTGGGATAACCGTCGCGGTGCGCCATTCAGTGGGTACAAAGCCTGAGGTGAGGCTATGATTGAACATGTTACTTGGGTAGGGTGCCAGTTCATTCTGTAGTTCATGTAGAACGCACCCTGGGATATTGTCAGGTCCCATGGATGCTGTGTTCTTGGCTTTCGAGAGTGTGTTTTTTACCTGTGCAGCCGTGATTATAGGAACTTTGCATTTGCCTCTGTTTTCTGGAGCCAGGGCAGGGTTTGCCACTGCGGTGTTGCAGAGCATTATCTCCAGCCCTTGATGCTGTTAGTCCCCCCCCCCTTTTTTTTTTCTCTGGGCTTTGGTAATCAACCCATTTGTTAGGACTGCAACAATGAAACACGATGAACATAGTACAGTTGTGTACACTTACAATAAATGTAGATGTTCGAGTGTATTCACTGTTGAAGTTCTGGTTTCCCTCCCTCCTTCCCCCTTTTTGTGGTCCTCTTCTATTCTTTTTTTCCTGAGGTGCAGGCTTAATTTGTTATTTGTCAAATTGGTTTTTGATTTAAGCTTTATTTTCTGGGGGCTCTTGACTGTTGTGGCAAGAAAGATTGAGGAAGTGACGTCGGCTGCCTCCTTTTGTATCGGACGTCCTTTACAACCGATGTCATTTTTACTTACCTTTGGTATTCTGGCCGACTGAGGGCTACCGGGAGCCGGATAACCCATTTGTTAGGAATGTAACAGTGAATACACTTGAACATCTATAATTATGGTAAGTGTACACAACTGTACTTTCTCCTCAGGTATTTGGAAATGGCTTTGGACTTGGTCTTTTCATTGGTCAGGCTTTTACATATCGTCTCATTAAAAATCTAATTGAGATCCTACAGCATCACTGAGGTCAGGTACGCTGTTCTACGATGTTGCTGTAGCGTTTACTGCCATTCATTTATCTAGCAAGAAGTTAAATTTTGTGGTGTGATTACGATTTTTACATGTTATCTATTTGTGGTTTGTGTACAGGTACATGAATCTTTTTATTCTAGCATGACATCTAAGGAAACTCAAAGCCTTCCACAGATCCTTAGCCACTCCTCTCTGTCTGTTGACTACGCTGGGTTTCAAGCACGTCTGAGTGTTGACTTCAGGTGTTGTGCACTTCTGCTTTTGATTTCCCTGGGTTTTGTGCACGTCTGTCTTTTGCTGACTATGATTTTATAGCAGCAGCTCAGACCTCTACACCTCAATTATTTTCTGGCCCTTCAGCCGTGATACCATCAACCAGTTAAATTACTTGTGGGACACTGCTGTCAATGTTCTGGCCATCGAACTATGTTGTTGGCAGAATGAGGTCAGAAATGCATTCCTTTTGGTTCTTTTTTGTTTTAAGGATGAAAGCTATGGCTTTCCTTATGTTGATCTACTTATGCATTTTTAGTTGTTGTATTGTCTCCCTTACATGATGTTTTGTTTATTTTTTATTTTTTGTCGGCTTTTTCTCCCCAGTGCATCATCCTACAGCACCTGACCCAGTGCCCCAAATCCATTGTTGAGTCTTTGACACCTCCCCGGCAAACTGATCCAAAAGGGCTGGGGCCAGCACAGAGCTTAGGGGTGTCCTGGGAGTCTGACCATCAACATCCACCAGGTGGGCTTCTTTTTATGACCAACCCTGTTACTTGCCCCCTCCCTAATGGCTCCTGTGGTAAAGTCTGAGGACGGATGTACAGTGAAGAACTGTAGCATTTCATTGTGCCTCCACAGCCACTCCGCTATGTCTTCACCCTGTTTTCCAATTTGGAATACCCTCCCCCAGTAACAACATCCCTGGCCTCCGCCAGGGATGTTGTTACTGGGGGAGGGTAACAACATCCCTGGCCACCGCCAGTAATCCTTAGTAGAGATGCCCATAGGACCTGCTATGGAGGAAGGCAAAAGTGATTAAGATCAGAGAGTCCAAAGTGTTTGCTGACCATAATTATTCAGCTGGAGCATATGAAATGTGTAACAGATTTCTTCTGCACATTAAGCTGTATAAAACATTGTGTATACAGTTTAAACTTCAAACTACATCCATTGACTTTTATAAAATCCTTTCTTGATGCAATGATGGAAATAGAGAATTATGGGGACTTCTTGGCTGGAGGTAGTGCACAGGCCACACATTATATGACTTCTCAGAATGGCAAAGGATAATGACTGAAGGAGACCCTGTCAATGAAATTCTTTCTGGAGTTGCATAAAAAGGTGCCAGATAAACAAGGGGATGTTAGAATTTTAATACTCTAAGATGATTCATGGTAGATTGTGGAGAGAAGGGACTAAAGAGTCCTAGGGGGATAGTAACAATAATTGAATGTGGGTTTTCTTATTTGTTGGCGGGGGACAAAAGGGATTTTCAGCAACTTGTTTTGGATGATAGGTACCATAGAGAAGGTACTGTTGGAGTCGTACCGCAGCAGGTGCCAAACTGTTATATAAAATTAATACGAAAGAGATTAAGGGAACGGAGCTATAATAAGTAGTTTTCATGTATGCATATGAAATAGCAGGTGAATGAACACCAAGGTTGACTCCACTCAACTTGAGGAAGTATTAGATTTCTTAATGCATTTATAAGTGTTTTATACTTTTTTCGTAGAATTAAGTGTGGTTTATAAACAGGTTATGTTAGCTGAAGTTAGGGAAGTGAGTGGAGTTCTTTCATAATCCTGGAATATTTGATATCTTACATTTGTCCTGGGGAATATATTGAAAGTGTTCTTTGTCTTTAATTAAATTGTATTAAAAAGTGATGAAAGTTTTTGTGTTGAGCATGAACTTTGCATGTATTCCAGTAGGTTTTTTGATATAAGTATTAAGAAACTACTCTTCAAAGGGAAAATGTTTACAATAAAAATTAGGAAAACTGGAGGCAGATAAAAATGAAATGTACAGTCAGGGATGCGCAGACAAGACCAGAGGTTAAAGGAGACATATTTATTTATTTATTTATTTCAGTTTGATTACCGGGGAAGTCCACTGGGCCAAGAAGTGCCCATTTTCAGTGGTGGCCCGGGGAGAAACGCTCCAAAAAAACAGTGCAATACAATCGGTTTACAGAGTATTGAAGATAAGTACAGGCATAAACTTCATACAATTAAGAATTTCAAAAGCAATACAGTAAGGCAATACAAAATCTTAAGGGTTGTTAAACGTAAAATTCAAGCAGTCAGGTTATACATAGCGTAAATGTGCATCTCTCTCTTTTTTTTTTTTTTTTTTGTTTACAGAAGTGACATTTACAAAATTTGCAAACTTGGAGTTTAGAGAGAAATTTACTTAATCAGAACATCGACAGTTAAGTCTATTATGGGAGAGTAGTAATAAAAGTTTGGAGAAAAAGAGGAGCAGAAAAGTTTGGAGGAAAAGAGGAGCAGAAAAGTTTGGAGGAAAAGAGGAGCAGGGTGTATAGAGCTCAGAGGGGAGAAGAATGCCCTAGGTATTAAGTAGGGTGAAAGCAGGAACATTTCCGTTTAGATGACAGGTATGAGAACAGTTGGGTCTTGAAGGATTTTGGGTTGGGTATCGTCCTGAGTGAGGGTGGGAGAGAGTTCCATTTCTTGCCTAGAGAGAAGGAGAGTAGAAGCTGTCCAGCAGAATGTTTGGGTTTGTGGATGGAGATTAGGTTTTGGTTTTCAGATCTCAAGAGAACGATTTGGTATGTATGGTGGAAGGATATTAGTTAAGGCTGGGCATTTATCTGGTTAGAATGAGTTTGTGAGCGGTGGTTAGTTGGAGAGCTCTAGCCATTTCAGGTAATGTAGAGTAAGGCAGTGGTGTGTTGAGGTTTTGGAATTGGTAGCAAATTTGGAGATCTTATAACAAATTTCAAGTTTTGAGGTGTTGGAAGCAGACAGATTGGAAAGAAGAGGTGCTCCATAAAGTAGAGAAGGTAGAAGGTAGGTAATAGCCAAGGTAAGCCTAGAGGAGTTAGAGAGAAAGTGGTTATTCCTGTAGAGCATACCTAGCTTTTGGTGGGTTTTCTTTATGTTTTGTTGTATGTGGATATCGAATTTAAGTTGTTCATCTATGGTTATACCAATAAGTTTTGCTGAAGGGACAACTTCTAAAGCAGCGTTAGCTTGGCTTAAGACTTTGAAAGTGTTTTTGTCAAAGGTGAAAGTCCTGGAAGGAGAGAAAAGTAGAATTTTAGATTTGTTAGAGTTAAGAGAGAGATGGTTTTGATGCATCCAGTTCTCTGTAGTGGAAAAAGCTAGTTGAGTTTTAGTCAGAAGTTCAGGAAGGTTAGAGGCGGCACAGATTAAGGTCGAGTCATCGGCATATTGGATAACTGGTGGTGTTAGGGATGACAGTATGAAGGTTATTAATAAAGATATTGAAGAGCAAGGGTCCAAGAATAGACCCCTGGGGAATGCCAGTAGTTGTTGGCAGGAAGGAGGAGGTAGAGTTCTTTCATCTGACAGCTTGAGATCTGTCGGATAGGTAACTGGAGAACCAGGAGAGAGAAGAAGGGGCGAGATTAAGGGGGGAACAATAACCTTGACGTACAGACACTGAATTGAGCATAGCTTTATATTTCTCAAAAAAAAGAAGGTAAATGCCCTTAGAGGTATTAATGGCATGTACATAGTTTATGAGCTACTCATGTTAAAGTTTTATTTGATTTTGGCACATGGGATAATGTTTTTGGAGGGGAGGGGAAATTATGTTGGGGATGAATGGTAACATTTGAGAAGGGAGAGGAATTTTTTTTTTTTTTTTTTTTTTTTTTTTGGAAGAGGTTGTAAAAGGAAAGTAGAAGGTAAAGAGGAAAGGAAGAATCAAAAGGCACAAACAAAAGGGAGCATGGAAGGGGTTAGGGAATTTGGGGTTGATTATACTGGCAGTGTGATGTCGATTGCTAGATAATGCACAGGATTTAATACTGCAGTATTTTAAAACTAATGGGTCAAATGTTTGTATGATGCAGAAAACACGTCTAAATGATAAGGAACCAGAAAATCTTTTTAAAGGGGAATTAGTAAGATTTTTACTGGGGATGCACAAGCCAGTGCATTTCTTTGTGTTGGTCCCAAGCCCGGATAAATGGGGAGGGTTGGTCAGGAAGGGCATCCGGCGTAAAACTTTGCCAAATCATTCATGTGGATAGCAGTAAATATTTACATACCGGATCGGTCGAGGCCCAGGTTAACAACGACCACCACCAGTACTGTTAGCCAACAGGGTGCTGGTGGAAATTGGGCTACTGTTGGCCGAAGGAGGAGAAGAGGGGGAAGGCATGGCCGAAGGCAGGAAGAGAGGAGAAAGGCTAGGACTGTGGTAATGAGGGTCAGAACTTTGAATATTGGCTGTATGACTGGTATAGGGAGAGAGCTAGCCGATGTGATGGACAGAAGGAAGGTTGGTATATTGTGTGTGCAAGAGACCAGATGGAAGGGGAGTAAGGCTAGGTGTATCGGAGGTGGGTTCAAATTGTTTTATCATGGTGTGGATGGGAGGAGAAGTGGCGTAGGACTTATCCTGAAGGAACAGTATGATGAGTGTTTTGGAGGTGAAAAGAGTGTTGGATAAAGTGATGTTTATGAAGCTGGAAATTGATGGTGTAATGATGAATGATGTTAGTGCATATGCTCCACAAGTTGGGTGTGCGATGGATGAGAAAGAAAAATTTTGGAGTGAGTTGGATGAAGTGGTGGTGATTGTACCCAAGGGTGAGAGAGTGGTGATCGGAGCAGATTTCAATGGGCATGTTGGTGAAGTGAACAGAGGGAATGAGGAAGTGATGGGTAGGTATGGTGTTAAGCGAAGGAATGCAGAATGTCAGACGGTAGTGGATTTTGTGAAAAGGATGGACATGGCTGTGGTTAATACGTATTTTAACAAGAGGGAGGAGCATAGGGTGACATACAAGAGTGGAGGAAGATGCACACAGGTGGATTATATCTTGTGTAGGAGGGCCAGTTTGAAGGAGATTGGAGACTGTAAAGTGGTGACCGGGGAAAGTGTGGTTAGGCAGCATAGGATGGTGGTTTGTAGGATGACGTTGGTGATCAAGAAGAGGAGGGGGGAGTGTAAGGGCAGCACCAAGGATCAAATGGTGGAAATTGAAAAAGGGTAATTGTGAGGTGGAGTTCAGGGAAGAGTTAAGACAGGCACTGGGTGTCAGCGAAGAGTTACCAAATAGCTGGGTAACTACAGCAGAGCTAGTAAGGGAGACTGCTAGAAAGGTGCTTGGTATGACATCTGGACAGAGGAAGGACAGCAAGGAAACATGGTGGTGGAATGAGGAAGTACAGAACAGTATACAGAGAAAGAGGTTGGCAAAGAAGACGTGGGATTGTCAGATGAAGAAAGTAGACAGGAGTATAAGGAGATGAGGTGTATGACAGAGAGAGGTGGCTAAGGATAAGGCAGATGAGTTGTATGAAAGGTTGAACACTAAGGAGGGAGAAAAGGACCTGTACTGATTGGCTAGACAGAGGGACTGAGCTAGGAAAGATGTACAGCAGGTAAAGGTGATGAAGGATAATGAGGGAAATATACTCCCAAGCGAGGAGAGTGTGTTGAGATGATGGAAAGAGTACTTTGAGGGGTTGATGATTGAAGAGAATGAGAGGGAGAGAAGGCTGGATGATGTGGGGATAGTGAATCATGAAGTGCAATGGATTAGCAAGGAGGAAGTAAGGATAGCTATGAAGAGGATGAAGAATGGAAAGGCTGTTGGTCCAGATGACATACTTGTGGAAGCATGGAGGAGTTTAGGTGAAATGGCAGTGGAGTTTCTAACCAGATTGTTTAATGAAATCTTGAAAGTGAGAGGATGCCTGAGGAATGGAGAAAGTGTTTGGGTACCAATTTTTAAGAATAAGGGTGAGGTTCAGAGCTGTAGTAACTACAGAGGGATTAAATTGATCAGTCACAGCATGAAGTTATGGGAAAGAGTAGTGGAAGCTAGGTTAAGAAGGGACGTGATGATTAGTGATCAGCAGTGTGGTTTCATGCCGGGAAAGAGCACTACAGATGCGATGTTTGCTCTGAGAGGGTTGATGGAGAAGTACAGAGGTCAGAAGGAGTTGCATTGTGTTTTTGTAGACTTGGAGAAAGCATATGCCAGGGTGCCTAGAGAGGAGTTGTGGTATTGTATGAGGAAGTAGGGAGTGTCAGAGAAGTATGTAAGAGTGGTACAGGATATGTACGAGGGTAGTGTGACAGCGGTGAGGTCTGCGGTGGGAGTGATGGATGTGTTTAAGGTGGAGGTGGGATTACATCAAGGATCAGCTCTGAGCCCTTTCTTATTTGCAATGGTGATGGACTGGTTGACAGACTAGTACTTGACATGTACACTGATGTTTTAATTTTATGCTTAGATGAGCTATTGGGAACGGTCTTCCGTCTTGTTATTGAATGTTTATCTAAAATATTTTTTGGAAGGGAATGCCCACTATTAGCTTGAACTGTATACAGCTTTACATTCTGATAGATAAGGGGGCACAGTTTGATTTATGTCCATAAGCAATTAACTTGCCCCTGTGCCCATAACGTACACTATCAAGAGGCAGCGACTTATCTTGTGAATATAAGTATGTTATGTTTCCTTGCTAGAGCAGACTTACTCTATTTGTGTACCTCGGGTTAAGCAACCCTCCAGTACCTCCTGCAGCCTACTTATTTCCCCCTTCTACATTAGATACCTCCATCTTAATTCTATCTTTATCTACCTCTACTATCCTTAATTGTTAGCATACTACTCTCCTTCTCCCCTCCCCCTTTCGTACCTAGTCCTCTGCTATACTGCCTGTTCCTGTATTCATACTTCCTCCACATAGGGGCACCTCTATCATAGTTCTCCTGTGTTCTCCTTTTCTTCCACCCTGCTTATCTTCTGCCTCCATTACACTTTCTTATCGAAAGCATTCTTCCTGACCTGCTTTTTTTTTTTTTTTTTTTTTTTAAACACAACCTCTTTTACCTTACCTGTCTATATCCTCTACATTCTTACCTCTACTCATTACAGAAATTACTTATAATTTTCTTTCTCTAACTCACTGTCTTACCTGTTTTTCTCCCTTTCTCTGATTGTTTCCTGCTGAACTTCTCTCTCTTGTGTCTACCCGCTCCGTTCGCCCTGCGGGCTCACTCCGCTCCCCACCCTACCCCCAATTCCCACCCACCCCCAGGGGCCCTACCTTTATACTTGCTTAGACACTCCCCCTACTAATTAACCACCTATCTCATTTCCTGCACACACCACCTATCCACACCATACTCCAAATCCTACAACCACACCCTCTCTCCACACATTTATCTAACTGCCTCACCTCACTCTACTGTTCTCACCACACAGTCCTATACTTGCTAAGCTCATCTCAATAGGAGCATGTCTTCAAACCTTAACTCAATCTTTTCACTTCTTCTTCTTAACATCCTTCTCTACTACTATACGCTTACCTCCTATGAATATCTTATCCTTAGCCAACCTCCTGTAATAGCCAAACACACCACATCTACACTTCCTCTACCTGACCAAACACATATTAATATACTATCAACCTGTCCCTACCTTCCCCCTCTCTACCACAAAATACACCACTATAGATTCCAAACCTCTAAACGATTTTATCTAATACCCTGCAAAAACCTAAAAGTATTTCAAGTCCCACAAACACTTTTATTGATATATGGTGACATCCACCCCAACCCTGGCCCCAATACTCTCATAAGCCATACCCCATCAAACCTAACTGCTAACTGTTCTAGGTCACCTTTCTCCTCTGACTCCCTCTGTATTGCTCACCTAAATATTCGTAGCATCAACAATAAAATCACACAACTCCATGCCTTAATTGATTTCTATGCCTTTGATATTCTCTGTCTCACTGAAACTTGGCTTAAACCTAGTACCAAAGACAACGAATTTACTCCCCCAGGTTATAGCACCTTAAGGCAAGATCGTCTTAGAAAAAAGGGCGGGGGAGTGGCCCTCTTATACAAATCCCAACTACAGGTAGCCTTAATTGACTCCTTGCCCCCCTCCCCAGCTAATGCTGAAATACTCTGTGCCAAACTCCAAGTTAATAAAACCAAGGTTATTTATATCATATGTTGCTACATCCCTCCAGGCAAGAACATTAACACACTAGAAAATATCCTAGGCTGGGTCTCCAGTAGCTTTCCCCTGGAAACCATAATCTTAGGAGACTTCAATATTGACTGGAACTCCTGCATATCTCCCAAACCCTCCATTCACCTTAATCTCTTTAACTTTCATCAAACCATTAACTCCCCTACTAGAATACACAAATCAACCAACAAACAAACCACTCTAGATTGGATACTAGTTAACAACAATCCCCTCTCCTATAAAACAGGAATACTCCCTGACAATATCAGTGACCATCTCCTGACCTTTATCACTAAACAAAAATACTACAATCCCAAGCAAGCTACCTATCGTACCATACACAACAAAACGGATTTTAACCTAGCATCCTTTCAAAATGAACTCAAAGAATATGACTGGTCAACTCTAAAATACTTCCCAATAGACGAAGCAGTAACCCATTTCAACAATACCTTCCTACAAATTCTTGACCATCATGCCCCACCCCGCTTAATTAGACTAAGCTCCAAGGCAGCCCCATGGCTCTCCAAAAATACTAAACAAAATATGCGAGCTAGAAATAAATTATGGACTAAATGGAGGTCCACAAAAAACCCTACCGACCACCAAAACTTCAAACACCTCAGAAACACAACAAAGAAACTTATCTATCTGGATAAAAAAAACTATCACTTTAAATATCAACAAAACCAAAACCCCAAACAATTTTGGTCAGGAATAAACAAACTACTCCATCCAGGGAACACCAAAACACCTACCCCAGCTAGCCTAGCTCAAACCCAACCTGACATAATAGCCAACACCTTCAATGATTTCTTCTCTCAAACAGTCGCCTCTCTGGCAAACACCATGACTCCCCCCCCATCCCTCCAAATAACCCCTACCCAAAACAGCACCCCATGCTAAAGTTTAATACTGTCTCCACGACCTATATACGTAAATTACTATCTAAATTCAAACCTTGCACCCCTTCTGCCGACAAGCTACCAGCTGAATATCTTCAACTAGCTGCAACCGAACTAGCCTACCCAGTCTCCATCTTAATAAACAGAACTATAACTGAGTCCAAAATCCCATCCTGTTGGAAAATCTCCCATATCATTCCACTCCATAAAGGAGGTAACTCTAACGAACTCTCCAATTTTCGCCTATTGCCCTTCTATCTCCTCTATCCAAAATAATGGAACGCTGCATACACCATCAACTCTTACATCATCTCTTGAATAACAACTTGCTTGTAGATTCACAACATGGTTTCAGGCCCTACCACAGTACCTCTACTGCCCTTCTCTCCTTCACTGACATAATCAACAAAAATCGCAACAACAACCTGTTCTCCTCTGCACTTTTCTTAGACCTCTCGAAAGCATTCGATATGGTCAACCATCAACTTCTCCTCCACACTTTAGAATCCCTGTCACTTGACTCACTAGCACTACAGTGGTTTGACTCCTATTTGACAAACAGAAAACAAGCAGTCCTTTGGGACAGCCATCTATCCTGTCAACTCCCAGTGACCATCGGCGTCCCACAAGGGTCCATCTTAGGTCCCCTACTTTTCTCTATATTCATAAATAACCTGCCTACTTCCCTCCCTACATCCACTTGTATACAGTATGCTGACGATTCTACTCTCATCTGCTCTGCTCCATCCCCAGTAGAACTCCACTCCTCTACCCAATTGGTTTTCACAGCTGCAGAAAAATGGTTTCAACATATCTGTCTCCTCCTAAATCCCAAAAAAACCAAACTTCTACTTTTCACCCCAACCCTTAAATCCACCCCTATCACTTTTTCCATTGGGTCCTGCAATGGCACTATCATTAAACCTGACGATTCCACAAAACTGCTAGGTGTTACCATAGACAATCAGCTAAACTTTGACTATCACATTGATTTAACTATCAAGACAGTAAATAAAAGATAGGTGCCCTCTACAGACTCAAACCCTTTCTTACTGCCACATCCCGTGTATCCCTTGCCCAAACTCACCTCATCTCTACACTACTGTATGCCTCTCCTTCCTTTATCAACATTTCTAAAGCTAACCTTCAGAAACTTAATTTAGCCTACCATAGCATTGCCAGATTTGCAACTGTCTCTCCTTTCCATACTCATCACTGTCTTAACTTAAAGAAACTCAACTGGCTAGAACTTCCAAACCTAATACTCCTACAGCAACTAGTCATGACTTTTAAAATTCTACATTACCCCTCCAACGCACCCATACTGAACAACCTAATCACACCTTATAAAAATCTTAGTACACTTCGCTCAGTCAACAAGCTCCTAGTAACTACTCTCAAATCTCATAATAAAGCAGGTGACTCCTTATTTGCAAATACTGTCGGATCATATTGGAATAAACTTCCCACTGAACTGACCTCCCTAAGCTCATGTCACCTTTTCAAAAAACAGATTAGAAATCATTTACAAAATCACTGGCTATGCCCATGCTCCAATCCTGACTGATAACTGCTACACTACCTGCTTTCATAGCTAACACTGTATATTAAATAGTATTTTTCTCTTTGACAATGTTTGTTTCTTTCTTTTTCGTATAGTGATATTTAATCTGTAATGTTTATAGTATGATAGTGGAGCTTTCCTCATCAAACCTTTGCAGAAAATAGACACTTATCTGGCCAGACTAGACCAGTAATACTGTATATTCATTTGTACTTTGCTTTTTTTTTTTTTTTTTTTTTTAGTCATTGTTTTCATTGTTTTATTGTTTGATTGTTTTCTTGATTTAGTGTTTTAATTTCTTTAAACTGTATAGTTAGTATGATAGTGGAGCTTTTCTCCTCGGGCCTCTGCTGAAAATGGACATGTATCCAGCCAGACTAGCCCGGTTAACAAATGTAAAATAATAAAAAAAAAAAAAAAAATAATCAGACAAGAATCCCCATGGACTATGATGTTTGCAGATGGCATTGTGATCTGTAGTGAGAGTAGGGAACAGGTGGAGGTGACCCTGGAGAGATGGAGATATGCTCTAGAGAGAAGAGGAATGAAGGTCAGCAGGACTAAGACAAAATATGTGTGTGAATGAGAGGGAGGATAGAGGAATGGTGAGGATGCAAGGAGTAGAGGTTGCGAAGGTGGAAGATTTAAAATACTTGGGATCAATAGTTCAGAGTAATGGTGAGTGTGAAAGAGAGGTGAAGAAGCAAGTACAGGCAGGATTGATTGTGTGAATTAGAGTGTCAGGAGGGATTTGTGACAGATGAGCACCAGTAAGAGTGAAAGGGAAGGTCTACAAGAGGGTATTGAGACCAGCTACGTTATATGGGTTGGAGACAGTGGCACTGACAAAAAGATAGGAGTTAGAGCTGGATGTGGCAGAGTTAAAGATGTTAAGATTTGCACTGGGTGTGATGAGGGTGGACAGGATCAGGAATAAGTATATTAGAGGGTCAGCCCAGGTTGGAAGGTTTGGAGACAAAGCCAGAGAGGCAAGATTACATTGGATTGGACATGTGCTGAGGAGGGATGCTGAGTATATTGGGAAAAAGATGCTAAGGATGAAGCTACCAGGTAACAGGAAAAGAGGATGGCCTAGGATAATGTTTCTGGATGTGGTGAGAGAGGACATGCAGGTGGTTGGTGTGACACAGCAAGATGCAGAAGACAGGAAGAAATGGAATCAGATGATCCACTGTTGCAACCTCCTAACAGGAACAGCCGAAAGAAGATGATGAGTAAGGTTTTTATTCAAATGTGAAAGAGAGGAAGAGAAGACAATTTTAACTCTGGAGGTCCCTTTTCGGATGGATGACGTCAAAAGTTAGTACTCTGGTAGATATGTTTAGGTCAAAGGGAACCTTGCATTCGAGGGGGGTTACTGTAGGAAATGTATACCTCACACCCAAAACAACGAAACAGATAAAAACAATTATTAGAGATAATTGATTTTTGTCAAGGTGTGTTAATGCTGGCAGGTGACTGCAGTGTTATTACAGATGTTAAGGATGGCCCTAAATTGTACAAAATAACGAAGAAAGGAATAATGTTTAAAAGCTTGGGCTTAAGAGACTCTGAGAAGAATAGCTTAGGAGATAAATGTTATACTTATTTCTCTAAATATCAACAAGAAAATGAGCCCGAAGGGAACTAAGGATCTTGTGCAGTAAATGTTGATCCAAATCTGTAAATTTAAAACCACACTGACCAACATGGCAACGTTCATAACATTTGTACGTGGGGAAAATTAACAGGCACTTAGAGTACATATTACAGCATCTTAGTGACATTAGATTGAGGGCGAAACATAATAATTGCTCTCAGCACATCTGTACTCATGAAGATCATAACTTCTTCTTTATGGTATTGCAACATTGCCTTGAGAATGCCAGGAGAGGAGACATTAAAAGTACTCCTGAATTATTATTTGAAGTATGATGGATAGCCAAGGTGCAAGCAGTTATTTGGGACTCAGTGGTTTAATTCACTTGAAACCTGCCCTACAAGGGTGTAATCTTAGGTGTTGACTGGTTGTATGATAATTTTTAAACAGGGCTGTTCCTCACCTGAATTATGATCTGACAAAGGGTTAAAGCCTGAAAGCGCTCATCTGTTTGATAAATTTTTACATCTTTTGTACGTATTTATTTTATCTTCAATAAAGTTTTATGAATGTTGCCGTGTTGGTCGGTGTGGTTTTAATTTTACATATTTCTCTAAATATCGTGGCATGAAGTCTTGATTGGACAGATTTTATATTACTCATGAGCATGAGCATTTATTGAGGAAAATGTGGATGCACCTGTTTCTTCTTTCAGATCTTCTGTCAGGGTGAGCCGCGGATGGAGGAGAGGAGTCCTTGTTACCTTGAGACGGGAAGCCCGTCCATGCGCAGCAGCAGATGGGAGGGCGGAAGAGCGTGTCCGGCCCACCCCCCAGGAGGCTGTCAGTGGTACTGCCACTTGACTGCCCTCCTGGGGTGAGGCCCGATTCCCACCTGGCTCCTAAGCTCCGGGGCCACGTTGGCCCTCCTCTGGAGTCTGGCATCGGGGTAGCGGGTGTGAGGGCCGGGTGAGTGGGAGGCATGTCCATCTGTCCCCGCAGCCCCTGCCTTGCAAGCACACTCAGAATGCGACCTCAGATCAGATGTGGCGACCCACTGAATTTAAGCATATTACTAAGCAGGTTTCCCTGAGTAACGAAGAGGGAAGAGCCCAGTGCCGAATCCCCATCCAGGCAAAGGGAAATGTGGCATACGAAAGTCCGTCTTCCCGGAGTCGGGTTGTTTGTGAAGGCAGCCCAAAGCTGGTGGTAAACTCCATCTAAGGCTAAATACCGGCATGAGACCGATATGGACAAGTACCATAAGAGAAAGTTCAAAAGAACTTTGAAGAGAGAGTTCAAGAAGGCGTGTAACCATTCAGAGGTAAATGGGTGGGGTCTGCTCAGTCTGCCCGGAGGATTGAACTTGGCACAGTTCCTCTGTGGTGGTCTGCTCTGACTGGCCAGGAAGGCTGCACGGAAGGTAGCTCCCCTACCTGAGGAGAGTGTTGCAGCCTGCGGCATCAGCTCTCACCATGCCCTTGGGTTGTGGGAGACTACCTCTGGTGCACCCACCCCTGCCCCCCCGCTGGACTGTCAACTGGGCCGGACTGTCCTCAGTGTAGCCCAACAGCTTTTCACAGGTGACTCATCTCGGGTGCCTTGGGTCCGCTGTGACATCTGTGATGCACCAATCCAATCTTGAAACATGGACCAAGGAGTCTAACAGGTCCGTGAGTCCGAGGGCGGGCAGCAGACCCCAAGGCACAATGAAAGTGAGGGCTGGCGTGGAGGTGAAGGCGAAATCCCCCCGGCCCGTCTCACCTTTCCCATTGGGGAGGTGGAGCGTGTGCATACCTGGGGGACTCGAAAGATGGTGAACTATGCCTGGGCAGGGCGAAGCCAGAGGAAACTCTGGTGGAGGTCTGTAGTGGTCCTGACGTGCAAATCTGTCGTCCGACCTAGACATAGGGGAGAAAGACTAATCGAACCATCTAGTAGCTGATTCTCTCAGAAGTTTTGAGGTTGAGATACACATCATTGTAGTGGTAACGGGGAAAAAGCTATGGTGGTTAGGCAGGGCAATGGTATAAAAAATAGAGAAAAGGAAGGCATTGCAAGGATGACATAAGGATTTTTTAAGAACAGAGGTGGAACTAGATAACAATGAAAGGTGGGACAAATTGAAACAAGATATGAGGGCTAACATTCAGTTTTAGGAATTGAAGGAGTGGAGTGAATGTAAGAAACAGAGGGAAGAGAGTGAAACCGTTGAAGAAACTATAAGAAAAGGATACTCTCTCATCAGCAGAACAAAGGGATTTGGAAAAGGTGAAGGAGGTTTGGAAAACTCACAGGAAAGAGTACAGAAAAACATAAGAGCCCTAAAAGCTTGTAATTCTAAGAAACCACCTAGAACTCAAAAGCACTTGGTATTGAAAATGAGACCGCAAAAAGTATCCATGTTAATATTGAAAATAAGATACAAGTGGTTGGGGTAAATGATCACAGAGCCTACGGCCATCTGAGAATCTTTCCAGCAATTATTTTCCTCTCTGTATGTACAGCAGCTACAAGAAGGGAATTGGATGGATCAGATTAATAGGTTCATGAAGGGGCTGAAGCTGAATAAGTTAACCCTAAGAACATCTAGGGAGGCCGAAAGTTGGGAGGTCTCTGGGAGAAGATGAATTCCCAATAGAGGTTTGGAAAGAAGGGAAAGGATATGTAGTTGATTTGGCCATCAACTGTTCAGTAGGATTCTTCAGTCCCACATCAACTGTTCAGTAGGATTTTTCAGTCCAAAAACAATCCTAACACTTTGTTGGCAAACAGTTACATCAGTGATTCTGAAGGAAGGGAACGACCCAAGTTACTCAGGGTCATACAGACCAATTTCCATCTTAAACCATGATTATAAAACTTTTGTAGCCATTCTGGTAGATAGCGTTGCAGAGCTTTTATCTCAGCTCATTGGCTTAGATTATCATGGCTTTGTGAGGAGTCAACAAACATTTGACAGTATTGTAAAGACACATTTAATCTGTGAGCTGGCGTACTAGGAGAGGAAACCTTTGATTTTGTTGACCATAGATGCTGAAAAGCATTTGACAATGTGCACTGGAGCTATCTTTGGGAAGTGTTGTATGTAATAGGTTATCCTAGGAAAGGTATTGAATTACTGCAGGAAGTCTGTAGAGGATCGCAAGTCTGTCATTAAAGTGAATGGTAACCAGAGTTATAAGACAGGACTGCCCACTATCATCGTTGGTGTTTGCTGTATGCCTGGAACCATTCACTCAAAAAAATTAGGAAGTCAGCAGTAAGATGATGTGAAAGGAAGGGAATGTCCCACAAATAAAGCTGTTTGCAGATGATATCATATTATATAATACCAATCCTGAGAGGGGACATTCTGGTGATTTTTGAAATGCTGTAGGAATTTGCTCAATTCTCTGAACACAAAATAAATTTAATAAAAAACTAAAGCACTCCATATAAGTGATACTCCCTCAGTAGAATTCATGTGAGAATATCAGTAGTTATGGGGTCATTACTCCATAAAATATATGAGAGTTTGGATAGCCAGTAATCTGGAACATTTCACAGAGCAGACATGGAAAGCAGTCAAGGAGAAGATTTTCAATATGCTTATGAAATGGCAAGGTTTTCCAAGTGACATGGAATAAAGGTGATTAAAATGTTTGTGGTTCTGCAAGTAGTCTGTGCAGCACAGGCATTTCTGCATGATCTTGAACAAGGTTAGTGGGATAAGCTGAAAAGCAAGATCCAAAAATGTATTTGGGCAGGCCAACTTCCCTGAGTAAAGTGGCGAGAAATGATTCTGCCTAGTGAAGAGGGTGGGTTAGCAGCACCAAATTATGTGATTAATTAAAATCGAAAGTATGATTCTCAGTGGAAATGTATTATTGTTGGACCAGGGAGAGAATGACAAGCAGACCAAAAATGTTTTGTCAATAATGGGTAAAGGAGGTGGTTACAGACAATGGGGTATTTGGGATTTTAAGGTACTCAGAGCTATTTTAGGGAAAAAGCAATATGAGATGTTCTTCATCTCACATTGCTGCAGTCCTAACAATTGGGTAGTCCGCTGTCCTCGGTCGGCCCGAATATCAAAGTATAAGGCTGACGTCGGTCAGGGCGCATTTGACTGACGTCAGTACATCAGGGTACAAATGCGCATGACCGGCGTCATATCCTCAGTCTTTTTTGCCGCATGGTCCGATGCAGAAGCAGTATTGCAAGTGCCGGTTGGCGTTCTGAGATTTTTCAATTTAGAAGTTTCAGACCGGGTTCAAAGTTGGCTAAGTACCCCGTTGGGGAATATTTTAGTTTTTTCTTGCCTCAGTCATTTACCGGATGTCAGAAAAAGTTAATAATTGCATTTCTTGTGGGAAACAGATACCGCATAAAGATTATCATACTTTGTGTATTCCTTGCTTAGGGCCTGAGCACGGCGTTGTTGGCTGTTGCTCTTGTGCTAGATTTAATAAACGCACTATAAAGAGGCGGTTGGATTGTGCGAGGTTAGTCTTTGGGAAGCGGTGTAACTATAAAATGCCGTCGGATGCTCCGCCCGCTTCTTCAAAGAAACGCAAGGACAAGGCAGTTAAGCCTAGGCTTGAGGAACCGTCTGTACCAGACGTCGGTTCTTTAGAGGTGTCGGTGGAGCCGGTGGCTCCACCAGAGGTTTCTTTGTGTTCACAGGGGGAGCCCTTGTTATTACAAGATGTGGCCTCTCAAGAGACTAGTCAGGCTGAGGGGGCTTCTCATGTTACTATACTCCCCTCCCTTCCTAAGGTGGCTAGGCCCTCTCCTTCTGTCTCCAAGGCTTCCCCCAGGGGCAAGCCAGGTTTAGCTTCAGTTAGTGTTACCCCTAGCTCTTCAGGTGCTATGCCCAAGAAGCATATGCTTAAAATGGCAGAAGATTTGATTACTTTGATTAGGGGTTCTATGCCCCCTCCTCATAAGCGGCCTAGGGTGGAGCCTGAGCTGGGGGGTTTTGAGCAGGCTTCAGATGTTTCAGAGTCTTCGGCTGAAGACTTGCAGGAGTACTCTCCTTATTCTGATTCTGATGTGGATGATTCTACTCCTTCTGCTACTCCCCTGAGGATTTTTCTTTTCAGAAACTCTTCATTCCATGAGGGAGCATTTTAAGTGGGAAGGTCAGGACTTCTCTGATTCCAGAAAAAGGCTTAGGGAATTTCTGTTGTTACCCCAGCATAGGCCTTTGGCTATACCTCCTGTTTTGACTGTAGTGGAAGATGTTTTTATGGAAGCTTCTCTTAATCCTGATTCTTTGCCTCCTGCTCCTGTTAAGCCGGATAGGTATTACAGGGTGCCTGAAGCTCATAAGTATCTTGTTAAGAGTCCTAGGGCAGACCCAGAAACTGTTAGCCATGGGCCTAAAGGTGTTAAGGCTTCTGTTGTTAAGAATCCGGTTCCTGCAGACAAGGAGGCTAGGGCCTTGGATAGATGGGGCAAGAAAGTCTATACTTCTTCCACTCTTGCTATGAGGGCTCTGAATTGCCAGTTTCACATGTTGAAATACCAAAATTATCTCCTTTCATAATTGAAATCTAAGGTTGATGCTCTGGCAGTAGGTATTGATTGTAAGGAGTTGCAAGATTTAGTGCACGTTTCTGAACAGGTGGGTAAGCATTCTTTGCAATGTGGTTTTGATGCTGTACAGGCCTCATCTAGGGTGGCTGCCACTGGGTCAGTTCTTCGCCGGCACGCCTGGCTGAGGGATCAGAATTTGTCTGAACATGTTAAAACAAGGATTTTAGATGCTCCTTTACAATCTGACGTGTTGTTTGGTCCTCCTGTTGAGACAGTTTTAAAGAAAATGGAAGACAAGGCTACGTTTATGCAGACTGTTAAAGATTTTTTGCATGTCCAGCCTCCAAAGTTTAGTAGAAATTGGCCTACTAAGGGGTGGACGTATCCTTCTTATGATTCCCAGTCTAGGGGTAGATCTAGACGTGGTAAGGGCAGAGCTCCGGGCTCTTTCAGGCCTAGAACAGGAAGTTCTCCTGCACAGGCTTCGGGTGAGGGCAGGGGTCAGTCCTTTCGTAAACAGACCCAATGACCTACCTTTTCAGCTGCCAGAGCCTGCTCGTCTGGCAGCACCTTTGGGGGGACGGTTGGCACTTTTCAAAGAAAATTGGAGTTTAATTACCCAGGACAGATGGGTATTGGATATCATACACCACGGCTACAGGTTTTATTTCCATACCTTGCCTCCTTTCACAGGCATGCCAGACGTTCCTCCTCAACAAAGAATAGAGGCTCACAAGCAAGTTTCTCTGTTGCTCCAACTAGGGGCCATACAGCCGGTCCCTCTGCCAGAAGTGGGCCTAGGATTTTATTCTCGCCTGTTCCTAGTACCAAAGAAGGGGAACACGTGGAGACCAATTTTGGATTTATCTATCCTCAACACTTATCTGGACATTCCCAAGTTCAAAATGTTGACGTTGCAGCAGCTTTTACCTCTGCTGGGCAAAGATCATTGGATGGTAACTTTGGATCTCAAGGAGGCTTACCTTCATGTTCCTATCAGACTAAGTTGCAGAAAGTATCTGCGTTTTCGAGCTGGGACTTCTCACTATCAGTTCTCTGCATTGCCCTTTGGCTTATCTACTGCGCCCAGAGTGTTCACGAAAATTCTGGCTCCAGTGATAGCTTTCTTCAGACTAAAAGGAATACAGATCTATCCTTATTTGGACGACTGCCTAATTCTGGCTCAAGGAAGAGAACAGCTCCTTCATCATTTGGAATATGTGATAGCAGTGCTAAGATGCCTAGGGTATTCTGTGAACGAAATAAAGTCCAGTCTAGTACCCTCTCAAGACATGTGCTTTCTGGGTGTGAGACTGAATACAGCATCCCAAATGGCCTTTTTAACCCCGGACAAACAAAAGAGTCTATCCCTTTACTTCCATCAACTATCTCATCAGTCCGGGCTGACTGCAAGGACAGTCCTTCAAGCCTTAGGGTTCATGGCATCTTGTATTCTGGTGCTTCCCAATGCCAAACTGCATATGAGGAAGCTACAATGGTATCTCAAAAATGTATGGACACAGCACTGCCAGGATCTGGACACTGTCATTCAAATAATACCTTGCATTCAAAAGGAATTTTTGTGGTGGGCTCAGGAATGTCACCTAAACAAGGGACTCTCTGTGACCCGGCCAGAGGCGAGTCAGATTTTAACGACAGATGCCTCAGACAAAGCTTGGGGAGCTCATCTCAATGGAAAGTGGATACAAAACAAGTAGCCTGTCAGACTACAACATCTACGTATCAACATGAAGGAGATGTTAGCAGTCCAGTTTGCATTAATTGCTTTCAAGGAATTACTTCTTCCAGGGCAGGTGTTGATTCTAACAGACAACACAACTGTCATGTGGTACATCAACAAGCACGGGGGAACGCATTCTTATCCTCTATGCAGGCAAGCAATGATTTTGTGGGAGACTGCTCTCAGTTTACAGCTCAATCTTCAGGCAAGGTTTCTGCCAGGAGCACAGAACTCCTTAGCAGATGTGTTGAGCAGACGAATTATGGATCCCCACGAGTGGAAATTGGATCCTCATGTATTTCAGAAATTGACAGTGTTATGGGGAACTCCAGACATAGATCTGTTCGCTTCTCCACTAAACCATCAGCTGCCAAAGTTTTGCACAAAAAGGTTTCATCCCACAGCTTGGAGAGTGGATGCTCTTTCTTTCAATTGGAGCAATCTTCATGTGTATGCCTTTCCACCTCTGCCTCTCCTCCCAAAGGTACTTCTGAAAGTCAGGCAGGACAAGCCAAGGATGATCTTAATAGCTCCGGATTGGCCTCGACAACACTGGTACCCATTACTGAGAAGTCTGGTATGGAAGCCTCCATGGCCTTTGCCTTCGATTCCACACCTGTTGTCGCAGGAGGACAGCCATTTGCTAAATGTCAAGCTTCACTCTCTGCACCTAACAGCCTGTCATATTCTGTTTTGAACCATAGTGGGCCTCCACTTCCTCAGCAAGTTTTGACTGTTATCTTGGAAGCTAGGAGGCCTAGTACAAGGAAAGTGTACGGAGACAAATGGAAGAGATTTTTGTTTTGGAGTGCAGCAAAAGATTTTGATGTTTCTGAGCCTAATTTGTGTGTGGCTCTTCAATATCTTACTGAGTTACTAGACAAAGGTTTGTCTTTCTCTTCTATTAAAGTTCATGCTGCAGCAATTTCAGCTCACTATGATTGCAACCCACCATTGTTTTCTCATCCTTTGTTCAAGCAATTTCTTAGAGGGGCAAAGAATATAAGACCCCCACGAAGAGCTCCTACTCCTGCTTGGGATCTCAATTTTGTGTTGGAGAAACTCACTCTACAACCTTTTGAGCCTGCAGCTACTGCTGAGTTGAAGTATTTATCATGGAAGACTGCTTTTTTGTTGGCCATTACCTCTGCAAGACGGGTTTCTGAATTACAGGCCCTTATGGCAGTTGAGCCTTTCTTGATTTTCCATAAGGATAGGGTATCATTACGTACTAATCCTTCCTTTATGCCTAAGGTGGTTTCTAGTGTGGCTTTGAACCAAACTATTCATTTGCCTACGTTTTATGCAAATCCCCAAACTAAAGGGGAAAAGATTTTGCACACTTTAGATGTCCACAGGCAGTTGCGTTATTATTTGGACAGAACTAAAGGTTTCAGGCAGTCTCAGCAGTTGTTTGTTTCTTTTGCTTTGAGTTCTCAGGGCAAGCCTGTATCAAAACAAACTATTTCTAAGTGGATTGGGTTTTGCATTGCTTTCTGTTATTCCCATCATGGCAAGGAGATTCCAGCTGGGATTAGGCCTCATTCCACTAGGGCTACTGCCACTTCAACAGCTTTTTGAGGGAGTGGCAACCAAGGATATTTTGGAGGCAGCTACTTGGAGTTCTGTACATACTTTCTCTAAGCATTATCACCTGCCACTTTACTCTAAGTCTAGGGCTGGTTTTGCCACTGCTGTTTTGCAAGGCATTTTGGCAGCTCCTGCTTCTTTGTAGTTAGCCATCCTCCCTTATCTCTGCTTTGGGATTCTACCCAATTGTTAGGACTGCAGCAATGTGAGATGAAGAACATAGTACAGTTTTGTACCTACCATAAATGTAGATGTTCAAAGATCCACATTGCTGCAGTCCAATTTACCCTCCTCCTTCCCTCTGTTGTTAGAGGTGGTTGTGTGGGTTGGGTTGTACATTTTGTGTATATTGTATATATTGTACTATAGTTAGTGCAGGGGTGGTTGGTTGGTTGTTTGCTGTCTTTTGGTTTTGACCTTTCTTTTTAGGGTCTTCTGACATCTGGGGCAAGAAAAGACTGAGGATATGACGCCGGTCATGCGCATTTGTACCCTGACGTACTGACGTCAGTCAAATGCGCCCTGACCGACGTCAGCCTTATACTTTGATATTCGGGCCGACCAAGGACAGCGGACTACCCAATTGTTAGGACTGCAGCAATGTGGATCTTCGAACATCTACATTTATGGTAGGTACAAAACTGTACTTTTTGGAGGTTTGAGCTGGAACAGATTGGGTCAGTGAGCCAAGCATTTTCAGTTAAACTGGACAGCTTTAGACAGTAGCAGAAAATTGGAGTAAGGTTTATTTTTGGGAGCAGTTGAGGGATGGAGATGAATTATTGGACAGAAGAACTAGTAAGCAAATTGGGATTAAATGGAATAGAAACGGTTAGCTATTAGAGGGCTTTACCAAATATTAAAGAATTATGAGACAGAAAAACAAAAATGAAATTTAGCACCACCAAACATGATAAACGTATTAATTGAAGCTAGAACGGATAAAGCAGATAGCAATAGTGTTAAGTGGACTGTATAGAGCACTTTTGGTAGATCAGTTGAAGAATAGAAAAGGGTTAAAATAGAAAAGGAAGAGAAACTTAATATGCTGCTTACACAGAAGGACTGGAATGAGGTCTGTGTGGCTCATAAACAGACTACAAAATCTGAAAGATATAGACTGTTTACCTGGAAATGTTTAACTATGCTGTTATACACCTAAGGGACTTCAAAGGACATACTCTGGGGCTAGCAACAAATGTTGGAGATGATGGGGGCTGCAGATTGGGGAATGGGAGCATATTTTTTTTTGGAAGTGCCATAAGCTAGTATAATATAAACAAGAACTGCAAGCACTGATACATGAGGTGTCTGGAACTGATAAAAAATTGGATGAAGCATAATTTTCTTGCACTGCATAGATGTGAAGAAGGTGAGAAAAGGAGCTAAAGACTTGATCATTTTAATTCTAAAATTAGCTAAGAAAGTGATAAAGAAGAAATGGAAATTTAACAAACCACCATAAATAAAAAGCTGTTCAGCTATTGCAGGAAATGAAAAACTTTGAGGAGCAGATTTCAGTCTTCAGGCCTAGTGCAAAACACAACTGGAAATGGGAGCATTGGGAATCTCCTTTGAGGAATTAATAGCTAGGATGGAGACACGAAGGCTAGGAAATCAGCAAACTTGTTATACTTTTTAGATGCAGTATAACTTTAAGAGCAAACCAGATTTCTTCTTTAAATAATTACCCCCCCCCCCCCCCAAGCAGGTGATACCCTTTATCTTTAACATCAACTGAGATTTATATGCCTATGTACACTAGGAAAGAGTCTGTGTTCATATACAGGGAGAGTTTTCTAATTTATATTACCCAAATGCCCTACCCTGTAGTGAGGTGGGAAGTTGGGAGGTGGAGTTAAACTTTAAGGAAACTTGCTGGGAGATTAAAAGAATAGGGATATTTAGTTTGGCATGCTTTGTTTTCTCTTTTGGAGGTTTTGTTCTGTTATTCTATGTGATGTCTTTTCTGCCTCTTTTGACTTTTTCAATGCTATTTACTACAGGTATTCCTGTAAATATATTGAATACTTACATTGTTGATATTTGGGATGATGTTTTAATAACATTGATTTTATTTAAAAAAACATCACAGTCTGTACTCTTATGAAGCCTTCTTTTTACCCAAGATGTCAGCTGACTGCCTACATGAAAGGTGTCCATCTTCTGCATTAACCTTTATTACGGTACTATGTCAGATGACTTTTTAAAATCAAAATGATCTCCTTCCACTTCCCTACCTTGAGTTATTATTTTTGTCATCCAGTCATTGCAGTCTGTTAAATTTATCTGAAATTATTTATCCAAAGAATCTACTTCGGAATAATTTATATCATTTTTTCCTCCAAGAAAGGTTTGAGGTACTATAAAAAGGTATAACAAACAACACAGCATTACATGTGTCAGACTTCCCTGTGAATGCTTAATTGCTATGTGCATTTTCCATTGGGGAGGTGCTGACTGTAAACTGTATTGATTTTTGGGCTGCTTCTGCCTAGCACCTGACAGTGTTGTGAGTCTCAATTATTTCTGCATGCTCTTAGCCACAGGTACCTTTTGTGTCTAGGCACACAGTTTTTCTGAATGCAACAACTGGTCTGTAGTTTTGACCTCTTTTCATTCTCCCAGTCTTCTGAAGTAGTCATGCCTGTCTTTCTTCTTATTTACAGGTACCATCCTTTTGGCTGTTTGTTTTTAAGAGGTCTGTATTCATCAGTTCTGCTGTTAGTCATTTAGCTTTCTGGGGTGGATCCCCTGTGGTATTTTGGGATTAATTCAGTTTAAATCCATTGTTTTATCAGCCTTCAGTCCTTTAACAAGTGGATTGCATACTTTTAACAGATTGGAAAAGGATGGGGGAGGATTAATAGGAGTAGGAGCAGGGATGTTAAAAACAAGATGTGCAAAATGTGATTTTGACTTGGTAATACACAAATATCAGTGCGTATGTAAATATTAAAATATATGCTTATAGATGATATGTATGCCATGCCTGGTAGTAACAGACAAAGCATATTGTATTATATTGGTAAGTGAAGAATATTCAGGTGCAGAAATACAGCTTTAACAATAAAGTTTACTGGTAGATGAGTAGAGGTTAGCTGTATGGATTGTTGTCCTAAGAGTAGTTAAGGAATCTGTTTACAAAAGGGTGGTTGTTTCAGGCCATCTTCAGTTTTGTTCCTGCATTATGCTTTCGTCTGTGAAAGGTCTTAGATCATTTCCACAAACTGAATACAACATGTTGGCAAGTAGTTATTTAGCATTCACCTTTTTGTGAAAACTGAGGAGAAGTACCTTCAGTATGTATGCCTTTCACCATGTCCATAGTTTCCTTCAAGTATTAGTTCCATTTCTCCTGCATGTTTTTGTATTCATCGCGTAGATTACCTACAAAATGTTGCATCTTGTTTCCTAGTGATGCTTTTGTGCTTTGACTCTGAACTTTAGTTTTCTTTGGTTTGGTTTGCTTCTATGTTCCTTTAACTGACACTTTATCCTGTTTTGACTATATGACTTGTATTTCCTGAATGTCTTTCTCTTCTCCCAACCATTCTCTGGCACCTGTTTTGAAAGCTGCAGTTTTCTTTCCATTTCCGTTTGTTGATAAAATTTCTGCATTAAGCGTTTGCTTGTGTGATTGATTTTTGTCTTAAGTAGGTTACTATACTAAATACCAAGTTGTAAGCGTATATGCGACCAAATAACCAAAAATATATACCAAATGTACGCTAAAAACAAAACCGTGCGGGTTGTTTGAGCAGAATTAATAATATTCATAAGGTTATGTTTTATTCATGAGAAGGTTGATTGAGCTTTCCCATTGGATCTTGATTTTTTTAAATGTATTGTATAGGGGGGAGCAACACACATTTCACTGTTCTGATGAAGTCTGCAGTTATCAGATAAAAGAACTTAACCTGTGTGTGTAAAATAGTTTTAACCCTAAGGGGTTTGTTTTTATTTGTTTTCTTTTAAAGTGATTTTTTGAAAGTAAGCATTTGCAGTGAGTTACGGTCCTTTTTAGCATATATTTGGTATGTATTTTTGGTTGTTTGGTCGTATATATGCTTACAACTTGGTATTTAATAGTAGTTTTGGTGCCATGGACTCACTGGATAAAGTTCCCTCCGTGTTCTCCCCAGTTAGAAGAGACAACATCCACCGGTTACAGTGTGAGATGGATATCTTGAAGGGAGAACTGACAAGGCTAATGGAGGTGTTCAGTCAACCAAACTTGCTCAGTGACCACCAACCCTGCATGATGACATCATCAAGGGATTTGGAGGCATGGAGAGGTGAGAATCACAGAACTAGAGAGAACAAGCCATGGAAGTAATGGAAGCCAGTATAGCAGCAGATACAGGCCCTCTTATGGGGTTGCAGCCAGTCAGGAAGTGGTGTTGGAGGGCGTTTTAAATGAAAAACGCATAGGCAACAACTCTGAGGACGTTTATGAAGCTGCAGGGGCTAAGCCGAAGAGAGCGGCCCCTACTAGGACTTGTTGCACAACTCCAGAACTCAGGTACTGTGAATTACTCAACTTTTAAGAGTAATGGCAAACAGCACGCAACTCCTAGTAAAAGAAATATTAATGTATTATGTGGTGCTGGGTTGGAATCGTATTGAGGGCAACAGTTTACTTTTAACAAAGAGAAACTGAGGCCTATGGACAATTGTGTTGACAAACATCAAGAAAATTGTGAAAAGACTATGAAAGACTTGATACATGACTTTGGGAAACAGCTGGGGGTTATTAGAGGGTTACAAATGGAAAATGCATACTTGAGTTAAAAATTGTGCCTATGAGGCTTCAATTTTTCAAGATACCAGTGGGAATGAAATTAAATGCAGAAAATAAAAAAAGAATGCAATTTGTTGTTTGACACTTTGGGTTTTAAATTCATGGAGTTTTTAATTAAATGTAATGACAACAAGTTATGTCATTTGTTAAAGGATGTTGAACAACTGAATGAAAAATACAGAAAGATTTGTTATTTAACCAGTGGGAAAATTTATATCTGAAGCAATATGACTTTGTAGATGACAAGAGTAAGAAAATATTTAACAAGAAGTGTTGCAAATTACAAAGAGATATTGAACAGTATGATAAACAAATTGCTTATACATGGAAGAAGGAAGACCGAGCACATAACAGTATTTATGGTAGAGGTAGGAAATAGTACCCTTACATGGATAGAAATGAACATAGAACACATTATAATGGTGAAAAAGTTTTTTAGGCAGGATCCAACAATGGACAGGGGAGTACAGGGATGCATGGGGGGGAGAGAACAGAAGAGGGGGGGTGCACCATTGGCAAGGGAAGGAAGGAAGGATCGAGAAATGAGACAACGAAGTGGAGATAAAGCAGCACAGTGCTGTACAATTCAGTATGGGACAACTTAATATATACAATTCTACACAATTAAAGCTTGAGAAAACACACTTCATGTTGTTTACAAAAGGCATGAAATATGTCCCTTATGAAAAATTCAATGTAGTAAATACCTTATTGGAGTTTAAATTGTTAATCCAAAAAAAGGTTGCAAACGGGTACCAAAAAAAGAGAAACTATTAACCAAGCCTAGTACCACTGTCCGGTGAAACAATAAATATGGTAACATTCATACAATAGGGATATGTCTTGAATTTAAAAGGTACTCATTTTAAATCAATTTAATATTTATGTATTTTTATTATTGGTTAGTTTATTTGTGATGCCATCATTTTATGGTATATAAAGTGAGTTGATTAAACATGGCCCACATCTGATGAAGTGTTTTAAACGAAAAAGGAGTGGTTAAAATGTTTGTGATTGGTGTGCTACTGTATCTGCTTGGGGTTTATTCATTATATGGACTTTCATATTGAATTATCCGTGGCTTTATTGTTTCACCGGACAGTGGTACTAGGAGTTTAAATTGTAGGAAATTAAATTTGGCCATACACTTTCAGGACAACCAAAGAAGTGTACAGGAGAATGTGTTTAAGAAAAAAAGTAAATATACACCCCATTTACATCCTACATTACTTAGATATGAGAGGCTGGTCACAGAGGAAATGTATAAGTTACAAGAGAAGAGTACGAAAGGAAAGAGAAGATACAATTTAAGTAGGGAGGAAAAATTATTAAACAAAATATGTTATGAGGCTGACATTCGAGTTATGAAACCAGATTGGGGGGGGGGCGTAGTACTAGTAGAAACACAGGATTACAACAACAAAATATTTGAAATATTACATAATGATAGTAAGTATATGGTATCCTCTAACAATGAAGTAAACATCGGGCATAGAAGGATTGATTTATATCTAGAGAAGTTCCTTTTGGACAACAGGATAGATATTTATTTGTACATGTTTTTGAGAGTGGAACATCCAGTACTTGCCACCATAGTAGGGATCCCAAAGATCCATAAAAGTATTGAAGATCCCCCCTTACAGGCCCATTATTTCTGGTAGTAGGTCTAAGACATTCCCATATGGGAAAGTAATAGATGGGTGGTTAAAACCAGTATATGACAGAGTGCACCATATAGTGAAAGACTCATGGGACTTAGTGGGAAGGTTGAAACTGGAAATTTGGAAGGAAAGGTTAGTGTTTGTAACTATTAATGTGGTGGATTTGGTCTCCTGCATCCCAGGGGAAGAAGGACTAGAAAGGTTTAGTAACAGTATTTAGAAGTACATGAACTTTGAGTGGGAAAAGACTAGTTTAATTTGTGAGTTTATGTCTGTTGTACTGGATTTCAATTACATCTGGTTCGAGGGTGAATACTGTAGACAAAAAAGCGGGGTAGCTATGGGGGCGGCGTGCGCCCCCATATATGCAAACATGGTGTTATTAGATTGGGAAAGTGAATATATTTTGGACAGTCAATATGCTAGTAAATGTGTATGCTACACTAGGTTTTCGGATGATATTTTTATTTTATGGGATGGTACAACAAGTGAAGTAAATGCATTTGAATGACATCAGTAGTTATTTAAAATTCATCCATAGTAGTAGCATGACAGGGATAGCATACTTAGACACCTTTCTATCGAATGGGACAGCAGGATTTCAATCCAGAATATATAGAAAAGAAACCTTTAGCAACTTATATTTAGAATATACTAGTTGTCACCCAGTAAGTCAAAAAACGAGCATCATTAAGAGTCAGTGCATAAGAGCTGCGAGAATGACATCTGATTTTAATGAAATGAAGAAAGCGTTAGAGTACATAGGAGTATTATTTGGGGAAAGGGGCTACCCCAGATATTTAATTGATGATGTCACTCAATATGTACTGAAAGAATGGGGAGAAAAATACAAACCACTTCTTGGTATTGGGTCAGAGAAAAAGAGGGGAGAATATGAGAATAAGAAGGAAAATTCCTACCATAGGGCTTGTGTAGTGGAGTGCCGTCCATATGCTGAGGAGATAAAAAAAAAAAATGAGACAAAATTGGAATATTCTAAGAAGTGACCACTTGGATTACAGTAAAGTGGGTACAGGGCCTATGTATGTTTACAAGAATGGGTCTAACCTAAAAAATAGGTTTGAGAGAGTGAAAGGTAGAATAAAGGGTGACACTGGAGATGGGCACACCAACTAATGTGGGCAGTGTCAGCAGTGTAAGGAGATTATAGAAGAGAAAATAATTACATTGGTGAACGTCAACCACACTAGAGTAAGGTTTAATAAAGAGAGTTGTTTATCCCAACATGTCATATACTTGGCCAAGTGTATGGCATGTCCGAGTTATTATGTGGGCAAGACGGATAGACAATTGAGGAACGGGATATATGATTATACCTACTGTATAAGGAAAAATGATAAAAACAATGCTTTGTGTAGACACATACTTAAATATGATGCAAGCCATGCGTTTAAGTTTGGGATTTTAGAACAAGTAAAGGTGGATTTAAGGGGAGGAAATGTTAAGGTCAAAGCAGAAAAAGAGGTCAAATAGCAACTCAGGTTAAATGCAACCAGAGAACCTGGGTTGAATGACTATATTCCCACTAAACCAATCTTGGATGCAAGGATATGAATGACATGTTGTAGTAGGGCATGTACGCATAGAATAAAGTCAGAAACAAGTGAATAGTAAAATAAAACAAGAAAGCTGGTACAATAAGAAAGGAGGCAACATGTCAGGACACAGTGTTTTAACAACTAAAGTGCAATATTGAGTGTTTAAGATGTATATATATTTTTTTAACATAGCACATATGAGCATTTTTATATGTTAGACATGTTTTTTTTTGTACAAATGTGTTCTGATACTATATAACAAAAGTGCAATATTGTGTTCTAAAGAAGTACATGTTTTTTATCACAGAATAATTTAATACATCTATATGTTATACAATGTGTTTTTATACCTAAATGTGATATACATAAGGACATGTGATTGTTTTATAGGTATACTTAGAAATTGTATGGCAACAGGGTGTAATATAAAACTGTGCAGGTTGAATGAGCAGAATTAATGAATATTCATAAGGTTATGCTTTATTCATGAGAAGGTTAATTGATTGAGCATTCCCAATGGATCTTGATTGTTTTAAAAAGTGTATTACATAGGGGGAGCAACACACATTTCACGGTTCTGATGAAGTCTGCAGTTAGCAGATGAAAGCGCTTAACCTGTGTGTAAAATAGTTTTAACCCTAAGGGGTTTGCTTTTATGTTTTCTATTAAAGTGATTTTTTGAAAGTAAGCATTTGCAATGAGCTACGGTCCTTTTTAGCGTATATTTGGTATATATTTTTGGTTATTGGGTTACTATACTAGTTAGTCAAGTTTGTTTGGTACAAGGCACTCTGCTTCTGGCCATTCCTACTTTCCTTCCTGAGATGCTCCCAATAGTTTGTGTGTGTGTGTGTGTGTGTGTGTGTGTGTGTGTGTGTGTGTGTGTGTGTGTGTGTGTGCGCGCGCACAGGTATACTTAAAAACATTGTAATTTCATAACTTTGAAATTCAAAACATTGAGACCATGACATCGAAAATGTTGTGTGCCCGTAGGTCTACTTTAAAACATTGAAATTTCATAATATTGAAATTCAAAACATTGAAACCATAACATTAAAAATGCTGTGTGTGCGCCAAGGTCTACTTTAAAACATTGAAATTTCATAACATTGAGACCATAACAACAAAAATGCAAAACACTGAAAACAACGAAATCTCAGAACAATGAAACTTTGCTTCATACGAATGAAAACTACAACGCACATGTAAATAACATCCCATCCAGCTGTAACAACACCAAAGCAAAAAACACACTTTTTACCATATTTATGAGGTGGGGCAATCCCCCTGCATCCCCAATGTGGGGGGCTGTGCCCCCCGTACTCCCCGTATATTAAATAAACCAACTCCTAGATCACACTACAGTTTAAACAAGTTAATTTCCTAACCCCACTGTAACATGATCGCCATACAGAATGTAAACATATGGATGTGTTGCTTTTATGGAAGTTAAGTTAGTGTTCTGAGAAGTGAGTAGGGGAAAAAGTGTTTATTTTGCCAATCTGTATGTGTTTTTAGGCCATACAAGTAAGTGATTTAAACATTCTGTATGGTGATCGTGATACAGAAAGGTTAAGAAATTAACTTTTTTCCACAGTAGTGCGATCTTGGCATTGGTATATTTAATTTACGGGGGGAGTCTGAGGGGCAGAGCCCCCCCCCCCACACATGGGGGGGTGCAGGAGGACTTGCTCCCCTGCAGAACCGTAGTAAAAAGTGTGTTAGTTTGGTGTTATAGGTGGAGGGGATGTTATTTACATGTGCATTGTAGTTTTTAGTGTTATGATGCACAATTTCAGTGTTCTGAGTTTTCGTTGTTTTGGGTTTTCAGTGTTTAGGGATTTCGATGTTATGGTCTATGTTTTTAATTTCAATGTTATGAAATTTCAATGTTTTACAGTAGACCCGTGTGCTTATACAGACAATTCATTGTTTGCATCTGATAATTTACTATAGATTTTTGAGTCACAGGAAAGTCTGAAAGTATATTATATAGGACTCGCACACTGATATGGTGTGGTCACTGCTGTTTTTTGCATTGATTGTTAATTAAATGTAGTGGTCTCCACTTTACATTTGCCATTTATTCTTTACGGTTTTAGCAACAGAAATATTTTTGTCGCAGAGAAGGTATGGTGTGCCTTATGCAACTTGTTTGAGAATTGGGTTTTAGGGATGCAAAACATGGACTTCGATAGCTTGTGTCTCTGACATTATTGATTTTCATTCATGCTCATTCTTAAGTAACACATTTTCTGTCCATTACTGATGTGTTCACATATATTATCGCAGTTTTGTGCATTTAGGTCTGTCATTGTATTGCCTGCTTTACTTTTTAATGCTCTGTTTTAGGTCTGGTCCACAAAAGTCACATGTCAGCATGCAGAGTGGACAATCCCTCTGAGATTGTAGATGTTGGCGAGAATGTGTGGGTCAAAGTCATTGGGAAAGAGGTAAGTTTATATTAATTGTTGAAAGTGTTCAACTGAACCTTTTACTTGACAGCACTATGACCTCCTGGGTGTTGTGTTAATGGAAACATTTAAGAACAGCTTACTTTGACATTGCACTGTGCAGTCTTCTGCCTGAGTCTCTGTTTTCACTTCCACTGTATGTGTGTGTTGGCAGAGACAGCATTTTATAGCTGGTGTACATTGTCAAAGGGTGGTGGTACAACACCAGAGTACCGTCCCCATACATGGACTGTGCCTGCAGAAATAAAAACATTGGTTTGTACTGTGTCACTGAAAGTCCGTTTCTGTAAATGGTGTAAAAACTAAATTCGACTTTGAATTTTTATTCTTGATGCACTTTTATGGTCTGTGTTGCAGGCAGAGGTAATGTATGCACCGCTTGTAGATTTTACATTTTCTGTTAAAGTCTTGTTTTAAGGCTATCTAATCTGTTAGTGCATTTGTTTTCTGATGAGGTCTGAATTGGGATCACTTATTGTTTAAAATGTTGTGTGGTCTGCAAAATAAATTATAATTTGGCCAAGTACCTTAGGAAACTTCTTTATTGGAAAGATTACATTCTCTGGTTGTGTAAATAATTTCCAGTTTGAATTTTTCCATTGAAGAATAGGGACTTACTACAGTACTGGATTTGAGGTGTTTATTGGTGTTTTCCATGAAAAGCAGACCATGCATCAGAAACTAGATGAGAAACAAGGCTTGATGTTCATCATATTGATCACTGCTGCAGTAGCCTAAGCTGTATGGGTTATGTCCTACCAATGTTATAGCAGCCAGCCACCATTCAAAGCTTCAGGAAACCTTCCACGTGCCCAAACTATTGGATGTCATGAGCTGAGCTGTCTGAAAGTTTGGTCTGGGAACCAAGCCTTCAGAGGTTGATTGCTACTAAACAGAGCACACATGTGTTAGCCGTCCAGGATCGATGATCAGCTAATGCTGTTCCATTGCTGGGCAGATAAGTCCCCTTTGGGGAAAAAAATTTTCACATTAAAATGTTGTTGTTAATCTTTACTTTCTTGGTTAGGAAAGTTATTTTTTAACTAGGAGTTTGGGTTTCAACTGAATGTCATGAGCCTTAACTCTACTTTTAAATGGGAACTTACTTTCTTTCTGTCAGTTTAAAAGTTTTTACAAGCATTCTCGAACTACTTTTATTTGTAGGGTAATGTAACAATTACCCACGGCTGGATGTTGGTAATGCTGGATTTACCCATGGTTGGCATGGTTTTTGCCCTCGTGAGCAAACAAAGCCAACTATGGGTAAATGCAACATTATCCAAACCTAGCCATAGGTTATTGCTATTATACAATGACATTATTTAAGAAAAAATTTGATTACTGTCTTAAATATTCCCCTTGTATAAGGGCGCCATGCTGCTCTTCCATGTTTTTCTCCTGTATCCTGGGCCTTTCCTTATGTACTGCTCATGCACCTGGGACAGCCATTCCCATGCTTACACAGTATATCTGTGCTGTGTAAAGGAAGCAATGGAGAAAGGAAGATCTCTGTTGCTTTTTTTTTTTTTTGTCTTTTTATAATTAAAAGTTTGTACCAATTTTAAAACTAATGGTCCTTGGCTCCTCTTCTACAGTAGAAGCTTTAAAATAAGATCGTCCCAATGTTATAGAGTTCATTGGGTGCAAAATAAATACATGAAAAAGACAAAATTAAGTATTAAGAAGAAATCCTGCCACACTCCTTGAGCAGCCTGTCCATCCTCTTGTTAGGTTATCACTGTAACCCAATGCTTTAAGAACAGACACTACCATTGTCTTCCACTTCTCCACAACCCTAGCGATGAAGGATTTGTGAGACAGTTGACTGAATCAGAAAGAAGCAGTATTTATTTTGCACCCAGTAACATTGAGACTATCTTATTTTAAATTGTGAATGGGTTTGTTTGTTAGAAGTAATCTGAATAAGGCTTTACCTTGAACAACCTCACTAAGTAGGGATTACTGAAAGTGCACTGTCTTTGACACTTTTTATGATGGGGAGTAGTTATTGAATATACATCTGTTTCACTGAATTTGGTGAATATGTAAACAAGCTTCTACTGGAGAAGAGGATTCGAGAACTATTGGTTTTAAAGTTGGTATAGACTTGTTACAGGGCAAAAAAAGGCAAAAAAAGAAGCAGGACCAGCATACTGAAGAAGGCTTTGTTTGATATTTGCCGAAAGCCGTCTGTTTTTTAAGAACCTCAAATCAATAAATTTATTTTCAAGGTGCCTAATATTTTTAAAACAAACAATGGTTATTTAAACAAGTCCGAGAACATTAAAAACATGAATAGATTGGATGGTTCACCCTATCTTGCATTGACTTTTCATAAAGGAATGGGGTGGTTAAGGAAATGTATAAATGAAACTTGGGGGATGTTTAGGGAAATGTATGGTACAACAAACATCTTTCAGGAGAACATAAAATACAGTTATAGGAGGAACAGAAATGTTAAGAACATCCTTGAACAACAGAAAACATATAATATTCAAGGTACGAGTAGAAAACATGGAACGTTTAAATGTGGAAGATGTGCTCAGTGCTCTTTTGTTGCAGAACAAAAGGAAATAGTACTGCCTAGTTTAGGGACAACTTTGAAAGCTAGGGGCTATAGTAGTTGTTCTACCCAGGGAGTTGTTTATTTGGCCTTTTGTATAGTATGTTGGAAGTATTATATTGGGAAAACGGAGAGACACTTGAGGTCAAGAATATATGAACATATTAGAGATATTAATAAACAAAATGAAAACAATGCTTTATATAGACGTGTTGAACTGCAAAGAAGCAAATTTCAAATTCTGGGTATTAGAAGAAGTGAAACACCCGGATAGAGGAGGAGATTGGGAAACAAAACTTGAATATAAGGAAATGATGTGGCAACTGCGGTTGGACACATGTGGAGGGAAAGGTCTTAATGACCATATATCTATTACTCCAGTTTTAAAAATCTTTGCTGCTGACCCCAAGAAAACTATTAAAAGATAAAACAATGATATTAAGTTTTTCCAGTATATAAACACATGAAACAATATATGTATACATCAAATTCATATTATTATACCTATACTATTTATCATATAATTTATATTTTTTACACGTCACTGGTATATGTTATATACCAAGTTTTTTTTTTCATGTGAATATTCATACTCATTATTTCTACATCTACAATTATGTATTCAACTGGTATTTCTATATGTATCCCTATATAAAATGGTTAGTCACAAACTAGTATTGTACTAGTTGAATTGTGTGACTTTGGATACTAATTGTTAGAATACAAATATCATATAAATATTTAAATAAAACATTAGTTTTTTTAAAAATAACTGTATCATGTTTTAATACCATTATTATTACTATTTACATGTTTTTTAAATAATAACAATATTTTGGTACATCACCACGATCAATTTGTTACTTCCTTATAAAATTGGTGTATATACCTTTAGTAGGAAGTTTTCTAGAATGGTTAAATCAACAAATTAATCAGTTATTGTTTTATGCCAGCCCACTATTGGTTTAGTATATAAGAGATGTATTTGTTAAATTTTAATTCTCTCTGAAGAAGTCTCCGAAGGGAGACGAAAGTGCTAAGTCCATTGTAACTGTTGTTCGTGCTGTCGTGGTACTTGTTGGGAGTTAAATAAATCATTTTTTGTACATTATTTGTACATTGGATTTGTTCCGGCTGACTATTACTTGTTTGTGGCGGACGACTACCTTCATTGCTCTCCGAGTAGGCTGTTGGGATTTTGGTTTGTGATTTTTCAGCTCTTGCTGGTGTTTTGTTCTCCATAGGTTGATTGAGAGTGGAATTTTAAGCTGAAAGAAATGCAGTTAATAGGGAGACTGTATTTCACTCTGGGGAAACACATTAGTGGCTCTATTTCACCTGCCTTCAGTAGTAGGCAACTTGGATATTTTGTATGATAGTTCCAAATGAGTTAACACTTTAACTATAGCTTTAGTATGTGCATGAAAGGAAAGGCTTGGATCTAAGGTAACCTATGTATATGTAACTGCTGTGGAGTGCTAGGAAGAGGTGTTCCAGTGGTCTCCAGAATTGTGGGTTTGCTAACATTCTTTAGGTTTTGCAATGTGCAAATAGCATTAGTGTGATTTTCTTAGTGTTTACAGTTTTCTTACTGTTTAAACAGTTTCATGTATCCTTAAAACGTTATAGTTTTCCTGGTGGTCCTTGTTCAGAAAGGGCAGTTGCTTATTTGAACTGATACCTGGTCATCATAGTTTTCACTGGCATATAGGTTACAGTTTGTTGCACATCCCAGGGAGAGTTGTTTATGAAAACTTAGAATAACAGGAGGCCAAGGATTAAAAATTAAATGGTTATATGCAGGTTTATGATGATAAAATAATACTAAAACAAAAATGCAGACATTGAAGCCAGTTGTTCTGGCGTCATTTTCCAAGTAGTTGACACCAACTCTAGCACCAGCATTCAAATCCAAAAGCAAGTAGAAACCTAAGAAGTCAAAAGGAGACACAGGTTTAAAGACCAACTTTGAGATAAGCACAACCAGTCCAAAGTTTAGAAAATGTTTTTTAACGTCTCTATTAAATTGAAAAAAAAAAAAAAAGAAATAACTGAACCTTACACTGTTTTGTCTTTATGAAATCAGCACATTTTAAAAAGTAACAAGTTCCATGCACTAATTATAAAGAAAGTATAATAAACGGTTTCCATTATTATTGTTGTACAGTATGCATGTTCTTTTTAACAAATTTCATTCACTCTAACATTATATAATTTGCTTATTTTCTGCTTTCCATTAAGCCTCACTCCTCCTCCAAGTCCTCCTCTTCCTAAACATAATTTGCTTCTTTTATTTTCTAAAGATCTAGTCTGAAGTTCTTTTATTTCCATTACAATATTCTAAATTTTCTGTTACAGTTGGTATACGTTTTATTGATTAAGCTATTTGCATTTTTTTTTGTAATTTTTGTTTTTAATTATGAAATTCAGACTGGGCAGTCCCTTTTCACTGGCAGCCTGTGAGAAAACCCACACATTGGGCTTCTGATCTTATTATTTTATGTATTATTAGTTTTGCAGTATGTTTAAAACATCATGTGATAACGTAAGTACAGTATAGTGAAAGGAAATTATGAAGACATTTAGTGGATGGAACACAGTGACGAGTAGAAATGTGCTCTTGATACATGCATATGCAAAGCAGTAACAAGTTGAGTTACATATACATGAGTCATGTAGGAGAGAATATCATCCATTTTTTTTTACTAATAGCTTTTTGGCAGCCAGTAGCATTAACCTTAGTAAGGTCCTACTATGTGTAGGCAGTTTAAATCCAGTGTCCCAACTCAGAAGAATTCTCCCTCATTTGTTCTTCCAAAATTTCTGTCAAAGTACTCTGTAGGTAATTTTTACAATATTTTCCTAAGTATCTCTTTCTTCCCCATTACATCTCCAACACATTTCCTATCTATCTGAGGAAAAATCCTCTGATGTCTACTTGGGGTGCAAAATACCTATGAAGTCACTTCATGCAATAATCGTAAACGTTCTGGACTTTGTTGCATACTTGAGAGCCCAACAGATTTCATCCCATTCTTCCTTGTAAGTTGCCTTTCTATTCTCTTTTTACAAACTTTTCAAACTTCCTCTGATTTATTCTTATAACTGTCGTGCAATCTATTTTGTACATCCTACTAATTAATTATCTCTTTAACAGCATCTTCTGTTCTATACCAAACTAAAAACCGTCAAAGCAAATATGCTGTTGATTGATTGTACGTCACTGTAATTATCTCATCTGTTCCTGTCTTAGCTGTTAATTGCTGAACTTCCTCTTCATCTTACATTGGTTTAACTAAGTTTTCATAAATTTAAGTTTGGAGATTTTAGTTTGGCTTGAAACATGACTGCTGATTCCAGAAGAGAAAATCAGTTGGAAATCTTTCAGCACCAGCTATACAGTATCCTTAACTGAACTGATAGCTATTAGTGGCTCTGATGGGAGTCTGTGGGGTATTGTACCTAGCTTTAGAGCTCCTGTGAGTTATTGTACCTGGCTGTAGAATTGCTGTGTCTGCAGACGATACCTTTCTCCACAGACGTAAGGAAGTCTGCCCTGAGTTCAGTGAAGAGTATTGTTGTTCCTTTCACACAAATGAAGCTGCATCTTCTTGTGTCAGACCCTATCTGGCTTTGTTATGCTTGGTAATCTCCACATTCTCATTGTGGGTCTTCTTGCAAGCAGAATCTATCATTTATTAACTGGTGTGTGTGTCTGTGTGTGTGTGTGGGGGGGGGGACGACTTGCCTTGGTTCCTTCACAGTTCAGAGGAAGTACACTCACCTGAAGAGTGGTTGCATATAAACCAAATAGAGCCACAGTCTGTGCTTCTTGCATAGAAAGCTTTGGACTGGGAGATGAGGCCAGATCCCCCGTACGCGGTATGTCAGCCTGTCTGTCATGTACATAAACAAGAAGAGCAAAATCTAGTGGACTTCTGAAAGTGTGGATTTGGGAGTCTTAACTTGTCAGGGTCTTCCAGGAATGAGAGCACCCCAGAAATATATCCGTTTGCTGTCTTGAAGAATGTGTTGTTCCTCCTGCTATTCTGCTCAGCTCAGCAGGGTAAGGGAGACTTCACGATGGCCATCACTCTTTTGCCAGGTGAAATTCCTTTAATTTCTCCTACCATTTCCTCTTATTCAATACCGGATGGTAGATTTTCATGATAAAAAAGAAAGTTATGTTCACTGCCCTTGGATATCCAAGAAGTGTGTGGTTTCAGAATCTCAGGTCTCTAGCTGTACAAAAAACTGTCCTAGTACAAGGCAGGGAAATACACCTTGTTGTGGTACTTAACTGTATCTACCTCAGGTTACGTCTTCTAGTTTAGATCCATTGTTCACTCTGTACCTTCCATTAGGACTATTAGATGTGACTGAGACAGTAAGCAAACAGGAGCGGCCTTATGTCAACTGGTGCCCTAGGCAAAAGGGCTCCATGGCGCCCCTACCACACCACCCGGTGCCCCCATCCTGGTCTACTTACACCAAATAAGTACTGGAAAAGCACCCCTACTAGAGTGGCGCCCTAGGCAGCCACCTAGTTGGCCTATGCCGAAGGCTGGCTATGAAGCAAACCCTCTACTCCTCAGAGCTGATCTGCTAAGTAAAATTTCCTACATTTGTTAGAGAGGTGCCATATGCTTATTTTGCTGGTTAGCCTTCATGTTATCCAACCTACCTCTTGTATCGGATGACAGGTATATGGTTTGAGAGTCTGATATTGTTTGACAAGAGTGCGTTTCTGACAATTCTTCCTATCCTGACCCTTGTAGAGGGCAAGACATAACTGCAGCATAGCTCCTGCTGGTCAGGCAGATACTTTAAGGGGTTGGCAGCTTCGTTATTCTTTGAAAATTACTCATACTTTTTGAAAATCAAATTTCAAGACTGACATGCATGCCCTTCTTTTCCATCCTCACTGGTTCAGTGGCTTTGAAGTTAATCTTCTGGAAGACACTTTTCGTGGCTGCCGTAATGTGAAATGCTTGGATATTTGATCTTCATGGCCTCATTTGTAGGTACCTATACTGGGTCTTTCACAAGAATGGAGTATCTGTTAGGGCTAACCTATATTTCCTTCTTAAAGTGTTGCTAGAATTGCCTTTAAATTATTCCAGTCATCTTCTGTTTTTCATTTTGGAGCAGAAACCACGGGTAAAGATGCATTTGCACCCTTAACTTGCACTAGTAGCTCATGTTGTCTGAAGCAAGTGCATACGTTTTGAATGACTGAACAGCTGTTGATCTTCACACCAGGGAGGGTGATGAAGTCAGTTCCAAACAGAGACTTTCCAAATGGGTTGTGTTTTGCCATCAGCCAGTGAATGGTCCCATTGAAGAATCCTGCTATCAGAAGCTACCTCATCAGTGGTATGTCTATTTCTAGTACTTGTTTCATATATGTCACCATTGTGGACAGTTGTGCTATGGCCACCTAGTCATCATTCACACCTTAACAAGGTGAAAGTGCACAACCTTTGACACATTGATACATCAGGGCTCTGCCTTCTTAGCCTTTGTCTTTTGACTACCTTATGCCCCATCCCCCTTGGATATTCTGTGATACTGACTGGAATATCTTCCAGTCATCTACCCATTGAGGAGGAGCCCTGATACCTAACCTAACAGATATTAACTCACCATATTGGTTGGGCTTTGATGGGATGGGTGCTAGTTTATTACTGTGCCACCACCCTTTTATGTCTTCTTGCCTTTTCTGTCATTTGTCCACTTTTAGAGTTCCCTGCAAGTTGGCTATTAATTTAGATACCTTTATATATTGTTTTGTTCCTTGTTCCCTTTATTGTGTTTGCTTAGTAGATTGAACTGAATGGTGGATGCTAGGGCTAGGTGTGCTTACCTAGTCTGATAAATTACATCATGTCATACAGTGACAGCACATAAACCACTAATCATGACAGCTGAAAGGGGAAAAAACAGCCAAACTAAGGGTTGTAAGAGAGAGAGCTATTGATTCGTGAGTATTGAGCTGTTTTTTACATAGAAAAATTGTGGAGAAAAGAAAAAGAGAGAAAAGACTTTTTGCTTAGTTCGGCAAAGATTCCTGAAGATTGGAAAGGGCAGATGTCTTTGAAAGGTCCCCAGGGTGTAGTAGTAAATGCAATTCATCAAGATGATAGGATGGTTCTTAGTGGAGTACCATAGAGTTTTGCTGTTGGTGCTGGTCTTTTCCACTGTCTGTAAAGGCAAAAATCCCAGATTGTATACATTGGGAAGTGTGCCTTTTTCAGGTGACCTGAAAATATGCAACACAGTTTATAGACAAGAAGTAGAAAGGATGAAATGGGGGACTTTGCAAGGTAGAAGGAATGGTCTAAAACATGGTAGCTTAAACCCAGTGCTGAAGTGTAGATTATGGCATGTAGAAAGCAGTAACCCAGAGCTGGAATACTCAGCAGAAGGGAAGATGTAGAATTGTCTGGAAGAGATTTGGGGAAAGCAGTCACATTAGTTGATTCAAAGGTTTGCAGATAATGTGATAAGACGGTGAGAAATTCCACAAGATAATTTGATTCATATGGAAAACAGGAAGCTAGATATCCCTTTTTATAAGCCAAATGTAAGACCCAGTTTTGATTGCTCTGCGGTTCTGGATATCTTATCTAGACAGGGTTAGAGGCAGTACAGAGGAGTTCAACAAAAATTGTGCATGGCCTTTATGTGACTCTCTATAAAGACAGAGGACTAGAGAAGATCTTGATATGTACAGTCTTGAAGAAAGGAGGTGGAGAAGTTTCTTTATGTATTATTCAAGCAAAATGCTTAGATATGATATCCGTTTCAATAAAACCATCAGATCTGTCGACAAAAAACTGGGCTCCCTATACTGGATCAAAGAACCACTATCGCTCAGTCCTACCTACTTTCTACCCTGTATGCCTCCCCCCACTTCACTAACCTGTACCAAGCCACCCTTACCAAACTTGCTAGTAATTACAACCATATTGCTAGATTTGCTACAGGTGCTACCTCTAGGACCCACCATTGTATCAACATTTAGCTCAGCTAGGATGGCTGGAGTGGCCCAGTCTTCTCCGATACAACCCACTTGTAATAACCCACAGAATACTATGCCAACCCGAAAAAACACCAGCACTAAAGATCATCAAACCATACAGCAACCTGAGGTCACTATGCTCTGCTGACAAACTGCTGGTACAAACAACTAAGAGCATAACTGTGGCTGGGGACTCTCTGTTCTCCAACTTATTAGGCAAAACATGGAATATGCTAACTGCCGAACTTACTCACCAATCCTCCTTAACCCAGTTCAAAAAATCCTCAAACTACACTTCCAACAGCATTGGCAATGTCCCTGCTTAAACCCCGATTTAATCACCACCCGCTGTTCCTGCAAACTCTCCCTAAGCATTTCAATCATATACTCTAATAAGTGTATGAATTCTTCATGGGACTTGGCCCATAACTGCGTGTATTATTGTCTGAAAGTGAAGCCGCATGATTTTGATGTTGTCTACTATGTTTTAACTAAGTTTGTAACCCTACTGAAACAGCATATTTTACTTATCTCTAAATGTTTCTAGTGTTCCTAGTGTATTTGTACTCTGCTTTCTGGAGCTTTTGTCCCCGGGCCTCCGCTGAAAATGGACATATATATCCAGTCGGACTTTCCCGGTAAACAAATATAAAATAAAATAAATAAATATGATAGAAGCATTTAGGTGCCTGAAGAGAATTGACGCAATGGGTATCATGTTAAAAAAATATTGATTGAGAAGGCAGCATTTAAAGGTGCAATATGGGCACATTTGGGGAAAAGTGAAGCATTTTTATAATTGTTTTTCAGAAACATGGTAGATGATTAGAATAGTCTTTTTAAAGATGCAAGGCCTAAATTTGACATATGTTTAGAATGCAGAAGGACATGCTTAAAGCAGTTCTTTTAAGGGGGGAGGGGGGTGCTGTTGGTTATGTATAATCTACAGGTTATCCAGTTGGTAGGAAAATGGGCGTACTAGATGCATCAATTGTCCTTCAGAATCTGTTCCAGCAGACCAGAGTCTGATATGAACAGGCATTGTCTCTATATATTATTCAAGCAAAATGCTTAGATATTGGTTACACGATTTGATTATTTGTAAATTATTAATTCTGCTATCTGTGTACAGACTGCTTTCCTTTCCTTGTTTTTTACTAAAGTGTCTGCACGTTATTGAGTAATCCCAAGAAGTTGCAAAAGTTGTACACACTTGTAAATTATTAAGAAAACACATGACTGTGATACTATGTAGAGGCCTCTTATGAGCAATAAAACAGTTTAGAGCTTCAAACTGATACATTCACTTTGTATAGAGATCAAGATGTAGAACAATCAGACAGTTTATAAACATGCCAAAAACAGGCTATAAATTTAAAGTATGCATCAGTCTAGGTGTAAGGCCTAGTTTTCCTGATTAAGTCTTAAAGGCAAAACACTGGTAAATAACAATGACAGAAAAAACGAAAGGGAAAAAGTAAATACACAACTGCAGACTTTGTGGTCAAGTACTTCATGGAACTGTTTGCTATATAAAAATTCCATCATGTTGGTGTGTAAATGCAAGCACATTTGTAGAATCTTATTTGTTTCCTGTTCACCACTGTTACCATCTCCCTCATGAAGTAGGTCTTGATATCTGATTTTGTATTATATGATCTTTATTATAAAAACAGTAGCAAAATGGCTAAAACAAAAAATGTTGCCCCACTGGAGCAAGGGAATGGTTTCCCAGTTTGTCAGAATGAATCTGTGGCCACCAGGATTCAGGCCATACGTGTGTTTCTTTATGATATACTTATTCTCCTTCAGTCCCTGTTCATGTCTAGCGTATATATGCCTTTAGATATTTCAACCTGTTTTGCATGTCATTTGCTGCTGTTCTCAGATTTTCTCTGTAGCTGCCCATGTTGTTTGTATGTGGTGTCTAGTGCATAACAAAATATGCAGTGACAAGAAAATAGCTGCTCATGTTGTTTGTATGTGGTGTCTAGTGCATAACAAAATATGCAGTGACAAGAAAATAATGTGTGGAGTAAACGTAGCCCTCCCTTACGCTTGCTAATCGTTGCCTTTCTTGTACCATGCAAGATTGTTATATTATTGGCTTCAGCAATCCCAGGTTGGCCTTAGACTTCCATCTTCCTTATCTCCTCCTGATAGACTGCTCATTCATTCATTCCACTTTTTTATGGCTAGCTTGTAAGTATGTTTTCTCTGTCCCTCTCCCTGTCTCTATTCCCCTCTCTATCTGTTTGTTCTTTCTTTGAGGAGCTTTACCTTATAGTCCCTCAGCAGATAGTCTGGAGTAGTAAAGGTAGGTAGGCTCTCTTCAGAGGTGAAACCATCATTTAGGCAGGCAGTGTTGTTATTCCCAAAACTACATTGTATGGAATGGGCTTGCTCCATTTACTCATTCTACCCTAAGCACATGCACATAGGCTTTGTTACTCCACTAAGAGAGATGCTTAGGACTTACCCTCCAGTTTATGTTAGAGAGTGCTGCTGTAGTATTAAGTCCAGTTCCCGAATGAAAGGAGACTTGATCATCAGATAGTTACTTGTCCTCTCCCTACACGGTCCTGTGGCACCTGAGCTGCAGGTGCACATAACAGGAAAACATTCAGCCCTAGTGGTAGTAGGCTGCTCTTCTCGTTTATCCGTTCTTGTTCTATGTTTAATGTAGTGTGCTCTCCCAGTTATTTTCTTCGGTATGCATGTCCTCTTCAAGGCTGTGTTTGGTTGTAAATATAACACGTGTATCATTCAGGAATTTTTGTGTTGTAATTAGCTACTCTTTTAGACTACTGAAGTGCACAGCATGTCTGCCAGTGTTGCAAAATACAGTGGCAAAATGTTCTAGATCCTAGGAAAGCTTTATAGGTAGGTATGAAGCATTATTTTGTGGGAATTTAACATGCATTACAGGTGCGTTGAATCCCAAGACCTTAAACACTAGGAGATTTTTTTAATGTGCTTTAACATTATACTACATCAGGTATAGTTTATTTGGTGATAAAGACCCCAGGTCACTCTTGTATGCTGCTACAGATGTGGGTTCAGGAATGAGCCCACAAATATGACAAAAGGATGTGTGCACAAGTAAGAGAGGAGAAAAATCTATGGGACTGTGGCACAAATAAATTCTGATAGTAGTATCTCCATCTGCAGAAAACTGGTTGCAAGATCCAACCAGGTAGACAAATGGGAGGTGGACAGTTAGCAGAGTAAAAGCACTTGGCTGCAAATGAGTAAGCCAAGGACTGTATAAATCACAGACTTAGTTATAACAGTAACAACAAAGGGTACAAACAGTGTAGCCTCCACAGGAATATGCTGGTTGTAGCACCACAGTGTCCATCCTTTCTTGACTGCAGACACCATGTACAGATAGTAGGCAGCACCCACGTAGACCAATAACAAAAACAGTATACAGACAGAGTTGATAGCACAGAGCTGGAACAATAAGAACATACAATACAGATTGTATAGACAGCCCCACTATGTAACTGCAGTAGTATTCTTAGCTGTGTATATAAGTATGTAATGGCTTGTTGTGGGATTAAACTGTCTAACAATGGAATAGATCTACATCGTTGTGCCAAATGACACCTTGACTGAAAAAGATGGCAGATGACAAAATGGCCAAAATAATTTTTATTTGGAGAATAAATGCCCCCAATTATAATTCTCTCCGCCTCAAGGAAAAGTGACCTCCCATCACAAAATATTTCAGCCTCTGTGTACATTCAGGTAAATTCCATTCAGATCAATAAGAACTTTCTCCTCTATAGAGTTTACCTTGTATAGTAATCTAATCAAAGCATGCATTGTAACTGAAAGAAAACTGACTTTAGTAAACATGTTTAGAGCCCTATAACCAGGAAATGCTTGAGCAAGAAAAAAAAGCTCAAGAGTTGACTAGAAGAATAAGGAATACTTTAAAACCATAGACTGGTGTTGGGAGATGTAGAGGATGAAGAAGAAGACCAGTAATACTGCAAAACATGTAAAATATGGCTCTGCAAGAAGTAACTGAGAAGGAATGGAATTTTGTTGACTGTGTCAAACCAGTGGCTGAATTGTAAAGCATATACCTACATCATTAATGGTTAGAAAGACACTGAAACGCTGAAGGCACTGAATATGTAACTATAAGAAAAAGAGCTTTTGTTTTTACTAATATTTATATAAAAAAAAATCCATAATATAAATTCATGTTATGTTGTAAAGCAATTTTTATAGCATGTTATGTTGTAAAGCAATTTTTATAGCATGCAGTAAGTGGTATTTTCAGAGTAAAGTGGAGGGAGTCTTATCAGTGACTGCTGCATATGTTAAAGATATTAAAGCAAGAATGTACTTTTTGTTAGTTGTACGGCATCAAAACTTTACAGTGTAACACTATTAGCAAGGCTAGATAGAAGCAAGTTAAAGTTAATATACTGTTGTGATCTTGGGTTGCTGGGGTTTGGGGTTGGAAAAGTGTTTTGATCACAACTCTTCTCGTATATGTCCCTTTAACTGTTTATTAATTATGGTCTACAACTCCAACTGCTAAAAAATATGCCTGAACTATGTATAAAACTAAAGGAAATAAAAAAGTTTTCATGGCCTGCATCTTACTGTCCATATCCAGAGTCAAAAGATTTCAACTTCCCAGGTTTTGTATTACATTTTGTTTAGTCTCTACCTACATGTCCTTGGTTGCCATAATAGAATCCATTTTAATCCATACACTTAAATATTTTATCTTATGTCCTCATGGATATGAAGAATGCTGAAATTTTTCAAGTGCGTGTTTTAGCTTAATTTTTTTAATATCCTGAAAATACTTGAAACTGTCTCAAAATATTGCATAGCACTGAAATGTCCCTTTTTGTGTGTATCATGTACATAGTAATATCATCTGAGTAAAACTAACTTTTCCTGTTTACTGCACCAGTTATATCCTTATTTTTTTGCCAGTGTCTTCAAGTGTAAAGCAAATAAATGGAATAATGACACCCCTGTCTAATTCCTCTGTATAAACTTAGCTTGCCAGAGAGAAACACTCCCATATTAATTCTTCCTTCCGAGTTTTCATACGTCGTCCTAATTAATGCTGTTCTAGTACTGAACACAAATGCCATTGTTTCCCTACTTATAAAATCCCATCCGACACTATAAAATACTTTCTCTACTTCAAAACCCCGAAAATAGTGGAGTTTTCTTGCATCGTGCTTCCTTCTGGATTATAATTGCTATATTAATATTGTTAAATGTTTGACTCTCCTCTGCAAAGCCGCATTGATCTATATCTATCAATTGTGGCAGCACATTTGCCATTCTCTTAGCTAGAATAGGGATAAGCAATTTGTAATCATGGTTTAGAGTTCAAATTGGTTTGTTTGAAGTTGTGTCTGAGTGGTCTTTACCCTTTTTGGGTTAAAGAGTCACCTTCTAAGATACTGGTACTGTCCCTCCATTTCACATATTGTTAATAAAATCCTTACAGATTATCGATTTCTTCCCTTCTAACTTCCAGACTTCCACAAGAATGCCATCTGTTCCTGGAGACTTCTCTGTTGATTGATTTATACATCACCATTTTTTGCCACATGCTTTCCTGTCTTAGCTATTCATTCTTGAGCCACATCTTCCTCTCACCTTGACATACTTAAGGCTTCCATAAATATTTCTGTTTGCACCTTTTCCTGGTTTCCCCATTCTTTTCCTTTTATACATATTTTAATAGAATTTCCAAAATATTTACAATACCTCTGTATGCCCTGTGGTTCATTTTCTTGTCATAGGTTCCCAAAGTTTGGCAACGACAACTTTCTACTTCATGGTGCCTAAGTAATTGTGTTGAGTTTTTATACTTTGGTATTATCAAAAAAAAAAAAAAAAAAAAATTTGCTCGCCAGCAACCTTTCCAGATTCATGCATATTCAAATACTCTCTTATTTTCCTTTGGCACACTGCAAGTCCTCCTCTTGATGTTCATCAGTAGATCATTGTTACAGTGGCCTAAGCTATATGAGGTTATATCATGCTCAGGATATGACAACTGGCTAACCTTCACATTTCACTCACACCCTAAACGATGAAAACTTGAAGAGAGTGGTATAAAGTCAGTGGTAAGGGTGCCAGATCTTCAGAACTTTCTTGCTATTGAAGTGCACACTTTGCTGCGGGCTTCAAGTAAGTCAGTCATCTAGCACTTCTCCTACCCAGCAGGGGAGTACCATCCACTTTACCAGTTTTTGTTAAGAAAAATCATTTCTATCATAAATTATTGCCAAGGTTTATGACTGGTGTTTTTCAGTAGTTGTCTCAAACATTTTACCTTAGAAATTTCATTTTTAATTACAACACCCTCTGGGTAAATACCTTTCTAAATTTCATTTTTTTTTTTTTTTGTGAGGAAAAACATTTTATTTTTTTTATTTAAAAAAAAAAATTAAAGCTAGGCGCTAGGATAAATGGATCCAATGATGTCTTTTCCATTCAGCCATTCCAAAAGACTTGAATCATGGAGTTCTGCCTCCTCTACTTATAATACAGTGCTTACTCCTAGCTACCTCAGATATCTTTTGCTGCATCCTGGGACTGCACTGCAGTTGTGAGCTCCATCTTTGGAACAGCTGTATCCTTTGAAGTGTACGTTTTTTGAGTTTTAATGAATATATTTTCCTCCTGTATCTTTTGTAGGCTGTTTTGGATGTTTTACTTAGGATTAGGTCAATGTTTGTAGGGATTCTTAAGTGGTCTAGGGGGGCCTAGGACACTGAACTGTTTAGGAAAGCATGCCTACACATCAGCGACGTGAGCACTGAGAGCATTACATTTTTTTGCTCATTTGACAAGACTTCAGCGCAGTGTTGTCTGTAAAGTGTCAAAGGTACTTAAGACACAACAGGCCTTTCAGGAACTTCTCCCCAAGGGTGTGATCTTGGTTCAAATGGACAATACGTCTGTGGTTTGACATCTGAACAAGCTGGGGAAACTTGGTCTTCTCCACTGTGTCAAGAAGCCATAAGAGTGTGGTAATGGGCGATCTCCACACATCAGCTTCTGATAACCCATATCCCAGGGAAGTCTAACACCTTAGCGGACAGTTGAACAGGAACATTTTTCTTCCTCATGAATGGTTTCTGAATCCAGAGGTAACAGCCTGGATCTTCTGGTGCAGAGGCCACCCCCTTTCTACAATCTGTTTGCTACCCAATCCAGCAGGAAGTGCAACAGTTTTTTATGTCCTGGTTCCCTCAATGGGGTAGTTACTAAGAGATGCTGCTTCTGTATACATACCTGCGTAGTCTTGCCATGATAAAATTTCTTCAGAAAGCTGCCCTTTGCAGACCGTCTGTGATCCTTATTGCTCCAATGTAGCCCAGGCAAGTCTGGCTTCCTTTCTTGTGGCTTCATTTTTTTATACCCTTTTTGCGTTCTTGACCCCATTTCAGGTTTAATATCTCATCCAGCGAGGATTCCCATGCCCAAGCTTCACTCTCTCAATCTAACCACATGGTTCCTGCATTTTCTAGGAGAGGCAGAGATCCCAGGTTCTCTGACAGAGTTGTTAATATTTAAACCCAGAAACCTTCTACATGGAAAATCTATGTTAGTAAATGGAGACATTTTACTACTAGGGCTTTGTCAAAGGGCTTGGATCCTTTCTCAGGCCATCTTAAGGCTCTTCTGGATTTTCTGGCTGACCTTTTTCTATCTGGATTGTTACTCTAGCAGCGAGGTTCAGGGATAGCTATTACAGATTTCCTTATTGGCAGAGGTAATATGCCAGTAACAGCTCAGAAGATTTCTAAGGCTTTCCTGAGAGGTATGTTTTTTATTAAGCCTTCCTGTTCATGTTGCATGTCATATCTGGCCTTCCCTTTGAGTTGTGTGCCACCATTGTCTTGAAGTTACTGTCTTGGAAGACCATTTTCCTGGTGGCTGTTACATCTGCTATTTGTATTTCAGAGCTGCAGGCTTTATCCTTAGTACTTTCATATTTGATTTTCCACAGGGATAGGGTTTCCCTTAGGACCGAGCCTTGTTTTTTTTGCCTAAGGCTGTGACAGAGTCTACTTTGAATCAGCTTTTTCATTTACCTCTGTTCTTCCCAAACTTCTGCAATAAAGGGGAATAATTGCTACATTGTGTAGATGTCCAAAGATAACTGAGATTTTATCTGGACAGGAGAAAGCCTTTTTTTTGCCTAAGTCTGTGGCAGAGTCTTACTTTGAATCAGCTTTTTCATTTAACTGTGTTCGTCCCAAACTTCTGCAATAAAGGGGAATAATTGCAACATTGTCTAGATGTCCAAAGATAACTGAGATTTTATCTGGACAGGACAAAACCTTCAAGGACTCGGAACAAATTTTTGTCTCTTTTTCTAAGACCTAGTTGGGTAAGTCATTTTCGAAAACAACCCTCTGCAAATTGCTGTCTAATTCCTTTTGAATTAAACCAAAAGGAAATGTAAAGCTATTGCTGACTAAACCTAACGCTCCTTCTACTAGAGCAGTAGCTATGTCTGCAACCTTTTTCTCCAAAGCTTCTATTGATATTTTTCCAGTGCTACTTGGATAATATTCAAACATTTGTACCCCATTTCAGATTAAATGTTCATTCAAGGTCTGAGGCCTCCTTGGGTTCCATTATTCTCTGGAATGCTTTTTCCTAAGGCCTTGCTGGGATGATACATGGCTGGGGACTGTGTCCCACAGGTTGAATCCATATGGAAAAGACAGCATCAGATATGAAAGTTATGTGATTACCTTAATGATAGATCTGTGTTTTCTGTTTTCGTCCGGTTAAAGTAACCCTTCCTCCTACCCCGCTCCTTCGGTTGTTTGGACTGAGTCAGCAGGTGACCAATCTGTAAGAGGGTTTTCACATTCCATTTTGGGGTCCTATTCAAGATCCTAGAGTGTTCATTTCCTTTATGTTTTATATCTGTGGGAGGGGCAAACTTGATCTTAGGTAGATAAGAGGGAGCAAATTATTATGGGTAGAGGAGATGGAGCTCCACTGTTAGTCTTTTGGATTGGCCAGCCTCATTTATTTATTTATTTATTGCATTTGTTCACCGGGAAAGTCTACTGGGCCTAAAAGAGCCCATTTTCAGTGGAGGCCCGGGGAGAAAAGCTCCATATTAATTACATACAATGCCATGTTGACACACAAAACAAAGTATGTCAAGAAGTCTTAGTACAATCAGTGGAATAATAGAATACTTTCAAGTAACACCTAAATAGAATACTTTCATCTAACACCTACGGATCATTGTAAATACAGAATTTAATTATTTATTTATTTATTTTTTTAAGTTAGCTTCAGGGTGAGAGTAGATGGAAATAGATAGGATGAGAGTAGGAGACAGGCTACAGGAGGGAAAAGTCAAGCCAGAGCGACAGTAGAAGGAGTAGGTATATTAGAGAAGAGGGGAAGAAAAGCAATAATTAAAAGAAGTCAGGTTCTGAGGTTCTTTGTTGGGGTGCAGTTGCATAGCTTACTCATATCTGAAAACCCATTGGTTGAACCAGATGGAAACAGACAACACAGATTTATTGTTATAATAATTACATAACTTTTTTCCACAGGGATAGGGTTTCCTTTAGGACCGAGCCTTGTTTTTTGCCTAAGGCTGTGGCAGAGTCTACTTTGAATCAGCTTTTTCATTTACCTTTGTTCTTCCCAAACTTCTGCAATAAAGGGGAATAATTGCTACATTGTGTAGATGTCCAAAGATAACTGAGATTTGGTGGTTGTCATTATACATTTATCTCAAAACTTGCTTTTTTTTCAGTCAGGTTGTACCACTGACTGTACAAGGCTTTGCTACTTGCCTTTCCATCTCTCTGGTGTTGCATCATGAGAAGCCCCTGAGGATGGGCATGTCCTCTGCAGCTGTTAAGCTGTCCTTATCAGACAAGGGACAGCCACACTTCTCACTGTTAAATGAGAGAGTGGAAAAGGCTCTACCACAAAGCTGCCTTGAGCAACATGATTCCTGGGGAAGGGACAAGTCTATGGAGTCTGTCTTTCTCTGTGGCATTTCCTGAGAAAAGAAAACATAAATGTAGACATTTCCTCCTTTTTCACATAGGTAAGAGTGGTTGGGTTTTGCTAAGGGTTTATTTCAAGCCTTTCAAGCTTTGCATTGTCAGTCTTCCCTGAATCATAAAAGAAAAAGGTTTTCCTATCTCTCAGATTCAGATTCTCAGTTCAAGGGACAAGAATTAGATTTTGATTGTGTTTCTCATATTTGTATGCACATGAGGGAAAAATCTGATTCTGAGGAAACTTTTTCTTCAGATTCCCTCCTGAAGAGTTTTTTTTTTCCTGATACTGTTCCCAGAATGAATGAGCTATTTTAGTGGGAACAAAAAGAAAAAACAGAATCCCAATAAAGACATTATAGTTTTTTGTGATTTAAAAAAGTGAGACCACCAAAAATCATTTCAAAACTTTTCCCAACTTTAATGTGACCTATAACCTGTACAGTTCAGTTGAAAAACAAAATTGTTAGGGGAAAAATATAAAAAAGTAAAAAACATACAATATGCTGTTTGCATAAATGTGCACACCTTTAAACTAATATTTTGTTGTGTGTGCACATCCTTAAACTGATACTTTGTTGAAGTACCTTTTAATTTAATTACAGCATTTGGTCTTCTTGGGTACACACCTGCCATCAATTAAAGAGACTCTGATTAACCCCAAATAAAGTTAAGCTGTCCTAGTAGGATTTTCCCGACATTTACTCAAGTGCCTGCTACAGCAAAAGCCATGGTTCACAGAGAGCTTACAAAGCATCAAAGGGATCTCATTGTTGAAAGGTATCAATCAGGAGAAGGGTAGAAAAAAAATTCCATAGCATTGGATATACCATGGGACACAGTGAAGACAGTCATCAAAAAGTGGAGAAAATGTGGAACAACAGTGATGTTACAAAGAACTGGCTGTCCCTCCAAAATTGATGAAAAGAGATGGAAACTGGTCAGGGAGGCTGCCAAGAAACCTACAGCAACACTGAAGGAGCTGCAGGAATTTCTGGCAAGTACTGGTTGTGAGCTACATGTGACAACAATCACCCGTATTCTCCATATGTCTGGACTATGGGGTAGGGTTTTCAAGACGGAAGCCTTTTCTTGCATAGAAAACCATCCAGGCCTGGCTAAAATTTGCCAAACAATACATCAAGTCTCCCAAAAGCATGTGGGAAAATGGGTTATGGTCTGATGAGACCAAGGTTGAACTTTCTGGCCACAATTCCAAAAGGTACGTTTGGCACAAAAATAACAGTTTGCATCACCTGAAGAACACCATCCCCATGGTGAAGCATGGTGGTGGCAGTATCGTGCTAAGGGGTTGCTTTTCTTCAGCTGGAACTGGGGCTTTAGTCAAGATGGAGGGAATTCTGAACAGTTCCAAATACCAGTCACTTTTGCCCCAAAATCTTCAGGCGTGTGCTAGAAAGCTGAAGATGAAGAGGAATTTCACCTTCCAACACGACAATGACCATACTGAATGATGCATACATCCAAATCAACAAAAGAATGGCTTCACCAGAAGAAAATTAAAGTTTTGGAATGGTCCAGACAGAGCCCAGACCTAAATCCAATAGAAAATCTGTGGGTGACCTAAAGAGGGCTGTGCACAAGAAAGACCCTCGGAATCTGACAGATTTGGAGTGTTTTTGCAAGGAAGAGTCTGCAAATATTGCCAAGTGAAGATGTGCCACGCTGATAGGCTCTTACCTAAGAAGACTGAATACTGTAATTAAATCAAAAGGTGCTTCAACAAAGTATTAGTTTAAGGGTGTGCAGACACAACAAGTATTAGTTTAAGGGTGTACACACTTACGCAACCAACATATTGTACATTTTTTATTTGTTATATTTTTCCCCTAACAGATTTATTTGTTTTTCAAGTAAATTGTACAGGTTATAGGTCACATTAAAGGTGGTAGTAAATGTTTTGAAATGATTTATTGTGGTCTCATTGTTTTATATCACAAAAACCTGCATTTTAACAGGGGTGTGTAAACTTTTTATTTCCAATGTATATAAGGATCTTCAGACTAGCAGATTTTTTTTCCAAACCCTAGATCAGAGCCTGCAGTGATTTCTGTCAAAACCATCTTCTGCCAAACATCTCCCCTAATAACTTGTGAATCATTTCCACTACCCATTCTTTAAATCCTTCCATTTTAACAAATAAGTTGGAAAGTGCTAGTGTCATATTTTAACTTTGCTGCCTTGCATCTTTATCTTAGTCCTTATTTGTGCATGATCTGAAATAGTTATTGGATGTGTTTTAAAGCTTTTCATTAAATACTCATGCTCCTGTAAAATACAATTTTTTCCAGTCTTGCCTAGTTGTACTTGAGGGAATAATGTGCAAATTCTGATTTTTCTGCTAGTAAATAAGTATTTTCCATTCCAAATATTCTGATTTGTTACTTCAGAATCTACCCTCTTGTTATATTTTCCCTTCTATGTCCCACTGATACATCCTGTGTATGGCAAATCAGGTTCCATTCCCCACCCATAAATATTACCTGCTGAAAGCTAATTAGTTCTCCTAAATGTCTCGTAAACACCATAATAGCAGTTTTAGGTAGAACATAAATGCATGCCAATGTAATCCTCCTTCCCTGGCAATAACCACCTTATTACCACAAATCTACCATTGTTGTCTTTCTTTTCTTCTGTCACTGATGGAGCCCATCTCACAGTCAGTATTATTATCCGCCTTTTCCTTTGTCCCTGATACGCTGCTGAATATCCATTCTGAAGTCGTTACTTTGCCAAAGTCACATGCTCATTTCTATCAAAATGTATTTTCTGTAACATTGCTGTTTGCACTCTACACTTATTGTAATTTAAAACTTGTTGCTTTTTATGTAGCAGCAATGTTATTGATATTCCATGATATAACAAGGCAGTCGTTCGGATATGAATTAATTACTTTTACATGTATGGTTCCAACTTGAAAATTACATGCATACACTAACACCGGGAAGGCTGATCTGGTATGTATTTGCTGATTTTCATCTCTTTTTGAACTCTTGTTGCATTTTCCCAGACTTTTTATTTCAATAAAAATGCTGACAAAATAAAAAACAAAATGTTTTCAACTCACAGCAAACACTCCACAACTGTATTAACTTTCCAGAAAGGCAAGGTGTACCCTCCATATAGCAGTGGTTACCCAAACAGGCATCTCCACCCATAGACTTTACCTATTCTAAAGTTAGGTTTAATCACGCTGAAAGTATACTCTATAGTCTGTGTCCCTTGTGCAAAAATACCACGTATCCCTATTCTTGTACTATTTCTAAGTCCTTCCCAGGTTTGAGAAACAGTTTGGTTTTAATTAACTTGTGTTTCGCCTTAAGAAATAGTGCAGTGCCTACCATTAATTGAATAAACAGAATCATGCAGTGTTTATATTTAATACATCCACGTGCAGAGGCGTTCATACCTCTCATTATCAAGCGTTCATTTTTCATTAAGACACTTGCCAGTTCTTCTTTAAATACTATTTGGGATGTTTCTTATTCAAATGCTTTACACCACATTGTTCACTCATTTCCTGATTAATTGCCTGTACCTGTAGACATATTTTCTGCAACTGCTAGCACTTGTTGATATGTTGATGGAAAGAAAAAAAAACAGCTAATAGCGTTAGTAGTGCAAGAAGCAGCTTTCAAATAAGAGATGAACAAGGTTGTTCTTTCCATTTTTCTAGCCTATTTATGTAGAAAAAGCTCCCTTGTCTGCAATGCAAATTGAGAACATAGTCTGCACTTCACCTGCATAAAAGTGGGAAATTATTTTAATTAATACACACATATGCTTAGTGTAATTTTACATCTACCCCAGCAGCCCAAGATCACAACACTGTATTATTTATATTCATCTTATCTTCTTGCAGTTTATTCCCTGTATACATTACAAGAAAAATAACTTTTCTTTCTTTAATAACACTAGTATAAACAGAAGTCACTGATGAGACTCCACCCCCATTTCGCATTTGAAATATCTCTGTGTACTCTAAAGAACTACTGTACAATATAAGGTGCATTTTACTTTAAGACATTTATTAGTCACATTTTATTAAGATCAAAAGCTTTTTTTACTTAGTTGTATCTTCATTCTCTTGGTGTAGAGTCTTCCCACCAATTTAACGCAGTCAAACTTACATCATTTTAGACACTGCTTGCAGAAGCATAGTTCTCATGTCCAAATAATATTTTATGGAAATAACACTTTAGAATCCATCCATTTTATTTCCTACTTTCACATTATTGCTGGTTTTCTTCCTCATCATCTTGACCACCCAGGGCTCTTGCTCGAATCCAGGATACTCCTGATGTTTCTAGTTAGCTCCTGGGCTTCTTTTCTGTTGCCCAATCATTTTCCTTTGAACAATGGAAAACGATTCACTGACATATTTTCTAAATGGATTTTGTTGTTGTCAGAACAATGAGAACCAGTGTCCTCTTCAGCATACTGACTCATGCTTTGCTGGGTAAACTTTATTTATTTTCTCCTTAGCCTGATCCACCAAAATTGACTTTGCTTCTCCAAGAAAAAATATTCTAAAAACAACTTGATTTAGCAGGTTGAATGTCACACATACTTCTCAACATCTTATTGCAGGGATAGACTTAATTCTCTTCTGCCTGGTGTACATTTTCCCTGATTTTTAATAGTTTCCCTTCTGCCACAAATGTGTCTTGATGTCTTTCTGCTGATATGACTATGTATTTAGTACTGTAGGTCTTGGCTTCTTTCCAATGGCCAGAATTGGAACATGCACATGGTGTGCTTTCTCAATTAACAAATGCTGCAATGGAATATCAGTCCATCTGCTTATCTGTACATTTATAAAATTAATATAGTCTGTTTCTTTCAGTTTCTCTGGTATAAAGAAAAACCTCAGGTTTTCTCTGTGTTTTCTAACACTACTATTTTTTAAACAGTTCCTCTTGAGAAGCCTCCTTTTAGGTCAACCTTTCCTTCATTTCATTCTCTGATATGTGAATTTTTATCAGTTAATCTGAATATCTACTTAGAATTTCTATACTTCCAGCCTTTTGTCATTTGCCTTTAAAATCAGTGAGAAGCTGAGGAATGTATAAACATCTCTGAATGCATTTGATGTGTTTTTTTTTCTTCTAAATTACTGTAAACCATCTCTTGTACAAAAGCTGAAAACTGAACTGATTTACATTGAACAGACTCTTCCCAAATACATTTTTCTCCTTTTCTTGTTGATTTTCTGTTATTCTCCAAATTTTGTCTTTGTTGACATCCAGGCAGTATGGAGACTAGCCAGTAACTGAATTTTCTCTATTTTTAAGCTTTTGCTGGCTTTTTTTACAACTCTTTTCTTTTTCACACTGTGAGAACTTTATTTAACCTGTTCTTCAGAAAGCAGTCATCTTGGAATCCCCAAATGCTTGATGTAATTTGATTAAGAAACCTTGCAATAAGACTGTAATAAAAGATAAACATTTTGACTTTGTCAGCACTAGGATGAAATTCTTTTTTTAACACCTTTATTAAATTACCATGCAAGATATAGGAAGATATACATTAATATTAAAGAAAACAAGCCATGTTAACATTTTTCCATTTGCATACACTATAAATCACATGTCATTTCTTTCTTTATAGCTACCATCAGCCCAATATTATATAAATTGCTCAATTCCCTCCTTCCCTTAAACCTCACTCCTCCTTGTGAACAATATTCTGCATGTATTGTTCCCACAGTTTCCATTTATTTCTATGTAATTTGTTCTTTCCCTTTTTTAGGATTCATTTTCCATTTCTTTTATCTTTTATGCTGTTTAATACTTCATGTACAGTTAGTTTAGACTTTGACTTCCATTTTCTAGTAATTGTTTTTTTGGCAGCCAACAGAGCTAAACTTAACAAGGCCTAACTATGTCTAGGTAATGGATATCTTGTGTCCCAGCTCTAAAGAATATTGCCTTAGTTATAGCCATTTGCCTCGCCCAGTATTTCTGACAAAAGTACTCTGTAGGGAATGTTTAAAATCTGCCAACTCATTAAACTCCCAAAAGCAAATGTTTCCAGTTATCTCTTTTCTCCATCACACCTCCATTTACTGACTTCTGAGGAAAAATTATTTGAAGTCTGCTAGGTGTGAAAAATATCTGTGCATAGATTTCCGAGAAAAATCCAAAGCCCTCTACTTTATTGCATACGTGTGAGTCATAGTTGTGTCCTCCCATTGTTCCCTTGTAAAATGCTTTTCTGGTCCCTCTGCCCAGTGTTTTCTGACTTTCTGTGATTGATTCTTATAGCTAACGTACAGTATTTTATATGTCCTACTAATTATCCCTTTTTTAACAGCAGTTCTGTTCTAGGTTCAACTAAAACCTCTACCAGAGCAGGTTTTTCACTTAGGATTCCCCATCCCTTTCTATTTGTCTGTACTCTGATATCATTCCAGTGTAGGGAAGGTAGTCTAGCCTGCAGTCTGAACATTGTCTTGACCTCCTCCAACTCTCTTACTTCTCCCTTTCTAGTTATTTGCTCCCAATACTTTGGTTCCTTTGCCAGTTTTCTCCAGTAAATTCCAGCCCCCTGTTGCCTATTTTCTGAACTCCTTTTTGGAGTCATCACTATTGGCAAAATCTCCTTTCCTCCATTCTCATGTTGGCTTAGTTCTTGGAATACTTTCTGCTTCTTTATGAATATATTATGGTTATTATTCTCCTTAATGATCTGCATCCAAAAATCTCACTAACTCCTTATTTCTTAACCTTCCTCCCTGCTTCATCATTATCCCCTTCCATTTTGAATTGTAACCTTCTACTTGTATTATGTTTAAGAGCCCTAACTCTGTAGATCTAAAATATCATTATTGTTCTGTTAATGTTGTCAAATATGTGCATCCTCTCCCCAAAAAAAAAAAGAAACACATTGATCCATATCTATCAATTTTGGCAACACTTTTGTCATTCTTTTAACTAGTATAGACATGAACACTTTATAATCATGGTTTAAAACTTAAATGGCTTTATATGAAGCTGGATCTGATGAGTCTTTACCATATTTGGGTAATACACCTGCCTCAGTTTTCTTCCAATATGTTGGTGATTCCCCCCCTTTTAAAATTTTGTTAAACATACTCTTCCAGCTCTTTATCACTTTCATCCCTTCTAACTTCCAAACCTACACAGGAATACCATCTATTCATGGAGATCTTCCTGCAGATTAATTATATATCACCATTTTTATCTCAGCTCCTCCAGTCTTAACTACCAGTTGTTGTCTTGTCTACCTCTAAACTTGACATAATTATTCCATAAATATTTCTGTTTGGGCTCTTTCTTGATTTCAGATTTCTCTGCTTTACAAAAAATTTCATAAAATTTCCAAAATATGTCTAATACTTCCATAAGATCTGTAGTTATTTTCTTGTTATAGGCTACTTAAGTTTGGTGACAGCCCTTTCTACTTTTGGTTACCTAAATCATTGTGCCAAAAGATTTTGTGCTCTGGAGTTACCAAAAAATAGTTATTTAACCGTATTTTTTCTAATCTCATACATATTATCCAAATACTCCTAGTTGCGCTGCTTGTTTTCTGAGATTCCCCTTATTCTGCCTTACTTTAACGTTCGTTAGCCCCACTAGGAAGAAAGTCTTCTGCAATCTAAATAGTTAGGAAAACTGGTTCTCTGTCACTGGCTTAAACTTATTTGTTATTTATTAATTTCTCCTTTGTTTTCTATGCTGTGCTTAGCTGGAGAAAGGGCAATGTTCATTGTTTTTTGACTTTTGCAGTAGTAATAACTTTTGGGATGTGTCACTTGTAGACCATTTATCCCATCCCTTTCCTGGATGGGCAGAGCCCCTAACACCTAATAGGTCTGTATGCCTGTTGTGTGAGAAAGATGTCTGCCTGTGCCATCTTTTATTCTTTCTTGCAACAGTAAGAGTCATTATTTAATGTGAATACTAAGCTTCTTCTATCCATCAGTTCATCCTCACTTCCAGAGTAGGGGGGAAATCTTTTATTCCTTCTTTCTTTTGCTTGTTTAAAAACGTGTTTTTTTTTTTTTTTTTTTTTCTTTTGGGCATTAGAAATTTCAGGTTCAAAAGTTAACAGGTACATTTCTTGTAGAAAGCAAATTCCTTATAAAGACATTCACATTCAGTGCAGGTTTTGTTTTAGCGGAGGAGCACAAAATCATATATTGTCGTCATTGGGCTGGGTTCAACCCGAAAGACCATCAGGTAGAGAACAGAATCTTTCCAGGACTGTGTGAAGCAGAAAAGATTGTGTGCCTTGTTGGGTGCTACCCTGGCACCATCTAAATCATCCTCAAATACCCTCACTTGAGTAAAAAGAAGTGCTCACGAGAAATGTATCCTCAGAGGATGACAACTTACCACTCTATCACAAGGCCTCCTTGTGTTTGAGTTCCAGTGATACACCTGTGCAGCCCCTGACTAACAGCTGCTTGGACCGAGACCTCTGTCACTGCCTCTCAGGAGACATGCTGACCTATCTTGAAGGAAAGCATGTCCTCTCAAGCCAGAGTTCTTCAGCAGTCAGTCAGTCCAGATGCCTCTTCATGGACATCTGGCTCCGACACAAGTATTGTGATAACCTAACTTGAGGATAGAATATCCTTTTTTTTGTAAAAAGTATGTCCACAGTCCAGACGTTGAAGCCCTCAGCATGTGCCTGTATGCATAGTTGTCTAAGGTGGCCACTATACCCAAAAGCACACACAGACATTGGATGTTTGCTGTCTTGCCTTGCCATGAGCTGGGGGGTCCTCCACACCCCCGATATCTTAGGACGTTGTGATTCTTCTTAAGAACCTGCAGCAACCATCAGTATCTAGGTTCACAAACTGAAAGAGGAAAAAAGAATCACCCCACCTCCCACTACCCATGGAATTTGAATATTTTGAATGCAAGACTGGCAAAGTAGCTTTTGCGTACCAGATAACTTGTCCTCTGTCTTGCATGTCTGACATTAAGGACGCCTTATCCTCTGCCTCCTCAGAACAAGATTTCTTCTTTGGAGGCACGCACAATAAAATGAACACTTTCCCCAGGTGAGAAGCTAAGGATTACTGTGATTGTAAGAAAATGTATAGACAGCTTCTGTGTTTACCAGCATTAAATCCTTTAGCTATTTCTCCAGTGATTGCAGCCATGAGAGATGCATTTACCTGTGCATCTTTGCAGCCAGATTGCTAACCAAATTTAGGTTGTCTATATATATATATATATATATATATATATATATATATATATATATATATATATATATATTTATTTATTTATTATTATTTTTTTTTCTTGTAAATATTTAAATAAGAACCCAATATCTGGTCCAGCTCTGATGTCCATGCATTCAAACAAGAGCTCTATTTGGGGCTCCAGCCAAGAAATGTATTCCTAGTGAAAGAGACAGCAGAGTACTTGACCTGTTCAGGGCTGTGAGCTGCCAAGTTCACATGTTAAAGTTCCAAAGAACCATCTTATCACAAATTAAGGCCAAGGAAACTGATGGTAAGACTGAGTGATAAAGTGCTAGATATATGTAACCTCTCATTTCAGGTTGACCGCACTTATCACATAGCTGTAGTGCAGTGGCTGCATCATGCAAGGTCGCAACAATGAGATCAGTCATTAGATGACCTGCCTGGCTTGAGGAAACTGCCCTTGCCAAATTATTTGTAAGCACAACTATTCAGTACCCCATTAAAGAAGACGCTGCTGCTTGGACTCCAAGATAAGCATCTGTTTCACAGGATGGATAAAAAGAAGACAATGCAGTCAATGAAGCAACTCTTTCACCCCCTCTGCCCACCCTCCACATACAGAAGAACTTATCCCACCAAAGCTTGGCCTTTAACTCAAGAGAACACAGTGATAAATAACCAAAGGGGAAGAAATGTGAATGAAAATGGCTGAATGTTCAAAACTGGATGCCTAGAGGCCCTCAGGGCTGGGACAGTGCAATCAAACAGTTGTGACTTGATGGAATTATTTTCTTCTCCACCTCTCAAATTCCATAACAACCATCCCTTCTGTCTGTCCCAAAATATCTATACTAAAAAATAGGAGGGCTGCCTAGGGCGATTTCTAGAGTAATGGGAGAAAAATCACTCAAGATTCTTAAGTGTTAAAATATTTTAAAGCAAACTTGCTGGCTCTGTTTCATAAAAATACCAAGGATCTCAGACATTACCCTTTTTCAAAGAGAAAAAGATACCTAATCAAACCCATTCTACTGGACCTTATAAATCAAGAAGCTGTAGAGAAAGTGCCAGAGCATGAAGAGGGCAGCAGATTTTACTCAGGACTGTTTCTTGTCCCAAATAAAGATGGACCTTGTGGCCAAACAAGTTTTCTCTGGTATCAGACTGCAGAATGTTAACTTTGCAGATCTTACTGCTGCTTCTTTTCCGTCAAGCTTTCATAACAGCCCTAGACATAAACAGTGTTTACTTCCACATACTCATAGCCATAACAGGTAGGCAGTTCCTTAGATTCAAAGCAGGGTTGCTCATTGCCAATTTACTTACCTACCCTTTGGTTATCTACTGTACCCAAGGTGTTTACTAAATACCTAGCTGCAGTAATTGCCTACTGCAATATCAAGGGCATTAACGTTTATCTGTAGCTGGATGAAGTCTTTATTCAGGCTCCATCCATAGCATGGAAGTAAACAACTCTGCAGTCCACCCTGATCTGCTTCCAGTCTTGGGAACTCTGTCTAAACTTTCTAGAAACCCAACCAGTACCCTCCCATCAAAGGTTTACCTAGGAGTCTGTGAATTACAATGCTTCAGCTAACCAATTTCCGAAAGATGGATGCCAAAAAAACGTGAGCACACCATGTGGGGGGGGGGGGATTCTGCCTCCAAGCACCCCTAAGTTATATATACTAACTCGATGTTCTCATCACAATAGAGAAAAGGTGGAAAAACCCCAGAAAAGTACTCTACCAACGTGCACAATGCAACACATTGTGGTGGAACTCGCTGCAACATTTAATTTTCAAAATAAAAATTACTCATTGCAACACTCATGTTCCACAGGGCTCCAACAAGTTCAGTTTTTGTAAGCCCGTCTGGGCTTGGGTAGTCAGGGGGCATGTCTTCCCTTTGAAAAGGTAAATTTCCCGACCGTTTGAGTGACATAGAGCAGCAAACTGACTACAGCCAGAGAATTCCATAGGACATGGCTGACCCCCCCCTCCCCTTTTGCAAAATTTTACACGAGAAAACTTAGTGTTACCTGAAAAGTAGATAGTAGCAATATGCCCATGTACTGAAGTTTCCCATTCCTGTGCTGCCATGTGCCAAAAAGGAGATGATGTGATGGATGCAACAAATGAAACTGAATCAGCTGTTCCCATTCAGGTTAAGGCTCAGACACTCATACAGTCAGCACAGACTCCTTGGATGTGGCTGGGGTAGCCTACTTAGGGGAGCTGTGGATTCCAGGCACGTGGAACAAAACTCAGAGGAAAAGGCTTATCAGTGTTAAGGAGATTGTGGTTGTAGTCCTAGTCAGTGAAGCTTTCAAACAACTCTCATAGCCAGAGACCCCCTGTGTGTCCTCATGGGCAGAACTACAGTGATGTGATACATCAACAAGCAAGGAGTAACCTTCTCTTACCTCTTGTGAAGGCTAGCAGTGGAGACATGCTACTTAGTCCAGGAGTTCAGCTTTAACATCAGAGCATGTTACTTCCATTCTCTGGAGAATTCCCTGGCTTACCATTTTAGCAAAACAGAAGCAGAACCTCACAAGTGGATGCAGAATAGGGATGTATTTCTGGATTTGTTTCACAGGTGAAGTGTGCCAGGAACAGATCTTTTTGATTTTCCAGAAGGCAAGCAATGAATAAAACTTTGCACTAGGGTACCAACCATTAAGGCTTGGGCAACAGATGCCTTTTCAGTAAGTTGGGCAGATCTGTTTCTCAACCTTTCTGACTATCTCTTCTCCTTAAGGTAATACTGAAGAGGAAGATAAGTCATAATTGCTACTCGCATAACTGTTTTGACAGAGACATTTCTTCTCACTCCTACTGGGCATGGTAAGGATATAGTCTGCTTACTCATCGTGTGGTCCTCTTGACCCAATACAGGAGTTCATTTATTCATCCTAACCTGAAAGGTCCATCTGACAGCTTGGATGATCTAGCACTTATCCTATTTAGGCTGGTTTTCCAAGAGCATGCTTGCTATGCTAAAAGTAAGGTAGTCACACCTAGTAAAATGAAAAGCATACACTAAACAAATACTGCAGAAGATTATCTCTGAATATTTAATTGCACATCAGACTGTGACATCCAGCATGAAAGATGACATGGCATCAGATAAAACTCTAGCATCTACAGCCTGACAGACCATATTTTCTCAGACATGGAACAAGGTATGATAACTGGCACAATCTTTCTTGACTTCAGAAGGGTCTTTGATATAGTGGTCTGCTCCATGCTACTTCACAGATTAGATGGTATTGGGTTCTGTTGTAATGTTTGCAGCCTTTTTGTAAAGCTGCCTTACTGACACAACTTTCAGATTTCTTCATTATCGACCTTACCTGGGATCTCACTCAGACTTATTGCATCCTTTATACTGATGACATAAAAACCCTACCACTCTTGACAACATTTACTGTAGTAAGATGACCATAAGTGCGTATAGAATTTGCTTCATAACAACAAATTAGCTGTCACTGCTGGAAAAGGCACAGTCAGTCGGTACTCTACTGAAACACTGAAATACACATCCTATTCTTATTAATCACCCCTCAGGAAAACACCTTCTTTGGACCAAGGAACAAAAATACCCATGCATCATCCTTAACCCTTACATCTCTTTTCACTTCTACACTGGCTCCCAAGTTAATAAATTTCTAACCCAACTAAAGCAATCCTGCAGTATTTCAGACTTGTTCACTATAGAATCTAGGTGTTCTGTTGTTATAAAGCACTCCTCTCCAGATTTGAATATGGACTTCCTTTTATTTCCTTGTGTTCTGCTCAGAACCTCTTTAATTCAGTCTGCAGAAAACAAAATCATCATGGACCTTGTAAATAAGGAAACAGATTAGCTCCACATCCCTGATCCGACACAGGTTGGTTTTGTCAAAGGCAGGTCATGCGTGTTAAACCTGGTGGATTTCTTCAAAAACATCACTAGAGCCATAGACGAAGGCAAATCAGTGCATCCAGCCTACCTTCACTTAGCCAAGGCCATCGACACAATCCCACATTCAAGCATCATTAATAAACTCTCGCAGCTGAATATCAACCCTTATGTCATCAGGTGTGTTGGTAACTGGCTCACTGACAGATCACAATCAAAGTTGAGGACTTTACCTCAACCAGCAGACTTGTCACCAGTGGGGGTCCACAGGAGTCAGTGCTGGGCTGCCTATTGTTTGGAATATATGTCTTAGAAGTTAAAGCCAAAACAGAGGGGCTGTAGCTGACTGAGTTTGCTGATGACTGTAAATTAGGTGTAATCATTGAATCCCCAAATGATGTCAGTATACTTCAAAAGGGACTTACACAAACCAGTGATTGGTGCCAAAGCCACGGACTCGATGCATTTTTTTAGCACTGAGTTTTATCATCCCCCTCAGTAAAACAATATCCCTGCAGACTGTCATATAATTAATAATACTCTAACTCAGTAGTGAGAGAGATTTGGGAACGCAAGTTGACTGTAGCCTAAACTTTGACCACCATTTGTCTACTGTGGTAAGGACGGCATTCTACGTCACACACCTCATTAGCAAAGAATTGCCTCAGGAGAGAAAGAGGTCATAACTTCCCTGTGCTCGACCCATATTAGACCAGTAATTGAGTACAATGTTCCCTTTGATATGTGCCTTACCAGGCACCTGCAGCAACTTGAGAGACGTTCGAGATTTCTAACCATGAAAATTCAGGGTCTCCAGCACATGTCGTACATTGACAGACTGAAGTCACTGTCACTGTACTCGATTGCATACAAACTACTTGGAGTAGGCTTGTGCCTGGCCTACAGAGCAATCTTGGAGCCAAACCTAATGGAAATGCTGCACATCCGCATGTCATATGGGACAAGGATCACCCTCTCCAGGGACCTTACCTTGCCTGTGACATAAATAGGTCCTGCGGGAGAGACAGATATGTCTCTCAGAGGTTGTCATTCCTCTGAAATAGGCTACCAATTCACATCAAACGGAACCCCTCTATGAACCTGTTTAAGTGTAGCCTGGATGACTGGATGGGAAACCATAAATTCCCGCTGGGGATTTCACCTATGACCCTCCTAGGTATGGGCAGTCATTCCTAACCAAGATCTCTAGTTTAAGCAAGATCATGGGTTTCTCTAGCATTATATTGGGTACACATGGCTAGGCTTGTAAAGACCTTCAGATCAATAGCCTAGTAACCACTTATGAACCTATAGGCTGAGCCCTTTTTGAAGGGAGCTATATAAACTGCCAGAGTGACTAAAAATCTTCAGTACTTTCTTGCCTCCACATGCGTATACAATGCTGAGGTTTCTCAGGAGCAGCAGTTGGCCAGAGGCTTCTGAAAGATAAGACCTCTGGGGAACCTTTCCACACTTATAATACACTTGCAGTCATAAATCATAAAATCAAGTGTGAAAGGTTTTCCTAAGGGTCTTATCCGTTTAACAGGAATACCTCTTTGGTGAACCCTTCCACACTTGAATTTATGATTTATGAATATCATATATATAAATATTATTCCTCTTCCCTGTCAGAATTGCAGTATGTCACGTTAAGAATACTGGCTTTTCAGTAACGTTCGCAGACTGTTCTCAATTACTATTGTTTTCTGTGCATTGCCTATCAGTTTAAGCTTTGGGCTTATTTAATAGTTTTTAAACTTAATTTGGTGATTTTTGTCAGTGGAAAAGTGTGTTTTAAGGGCAGTAACTGTATATTAAACCACACAACTAAACTAACAAAACAAAAAGCCACAAAGATGGATGAATCAACCTGATGGCACGAAAATAAAAAAAAAATTATAACACACTAGTGTCTCAACTTACAATAGCCTTCAAGGATGCTGAATACTTATGTACACTTTGTGACAACTTGATTCATTTTTTAACGGGCAGTTCACTTCAGGGGAAGTATTGCTGTCTTTTACAGGGGGTTGCTCCATGATGCTTGTGTAATTTTTGTGTTGAGGAAATGAAACCTTTTTTTAAAGGGTTGTATACTACATTTGTGCTTTAAGTGACAACTTAACTTACCTTCTGACAACTTCCTCCAGCATAACTTACCAGCAATCAGGCTTCTTCCTTGGCTTAGAGTATGGATACTTATCCAGGTACCCCAGTCTTGCTGTTCCTTCTTCCAGTGTACCTGAAAAGAAAAAAAGCAGTTGAAGTACGAACCCTTGCCTTCAGAGCAGGCTCAATCAATGCCTCAGCCGATGGCAGGTGACTCTGTAGTGGCTGTTACTGGCTTCAAAGACCAGTTACCGGTTTCATTGAATCTCTCTGGTGTAATCCTACTGATCACTATGGACCCTTGATCAGATATGTCCTCTTCACCTTTTTCAGTGTCTAATGTGAGCTTGGGAGAACCATCCTTTTTAGGTGTGGGATACATCCTTGGAGGGTCCTCCCGGGTTGGCCGTGAAAAAGACCTCTTGCTCGCAATGATATGCCTTCCCCTTCTCTGTCTTCCTCCAAGAATATTACTAGGAAAAGGAAACTGAAAGTAATCATTCTGATAACAGAGATCATTTCTGTGTGTGGAAGTGATGTTGTTACCACAGCCAGCAGTTTGTTGCAAACTGTTAATAGTGGGTACTAAGTACCTCTTTCTATGCTCTTACCATAGCCAGCAGTTTGTTGCAAACTGTTAATAGTGGATACTAAGTGCCTCCTTCTATTCTTTATTTCTTCACTTTCAGTGATGAGGATGTTCTTTCATATAATTCTGACATGGGCAGATTCAAAGTTATATCATCTGAGGGTTCTGCAGCCCGAGACACTCTGTTTATATAATGTGCCTGAAATTGTACATTTGAAGGCTTTCTCCTTTTCTGAGCTTGTCTCCAGACAAAAGGATGTGTTTTCATGGGAACAAGTGGATGTTCCCCCCCGAATTGGGAAGATAGTACGATTTATTGGAACTAGAAGCCTGACATACTGCACCCGTTTCTCCCAGTCTTCCAGCCTAGGTGGATGCTTTTATTGCTGCCTGACACTCTGATGATTTTCAGCCATCTGTACCTAAAGGCAGATAAGTTGAATAAAATCTCTCAAGCTAAGAAATGTCTCTCTTCTCACTTTAGAGCAGATTCTACTGCTCGTGCTGTGAGCAGACTCCTCACCACCTCTAACCCAAAGAGGTTCAGCTGATGGACAGACTAGGTAAGAAACCATGTTCTTCCTGTACTTTAGCCTTTAGAATCCTTAATTATCAAGGCTACATGTGGAAGTTTATATTGAAATATGCCTATAGTTTGAGAGTTTTCTGCTTCCCAGCTTCCTAAAGGTAGGTCTTATTTGAATAAGATTGTTTCTAAACATGCCTTATAAAGTATGTATGATTGTGCTGATACTGTTTCCAGGTATTCTGCTTCTGCTATAGTCTTGAAAAGATTTGTTGAGGTGTGTAATCAAAAGTTTTCAACTGATTTAAAGTCAGGAATTTTGTATTCTCCCTGGGCAATTAGGTTTTATTTGGTCCTGCTGCTACATTGGTTCTTTGTTTATAATCCCTCTTCACCTTTTAAAAGATAAAACAAGCAAGCAGTACCTCCTGCTAATAAGCAGACACCTAAGAAGAGATGGCAGAAGAACAATAAAAAAACCCAAAGATTTTAAAAAAAAAGGAACATCTGACCCTCAATGATACCTTATGGAAACAGATTATCTCCGACAAATGGGTCTTGAAGGTTATCCAGGGGGGTTGCAGTTGGCAGTGGATTCAAAAGCCCCCTCCTTTCAGAAAGATCCCCCCCCAACCCTCTCAGTCAAACAGAGTTGTTTCCCCAAGGGCTCCAAAGTATTTTAGAAGCAGCAGTCATAGAGCCTGTTCCAGCAGTACAAATAGGAAAGGGCTTTTACTGCAGAATGTTTCTGGTTCCAAAGACTGAGCACTCTTTTAGACCAGTTTTGGATCTATTTTCTCTTTTTTTGAAAATTACAAAATTCATGCTGTTGATACCTTCAAGCAGTGTTAGCTTTGCTCCAAGATTAAAATCTGGTGGTAACCTTAGACCTCAAAAATACTTATCATATTCCAGTACAAAGCAACTTTGAGATTTCTAAGATTTTGTGTATCTGGGTCACATTATCAATTATTTGCATTATCCTTTGGGGTCTGTAGTATGCCAAGACTGTTTACCAAGTATATTACCTCGGTGGTGGCCCACTGCAGGTTGCAGGGTATCCACATTTTTCCTTATTTAGATGACTTATTTGTCCCAGTTGTTAGGTGTCCTTAACAAAGGTATCTTCACTCATAAACCATCTGGGATTTCAGATAAATATGTAAAAGTCGTCCCTCACTCCATCACACACAAATGTGTTTCTAATTTGGTCTGATAGACACTGTAATGCAAAAGGCTGTCCTTCCTCAAAAGAAGGTGGATTTGTATCTGAAGGCATTCTTGAACTTTTCTCAACAGTCTCAAGATAGTGTCATAGACTTTCTCAGGATACTAGATCTCATGACTTCTGTGATTCTCATATTTCCCTTTGCCAGGCTACATATAAGAAAGATTCAGTGCTTCCTCATAAATATATGGACCCAACATTCTCATCCCCTGGAGCTTCAAATTCCAATCTTGGACTTTTAGTCAGAAATGCATTGCTGGAGGGATCAGATGTCTCACAATCCAGGTATCCCTATTTCTCCACCCACTTCAACAAAGTCTGTATTGACCATCCCCTAAGGTTTTCTTGGGGAGCAATTTCAACGGGAGTAAACATGCAAGAACTGTGGGATAGTTTAGACAGACCAAAGCATATCAGTATCAAAGAGCTGTTGGCTGTGATTTATGCTGTAAAGTCTCTACATCACCTTTGTGATCTAGGTCCTGTACAGCTCATTACAGACAATATCACTGTAATGTAATACTTAAACAGGGATGCACTGAGTTGTAATCTCTGTATCAGCTGGCAAAGATAGCTTAGGAGTTTGCTGTTCAGCACTCCTGAACTCTTCAGGCATCTTACATAATGTCAGAGCAAAACCTAGTGGCAGACAAACTAATCAGGTCCTGGGAAGACCCTCAGAAGAGGAAACTCAACAAAGAGTTCTTCCAGGTATTGATCCAGATGGTGGTGATCACCTCAAGTAGATTTGTTTGTTTTCCTTCAAAACGGACAACTAACCAGATTCTGATCCATGTCTCCTTGCACACAGATCTGTAGAACAGATGCTCTTTATTTGCCCTGGTTGAGGATGTTCCTATGTACGTTTTCTCCCTTTCCAATAATTTCCTGGGTAATTTTAAAAATTCATAAACATTTACCAAAAATCATTGTGATGACTTCCTCCTGGCCCAGGTGAAATTGGTTCTCCTTTCAGATAACAGGCCTCCGTAATATAATACGCTGATGAAGTCCATACTTCAGACAACCTGGCACATCTCCAAAAATTGCTCAGGAAGCTTTAATAGCCACTAAAACATGACTTTTTTTTAACTTACAACTCATGCTCAACCCCCCCCCCAAAAATACTACTTTTTCAACCAAAATCCCTCCGTCATGGATAAACTAAATTTAAAATCCTCTGTCTTAATAATATAACCATTGAAGTCACTTCTTATGGCAAATTATTAGTGATGATAGTGGATGATGATCTTAAATACAGCCTGCATATGTACAAAAATGCATAAAAAAAAATCACCAAAACTAGGGATGCTTGGCCAAAAACATTCTCACCAATGCAACTAAAACTACACTTGTCACTACTTACCGCCTACCATCGCTACTTTGACACTCCCATCCTTACTAACATCTAGGCATCACAAAAATCAAAACTTGAACAATATCATTATAAAATAGCTAAATTTGCAGTAAATAACCCTTTCAAAATCCACCACTGTATAGCACTGAAATACTTAAATTGGCTTGAACTACCCCATCAACTAGCATATTCACAATTTCTTACCACCTATAAAATTATCCAGCATCCATTTGCTTGTCCAGCTGTAAATGCCATTCTACACAAGTGTGTTCCTAAATGATCATTATGATCCAGTGACTAAAAACTCTTCTCTGTACACATGTTGCTAAGGCCTGGACCACTTACCTGTATCTATAAGGTCAATACCCTCCCTCCAGTCCTTTAAAATCATTCTGAAAGACATCCTAGCCAAAATGTAGCTCTGTTCTTGCTCAAACCCAGGATAAACTATAATCCTTAAGGATTCACTTCAGAATCTCTAAATTCCGAAACATTGAATTTCTTATGATCGAGAGCATATGACCGATGTTTCGGAATATCAAAATTCCGAAACAAATCCAAAAAAAACCAACAATTTAAATGTTTCTGTAGGGGGGCAAGGTCCCCTGCATCCCCCACACCCCCGCTGCTTAAATATTCTAACTCCGAGATCGCACTACAGCGAGGAATCTCCCATTCCATGCTGTTTGCATATCTCCATTCACAATGTCGGGATTTCGAAGGTTCGATCATATGGTCTCGGCTGTATGAAATTCGATCTTTCAGGATTTCAGCATTGTGAAGTGTTCCATCCCTAAATATGAACAAGTACCTACTCATACCTTACATCTCCTTACTCTCCCTTCTTCACTCACTTCCTTACTTCAGTCTTTTTCTGTCCTCTAACTCTCTTTCTAAATAAGCCGTGACTCTTGTTTTCTCTCACACTTAATATTGCAATTCCTGTTTGTGTTATGCTAACTTACCTTTACTTTCTCTATAAAGTGGCTACAATTTAAATAAATATTAAATCATTGCCATACAAGTTGTATCTATTCTAAGCCAATGTTTTCACATTTTGTCTAATTTGGTATGATTATCTAAAATGTAAATGTTTTGTGTTATTTTTGAATATTGTAAAATTATTGGTCTTAAAATGTTTTTATAATACTTTGGAGCTTTTCTGCCAAGGCCTCTGCTGAAAATTGGCATATACCCAGTCAGACTTTCCAGATAATCAAATGCCAGTATATAAGTAAATAAATTATGGAATTGGCCATAGGCAGTTACTACAAGTTCCTCACAGACTGAATCTACTCGCACCCTGACATCAAACCACTTCAACACATTACCCAGATGATTCTGTTTTGATACCTTTTAGCCATGTCTTTCATGAGGATATGCAGCAGGTACTGAAGAAAATAAAGCCTGTTACTAAGAAGATCATATATTGGCAAGTGGAAGAGATTTTCTCAGTGGTGCTCAACCAGTGAGCAGGGACCAATCAAGAATTTTGTACCACTGGTGCTCAAATATTTCTGTGAGCTACTATTGTCTTGCCTCCATTTTTCCTGTATAAAAGTACATCTTGTGGTCATTTCAGCATGTCTGCTCATAGATCCTCCTCTTTCTTCTGCATTGTAAAACAGATCCTAAAAGGAGTTTTCTACCTGAGACCTCCATGTAGATAGGTTCATCCTCCTGGGATCTCAATTTTGTGCTGGAAAAACTAACTGTTATCCTTTGAACCTGCCTTTCTGGTTGACATAAGGGTCATCACTTGAAAACTGCCCTTCTTATTTCTCTGACATGAGTGGCAAGCTCTCCTGGTGAGAGAACTCTATCTGATATTAGGGATATGGTCACTCTGAAACAACCTCAACCATGAAGGAGTTTGTGTGCCGAATTCACATTGAGTCAGGCCATCTGTCTCCCTGTTTTCTGTCCGGGTCCAAAAACAAAGGAGAAAAGATTCCACACACTCTGGATGTGTATAGGTAACAGGTGCTGTCTTGACAGAACAAAGTCCTTCAGGAAAGGTAACCAGCTTTTTATTTCCTATGCTGGGACCAAGAAAAGTCACCCTGTATCTGAACAGACTATTTCCAGGTGGCTGCCTTCTACTATTGTGTTTTGTTACTCTTACCATGGCAAATCCATTCCAGACCGTGTTAAAGTACATCCCACTAGAGCCTTAGCTTCTGTGATGGCATACATGGAAGGAGTGGTTTCTAGAAGCATTTTAGAGGTAGCAGCTCGGTCTTCTATCTATGTATTTACAAAGCACTAGCAACTAGATTCCTTTTCTAGATCCAGGTGTGGCTTTGCTAGTGCCATTCTTCAGGGTCTCCTGGACCCTTATCCTTTCCCCCTCCAAGTTTGGATAATCTGTGGTAATAAGGTACTAACTTGAAGTATAGGTTGGGCTCTGCATCCAGCTTTCCATCTGTTTGGGAGCATAAAGCAGGATAATTGTGTTCCTAATTTCTGTTTCTCCTAGGACACGTTAGAAGACTCCAGATAAAGATTTGCAAGTGTGAAGTGTGGTTTTCTAGGAGGAATAACACTGTAGGCTCAGTGTATTTTCCTGTAAGAGCAGAACATAAGGATTTGGAGTTATGTTCTACCACAGTGTAACATTCTTTATGAAGCTGTTTTTGAGGAATGTAGATATGGATAGTGGACCTGGGGTTCTAGGGCTTTCAGGAGTTGACAGGCTCCTTGGTACATCCTGTGAATGCCTATGTAGTTCTGTGGGAGAGGAGGTGACTCGCTTTTTACTTATTACTTCCCAAAACAATAGCACACAAACCAGGCTTGGTCATATAGATGTTCATGGTAGAACATTCTTACATGATGAGGAGGAGACACTGTTTGGACCCTCTGCCCTTGTCTGATCATGCCATATTATTTTGAAGATAACAGTATTATCAGTAGGCAGGGCATTGATGGTTTCTGCTATGATTGCTGACTAGGACCCCATTTAAAGATGGAGTAGGGAAACATGTAATGGTTAATGCAGACCCATGTATTATGTTTATTTCAGAGGAATAAGACAAACTGAAGAGAATTTTTTATGGAGATACCGTGAAGCAAATCAGGTGGGGATGGGTGACCGAAGGAAATATTTGGAAGCAGTGTATTTGATCAGGAGTTTCCAGTGTAGAATGACCCAATTAACTGAAGCAGGGTAACAGTAATTGGATAAGGCTGTACTGGATATGGAAGAATATTCAAGAAAATGCTTCAATTCTAGTGTGGTGCTTAGAACTATAATTTTCTAGTCTACCCTAAAGCGTTGAAATCATTGGCCATCATTTCTGAAACAGGAGTCTGTGAGTCACTGTATTTCAGCAATGAGAGACGATTCAAATCTAGTAATGATGCACTTAACTGGAATCCTATGTAGGGGGGTGCAATAAGTAGCTGTACAGAGTTGCAGGGATAGTTGAGAAAGATACAAAGGCAGCGCAACATTCCTTAGATGATAAGGAAATTCTGAAACTGTACCTTGATGAAGCAGTGGGCCAAATGGCTCATTTTACATTTGGGGAACACACAAAGGTTCTTTAAGAGAATCTACTAAATAGGTCTGCTGGGCCAGATGGCATCTGTCCTGATTTCTGCAAGGCGGAAGAGGAAGGCATCCTGCTTTATGGTTGCAGCTCTAAAATAAGGTCTCAGAAGGAGAGATTCCTCAGACTTTGAGTGAAGCAGTAATATCAATAATTCTAAAGGAGGGAAAGGGCCCCTGATATGCTGTCCCTCCTACAGGTCAGTTGCAATGAATAACCATGACTACAAAGTCTTCTTGGCAGTATTAGCCAAATGGTTGTAGTAAAAGTAGCTCTCACTGATAAATTTAAATATGGCTTTGTGTGTGTGTGGGGGGGGGCATTGGGAGGGGTGAACCTGTTAATATTGGAGTACTCTCAAAATACTAAGACCTCATTGATGATCTTAGGCTTTGACTCTGAAAAGATATTTGATATAGTGAAGTGGATTTACTTGTTTGAAGTTTTGTTGGGGATGAGTAGTTTTTAGGGCTTCTCTTGTAAAGGTATCAGATTAATTTTCAGATTTTTACTGCGTGTTTTCCTGTTAATGTTTGCAATGTATTTTGAGCCATTGTCAATATGTGTTAAAATTCCTGGCTTAGAATGGATATAAATGGTGATAAGTAGTTAAAATCGTCATGATTCACTAACAGTATTTTGGTCACTCTTTCTAATCTTGACAGTGATCTTTGGGGTGGGGGTTTCTCAGTTTTAGTCTCCCTTGGCAAGTTTTCATGCTACAGACTTAATACTTCAAAAATAAAGGCCACTACAATTAGTAATTACACAGTAATTAGTCTAGCCTTATGCCTTTTGGGTGAGGGGGAGAAGAAACAAATATCTGGGGATTTAGTTGTCTGGGTCAGTACAGAGTTCCTTCCAAATATCAAAAATTAAGTAAGAAATTACAGCACCCTTTCCAAGCTGGAAAATACTGTTCCTGATTGGGACCAGGGGCCATCTGCCCTACAGATGTTTGTTTTATTCCAGCTCTCATTCACTCCGGAGCAGCTCTTTTGAGTGTGCACCTTTAACCCCTAGTGGGCGTGGCTTAAGCCTTTAAAAACTAAGTTATCACCTTAGAGTTCTAGAAAACTCTCATTGAAAGAGGTCAAATATCAATAGAGTTGTGTTTGCCATCACATATGGCTCAAGACAAAATATCCTGGTACCTTGTAAGTAACATGGTTTTGGAATTATTAATGCAAATATGAACAATCCATATTTGACGCCTAGAGGAGCAGTAGGGGTTAACTGCAGAAGACGCCTGGAGGAGCACTCGGCTGTAATGAGATACTTTGATTATGCTTTTGTATTCCATCCTGCAGAAAGGTTTGAATAGGTGGGTTGTGGAGTTTTTATAGTTAGGAGAATATCCAAGAATAGCATGGCTTAAAATTCTTCTCTCAAAAAATGGGATTTTCGGTCCCTAACCTAATGCACACAAGCAATCTTATTGAAGATGTACTCATTGATAAATGTGGAATATTTACTTTGGTGGTAATGACAGCCAGATGGCTGAGTGCGACTTCCTCTGTAGAGCTCTTAAAATGGTGAGATGTACTGAAGAATGACCATTCACACTTACTTGTTTTGGAGCCTGTTTAGAAGTAAACTAAACCCTAGTTTTCTTCCATGTGTATGTAAGGATAGTCTGAAGAAGTTAACACTGATTGGTGCTGAAGCCAAAAGTAGACAAGAGTGTAGGAAAATATTGAGATATTGGCACCAATTATGGAAAGGTGAGGACATTGTAACATGGCAGGACTTGACAGCTAAATTTGGATGACAGAATTGTGGCTCTCTTTTCTTAACAAAGTTAGGGGAAATGAGACATTTGAACCACAGTTAGTAAACTGGATAATTAAGACTAGGAGCAATTAACTTTTCGGAGAAGGCAAGTAGCCCTTGCATACAAAGAATTAGAGGCATTTAGAGAGGTGGAAATGATGATGCTTAAGGACAGCTGGGACTGTGCCTGCGAAAGAAAGAAGTGTGAGCATGATTGTTTCTTCTGGAGATATACCATGAAGTCTCATGGATTTTGTTATCTTCTTTTGGAAGTGTCTTTATAGATATTGCTATTTCTGTTTCTGCTAGGTCACAGAAACTGTCCCAAATGTGTGCAAGCTTTGTTGGTGTGATTCTTTTGTCACTGGGGACTCAATTCATGTTTTCTGGACTTATCTTAACTTGAGAATCCTTAAAGGGTCACTGCAAGAAGTAATAAGTGAGTTTTTTAGAAAATAAATTACATTATCCCCAAAACACATTTCTTTGGGGTATTGCCAAGGAACTCCTTTGCAAAAACAGAATTTCTTATTTTCAAATATTATCTTGTTGGTTAAAAAGCTACTAACAAGAAAATGGAAGTAATTCAGAAATTCTGACACATGGGGAATCAAAACTTTGGTGGTAAAGTTGGAGAAAGATGAAGAAAGGTCAATAAAGGGTAGGGCAAGTTATGTCTTTTGTGCAAATGTCTGTTGTGGTGTAATTGTTTGGATAAACAAAATGGAATACCAGTAGGAATGATGACTCCTGCTGTGAGGGGTTAGACTAGAATAGGGCTGCTCACCACTCCTGGCCATCTTGGTAGTCTATGCATTGTATCATCTGTTGTGTATTGTGCATCATACGAGTGTTTTATATTTGAACTTGGCTGAAAAACTGCAACCTCCCTTTTTATGACTGAGTTATTGTTTGTGTTGATTATATGTGTAATAAAATTTGTTGAAAACAGATACATGTGTGTTAAAAATAAGAACGCGTTTTCAGCTTTGTATCTAAAATTATGAAATGCAGAAGTTTTATTTGAGAAAATATTTAAAGCTCGGTAATATATTTTCTGTCTTCCACTTCAAACCCCAAGCTCCTGCAATTTTCCACTGCAAACCCCAAGCTCCTGCAAGCTGAAGCCTCATTGTGATGAGCAAAAAATAGTTGGAGCTTCAACCAGTTGGGGGGAAAAAAGTGCATATTGCTCACCCCCCTATTTACATATACTGACTCCACAATCGCACAACTGCAGAGAAAAAAAATGATGCCGATATTGAATCACTTCTTGTTCACACATTGAAGTCACAGCAGAAGTGGTTATTTATGTGTAGTTGAAATTTTCTGTGGCAAAGTTTAGTCACTAAATGTTAATTCAGCCAGTTAATATCAGCAGGTTTAAACCTCACCCATTAAGTACTTGTCAAAGAGTAGGTTAGCTTATTTATTTATTGCAGCAATGTACAGAAATGTAGTACTGGAAGAATATATGGGTATTTGTTATCAAATGTCTATATTTATGCATAAAGTTCTTCCTTAAAGTAAGAATCTTTAAGTTTAGAGGGGTGGTAGTAAATGTGTTTAAATTTAAGATAATGTGCTGCCTGTAGCCTGTATCAGAGCTGATAACGAGCACGTTATGAGGTTCCTGCCCAGTCTGAATGTTGGTTAATGAAGTTGGCGACAGGCATCTGCTGTATTTTTTATTCAAGGCTGTACTAAATAGAAAATGTTACTTCTATATAATTAATAATAGATAATGGAAAACAGCTTGTGCAGGCCCCGTGGCTTGCTATCCATTGAAAGACTACTTTTATAATACTGCAGTATTTCCCGCTTACTGAGTGCATTCTAGACACTACCTGGCACTTGTCTGTTACCCATCCTCTGGAAAGCCATCAGTATCTGAACTGGTAACAATGAAGCTTTTTATCACACAACTGAGCAGTGTTATAGCTAGATTCCCATCTCCCAGCCATGGAGGGCATCAGAACTGCTTTGTTGTATAGGGCTGTGCTGGTTTCCCCTTATTTGGCATAAGGCTACAGAAACATTTTGTTGTATAGCAGAGGTATTATATTGATTTTAGATTTAACTTCACAGGGTTTCTTGATTCATAGGAGTGGTCTTAGTCCCTGCCATATCAACATCAGAATAAAAATATGCCATTCAAGCTAGAAAGGAAATCCCTTATTTGAGAATTCTTTGATCTACAGTGAATTATTTGTCACTTTTCTGGAAGATATCTTTATTTACTCATTTGTTAACAAAAGTGCATTTATCTTATTAATGTTTTGTAGCATATCATCTGTTCGTTGTCCAAATATTTATTGCTGCCAAAACCATCCACAACATATGCAACTAGCCGAGTAATAGCTGTTAAAACTCATGTGCCAAATGAGGTTGCTATGAAATATTTAGTCACTCCATTGCAGCAGGCAAGTTTTAAGGCAAAACAAGTATTAAGTAAATGTGGTAATGCTAAAAATCTTCTGCAGTTGACTTTTGCATAGTTTTAATACCATGTGTTGGTTACAGCATTCAGGTTGTCCCTAGCAGTTCTGCTGTTGCATTATTTCTTATGTAAGAGTGAAGAACTCCTGCCACATACAATGAAAGCTGTATGCAAGATTGCTGTACTTCTGGAAATGCCTGTTCCAAGTCTCATTCTTCTGGTACAGTAATTGCATTTTTTTAAATGCAAAGTGCCTTGGTAATTCTTTGACTCATCACTGTTCTCTTTTACATTTTTTTTCTTCATTACTCCCACACCCCCTAAATTGTGTGTGCGTGTGTGTATCTCTCTCTCTCTATATATATATATATATATATATATATATCTATACATACACACACACACATATATATATATATATATATATATATATATATCTATACATACACACACATATATATATATATATATATATATATATATATATATATCTATACATATACACACACACACACACACACACACACACACATATATATATATATATATATATATATATATATATATATATATATATATATATATATGGGTTCACTTTAGAAGCTCGAAATCCTGAAATATTGAATTTCAGAATTTCGTGCCTATAAAGTGGAAACCTGAAAAGCACGAAAACCCAGAAGTGCGAAATTCAAAATCTCACATATCGGAGATATTTATTTAGCGCATCTGGTATTTTGCTGTGGTTATGGATTCAGGTAAGTGTTTATGATTTAAGGGTTTTGGGTAGGGGCTGTAGTGTGTGTTAGTGTGTTTTATTACTGTGCTGTGTGTGTGTGAGGAGAATGTAGCTTGTGTGGTGGTGTTTTGTGTGTTTGTGTATGTAGTGTGACCTTGGAGTTAGAATATTTAAGTAGGGGGTGTGGGGGTGCAAGGGGGCTTGCCCCCCCTGTTTTTATGTAGGATAGGGTGTGTGTTTGTGTGTGGGGAGAAAGGTGTGTGTATGTGTATACCAGAAGCGCTAGTTCAACATCTCTGATATGCGAGATTTTAAATTTCGTGCTTCTGGGTTTTCGTGCTTTTCAGGTTTCCACTTTATGGGCTTGAAATTCTGAAATTCGATATTTCAGGATTTCAAGCTTCTAAAGTGAATCCATATATATAATTTTTTTTTTTTTTTAATTTTATTTTACATTTGTTGAATGGGCTGGTCCGACTGGATATATGTTCATTTTCAGCAGAGGCCTGGGGAGAAAAGCTCCAAAGGCATTCATTAATAACAGAGAAAAAAAAACAATTAGCTATGAGAAGATTCATTGGCATATATTTGCAGAAGAAATTAACAACAAATTGACAAGACAGAGAAGTTGAGTGGAGAGGATTTACGGGTGGGGGAGAAAAGTAATAATTTGGTTTTCTTGGGGTTTAAGATTAAGCATCGCTTTAGGAACCACATTTCTACAGTTTGGAATGTCTGTTGGGTGATAGAGTGAAGCTTGGAGGGGGAAGAGGCAGAACAAATCAGAGTAGAATCATCTGCATGTTGTATACAGGTTTCAAGAGGAATGTAAGTATGAAGATCATTTATGAAAACTGAAAACAGAAGAGGGTCAAGAATTGAGCCTTGGGGAACTCCAAGGGAAATGGGTAGGTGGTCGGAAAAGTTATTGTGCCAAAGAACTGCCTGCTGTCTGTTATGAAGATAGGAGTGGAACCACTTAATCGCACTTGTGTCTAGTGCAAAAGATTTAAGTAAGTTTATTAGTATTTCGTGATTGACCATATCGAGGGCTTTTGATAGATCAGTAAAGAGAGCAGAGGTAAGGATGCTATTATTCTGGTTTTTGTTGATGCAGTCAGTGAAGGAAAGGTGGGCAGTTGTGGTGCTGTGGAATGGTCTAAAGCCATGTTGACAGTCAGCTAGTAGATTGTAATTTAAGAGGTGATTTAGAAGTTGTGTTTGATTTTAGCTAGGGGGGAGAGTAAGGCTATGGGTCGGTAGTCTGAAAGTTCACTTGAGTTACCACCTTTGTGCAGGGGAATAATATGTGATATTTTCCAGATTGATGGAATGTAGCCTTCAATGAAGGTTCTGTTCATTAGGATGGAAATGGGATAAGCTAATGTTTTAGCTGCAATTTTTAGATATTGAGCTGGTAGCTGGTCAGCTGATGGAGAGGAGGATTTCAGTTTGTGGAGCAGAGAGTATATTAGTGATGTAGGTACAGGTTGCAGTTGAAATAAGGGAATAGAAGTATTAGAGGAGATAGACAGGGAGGGGATATCTGGGGAAAGTTGATTAGATAGAGACTGGACAGTTTCAGTAAAGAAGGTGTTGAAGGCATCAGCAGTTTGTTTTGGGTTGTTTAGGGAAGTGCCTGAAGGGTATGGGGTGTCAGAGTGGCCAGGCTTATATATATATATATATATATAAAGTGTACACACCTCTGTTAAAATGCCAGGATCTGAAGTAGTTTACTTTATTTGGTCTTCAACCTGTGGGATACCGGATCCATATCGGATCCGTGCCGGCAATCTCACTAGCATCTGCTCCGAGCTCCTCCCCTTACCCATAATATACCTCCACTACCTTCCAGCCCCCAGATCTCGTATGCTGCAGCTTGCTGAAGCATTGTGATCTCCCAAGCACTGAGTATTAAGTGGGTTTTTGAGAGTTTTTAAGAAGCCTTTTTTCTCTAAATCTTAGTGTAGTGTGTTAGTATAGGTTTCCCCTGTCCTCCCCTCGCTGGTGCGTTGGGAATTTAAACTTTTTGTTGTTGTTTAGCTTAGTTTAGCTTAGTTGTAGTGTACTTGCTTCACCACCCCCTCAGTGTGTTCTTTGTGCTCGAGTGTGGTGAGTGGTTTAAGTGTGAAAACTAACATTTTTCTCCTTGTTTTTCCCTCCTTTGTCTGAGTGGATGACAGTAGTATAACTGACAAGCCTGTGTTTAAAAGGTGCACTAAGTGTGGCCATAAATTGTCTCCAGCAGATGGCCACACTCTTTGTGTGATGTGCTTGGGCGTTCCCCACCTAAGTACCGACTGCTCTATATTCGCGGGTTTTAACCTGTGCACAATCAACGACAGGAAGGCTAAGTTGGTCCTGAAAGGCCTTCTTTCCACTTGTGAGGCGGTTGCCTTGTCCTCGGCTTCGGTCACAGCGGCTGCTGTGGCTGCCATTCATTCCTCTCTTGCCCTTGCTTCTCTTCCCTCCCAGGCTGGGACTCAACCTCCCTTTTCAAAGCCTGTGGAAGTGGAGTGGAAAAGGAGCAGAGAGAAGGAGAGAGAGCCAAAATCCAAACCAGAGAAACGAAAGAGGTTCCCGGACCTCCCTTCACCAGCTAAAAGTCAGCATAGGATCCGTGACTCCCCTCAGCTCCAATCTCCAAGATCTTTCCCGGAGCCAGAGGAGACATGCTTTCCATCTAAATCCTTGGTTCCTCTACCTGCCAGGTTGGAGTCTGTGGCCTTGTCGAGGTCCACGCGGTCCTTATCAGAAGTTGACATGGATAAAATGATGAGGAGGTACATTCGTACTCGTATCCAGATGGGGGTCTTGCCAACTCCCTTTCCCTCAGGAGGGAGGAGCTCGCTTCCTTTTTTTTTTACACCCATTTCTCCTTCTCCGATCCGTCCACCAGGTTCGGAGTATTCGGATCCGAGGATGGCCTTAGTCAGGGGGTTGGCGCCGATGGTACCTGCTTTCTTGATGCCAGCAGCTGCCTGGAGCGATCTGACCAGCTTGGATATGAGCCACTCTCGGAGCCTGAACTTGGGTGTCGGATCCAAGGGAGTGGAACTTTTTTTCATCTGCTCTGACAAGTTCCCTCCCTCGGAGCTCCGTGTACTTCCGACCCGGCTCCAATTCTCACGTCGGACTCGGGGAGACAGGCTCCTTATTGGTACCCCAGGAAGTGCATTCTCCCTCAACATTCAGTGTGGTAGAAAGGGTTCTCTCCACTGGATCAAGACCCTTGACTATCCCCTAGGACTCCGTCTCAACCCTCTCGGCTCTTTCTACGAATCCCATCATTTTACCAGATGGGACAGCCCGTGCTTGAGTAGCCCCAGTTGGTTCCCCCTGAGGAACAAATGGCTTGCGAGTTCCCCCCGGAGAGCCCCACTGGAGATGTGCCTCGCAAGCATACGTGTAAGAGGAGGCACTTGAACTACCTGGCCCACATCACGAGACTCTAGCACAACCTGGTCAAGGAGTTGGCGGAGTCTCCCTCTAAGTCCATGTTGCAGGAGGACAGGAACTCGTTCTCCGCGAGGATGGCCATTTTGAAAGCAATCTCTAACATGTCCGTGCAACTCCTCACACATGCTAAGTAGCGGCTAGGATGGCTGGGTCTGGCTTGTCCATGAGGCGCAATGCCTGGCTCAGACTATGTCAGTTTTCGGAACCTTTTAAGGCGTCCTTTGCCAATACCCCTTATGACGGCGCTACTCTCTTTAGTAAGACCGTCAAAGTGGCTTTAGGCCAGAGTGAGTAGGATGGGAAGATACTGTCTGCCATCGGAATCCGCTTCTCGAACCCTCAAAAATCCTTTTCCCGGAATCAGAGAGGGGCAAAAGAAGATGTGGTTCCAGAAGTCACAGTATTCCCGGGACACTCAGGGCTCCTCTTCTTCTTCCCCCGAGGCAGAGGGGGGACAGAATGGACGCCAGCCCAGAGGCAGAGGGAGTCAGAGGAATTTTGGATCTCGAGAGCCTTTTTCGAACAGGCCCGGACAGCAACCCAGAGGGGTTGCCCGACTGCTCTATTCTGGAGGCAGTCGGGGGATGATTGTCCTTGCACCTGGCGGCATGAGAGTCTTTAACATCAAACCGCTGGGTGCTTCAGATCATATCCAGAGGATACTTTATCCCCTTTGTGGTTCCTCCCAAACACCTACCGGACATACCACTCATGCAAAAGGAGGCAGCAGCAGCACAGGAAATTTCCAAGCTGCTAGGAAAACAAGCCATCAAAACCATCCTCCCAGATCAGTCCAGATCGGGCTTCTACTCCATGTTCTTTTTGGTGACAAAGAAAACAGGGGATTTGAGACCCATTCTGAACATATCTACCCTGGACCTATCAATTACCAAAGAAAAATTCCGGATAGTCACACTACAGTCCATCAGGCCGTACCTGCAAAAGAGCAACTGGATGTGCTTGTTAGACCCTCAGGATGCTTGCTATCACATAAAGATGCACAGAAGCTCCAGGAGGTTCCTCCACTTCCAGCTAGGAGTTAATCATTACCAATTTCGAGCTCTACCCTTTGGTCTCACCACAGCCCCCGGGGTGTTCACCAAAGTGGTAGAGGCTCACCTGAGGCTTCAGGGGATTCAGGTCTATCCGTACCTGGACGATTGACTCCTCAGTGCTCCCACCAGGCATCTACTTTCTCAAACCAGGGATTATTTCTTGCAGCTTGCCCTGTTTTTGGGGATCCCAATCAATGATCCAAGTCTCTTCTAAATCCTGTCCCGGTGATAGACTTCATTGGGGCAAGGATTGATACATTACAGTGCAAAATCTTCCTGACCTTGTAGAGGGTACAAAACCTGAGGATGCATGTCTCTCTGATCTACCATTCTCATCTATCATCGGCGGAATCAGTATTGAGGGCCTTAGGTTCAATGGCGGCGACCATAATGCTTCTTCCATGAGCTCAGTTACATATGAGAATTGTACAGTGGACACTAGCTGTACAATAGTCTCTGTTGGGACTTCCATTGTCGTATCCAATACAACTCAATCGAGTCAGTCATCCCTTCTATGATGGATGTGTTCCCCGGACATCCTGGAGGGATGACCCTTTGTTCCACCCCCTGTCCAAGCCACAACTCGGGCTTTGTTCGGGCAGGACTTTCCAATGCCTGTGGTCCCATGTAGAGACCAGTTTGCACATAAACATTCTAGAGATGAGGGCGGTCCTTTTAACATTGCAGGCCCTTCATGTCTTTCTTCCTCTGGGAACCATTGTAATTTAGTCAGACAACATGTCAGTGGTCTGGTATGTCAACAAACAGGGAGGGACAAGATCTTGCCCCTTTGTCACGAGACCATGAGAGTGTAGGAATGGGCGATCTCCACCGGTCGTTTTCTCATAACAACGCACATTCCGGGACGGTACAACATTCTAGCAGACAGGCTGTTGGAATATTCTGATGCCTTATGACTGGTCTATGAATCTTTAAGTAGCAGAGCAGATCTTCCTGGAGTGGGGTCAGCCTTGCTGCGATCTCTTCACATATCCTTCCAACGCAAAGTGCAGCGAGTGTTTTGCTCTGAATCCTTTGCCAGAGCAGTCCCCCAGAGATGTTCTAGTCCATGCTTGGCCTCCCGGTCTTCTGTATGCTTTCCCTCCTGTACCTCTTATTCCAAGGTTTCTACAGAAAGCTAGTCAACTGGGGAGCATAGTGATCCTCATTGCCCCATTTTGGCCTCTCCAGGTATGGTTTCCCTTCCTTTGGTCTTACCTTCTGGCTCCACCCTGGATCTTGGATCCCGTTCAGGGTCTGATTTCACACCCATCAGGGGTTCCTCATCTGAATCTGGACAGTTTGAAGCTCACAGCTTGGCTGCTCTAGTTCCCATGATCGCTAGGACTCCTGGATTATCCACTTCAGTTAAGTCTATTCTGGTGGCTGCTCATAAGTCTTCAACCAGGAAGGTTTATCACAGTAAATGGAAATGTTTTTCCCTTTGGGCCTCTCAAAGGAGTTTAGATCCCTTCATGACTCCTATTTCTGCCATTCTTGATTTCCTAGCTGATATTTTTCAACAGGAAGCTAGATTGGCTGCCATTTCTCATTTTCATGTGGGTGAGAATTCTGTCTCACTAGCCTCCTCCAGACTGTAAAGCCTTTATTAAAGGGATGTTTCTGTTACGCGCTCCTGTCAAAGATCCTGTTCCCCCATGGGACCTTACTATGGTTCTTCAAGCTCTGGTCATGCCGCCTTTTGAACCTGCTGCAACCACAGATCTAAAATTCTTATCTTGGAAAACAGCTTTTCTGGTGGCTATCACCTATGCTAAAAGGGTTTCAGAACTGCAGGCCTTGTCCATGAAAGTTCTTTGTATGATTTTCCACAAAGATAGGGTTTCCCTTCGGAACAGTCCATCCTTTCTCCCCAAGGTGGCATCACCAGTTAATATCGATCAAACCATCAATTTACGGTTTTCTTTCCTAATTTTGCTAATAAAATGGAATACAAGCTCCACTTGTTGGATGTTTATAGACTGTTGTGATTTTATCTACACAGGACTAAAAATTTCCGTAGATCCGATCAACTGTTTGTGTCCTTCTACAAACCTTTTTTGGAAAAGCCTATCTCCAAGGTCACTATTGCTAGGTGGATTTCCTCATGCATCCTTCAGGTCTATAAGGACAGAGGCATGTCTCCTCCGGGTCAGGTGAAAGCTCATTCCACTAGGTCCATGGCTACTTCTGCAGCCTTTTGGTCTAGAGTCTCATTGGATGATATTTGTTCTGCAGCTGCTTGGTCCTCATCTCATACCTTTATATCTCACTACAAATTGGATTTGACTTCTAGGAGGAGAGCATCCTTTGGTTCCACGGTTACCCGGAATATCCTTCTATGAGGGCCACCCAGGAGTTTAGTAGCTGGGGACTCTGTCCCACAGGTTAAAGACCAAATGAAGTAAACTACTTCAGATAAAGAAGTTATGTACTCACTATAACGTTCCATCTGAGTAGTTCTACTTCATTTGTCTTCAACCATCCCTCCCTCCTTCCCCCGGACCTTATTATGTGAACAGCCTATGGGCTGCAGTTATAGGTCATAAAATACTTTTTCAGGTTGGGTTACCAGGATAAGGATCTGCAAACTCAATCTGGGGGTTGGAAGGTAGTGGAGGTGTATTATGGGTAAGGGGAGGAGCTTGGAGCAGATGCTAGTGAGATTGCCGGCCTGAATCCAATACAGATGCGGTATCCCACAGGTTGAAGACAAATGAAGTAAAACTACTCAGATGGAATGTTATGGTAAGTACATAACTTCTTTTTTTTTTTGTCATATAAAAAAATGAGACCACAATAAATCATTTCAAAACTTTTCCTACATTTAATGTGACCTATAACCTGCACAATTCAATTGAAAAACCTGTTAGGGAAAAAATATAAAAAGTAAAAAATGTACAATAAGCTGGTTGCATGAGTGTGCGCACTCTTAGACTAATACTTTGTTGAAGCAGCTTTTGATTTAATTACAACATTTAGTCTTCTTCGGTAAGAGTCTTTCAGCATGGCACATCTTGACTTGGCAATATTTGCCCACCCTTCCTTGAAAAAGCACTCCAAATCTGTCAGATTGCGAGGGCATCTCTTGTGCACAATCCTCTTCAGGTCACCCCACATATTTTCTATTGGATTTAGGTCTGGGCTGTGGCTGGGCCATTCCAAAACTTTCATTTTCTTCTGGTGAAGCCATTCTTTTGTTGATTTGGAAGTATCAATAAAATAAACAAATTGGAGAAACACGGCAGGAATAAAACATTTAATATAAAGGTTAGCACTTTCACATCTATAAAGATGCTTCTTCAGACCATAAAACAAACACCACATCACTTCCTTATATACCTCTGCTTAACAATTATTCAAATAACAAATAAATTACAATAAAAATAAATTAACCAAATTCAACATTAAATATCTCTATACATAACCCTTATAAAACACTCATTGACATAAAAACATATTCTAATAAAAATAATTTTATTTCCTAAGTATCTAGTTTTTAAATGTGCTTTAATTAATGTTATATCATTCAACCCTGGTTCCTTTTCTGCTTGAAGTTCAATGATCCATTTAAGTTCACTTTGCTCAGTTTTAGTTCTCACATCCCTTAATCTTGGACTTTTTATTATACATTCAACTACCCTAAAGGAAAAATAATATGTTATGTCCTTATGTATAAATGTGTTTAGCCAAGGCACTCCTTCAGGTTCCTTATTTTTAATAGCAGGTAAGTGTTCCCTAACCCTCTCTCTAAGTGATGAGCGATTAGTCATGCCCACATAGAAAGAGGGACACACCAAGCAAACAGCCAAATAATCAGATTATTTTGTCATACAATTAGCTTTCAGTTTGAATTTATACTTTTTCCGTGTTACTGGATGAATAAAAGAATTGTCAAGATTTAACACCCCACAAATATTGCAACGTCCACATGCATCTAAGCTATATAATATATTTTCAGTGTTCTTGGGCTGACATAAAAGCCTCTTCAGGTTCTTCTTATTCTTATAACCAAAACTGGGTTTAGCACCTACTATCCCAGATATTCAGGATCTGATTGTAATGTAAACCAATTATTTGAGAGAATCTTGCTTACCTTGCTCACATTACTAGAAAATTCAAGTCTAATAGGTATCACTTCTCTGTTATACCTATTGCTTCGACTCTGGGAAACACGATGGACATCTTTGGACATGTATGGTTTCGCCCTGTCCCCCGCTCAGTGACCTAACTTCACTTCACTAAGGCCACTATCTATTTCCTCTTCCTTATATTTCCGTACCAACAATTCATTTCTAAATGTATCAGTATCTTCATTAAATTTACCTTCCTCCATATTCAGTGTAGATATATGCATGGCCTGACCTTTTATGATATTTTTATAAGTATAAGAGTAATGTATGCTATCCCGAATCAGAATGTTATTCCTACAACATTCCTTCTTATGTAATTCTGTAGTAAATGTACCTCTAATAGTCTTTTTTTATTATAACATCTAAAAAAGAAAGCTCCTGAGAGGATACTGAATGAGTGAACCTCAAAAAGCTTGTAGTAGTATCCAAAAACATAAAATTCTTCTAACTCATCCCTTGAGCCTGTCCAAATAAGCACAAGGTTGTCCACAAATCTTCTATAAAAGAAGATATTTTTAGCAAACTTGTCATTGGATAGAACAAAATGCTCTTCCCAATAAGCAAGAACCATATTGGCGTAGCTATTGGCACATGGTGTGCCCATAGCTACGCCATATAGTTGAAGATAATATTTGTAATCAAGCAAAAAACATTGTTCTCCATTGTTAATTCCAATGACATACATATAAAATCTGCTCTCTTCATATCGTATGTACTATGTAAATTCAAATATACCCTAATTGCTTCCAACCCATGTATGGGGTAAAACCGTGAACAGTGAATTCACATCCAGAGACACTAAATAACTATTACTCAACTGTACATTATTATTATGTGTCATTTGATTTAAATTCAACACAAACTGCCTGGTATCCTTCAACAGAAGATTACAAGCTGCTTCTATAGTCCAATGTTTAATTCTCTCAGCGTCCATTTCCCAGCTGCGTGACTCTGAGCAAGTCACTTAACAAGACACTGCTCTAGGGCATTTGGGAAATTGGACTGGGCTCCTCCTGGACCACTTGTCTAGTAACTACCTATGACTTGGGGTCAGTTTGTTTATTTTCATTTGCTTTGATATAATAAACCTGTGTTTTGTTAGAACCTTTGGCCTCCTGTGTTTTAAGGTACAGTGGTGCAGAATGACCTACCGAGTGCATTGTACCTTGCTTGTCCTGACAAATGCATGAACTAATCCAAGTAACATTTCACGCTGGAGTTTTTAACTAGAGGAATTTTGTTGCTGTTCCTGGTGTACATATTGATTTTGTTGTCTGGTTTTTGGTGTGCTTTCTTTTGTCTACAGCCATGGAGAAATTATTAAAAAAACAGGGTTGGGAGGGTGGACTAATGGTTAAGGTGTTTGCCTTACAAACACAAGGTGCAGGGTTGGAGTCTCACAAGGGATAATTGGCTAGGCTTAAAATGGCTTGCAAGGGCAGTTAGCCTAGTACTAATCTATGAACCTATGAACACATACAAAGAATTATTTGCTATCGGTCTTAAATTCTTCTCAGTATAATTCGACATTGTATAAGTCAACCATCCCTGACCAGAAACTATTGGTCTAAAAGGTGGATGCTGTCTATTTTTATGCAGTTTGGGTAGGCCCTGGATTATAGGAACCACAGGGTTGGTGACAGTTAAATAATCCAATAAAGATTTAGAAATCAAATTACTTAAATAGCAATCATATAAAGACTTAAAAACTCGACTACAACATAACTCAATGTCTGAAAGACTAACCCGCTTATATACACAAACATTTAACATATTGAGCATAGAGTTAATATAATCAACAGTATTAAAAACAGCAGTTCCCCCTCCCTTATCAACAGGACGAACAATAATAGAAGCATCATTCTGTAATTCATGTAGTGCTCTATATTCATTACTACTCAAATTAAAAAAAAATATTTTTATTCTTAGTACTTTCAGAGTCCACAAAACATTTTAACTGTAATTCACAAACTTTACAGAATATATCTAAAGCAGGACTCAACTCTGGAACAAACATACTTGGTCTTTTAAATTCAGCTTGTTGCGGATCATTGCTTTTAAATAATGTCTCTAACATGACGTTCTGCGCAAACATTTTAATGTCTAAAAGTACTTACAAAGTCCACATCAGATGCTGGTATATACTTTACTCTGTAAAGGCTGTTTTTGGCCGAGGCGCTAAGAGGTTTTATGGTGAAATTTGCTGCTATTTTTCGACTCACTGTGGAATAAATAGAGTATTATTTATTGAATAACAGAGGAGTTACCGTTTTTTTGGCAACATGGTATTAATTAATTTTGGACTGTGAATTTTGGTTGAATGTAAGACCTCGTTCAAGTACTGATTCTTGATATAATGTTAGCTTCTTACTAGAAAAATTGAATAATAAAGAATTCAAGTTGTCTGTATATTCCACATTCGTTTTAGGTCTCGCCCCATTGCAGGGCCAGCCTTAGCTGAAATGGCGCCCTAGGCGAAGTAGTGCTGTGCCGCCCCTTAAGCCCCACCCACACCATTCTCAAGTAATGCCCCTACTTGAGCCACTCCCATATGTAGGTCACTCCCACAAAAGCCACTCCAGTCATTTCTTTCAATTTTTTAAATGCATGAAAATCAGTGAATGCTTTGTCATAGTGTAACAAAGGAGGCATGCTTTGCACACCAGCACATCACTGACCAACATGTACAACAGACACTGGGCACTTACTGACCTTAATCAAATATATAGCATAAATGTAGTTTACAATACATGGGTTTGACAGTAGTCTGTTCTGTCAGACAGAATAAGGGACAGCAAAGAGGTTTACTAATGGTTGAGCACAACAGTTTGAGTTTGGACATGTATGTTCACCTTTTACATATGCCAATAGCTGTCCATCACCTCTACCAAACTTATCAGCATATCTGATTAGGTTGGAACATGACTTCATTAAACAATAAAGTGGTATTTCAGCAGAAAGGCAGTCCATGGAAATTGCTTTCCTAAGAATAAGAGACAAAAACCCTCCATAGTTGTCAACCGTACCTGCCAATGTGGAACAGAGGCAAAGGTGGAACACTTCCTTGCAGCATACTAAAGTCCATCTAAGCTGATCAGTGTGATGAAAATATATTTCTTTATACATAGGATTCAGTTCTATTTATCATGCATCTCCGTTACAATTTGACATAAGATTACCTTTCAACTTGTGCCACTGGAAGGGCAGTTCTTAACTACCACATTGACTCAAGTACTGTATCATGCAACACAATGAAATGTAATAGCTATAGAGGTTTAAGCCATGCAATCAGATTTACAACATTTAAAAACTGACTTAGTTCCTCCCGTGCTTGTTAAGTATACATAATGTTAATACACAATTCAATTTCAGTTCCTTTGCCCCCCAAAAGTATATATGTGGACTCAAACGCTGTATTCAACTACAATCTAAAAACCAGGGAGCCAGCCTCCCTATTCTTAAAATAGAACCAAGATCACCACATGGCTATTCATGCAAAATATAACTGAGTGCCCAGTTAAGCCACACGGGAGTAGGAAATGGCAAACATACGACTACAATTCTCAAGTTATCACACAACACTAAATAAAAACTAAAAATGGAAAGCTATCTTAACAGCAGGGAATATCACACTATAGACAAATATAAAACAGCTAAACTTGCTACCAAAGTACAATATAATTGTCACACAGACTATGAGATCAATGGTACAAACTGATATAATAGTAATATAACGGAAGGTAACACAATGGAAAATGCTACATGTTATACCAATGGGCTATGCTGACAAGATCAGTTCCAATCCTGGTCCTGAAAGCCTGACCCCATCTACTGGAACAACTGAAATGCCTTGCACTGACAGGATCAACACCGATGTTACCAGGTTTGATGAAACACCATTGGTGTAGAAGGTGACAGATTAAGGTCTGTGATCCTGAAGGCAAAACCATGTCTGAAGTAGACCCACCTGTTTACACTGACACCTGCAGGCTGTTTTACAGTTTCATCTGTGCTGAGTTGGAACACTGGCTGGTAAGAAGTTGTTCAAAGAAATTGCTAGAAATGAAGGCAGGGAAGGGAGTGCATCATCCATCAGTAAACCAGATCAAGGAAGAGACAATCCCATCCCCTGCTGCAGCTTCATATACACCCTCATCATCTTCAAACAATGGTGTGCAGTGTGTCAGGGCAACCCAACAAAAACTGTATTACTACCTAAAAACATGTGCTTGGCCTTAAGAACATTTGGCAAATGAATACTATCTAGGCTGTGATCAGTGGATTCACAGGATTTTACACACTTCACTATCAGCGTACGCCTTTTAGTGCTATTGTACCAGCAGTGACTGTGTCTTGCTTAAGACTACTTTATTGATATACACAATGATTTCCAAGAGTGGGTTAATACCTTTTCAATGCCACAATACCCTTTAAATGACAATATCCCTTCCCTCATTTATAGTAACACTCTACCACTGCTACTTGCCAGTCCAGTCTAGCATATTCAGGATACAATTACTTTACACTTAAATATAATCAACCATACTATTAAATTAATAGGAATCAGCAGTCTCTCATTAAAAGAATGAAGTTAACAATTATAATCAATGCACCAGTTTTATGTAATTACCCTTTTATAATTAGTGGCATTCCGAAAGACATGCGTGAATGGGCGTGCTTCGTTGAGGGTTGGGCGTCGAGATGGCAACTTGGCACTGTATAAAGAAAAAACCTACTGCCAATCATTAGTGGACCGGAGTTCCGCTGTGGCGACCCCTAACCGGGAAAAGCCGAGAGACAAACAACAACAGCCCTTTTCTAATTCAAGAAACAACTAACCATAGCACAGGCTTTTCAAACTGAGTGCTAAAATACTTAAAGGAGGAGTTGGGCAATAATACACCTTGAAAATTAAATACGCAAATAAATATATTCTTGCACAGGGAAATATAAAATAAAAAGTTTTAAACAAAAAGATGGCATTACACTGACTTTCACCTAGTCGGTCCTACTACTAACTATAATCTCTCTGCCAATTTAGTGGTTGAAAAGACTGACAGGCAAAATGTCTAGATGTTAGTTAACTTGATCTAGGCAACAACTATTGTCTGCTCTCATCTAAATTCATGAAAAGATTTGTTTAATGCTCCCCATCCTAAAGCACAATGAACTAAGCCTGCTCCACTGAACTTTTAGGGCCGAGTCATGTAACCTGAAAAAAACTCCAGGAGGTGTCCTAGCGCACTTACTTTCCACAAAACACCTATTTTAGTGATGTGTGTGTGCTTGTTTTAAACTGAATGATGCTCACCTTCAAATGACATCATCTATCCATCCACAACCCCTTTTTCCTATATGGGAGAAGGGTATCACTTCAACAGTGACAATCATCTAGAAACAATGTTCACACTACTGGGCAGTGATACCACTTCCTGTAAATTTAAAATTCTGAATCCAAACACCATCCAAAGCACTGTGGCTTAAATAATCAGAAAGTTCCAAACCAGTTAAGGTAATCTATCTTTTTTTAGGAACTAACACTTACCAAAGTTTAGCTGCATCAATTATTTTCATTATCTTTCAAATCTTTGCTGCATATTTACTGAAATAACAGCTACAAGTTTTGTAAAGTTTTTCACATTTTTCTCCTTTGTTACATTTTGCTGATAAACAGCTACAGAGTTTGTACAACTTTTCACAAAGGGTACATGCCTCCCAAGTACAGTCGCAGATATATGTATGATGTAGTATCTTGTCTAGTAAGCTTCACTTTACCACTATGACTGGAAGCTACAAAACACCTGTCAGTGAAGCCACAGAACAGCTTGTGAACTCTCTCATCCTAGGATTTTTGGTTGGTGCAGGCAAAGAGTCCTTGGAAGATACAGGTTTATCTTCCCTACTCTTACACATTATCCAGTCTATAAGAATCAGGAAAAAACTGGATGATGCTCGATCATCAAGGGGGATGACCATGCAGCAACACTAGAGGAGAAGGTCTCTTTTGTGGAATTTCATCTCTTTTGTGGAATTTCATCAAGAAACAAACCTTTAAAAAGTAAAATTTTTCCCACCTCGTAAAGTTCTGGAATCAAAAGCTTCACAAATATTATATTGTTGATTTTAATGTTCTGCCCCTAAGAAATAATACACATGAAGTGTACCTGTGTTGGGAAGGACTTTTATGTACATATTTCAAGCATTTTTAAAAACTTTACCATTCATAACTGCAGAGTCATTGAAGTACCAAGCATCGGTATCAGGCTTATCAAGACACTAATGACGGACACACTGTACAACCATTAGTGTCTGATTACCAGGTTTTATCCCAGAAGACTGAGGTTGCAGTGTCCCAGAGATTTCTTATAGATATATATATATATATATATATATATATATATGTGTGTGTGTGTATGTGTGTGTGTATATATATATATATATATCACACACACACACACACACACACACACACACACACCAGTTTCAGATGCATAAAATAGAGCCAGAGCAATTCCAGGTGCATAAAATAGAGCCGGAGCAGTTCCAGGTGCATAAAACAGAACTGGATCAGTTTCACTTACATAAAGCAGAGCCGGAGCAGTTTCAGAATTATTTAAATGCATAGAAGAAAAGATACCTCAACACACTTATTAGCTAAGCTGTTACACAAACTGGATAAAGGGCTCTAGGTGCAAATGAGTTAACTAAATTGTGTACGTATTCCTACTTTAAATACCAGAGCTAGATCATGGTCAAATAGGACCCTAGGCAATGGATCACCATCACACCGAACAGACCCTCCTGCAGCAACCCCCTACCCCTAACCATTCCAGTGTTCCATTACTTGGCTGTTTCTCACCAGTTGCCATAAACACTGTTCAAACTTATCAGTGTGCATATTGCAGGTATTGAAATAAAATAGCATAAACACAGATAGCAATTTGCTAAACAAACAGTCTCATAATAAAAACAGATTTACATGAGCTGTAATCTTCTCTGCCCTTGAAACCCGCATTCATTGAAGCAGCATGAAAACCCACATTCATAGAAAATGTATCTTGCCACTGGAGGATTAAGTTTACCTTTGGACTGTTTTTAAACCACAGGCTCCTTTGCACACATTTTTTAGGGCCTTACATACATGCATTTGTTCTTTGATTCACCTTCCTGATTATATTCTTTGTATAATACAGCACCACTTGTCAGAATGTGTTTTAAATTTGTAGTTTTAAACATTCTTTTAATAAACAATGAAACAAGATATATGAACGAATAATGACAAAACGACCTATTTCATAAAATTTCAACATAAAAATGTACTCGAACTTCTGTCATTACAATCCAATGTCACTCAATACGCACAGTCTCTGCAAAAGTAAAATCATCAGAATAATTCCACATTAAAGAAACCTATAACTAACAAAGAGGTTGCTACTGACAAACAACTTTACATATCAATGTTTCATCGACAAATCCAGTGCCTGCTGCCCTTGAAGAATCAATTGCCTACATTACATTGAAGAACAAAATTGGTAAGCTGGTAATATTGCAACAGGAAATGACTGAGAAACCGACAACACTTCATAGTTACTAGGCATCTTATACAAAGGAGGGCACCCTTAAAATGCACCAAATAATCAACAACCTAGGGGCATGACATACCATGCATCCATACCTCTCAAAGCATCCCCCCCCAAGGAAACAACAAGCATGTGTATTTTAATTATACAACTTCTACCCTATCGCACATGTATAAAACAATGGTAGGTGTGTTCAGGTAAATGACACGTGTCTTTCCCTAGATCTTGGCAGACCTGTGGGGGTACTTACAAAGTCATACAAATAAACTTTTAAGTATCTTGTGCTTTATATTTCTGATACTTTACATTCATGCTCCAGATTCCCCAATTACTTGTCTACTTTGACAATTTATAACTTTCACTTTCACTCAGAACAGGTCTTCTTTCTTGGACCCTTTAATTTTTTAATTATGGTGAGTTCTGGTTTCAGACTTACCAGCTATTTCAATAAAAACACCATTTAGCTGTTTGCCATTTAAGAATGCATACTCTTTTCTACAGAAGCCAACAAAAAAATCATACTGACAATTTCTTGAAACGTCAACCTGTGAATAAATATGCTGTTTGAATTGCACCATGCAGAAAAGAACAGACACTACCATTCATATTTTACAAGTATTGCAGCACTACAATGTGGCTATACGGTGGTTTGGTATAAAAGAAACTGTCACTGGAACATAAAACTATGATCAGATAGTAAAGACTGAAATCATGCATTTGTTCCATAGGTGTATCACCTTCTGTGTATTTCAGCCACTTTTTCCAACCATACAGGTATCAACATAAAACACCACTTATGCAACAGACAAGCAGCTACTCTGTCTCATAGCAACACACACATACTTTCTCTTTCATACAACTAACTAGTTCAAATTCCACACACTCCTACTCTTTCATACAACACACACTGTCCCTCATACAGAAATGAACGGAACCACTAGTTTAAATTGTACACATGCACACCTACTCTCTCTCTCACATACAGTAACACACACATGTACTTTATATCATACAAACAGAATGGCTAACTTAAATTCCATATACATACATACACACACACACACACACACACACACACTTTCTCATGCATACAGAACTGAACAGTTTAAATTGCACACACGTACACTTACCTTCTTTCTAAACCAAATGGCCAAACAAGCACACACGAACTTAAACCCCTCTTAACAAAACTAATTACATTTCGCGCGCCTGCAAAATGAATTTACTTCGACGTTGGCGTGTGTACGCATGATTCCCCTTAAAGGAAAAAACGCTAAAACCGCGATGCTGTAGTAGTGGGAGGGCGCTCACCAACCCCTTTTGCTCTGTGGTTCCGGTGCCCTCAAGCAGGCGCCGAGAAGAAAGAAAAGACTAAATTAATTAAAATTAAAAAAAAAAAAAAAAAAGTAAAAAATTTCACCCTTTACAAGGCCGGCCTTTATGGCGCCCTAGGCGATCGCCTAGTTCGCCTATGCCTAAGGCCGGCCATGCCCCATTGTTCTCTCTTGTGACAGAAGTCTCCTTTTCCTCCCTCTGCTGCTGGAGCACCCTGACCTTTTTTCTTACAACAGGAACATTCATAACAGCCACAGTAGAATTACTCCACAATAAGTGATTGGATGTTGATGCAATGCCAGGGAGTTCAGCGGTGCAACTGTTATTAGACATACTATTGGCAATAGATTCATACACAGATGGATCATCCTGTACTTCATCGGCACTTACGGCTTCTAATGCCTGCTCCTGCGAACCAATTTGAATGGAAACAGTTTCATCAACGGACACATTTTGAGTCTTATTCATTCTCAGCCAGTGACTGCACATTTTGTTTTATTCCTATTGATTTGGAAGTATGCTTGGGGTCATTGTCATGATGAAAGGTGAAATTTCACTTCATCTTCAGCTTTCTAGCAGATGCCTGAAGATTTTGGGCTAAAAGTGCCTGGTATTTGGAACTGTTCAAAATTCCCTCCACCTTGACTAAAGACCCAGTTCCAGCTGAAGAAAAGCAACCCCAAAGCATGATACTGCCGCCACCATGCTTCACTGGGGGATTGTGTTCTTTTGGTGATGCGAAGTGTTGTTTTTGTGCCAATTGAGGCCAAAAAGGTCAGCCTTGGTCTCATCACATCTTAACACATTTTCCCACATGCTTTTGGGAGACCTGACGTATTGTTTGCAAATTTTAGCTAGGCCTGGATGATTTTCTGTGTAAGAAAAGGACTCCGTCTTGAAACCCTACCCCAAAGGCCAGATATATGCAGAATACAGAAGATTGTTGCCACGTGTAGTACACAACCAGTACTTCCCAGAAATTCCTGCAGCTCCTTCAGTGTTGCTGTAGGTCTCTTGGCAGCCTCCCTGACCAGTTTTCGTCTTGTCTTTTCATCAGTTTTGGACGGGCGTCCAGTTCTTTGCAATGTCACTGTTATTTCATATTTTCTCCACTTTTTGATGACTGTCTTCACTGTGTTCCGTGGTATATCCAATGCTGTGGAAATTTGTTTGTACCCGTCTCCTGACTTTTAGCTTTCAACAATGAGATCCCTTTGATGCTTTGTGAGCTCTCTGCCAACAATGGCTTTTGCTGTAGCAGACAAATGAGTAAATGTCAGGAAAATCCTACTAGGACAGCTGACCTTTATTTGGGGTTAATCAGAGTCTCTTTAATTGATGGCAGGTGTGTATCCAAGAAGACTGAATGTTGTAATTAAAGCAAAAGGTGCTTCAGCAAAGTATTAGTTTAAGGGTGTGCACACTTATACAACCAGCTTATTGTACGTTTTTTATTTTTTTATATTTTTTCCCCTAACAGATTTGTTTGTTTTTCAATTGAATTGTACAGGTTATAGGGCACATTAAAGGTGGGAAATGTTTTGAAATTATTTATTGTGGTCTCGTTTTTTTATATCACAAAAACCTGGCATTTTAACAGGGGTGTGTACACTTTTTATATCCACTGTATATATCAACACAGGAGAAAAGGGAATATTCTGAGAACCATCCATCTCAGACATCGTATATGTAAGCCCACATTTTCAGTATTCAGTGCCATTATTCTGGGGCTCACCCTAATGAGTGTCAGAAAATGAAATTGTTACAGCTTTGGGAGCCTCTGGGTATCTGTGCCTATGCAGTGCCATAACTTTTAAAGCCAGTGATAATTAGAGATTGGTTTTTTTAGTACCCACAACTGTTGAGTAAATTTCAAAACAGAGTTACAGCCTCATTTGTGGCACATTTTGCTTATTTCCAGATATCTGATTTATAATGCCAGCCATTTATATGATATCAGAGTTTTTAATTAGGTGTACAAACAAAAAAAATCCCAGTATACTGAAAAAACTCCACTTTCAGATAAGCTTCTCAAGTAGTTGCCCATTATCATGTTAGTTGAAATGTTTAACATCAAAGAATATCAGTTTGTTGTCTCACCTCATTACTGTAGTAGATCTGTGACTGTATTTTTATTCTTTGTAACTCCCTAATTACTTTATTGCCTTAGTTCTGTATTAAAATTTGAGTGTCACAGATTTAACATTTTGGAAAATAAGTCATCAGTTTAGATGGAAGAAGAAAATTACATATTATTAAAATTTGCATGCTAGCAGGAAAGTGGTACAGCTTAAGAGAGAAGTATTATCTGAATGGATTTTAACTGTAGTCACAGCACATTTTACATTTCAGTGACATTTCTTACACTATTCTTGTTTTTACTCAGGATGGTGTGCCATGTGTTAAGTAAGCCTCTGGCTTGCTGACTTGTATAGGGATTAAAGATAGCTATGATACATGTGATTATTACATGTTCAATGATTAACACCGATACTATAGACTGTGTAACTGTGACAATAAAGACAGCTCTGGAACATATAACAATTGTTGGAGTGAGTAGACTACCAAAGTCAAGTGCAGATGACCTAGAGGAATTAATACAGTTCTTGCATGAAACACACGATGGAAGAATAATATTAGCTGGGGACTTAAATTTACCAGAAACAGACTGGAATAATATTGATTCAGCAACATTATTAAGTAAATTATTCACAGGGTATATTCAGGAGCAACAGTTGCTTCAGATTGTAAAAATGCCTACCGGGAACGGATCATACTAGACCTTGTTTGTGTTCCCAAAGAAATTACTGTAACTTCAAGTTTTACCACCATTGATGTGCAGTGATCATGGGAATCTGCGGTGGTACAGCGGTAGCGTTGTTGCCTCACAGCAAGAGGTTCTCCTGTTCAATTCTCGGCTGGAGTGCCTTCTGTGTGGAGTCTGCATGTCCTCCTCACGGTCGAGTGGCCTCCAAAAGACATACGTGAATGGGCATGCCTTCGCTGAAGGTAGGGCGTCGGGCTGGCAACTCGGCACCATAAAAAATTGGCAATCATTAGTGGACCGGAGTTCCGCTATGGCGATCCCTAACTGGGAAAAGCCAAAAAGACAAACAACAAGATGTGCAGTGATCATGGGGTTATAAAAGTTAATTTATTGCTAGATAATTCTGGCAAACTGAAATCTAAGCCAATGCACAGGAAGGTTAATTACAGATTATATGGAAGCAAAACAGGGATTATGTAAAACTAACTGGAGTGAGGTGTTCAGTGGAAAAACTGCAGATGGAATGTGGAAAGTTTTGAAAGAGAAATTGTTTGCAAAAAATCAAAAAAAATTTTAACATCAGGATCTAGACATACAACATCAGGCGGATATATTTCCATAAGAACAAGATATCTGATTAAGGTGCGAGACAAAAAAATATAAGAAATGGAAGAGAGGTTGACCTGCAACTTTGAAAACTGAAATAAACTAGCTGAACAAACAGATTAAGAAGAGTGGTGAGACAAGATCAAGAAAATTTTGAAGAACAATTGTATGTAGATATTGAGCATAATAGGAAACCTTTTTATAGATATATAAGATGTGGAAGGAGTAAAGACACACAAATTGATAAACTGTGTGCAGATTCTAAAATTTATTCTCAGACACAACAGATTATAGATATATTTATAAAAACTTATGCAAAACAGTTTGGCTCCACAAAAGTTGTCCTAGTGACATCTAGGTAACCCTAGAGACTGGAATCAAATTAGATTATATTGACAAAGTACTGCACAAACTGGATCCAAACAAAGAGCGGGGAGGAGACGAAATTAGTAACAATGACCTGAGAACACTTCAGCAAGAACTTACAGTACCATTGTATCCATTGTTCACTAGGTCATATAAATATGTGGAGATTCCTCATGATTGGAGACATGCGCTTATTAAATCTGTTTTTGAGAGAAAGGGGAGTAGGACAAGCCCAGAGTCTTGTAGACCCTTAAGTCTACTTTAATGCTTTGGAAAAATAATGGCGAAGGTAATATTGGATAAGTTATAGTCGGAACTGGATAGGTTGGAACTTGAAACCATATATCAGCATGCATGTGTTGAAAACAGATTTATTACCACTTTTAGCATGATGTTCTATAACAATATAATAGCTATGAATGAAAAATTGTGCTGTGACGTAATTTATATAGATTTGACTTCAGCATTTGAGAGGGTTGTACACAAAACACTGATAAATTAGTACAACTAGGTATTGATGTACTCTTGATAAGATGGATAGCTGCATGGCTTACAAATAGGACATGGCAAGTATCATACAGCAGCTGGACAGGTGAAATCCCTGGTTACAGCCAGGGTGTCCCTCAGGGCTCTGTCCTAGGCACTTACTTGTTTAGATTGGATCTTTCAGACCTAACCTTTTCAGCTTGAGGTGTTCTGCATTCTCTATGCAGATAATCTGAAATTGGGCAAACTGATTTCATGTGTTACAGATAAGGCATGTCTGCAAAATAAATTGACTAAATTGACCATTTGGGTATAGAAGAATAATATGCTGATTAAATACATCAAAAACTAAGCATATCAGATTTAGTAGACATAAATTGAAAGGTGTGTATTTAATACAGCACACAGTGATTGAAAACTGTAGACTCATTTAAGGACCTGGGTATATGGGTAGACTTAGCCACAAGTTTTTCTAATCATATCAACCAATTGGTTAATGATAGTTATAGAACTATAGGTTGTATAAAAATATTTATGAAGTATAGGAAATCAGAAATAATGAAGTCATTGTTAGTTACATTAGACCCAAACTTGAATATGGAATAACAGTATGGAAACCCTATATGAAAACAAGCATGAGTAAACTGGAAAGAGTACAGCGGAAATATACCAAGGGTATCCCTGGATGTGAAAATTTAAGTTATTATGAAAGACTAAAATATTTGAACTTGTACAAGTGTATCTTGCAGTTGTCAAAGAGGAGATCTTATTCAGGTATATAGGGCATTTAGTGACAACTACCTCTGGGAATGTTTGGGGTTAACAAAAAGTACTAGAGAATCATCAGACAACCTATGTAGGAGGTCCTGATGGAGAGATGAAAAGTCAGCAAGCAAAGGAGCATAGTAGTGCTGAAATTGAATTCATCCTCAAGTCTTGGTGGGTACCTTCGCAAGGTGGACCCTGTTTTTCACAAAATCTCACGAAGGCGACACATAGCATATATCATTGACAAAAGTAAATCAAAAATAAAAAAAGCTAGATGCACAAGACCCAGGATAAAAAAGTGCCCAATCCTGGTAGGCACACTGGTGCCAGGACTGAAAATAATTACAGTGTAGAATCCTCAAAATACAGAAACAATCCTACAATGGGGCCAGGCTAGGCTCAGGGGGAGGATGGCCCCCCTGTTTTAGAAGAAAGTAGTTCACAAAAATTGATTGGCCAAAGAAGAGCCATAAAGACAGAGTGGACTACTGAGGATAATAAGGAAATTATGTATTGTTACTATTATTAAAAAGCCCAGAATTTCCAGACACAAGATGTATAAAATGATTGAGAGAAATTAGAGGAAAGAAAAATACTTCCACAGGAAAACTGTTGCAAACTTCAAATAAAAATATGCTTTCATTAATACAACAGAGTTTTGAAAAACAGTATATAGATCAAGAAACTTTGATCTCTTTGGAAAAAGAAGCCTCTGAGGAAGTGAGAAAATATAAATGACAAAACCTAGAGATATTTAAAAAAATATAAAAAAGAAATATGGACATGGGAAAGAAAGATTTGATATGGTGCAATATTTATGCAAAGGAGAAAGCCAAGTTAACTAATATATAGAAGGCAGTTTCAAAGATATTTGAAGAAAAATACAGGCAAAGGCATCCAGATATGGAAAATTTCACAATAAAAAGACTAAAAGTACAAAGATTTAATGTAGAAAAGACTATTAGTAAAGTAGAAATTAAAGAAATAGAAGTTGAAGTTATGGAGTGCCTGCGAAGTGAAGGATTTAATGTAGAAGGTCTAAAACAGATACGTCACAGCATGATGGAGTGAGTCCCCAGAATAAGGAAAAGCAAGATCATCAGGAGACGTGAAGAAAGAAATATGGACAGGGGAAAGGAACAGAGATTAAATATGGTGCAATATTTATGCAAAAGAGAAAGCAAAACTAACTAATACAAAAAGAACAGCACCAAAGATATTTGAAGAAAAATATAGGCAAAGGAATCCGGATATGGAAAACTTTACAATACAAAAAATAAGACTAAGAGGAAGAGTAGAAAAAGAGATTAGTAATGGAAAAGTCAAAGAAATAGAAATTGAGGTAATGGAACGGCTGCAAAGAGAAGGATTCAGTGTAGAAAATCAAATGCAGAAAGCACCACAACAGGATAAAGCAGTAGATATCCAAATTAAGGGGAAACCAGTGGAACAGGAAGCAACAGGTCAGGTGACATATCAAGATATTTTGGAGCCTTCCACAGGAAATCAGTATAAAAGTTCACTTGAAGTTAGGAAGGAAAGGAACAAACAGGAAACTCTGATGCAGTCAATGTTGAGGAGTGATAGGCCAGTGGGTTTCAATATGACAAAAACAACAGATGACACAGGATGAAATTGAAGAGAATTTGCCACAGGAAGATGCTATAGAACTTTCTATAGAATGCCCACAGGAAACGGAAAACAAGGGATGTGCCTTTAGTATGGAAGAAAAGGAGTTAAGAGAAGAGTTGCTTGATTCAATAGACAAAGAATGATATATCAAGATCAATGAGAGAAATAAACTGCAGAAGGTTAATAAAACCCCAAAAGTCAGAGGCTTGATAAAACAAATGAACACAGTAATTATGACTGTCCATAGAGATCCATGCGATATAACAGAAGTAAACAGAATATTTTACTGTGCTGCTAAATTAATAAATGATAAAATTCTACCACAGGAACATAGGGTAGCAAGGGAAAAGGGGGGGGGTGGAGTCGAAAGCGAATACCATCATGGAAATATCGAATATAGAAAACTATAAAACGGCTAAGACAAGAAGTGTCATTGTTAGAAGATTATAGAAGAGGGAACAGATCAACAAAAATATTAAGAAAGATAGATGTGATAAAATCAATGCACAGTATTAGAACAGACCAGGATCTATTATGCACTATTGGCGATAAACTAAAAATCTCAAAACAGGTGGAAAGACTCAGAAGATATGAAGATAAATATAAGGGAAAAGCACAAAATAAGCAATTTACTAATGACCCAAAAATGTTTTATGGAGAATTGGGAAATAAGGTAAAAGGAATTGATAGACCGCCGAAAAAAGAGGAAGAAAATGCATTTGAGAAGTATCTATGAAGATCCTGTGGAACATAACAAAGATGCTAAATGGATAGAAGAAGCAAAAGAAAGAATAAGAAGTTTAAATGTACAGGATATGAAATGGGATGAAATAACAGCCAGAGAGATTGAAACAAAGTTGAGAAAAGCCTCTAATTGGAAAACCCCAGGCCCAGATGCAGTGCCTAACTTTTGGCTTAAAGTATTAACTTCTTTACATGAGGATCTAGCCATATGCACACCCTGAACAGACACCACACTGGTTAACAACAGTAAAAACAATGCTCTTACTTAAGAGTGAACCTGCAAGCTACCCTATACATGGGGATTGACGCCGCCAGAGTTTATAGTCATTTAGAAGAAAACTCAGTTATGGCAGTATAACAAAAGGGCAATAAAAGAAAGTCATATGGAACAAAGGATCATTTGTTGTTAAATAAAGTTATAGTGGAGAACTGTAAGAAAGGGAAGAATCTAAGTATGAAATGGATTGACTATAAAAAAGCATTTGATAGTATCCCACATTCATGGATAAAAGAGTGCTTAAAAATGTATAAGGTACATCCTACACTGGTTGATTACATTACAGTAACCATGAAACAGTGGCACACCACTTTGCAATTAAGCCATGATAAAGGAAAGATTATTATCCCAGGGATAAAAAATCCAAAGGGGGATTTTCCAGGGTGACTCCCTGTCACCGTTGCTATTTTGCCTTTCCATTAATCCATTAAGCTGTGTATTTAACAGCTTAGGTCATGGCTATAATTTGGCTTCTAGAAAACAACAAAGTCTAATGACTTCTCCTCTTCTCTTTGTTGAGGATTTAAAATTATGTAGCTCATCAGATGAGGAACTGAAAGCTCAGCTGCAGGTTGTCAAAACTTTTTCAGATGATATTGGAATGTCATTTGGTCTTGATAAATGTGCAAAAGCAACCTTTAAAAAAGGAAAATTGCAGCACCAGGAAAACATCAGTTTGGGACAAGAATGTGATATAAAAGAACTTGAGCAAGAGGGGGTGTATAAGTACTTGGGAACTGATGAAGGATCAGCAATAAAACAAGAACAAATGTGAATAAAGCTTAGTAAGGAGTACTTTCGAAGACTTAAATTAATCCTGAAAACAGCATTGACACTTAGGAACAAGATGCAAGCTATAAATCAGTTTGCTCTTCCTGTCCTAACTTATAGTTTTGGAGTGACTGACTGGCCCCAAAAAGTGCTGGATAGACTGGATATTAAAACAAGAAGGATGCTTCATGCTCACCAAATGATTTATAAAAATCAGTGTATACCAAGATTATATATTCCCTGTTCTGAAGAAGGAATTGGCCTCTCTGAAATTGATTACACGTATATATCTGCAACTGTGGGACTCAACACATATCTACTGACCTCACAAGATCCAAATGTGGTGAAAGTTTTGAAACATGAGGAGAATAAATCTAAGATGACCTCTCTGCTTAATTTAGCAGAAGCATATTGACGTCAAGCAGGAATGGAAATCAAACCAGAAGTGGATAAAAACCAGGCAGCAACTGAATGTGCTAAAAAACAAAAGAAAGACTTTAAGGAGAAGGACCAGGAGAGAAGGCAAGAAATGTGGAAAAAACATAAATATAATTGCAAGTATAGAAAACTTCTGGAAGAGCCTCATGTTGATCAAGAACGAATGCAGGAATGGTTAAGGAGAGGTGAATTTACATCAAGAAATGAAAGGTTAATATTGGCAGCCCAAGATAGTGGTCTGTGTACACACTGGTTTACAAGTCCATTGAACATGTGGGAGAAACAGACATATGTAGGTTTTGTGGAACCGAATTGGAAACAGTCACATACCTTATTGCTGGTTGTGACTCTCTAACGGCAGAGTGACTGTATACTGAAAAGCATAATGTGGCGAGATTGTGCAAACTTTATGGTATCAAAGTGGCTGAAAAACACTGCAAACATGAGCCACAGAGAATCATAGAAAATGATGGAAGTCTACATCACATGGGATCACCCAATACCAACAGTCCAAAAGATAGATGCTAAAAAAACGGATATAGTGGTCCAAGAAAAGAAGACAAAAGTAGCATTGATCATTGAAATTGCCACACCTAGTGACTACAGTGTCTTGCGTACAGAGAGAGAGAGACGGTCATAAAATACCTCTATCTGCAGGCAGAAACGAGAGCCATGTGGAAGAAAGATACCCAGACAGTTCCAATAGTAGTAGGAGCAACTGGTCTTATAAAAAAGAATTTACAATTGCATTTAGATAGGTTATCAATTCATGTAACACTGTACGAATTACAGGAGTCATTACTGGGCACATTGCGGGTGCTGCGAAGAGCACTTTTGGCTAACATCAAAGAGCGAGACAATACTAATTTCATGAACTTTAATCTTACTTTGACTTAGGAATGGGGTCCATTCCCGTCATGGTATTAGAAACCCAAAAGACTTGGAGAAATTAAAAAAAAAAAAAAAAGATTCTATAGAAATGAGAAGTGTACTAATTGGTTCTCTGACCGAGTAGCTGATGCATGGAACAGATTACCAAATTACATTAAAGCAAGTACTAGTTTAGATATTTTTAAGAACAGCCCGGACACTTATTATGGGAACAAGTGTTTTGGTATATTGGCAAGCTAGAAGGGCATTAATGCCCATGCTTGAAATATTTGTATGCACTGTATATGTCTGCTTTGTCTGCATTCTTAATATTTGTTTGCTGGTTAACACTATGTTTTTAATTTTTTTTTCAGACAAAAGATGACAAGTTAAAGCTTTCTTTCTCTATGAAGCTTGTAAACCAAGGAAATGGAAAAGACCTTGACCCAAACAATGTTGCACTGGAGTGAGTACAAGTTTGAGGGAGGACTTCTGTTGTTCATAGCAATTTTAGTCTTGTAAACTTTTGTCACAGCATCTTAAGTGCAGATTTTTTTTTTTGAAATGCATATTTTTTTGTCAATAAAGGAAGTACAGATCTTAGACACTGGCTGTTCATACAGGTGGAAGTAGGTGATGTTCAGTAAGGTGAAGGTGCAGTAGTGGTAATAGGGAGAGATCAGTGGGCCACCACTGCATGCCAGTTTTTGAAAATGCAGAAAAAATGTTAGCTTCAGTGATATTTTGAATTAAAAGTGGCTTTGTCATGTTTAGATTTTAAAATATGTTGAGCCAGTCAGACAAGAAATATGTATGCGAGATAAAAGCTGGAGAGGAAAGGCATAGGAGAAATGGCAACAGAGTGAAAAGAACTATGAGTAAAATATGTCTGCCTGTTATGTACGACAGCAGTACTGCATATTTATGTAGTCAGTCAAAACCAAAGTTGTGTATGTCAGTACAGAGCATGCCATCATAAGGAACTGTTGGTGCGAATGAAAAAGTGCTTCAGACGTCAGAGGTGGCTGCTTTTGCTAAAACTGAATTATAATGTATAGTAAAGTTTATAAAAGCAGACTAGGCAAGTGTATTGACATGGTAATGTTGTTGCATGTTAGTAGACATTTTTAGGCAGTAGGCCCAATCCTTGTTTATTTATTTGGTAAAGGACCAGAAAAAGAGTATAGCATTTCCTTTTCAGGAAGTGCTATAGAAATGTTAAAAAAAAAAAAAAAAGTGCCAGAACTGCTACTGCCATCATAGACCATTAAAGGTTAAGAAAATGCATTCTGTGTATTGGTTAACTCTACAAGTCTAAAAGCCAATGCACTAAGAGATGGGGTAAGTTGTACAGATAAATTAGTAGTAGTACTCTGAATAAGTATTTCTACATGTTGAACATTATATAATAGTCGCCATCTGCTAAATGAGTGTATTGTACAGCAGATAATGCATTTTACAAGAATATAGCTGAATAAGTTAAAAATGTAACCAGTGTTAATTTCTAAGACTGAGATGACAGTTGTATCAGTGTAAGAGACCAACCAGCGGTGCTGTATGTAGGGCAGAACATTTACAAAGATGCAGTACAGCTTAGCTAATCACTAAGGTTGCATTTCATGGACAAGCATGTATTGATTAAGTAGGTATAGTGACAGACATACCATGGGATGATACAATTCTTGCACAGGTGCAGTAAATGTACTGTAGAGGTATTAGGTCGGAGAGAATCAGTGCAGATTGATTTATTGTAGTTATAGAGGGTCCTCTCCTGTTTGGTATCTACTTCTCTGAAGTGCACGCCGACACAGAAGGTGTTTGGCTAACAAAGTTTGCAGATGACTGCAAACTAGGAGCCATAATCGAAACTCCTAACGATGTGGACAAACTACAAAAGGGCCTCACTGAGACAGATACCTGGTGTCAAAGCCATGGCCTGAAGCTCAATGCCAAAAAGTGTATTGTCATCCCCTTTGGTAAAAACTCCGTACCCATGAACTACCACATAGCTGGTAGTCTACTTAATGCCGAAAATGTGATGAGACCTTGGGACACAGGTGGACAGTAGTCTCTCCTTTGATAATCACATCGCCACAGTGGTCAGGAAATCCGTCTACGTGGCTCATCTCATCACAAAAGGATTCTCGTCCAGAAAAAAGAGGTCATTGTTCCCCTCTACTCATCACTCATTAGATCCATTATAGAGTACAACGCCCCTTTTGGTATGTACCTCACAAGACATCTACAACAACTGGAAAGACCACAGAAATACCTCACAAAGAGGATTACTGGCCTCAAACAGATGCCCTATGCAGACCGTCTCAAAAAACTACAGCTTTACTCCATCACATATCACCTACTCAGGGGCAATCTCTGCCTAACATACAAAGCTATGTCAAACCCAGAGCTCTTGGACATGCTCCACTTAAAGAAATCCCAATCCCTCCGAGCTGCATGCTCTAGGGACCTAAACCTTGTCACCACAATAAACAGAACATGCTGGAGGGATAGATTCCTGTCCCAGAGACTTCCCATACTCTGGAACAGACTACCTATCTATGTCAAACAGAGCTCCTCATTAGCACTCTTCAAGAAAAATCTTGATGATTGGATTGGAAATGGGAAATTCACCCCAGGGATCACTTCTGTGGCTCTGCTCGACAGGGGCACAGGAAAATAATTTTCTTGGGTGGCGAAAGCCAGGGTACATTTTTTGGATAGGCTTGTATGGGCCCTAGGGCCGATAGTCTAGTACCTACCTATGAACCTAATTGATGGGTCATGAGCCATGAAACTATATAAATAGGACATGCTGGAGTGACAGATTCATAACCCAGAGGCTCCCTTCACTCTGGAATAAAATCCCAGACCAGGTTAGGCAGAGTCCCTCATTGACTCTCTTCAAGAGGAATCTTGATGAGTGGATGGGAGATCGTAGGTTTACCCCGGGTATCACTTCTGTGTCACTGTTAGACAAAGGCACAGTATACTAACCTCGAAAAAGGGCATAGCAAAATTAACTTAAAATGGGTGGCGAAAGCCAAACACACTCTGGCTAGGCTTATAAATGCCCTAGGGCAGATAGCCTAGTATGAACCTATGAATAGTTTTCCATCCCTTCAGAGAAAGCTGAAACAGAACTATAGGACTATCCATCATGATTCTTTGGGTCCATACCCCTTAACTATCCTTGGTTTTGTCTCATAATTTTGCCTTATACCTTATATATATATATATATATATATATATATATATATATATTTTTTTTTTTATTCTTAGGAGGATCTCTGAGGAGTAAAGTCAATCAATAAGGCAAGGCATTCGAGTTTCATACTTTATCATCAGCTCTATTTTTTTTCAGTTTTCTACATAGTTTTCAGGATGCTGTCAACTTTTGCCATCTCACTCAGTTCATTACGGCTTTCCTACCTTCTGTGACAGTCATGCTGAACTGTTGCAGGTCTTCTGTAACTCATTTCATTTATCTTTTGATTGGATGCCTTCAATTCCTTTTACCCTATTCCTGCTTTCCAAAGTTATCTGTACCAAGTCGTCATCCGCTTTTCATGCAGATGTGACCAAACCACTGCAGTCAGTTCTCCTTGATCATCTCTGCAATTGGGACTACTTTGGCCTTTTCTCTGATACTTTATTACATTATATGAAATGAACTGATTTAAATTTATGTCTAGCCATCCACTCATCTATTCAGTTTATCTAAAAATGCTGAGGATAGGATGTCCATTTCTTTGCATTCCTTTTTATCTTCATTTATAATCTCTCGCCATCGTCTGGACTTATCCTGCATAGTTTCAATCATATCTATTAATCCCATTACCCAAGGTATCATTTGCTTCAACAGCAGTAGTCAACATGCACTTGATAAATCCCTAAAAAACTTATTTACACACAGGTCTCAGAATAGATATTCAAATATGATATTCCCACAGGCAAACAGCACTTTGTCTAACCTCATTTCAGTACCTAAGCCACACTTTATACTCCCACCAGTCAAATTTATAGTAATATATATCAGGGTTTCCTAACAGTAGACATAGGTCTGGATATGAAACAAGCCTTCAGAAGAGCTAATAACTCAGTGTTTCTTAATAAATTGCTTGCCATTGTATTCTCTCCAGATATCACATTTTGGTTCAAGAATTACCTCACATGGCACGCATTCAGAATTTTGGACACTGGGTCAGAATCCACAACTGGGGAGACACATTCAGGGTCAAAATTTAGGTCCATTGCTTTTCTCTTGGCATCAGTGATGTGCATTGTGTTCTTCCTAAAATAAACTGCTTATACTGAAAATATTATGATTACTAAATTATTTAAAAACACCAATACACCTGCAAAAAATTATGACTTCTCTGTCTTGCGGAACTGGTGAGATACAAGTCTGCTACTGGTAAACACCTCTAAAACCAGTCTTATTCTATTTGGTACCCCCAACACCTTAAAAACACCAGTGACCCCTGTGGTACTACTCTGCCTATCACCTTAACTCAGAAGTATCCCTGCCTTATCTTTGACCGTTACTTAACTCCATACATAGAAACAATTGCCAATACAGTCCTCTATCTCCAGTTTACTAACACCAGAGACTGTGAAGGCAGAAGTAGTGGGTGTTCGTATACCCAGATCAGAATATGCACTTCCTATTTTTTCCTTTATTCTACTGACATTACAAAAAATTTGCAAAGTGAAAAGGATTCTAGGATTCATCCATCTGGTTAGATTCAGAGAACATCACTATCACACTATCACTACTTGAAAATGGCTACCTGTGTAGGCTAGGGCTATTTTACTCTTAAAACACACTTCCTTATAAAGTTCTTAATGATTCTTTTGCACACCATTAAAGGCTGTCCTCTTTTAAAGACATAACATTTATTCTCATCAAAACACATTTTGTCTACAGCTAGATAGATCCCTTCAGGCTGGCAACTGCTGGTAGAGCCTTTGCCAAAAAGGCACCTGCCTACTGGAATGACATTTCCGAGGAAATAAAAAAATCGATTGACCTCTTTATCATTTAAAAAGACACTTAAGTCCCATCCAACCAGCTCAAACAAATATTCTTGCTTTAAGGACAATGGCTAACCTATCAGTTGAGTGCTACACATCTTACCAAAATGTTACTTGCATATTTCAGTCAGTTACTTTCACATCAGTTTTATTTCCATGCATGTGTAAATAGTTCAGCTGTTTTATGTTAATATCATACATTGCAGATTCACAAAGTGCTTGATTTCAGAACTGTAAAAAGGGTGCAATGCACACTATTATGGTCCCTGTACACATTTGTGTTAAAAAAGTGTAATGCACGTATCTGTAAATTGTTCTGTACTGATGTCGCCTGTTATGTATGTATTCTTGCATTTATTATTGCCTTTGCTGTGGCTCATGGCTGAAAAGGGTATTTGGACCAGTTCATTTACCTGGTTAACAATTTTACTTTAAGGCTTATCTTTCTCTTCCTCTTGCCTCAGTAGGCAGGGTACAGTGACAAATGACTCTAGACTGATATTCAGGAATGATGCAGGAAGACGAATAATAACATCCCTTGTGCACTGAAAATGTGGGCGTAGACTGCAGTTCCACTGTAAGTTTACTGACCAACAGTCCCAGCAGGAGTAATTCCCATTAACTACTTCCCCATTTTTATCACGTGTTAGATGTACAGGATTCATTTGCCTTTCATTCATTCATTCCCAAACTTGGTTGGCATGGTTTGACTGATGATGGCACCTAATATTCTTTATTGTCTTGCATGTTAATCAATAGGTTGGTGGTTGGAAACCTCCATTTTAAGGACTAGTCTATAAAGAGTTTTTCTTTATTTTTTTGAAAAAGTAAGTAAAGAATAAACTCGACTCCACATGTAGTATTTACCCTTCACTTCATTGGGTGGTTAATTGTGCTCGTCTCTGTTCAGCTGCCTTTAGACATTTACCCTAACTCAATGCATAATGGATGTCAGTGTAATGTGCTGTCGGTGTCTCCTCTAACCCTGTTAGGCATTCCATCAAGAGACTTCAGAGTTTCACATGCAGATGACAAGGACATTTGAGGAAAATGTGCAGACTTTCATACCTGGCCAAGTGTTTATTGGTCTCATAGCTTTGCATCTGAGAATGGCTGAGATCATATTGATATTTTTCCTTTCTACCTTCATTCCTGTCTTTCCGTATTATTTCTAGATAAAGTTCAGCTGTATTGATTTCCTTGCCATCAAGTGTTGGACAATGTGGCTTTCTGCATTTATACTTTTAGCTATATGGTGGCAATCGAAGCCCTTGACTTTCAAGCCAAGATAACTTATCTGCTCATGTTTTTTCTGGTCAGCTGTTATTATTTTTCAAACAAAAGTTGTGATGTGATCAAGTTTAAAGAAGCTAGTATTTGTAGTTTGTGTGTGCGCGTTGCATGGACTACATTTTAAGGGAGCAGTAAAAACATATGGTATACTCTGTAGATATTTAAATATATGTATAGACTGAAGACATCACAATAACTTTATCCGTAGCTTGAAGATGACACAAGCTTATCATCTGTTACCTATGTTTCAGTAGTCACTGAAGTTCCTCTAAACTTGCAGTATTTACATTAATTACAAAAACTGAAGTGGATGTTTGCGTACCTCATACACAAAGCATGCACCCTCTAGTCCACCTAAGAAACACTAAATCCAAATGCACACTTTTTTCTTTCTTTTGTCAGTTAAATTAAAACATTAATAAATTAATTGAAACATGCCCGACAATACAAGCGCTTTCAATGTCCCATTCTTTCCCTAAAAATAGTTCACACCAATATATGGTGCAATCATCAGGTGTTCATTCCTCCTTAGAGGTCTGATAGGGTTTTTTTGGGGACTTTATGCCCTACATCCCCTTTCTTTTGTCATACCTTGATTCTTCAGTGTTTCATAACTGCCCTCTCCTTTTTCTTTTCCCCTGAGGTTTTTACTGCCCTAGAGCTCCTGACTGTGGGGCAAGGGTTCTGTCAGAGATAGATGAACATCCAGAGGATATTTCTTTTTCCAGTCTTACTTGGCATTTCTCTGTCCTTTTTGTGGGCCTATTCCTTACCCGTAGAACCTCTTAGCTTCTAGGGACGTTATATTGTTTAGATAGTTAGATATACACACATGTATTTACAGTGCTTGTGTGATTCAGAGGCATGGGAATGAGCCAGTAATGTAGTCTTCCTCATTGCTGGCACATTTCTCAGGATCATATTTTCTCACAGCTGTGCTAACTGACCAGCCTGATTTAGGCAGTTAGCATGAGTGAGGATGATTTTATTGACCTCTAGTCTCAGAGTTCTTGAAAGTTTTAGCTATTAATTCAGAGCTAATTCTCCCAACTTACAGTGGGTTGATATGGATCTGCTAAATGTTGTAAAATCATTTGTTTTTCCCTAATATTTTTCCTTCTGACAAACATGCAAAACTATAGGATGCTTTACATTATTTTTGTTTCACATAATTAAATATTGAGTACTTTGCTTTTTAGTTTTAAAAATCCATCTTTCTTTTCCAAGTGTCTTACGTGATCTTTGTGAATAGTTGGATAAGGATAACATTGCATATTTGTTAAATACAGCTGGTAAAAAATGTCTTTTCACTTATTGTTTGCTTTGGGTTTTGTAAATTCTGCAGTCCTGCTTATAAGACATGTACAGTAAAGGGGACAGCCTTTCTCAGGCACTGATTTAACTGTGATAACTACTCTTCAAGTGTCCTCAGATTTTTTTCCATTCAAAAGCTCATGTTTAAGTCAAGAGCTGGAGACGAGGGGTAAGACTATAAAAAGTCTTTTCAGTATATTTCATGTAACTACTAATTCCGACTCATTCTCCTTTGTGCAGAGCAGAAATAAAAAGCCTTTATTTCAGAAGACTAAGGACAGAATACATCCTTTTTAGAGAAGTCATTCTATTATACATCCAATGAGAAGGGGTTAGAATGATTTGCAAGATGGGAATAGGTTATAGGAGAAATCAGCAGTGCGATACATCAGTCTGTTCAAATCAAAGCAGTTTTTCTACATTTAAAGCAACCTTGGACAAAGCAGGAAAACAGTGCTTAAACCACACAAAGTGCAGCAACCAATGACCAAACAAAAAACACTGCAAAGGAACCAAGCTGAACTCTGGATAATCCAAAATAAACTTTAATATTAAACAAAAAACATAAACACTTAACTAAATCACCACATTTTCATTTCACAGACTTCATCAGATGTAACACACTAAACAACTCTGGGGTTTATATATTTTGTATCCAATAATCCATCATGTTAACTGACTATTAAAAACAATTAAACTTCAGTGAATAATCACAGCAACGTAGAATAAGTAAATAACCATATCAGTAATAAATAGAAAACTAAGAAGAATAAAAGCAAGTATTAAATGACTATTACTGTATCAGTCTTAGGTTATTAGCATAATATATATGACAAATATTTAAACGTAAAACAGTCATTAGTAACGCATCTAAAAACAATGTATATTGCACTATTCTAAAGCACCATCTACTGTCCTGAAAGCAACATTGCACCTAATTATCTCATATACACACACACGGCTCAGAAAAATCCAAACATAAATTCATCAAAGGTAAATGTATATCATATGTAAACAATATGTGTATATATATATATATATATATATATATATATATATATATATATATATATAGAGAGAGAGAGAGAGATTATAAGAAAAGTGATGAAAACGGATAAAAAAATACTTGAGATACACACTTGATATTTACATTTAAACGATTGAATTATAGCCTAGCTGTTCTTAGTTTTAAAAATAGGGGCTAAAGACACATTTTCATTAAAGGACAACAAAGGGATTCTGTTATTAAATGTTCAACTTTTGTATCCTTTTTCTCTCTATTTACTGTCTCTGCTATGAATAAACAACAATACAGCATTTAAAATATTTGAAATTGACTGTTTCTCTCCACTAGAACAGTACCTTACTGTACTGTGATGGTTTCACTTTCAAAAAACTTTTATCCCACCCTAGAAAAGATTGCTGCAGTCTCCAATTCATTGATGTCCTCAAGGCCACCGAATACAGGTAGTTTTCTGTCCAGTTCCCTCCCGAAACTGACATCACCACAACCATCCTAAAAACCCATCCATATTGTGATGCCACAGCTCCCTGGTCCTTCCCTTACCCATACAGAAAATAAAGGCTAGAACAAGGAAACAGTACCTGAGACAAGTCTCCTGCTGTGAGCTGTCAATCACAGCAGGTAACAGCTCAAATTGCCCTTAGCACTTTGACAGCTAGGGAAGTTAGGTGTGAAGGGGATGGGGAGACTAGTCAAAGTAGTACAATTTAGGCTTTACAAAAGACTGCAGTATAGCCATTCTAAAAAGAATCTGCAGTAAAAAAGCACTTTGAAAGTCTGTCTTGTGGTATTTGCACTGTTTTTTAAGTAGTAATTGAATGGCATGAAATGTTACTTAAAACTGACTGAAAGACAGCTTGTAAATCAATACAGTGACAGAAGCTTTAGGAAGAAAGAGGCCAGCATGATGTAATGTTTTACAAACAAGCACTGCATTGTGGGAAACCTAGAGGCAGACTAAACAATCAGAATTACTTCAAGATGCCAGACCTCATGTGGTCAGACTCAGAAATTACGTATAAAAATATTTAAAAACCTGTAAATAGTGCCAGAGTGGTGTTAAAATGTAGGAAACACCAAACCATGATGAAATAAACATGCTTTTTTTGAGTCTGTGGTTGCGGTTCTCCTTTAAGCTCTGGTGCTGTATTGGCTTCCATTGTAAGCTGCCAGTAAACATCTTTATATTTTATTTTAGTCTCCCGGGGCCTACCCCAACATCAATTGGCACTTCTTCCAATACAAAAAATAAAAACTTAGCTTGAGTACAAACCAAAGTGTGTTTGTATAGTGCATTTTTCTAATTTGTAGTTTTCACATGATACGAGTGCTTACATTTAAAAGGAGTATTTACGAGCACCCATATGATGTGAAAACTAAAAATGAGAAAAATGCCTTTGCTTCTGGCTCGCTCCACTTCAGTCTCTTCAGTGTGATGGGTCACGGAAACAGTCCCTTGGCACCTAGTCATCAACACCATCAGAGTGGATAACTCTCTTGGAACCTTTTTCAGTGCCAGGGTCCTTTGGTGTTTGAGCTGATGGGTACTAATCTCCAGCTGAAGGCCATTTTGATCCTCAGTATCAGAGCTTCCCTTCCTGGCTACCCCCATATTTTCCTTCTTTGGAGGAAGACTCCATTTCAAAGAGTGGATTTTGAATGTGGATTGGATCTGGATCCACCTTCAGTGCTATGGAGAGGGTAATACCTCCTCCCCTCCCAGGCTATCAGCAGTAACTCCATTGGTATGTGCTGCTCCCATTGATGTCCTTCCTACAGCTCTTCAACGCTGTCATCATGGTTCCCAGGGACATACCAGGACCATATCCTTGGAGATGTGTAGCAAGTGCATTCTGACTCTTCTGGGGACTCTGAGCACAGAAGGATATCCCCAGGAAGAGAACTTGTAAAAGGAAACATGTAGACTCCCTTTTTGGAGTCATTTACCTCAGACACTGACTTGAATGAAAGAAGGATTACACCCCCACCCCCATTCACTTCCAAAAGACATCACATTTGTGAGGTCCTTGAATTAATAGTGTGGGGGGGGGGGATTACACTCACCACCCTTGTTTGCCTCCTGAAGGCTTCACATTTGTGAGGTCCTTGAATTAATGCAGCAGGGGGGATTTTTGTCATCCAGCCAGTCCTTTTTAGGACAAAGAAGTGCTCTTCTAGGCATACAGCTGTGCCCCTTCTACCACTTGAGGTGAACCCTCCTGGTCTCTAGGAGGACATGGTAGGAAGCAGACACATTAGAAGCCATTCCAAGGAAACTGGGTAAGGTATTATCTAAGGAAAGACTGTTATGGTCTCAAGGTCTTCTGGCGGACTTCTGTGGTCATTGTAGCAGCCACATAAAAGGGAGCTCATGGATGAGTCCTGCGCTGTCCATCCCCTGAATAAGGAATACAGGGCAGGATGGGAATGTGCATATTTGCCACAGACACCTTTTCCCTGAGGACATTAAACTACTTAATGCATGTGAACAGATCCCAGGGGGACCTAGTAAAACAAGCTATGTATATTTTGGATCAGCCCATGACTTAGGAGTCTGGCAAACAATTGCAAACCACCCTGAATACCATATTTGGCATAAACAGTCTCTCCCTGCATGTGTATTACAATGCAGCAGATGAAGCAGCCAGGAAGGCAGACACTGGTTTAACCCAAATACACCATGCTTGGCTCTGCCTGTGCAATTTTGCAGATAACTTAAATGTGTCCTTTACTAGCACTCCATTTGATGAGTCTTCTCTTTTTGGTCGTATGGTAAAAATGAAACTTTGGTACTGGCAAGATGGGATGACATTCTCTGCCAAGAGATTCAAATTTGTGAACCCTCAAAGACATTTTAATAGGAATCAGAGTCCCAAGTCCCTATGGTTCAGGAGATTCCAGAGTCAGCCCCTCCTCAGATAGGGATGGCTGCAGTAGAGGTGGCCCTTTTAGTGGACGACAACTCCATAGTTAAAGGGGGTCTTCAAAACCTGGGGTTTAGGGCCTAACCAGCACTGCTGAAGGCCTAACCGACTGTCCTCCTCTGCAGACAGGCAGTCGGGTTGATTCTGTTAATGCCTAACTGCATGGATGGCCATCGCATAGGACAAATGGGTGCAAGAAACTATATTGAGAAGCTGTACCATGCTATTTTTCCAAAGGCCACTGCATCAGAAGCCACCATTACCAAATGTATCCAACCATAACTGCCTTAATCTTATCAAGCGATCTCCATCCTGGAAGTCCTTACAGATCAGAGAGGGTCAGGAGTTCATTCAGGACTCATATGGTTCTAAAGAAGAACAAAGGATCGCAAGCCATTTCTGGACTTTAGTGGTCTAAAACATTTTTATGAAAAAGACCCAGTTCAGAATGGTTACCATCGGCAATTTTGCCCTGTCTCAAGACAAATGACTGGATGTGCTTTATAGTCCTCCAGGACACCTACCTCCACATTAAAGTTGCACAGGAATCCAAGAGGTTTCTGCACTTTCAGGTAGGGACCAGTTATTACTAGTTCAGAACCTTGCCCTTTGGTCTCACGAGAGTCCCTCTGTGTAGTTGCCAAGTGAATGGCGGTAGATATAGCTCACCTGTGGCTGAAAGGGATTGGTGTTTTCCCATACTTAGATGATTGGCTTCATAATGCAACAACCAAGGAGTCCTTACTAACAGACAGGGATTATTTTTATAGGTCTGCATATAATTAGGCATCAAAAGTCACAGCTAGAACCTTCACAACAAATTCTATTTATCAGATACTACCGAGCCATACCTGTATGCCATGCGTCTCATCCCAGAAAAACTTTTGTAATTTCAGTGTGCAGTAGTAAGCCTTCATCACCACCAAAACATTCCTGTGGTATTGGTCTTGGAAGTTTTGTGCCTCATGACTGCTGCAGTCACATTGGTTCATTAAGCAGATTGCATATGAGAATCCTCCAGCTGATGTGGACCACTCAATGGTCTCAACTAACAGACTCTCCCTCAGCTACAGTTCACTTAACATCATCCTGCAAGACCCACCTAAAATGGTGGCTAACATCAGTCTTTCCTGAAGTAGGAAAACTATTTGTGCTACCCCCTTTAGTAGCAGTTGCAACCCACAGATGTCTCCCCATTGGGGTGGAAGACTCATTTCAAAGGAAGAATGGATTATTCAAGGTTCTTAGTGCCAATCAGAGGTCAGTATTCCCATCACTATACTGGAGATGAGAGCGATCCTAGCATTGCTGGAACTTCAAGACCTCTTGCCTTCAGGGGTGATAGCCATACAGTTGGACAACACATCAGTAGTTTGATACATCTGCAAACAGGGAGGAACCAAATCTTACTTCCTTTGCAGAGAAGCCCTGAGAGTATAACAATGGATATTCGATTCAGGCAGTCTTCTAGTAGTAATGCACATGTCTGGGGTGTCTAACTTGCTGGGAGAAGGGGCTGTTTTACCTTTTTTCCCCCACAGGGGCAGTCACCAGTGGATGAAGTAGTTTGTGAGTGACCCAGTGGTTTACTCTCCACCTTCTGTCCTCTTTCTCTGATGAACAAATTGCACTAGAAGGTATCAACCTGCAAATTGCAGATAATCTTCATTGCTTCATACTGGCCCAGACCGACCTGGTTTCCACTACTAAGACCTCATTTGAGGAAGCCCCTTGGCTTCTAGATTCACAATCAGATCTTCTTTCACATGCCTCCAGTCATCCTTACCTGGGCCTTCACAACTTCAAAGTAACCACAGATTTTCTCCAGTACTCACAATGGCTAGACAATCTGCTTTTTCGCAGGATGTGATCCACATTTTATCTGCTTCTTAGAAGCAGTCTTTTCAAAACAATTTACACGCGGAAATGGAATTGTTTCTGTATTTTGGCACTCTGCCAAAGGCTTGATCCATATTCTGTTTCAGTTGCAGATCTTTTGCAGTTTTTCTCTAAACTGATTCATGCTGGTTCGAGTTCTCTACCATTAATGTACAGTTATCCACCAGTTCCAACTATCACCTGGATTCCAAAATAAAATAATGGCCTCTCGTAAACTGGTACTCAAAGGGGCGTTCCTGCTATGGCCACCTAATAAAGACCCCACTCCACCTTCGGATTTTAGTTTAGTGCTCAAATCACTAACAAAGCCTCCCTTAGGACCAACTTCTACATTACAGTTGAAGTGCTGTTAGTCAGACAGGTGAATTACGTAACTACATGCCATATCTCCTTTGCCTCCATATTTGATTTTTTGTAAAGACCAAGTCAGACTAAGAATGAGCCCTTTCTTTCTTCCAAAGGTTGCTTCCAAAAACAGTATTAACTAATCCATTGCTGTACCTGACTATTCCAATAAAGGATAAAGGTAACATTTGCATAATTTAGACATCCTCTAGCACCTCAGATTTTACTTTCATAAAACCAAAACTTTCATTTGTATCTTGCACACCCATTACCCATTATGTTCTAAATTTGTTAAGCAAACCCTATCCAAATGGCTATCAGATTGCGTTGTATTTGTTTGAACATCAACATGTCCCAAAGAACAAAACCCAGAACTCATTCTGCAAGGTCTAGTGCAACTTCAGCAGCCTTCTTCACAAATTCCTCCATTGTTGATAGTTGTACTGCAGCCATGTGGTCCACATTGCATGTCTTTCCCAAACATTATAGAGTAGACCTCATCTCCAGAACCAGGATTGCATTCAGTGTTTTGGTTCTCAAAAGAATCTTGTCATAATTTCGCCCAAGGTTTTAGTTAGCTCAGGGTTCTGTGCCATTGGATGGACGGATGGATGAAATAAGATGTGGAAGTGATGCACTTATCATAATGTTGGATCTTTTTCACCCACATCTGTCTGATATGACATCCCTTCCTCCATCCCCATCCAAATTGTCACGTTTTGTTAATTTATGAGGTTATTAATGTTCGCTGGTGCAGATTTTCCCCTCAACTTTGATGCTATATGACACTCGCAGTGGATTGTGGGAAAAATGTAGGAGGTGGAGGCACTAGAACACTAGCAAATGGCCAGATCGGACCTGAGGACCGGCTCGGTACCTAAATGCCATGTCAGATGGACATGGATGAAAATAATCCACTGTTATGGTAAATACGTAACTTTCATTTATGATGAGTGCCCCAGTCATAATCTTCTGTATTATGTCCATATTGAGTAATCTGCAAGGAGGCCTTGTTCCCTCTTGCTGTTCTATTGTGTATGGATAGCACTTCTTCCTGCGGCTGTAGATAGGTTTTCCCGTAACTTTGGAAAGTGCATCATTTTTATGTTCTTTTTATGTTATTCATCTTGTACATCGTCATCTGATTATAATCTGTCTGAGTTGCTCAGAGGTTGGATTTACCCTTCTAGCCAGAGTGTGATGGCATGGTATGAGTCATCCTGAAGTTCCTGCTCCACTATCCCTCCCAAAGTCTTCCTAAGTTGGGAATGAAAAGAAGAATTTTGCCAACCTGGGGTACCAGAATTGAAAATCTCAGAAGTTGCCCGCTGCAGAATCCCTCATTGTTTATCTACTGATAAGGTGGATGCATATTTCTATTATTTTTGCAGAATACTTCCTGTATCATTAGACTGGGGAGTGACTTGTAGTACAGATACTCCCTTTTTTTGAGATTTAGTAGCATTAGAGTTTGCTTACAAGAAACTGTATCTAGTCATCATGTGCTTAACTCTTTCAGTTAAGTTACTGTACCAAAGGATTTAGTATGCATTTCTTACTAGAAGAATGCAAAATGGTATATGCTAACTGTGTTCATATGGTCACCCACCAAGGCTTCGTATTGCAGCAATGTAAACCATACTGCTGAGCAGTGGTTTACTGAAAGTGGCAGTCAATACCACAGTTTGCAGAAACAAAATTGTCCAGAAATAGTCTAACTGTAAATCAACTATTCCTACTGAATACAAGCAGATGCATTTTCCACATACATTCCCCTTGGCAGCAGGCTGATTCTGTGCACCCCATTACTTAATAATGAATCCTAGGGTAACAGCACTTCACGGCAAATGGGTGTGGACCCTTTAGTGTAGCCTCTGAGTATAGTAGTGCTCTATAACACATTTAATCCCTCTGTACACAACTCCTCAAATTCATATCAATTAAAAAATATACAGTTCTAACATTGAGGGCCCTCTTGTGTGGGGTTTGTGGTTTTGTTCTTCTTTTCCATCAGCTACCATTCAGCAGATTTCATCACTTGATGCTATACTTGTGAGTGGAAGCACCCAGTGCTGGTACATGTGGTGATAATGAACATTGACCTCTAAAGAAGAAGCAGCTCCTACGCCTGCCATTTCTTGTGTACTACAGATCATGATTCTAACTTTCATTAGAAAAAGTTCCTGTATTCAGAATGCAAGTCTAAATGCTCATACAGGGATCAAATTACCAGTCAAGACCCACTTTGGCATCACCCGTTGTTCATGTGGCCATCAGGTTACCAGTCAAGACCCACTTTGGAATTGCCTGTTGTTCATGTGGCCATTAAATTACCAGTCAAGACCCACTTTGGCATTGCCTGTTGCTCATGTGGCCATCAAATTACCAGTCAAGACCCACTTTGGCATTGCCTGTTGTTCATGTGGCCATCAAATTACCAGTCAAGACACACTTTGACATAGTTTTTATTGTCTTGGAGAAGAGCACAACAGTAGCTACTGCTGTAGGTGGCAGTGGTTCCACCCTGACACTCCGAGATGCTAGAAATAACAGCTTCTAATTTAACTTGCTGCAGAAGGGTGGCAGCATTTGAAAGTTCTTCACACATACAACTGTCAGTTATCAGCCAGGGCACTGCCACAAAATCTGATGCTCAGAGGGTAGGTCACAGAGTAGCTCTCCTAGACGTAGGTCTGTTACTAAAATGTCCTACTGGATCACTAAACAAGGACTTGAACACGTGCAGGTCCTGTACATCAGATGAGAATTAAGGAACCAGAAGTGAGATACTGTACTGCCTTCTGTCCTGTAGAGGTGCATTCCAGTGTGCTGGTGCCCCAGCCCCATTTGTTTTGCATGTTCTTAAGTCTAACCTACCTGATCCCAAGGGATAGCCTCTTGAGTAACCCTATTAAGGGTTGAGATACTAGAGGCCAAGAGCTTCCCTCTTAGAGTTTTCTCCATGCCTTATAGGGCCATTCAGCTCTGCTGGCAAGGCAAAGAATTGTTCCCCCCAGCCATTCCACTGTCCCCATAAAGGCTGTTCAAACCTATCAATGTACATACTATTTTCTTCACTTCTACAATAAATATTTGGATGTAATTTAAAACTTTTATTTCAAATTTTGTAGCACAAATAGTGATAGCCATTTGCTAAACAAAATAATATAGTCTCACAATGAAAACAGACTTTGCATGAACAACAGTAAATGGCTGCCCTTGAAACTCAGATTAATTGAAACTACATTGAAACTTGCATTCATAGAAAATGCATCTGGCCAGTGGTGGATTAAGTTTACCTTTAGGCTGTTTTCAAACCATGGGCCCCTTGCACTCATTTTTAGGACTTTGCATATATGCACGTGAGCGTTGATTCACCTTCCTGATTGTATTAAATTATATTCCTTGTATGATACAGCACCACTTGCTAGAGTGTGCTTTAAATTTGTAGTTTTGAATATTTTTTCCAGTGAAACAAAATGTATGAACCAGTAATAGCAAAACTACCCATTTCAGAACATTTCAACCATAAAAGGCCACTTCAACTTCTGCCATTACAATCCACTAATAACAGTCAATATACACAATCTATGCAGAAGACATTCCATTTGAATAATTCCACATTAAAGAGAAAACTGTAAATAATGAAGAGGTTGCTGCTAGTTAACAGCTTTGCATTTCAGTGCTTTATCTACAAATTCAGTGCCTGCTGCCCTTAAAGAATAAATTGCCTGTGTTACATTAAGAAAAACAAAAAAAAAAATGGTGTGCTGGTAATATTGTAGTAGGAAATGGCTTTCAAACTGATAACATGTGCATAGTTACTAGGCATCTCATTCAAAGGACACGCTCAGGAACACAGCTCTACAAGGTTAAGGCTGATATTCTACTACATTTTCTGGACATGATGGTTTCCACAGCCCTCATGGTGCCATTTGCATGTTTGAAGATGCCAGTGTTGCAGTGAAATTTAGTGTCAGTGGGTATGGAGCCATGTAGCTATCGTAGTCCTTCTGTTGTTAGACTCTTATCACCAAACCCTGAAATAGTGGAGAGTTCCTAGAAGCGTATTAAGGGCCTTCCTTTTTCACTGCGCAGCCCTTTGTAAATTGACTACAGATACTTGCTTTATGGGCAAGGATTACTCTTCACTTCCTACACTGTACAAGAGGTCTGATTTCTCCCTGGAGTAGAGGGGCCTCCATGTCATTCATGTGGGGCTTCCGGCAGTCTTCCTGACCGTGAGAGCCTTGGAGAGAAAGCCGCTTCTGTCTTTCTTCTCATTCAGTCAGACAACCAGTCCATTGTTTGGCTCATAAACTGGCATGGGGCACAAGGTCTTACCTATTTCACTTACCTATTTCACTGGCGGTGATTCTCATCAGAAAGTGGGCCTTGGACAGGGCCTTCACTATCTCAGCAGTTTACACAAGGTGGTGAATGAGCAGGCAAATTGTCTTTGCTGCTTCTCCAGTTGTCTCCTGGCTCTGCAGGTTGAGAGGCCATGACTGATAAGTGTTCCAGAAACAGGGCAGTCTAGAGTTTGAACTTTTTGCCACTCAAGAGGATGTAGTCTTTCTTCTCTTCTGGTTAGTTTTGCAGGGCAAAGGTGAGGTTGAATTGTTCTTCATCTTGTGACAATGGAGAGTCCTATACTGTTTTTGTGTGCCATTCAAAACTCAGGAATCACTTCTTGTTGACCAGTGGTGGCTGAGAGGGACATAGTTTCCGTCACACGTGTCTTTGGAGGTACAGGAAAAGTTGTGTTTCTAGAATGTTCATCACTGTAGACGTAACAGCCGATTGTACCTCACGTGTTGCCTTAAGATTTGTGGCTGCTAGGAAGATGTCCACTCAATAGGCTTCTGCTTCCATGTGGAAAGATTTCTCAGTCTGTATAGAACGGTGCCCTATTCTGCCCCATTAGGTCAGTTTGTAGATGATTCTTTCCTGTCTCAGGCACCTTTAGGATATGAGCATCAGTTATTCCACAGTCATGGTGCATGCTGGGTATTTTTCTTGTAGTGGCTGGGTATGTAGCACCTTGAAAGGTACCACACCTCCCTCATCCTTTAAAGAGCAGCTCTCCTTCTTTTGACCTAAACTTTGTGAATGACAGGCTGGCCCATCATCTGTTTGAGCTTGCTGGCTCAGTGGCACTGACGTTTGTATTATTTATTGGCATTTGTTTACTGGGTTAGTCCAACTGGCCTAAAAAGACCCTTTATCAGAGGAGCTCTGGGGAAAAACTGTAGTACAAAAATTCAATGTACAGTTAATGGTGGTGCTGCGGTAGCGTTATCGCCTCACAGTAAGACGCTGTCTGGTTCGATTCTCAGCTAGAGCGTCTTCTGCGTAGAGACATGCGTGAATGGGCGTACCTTCGTTGAATGTTGTGCGTCAGGGCTGGCAACTCAGCATGTAAAAATCAACTGCCAATTATTAGCGGACCGGAGTTCCGCTGTGCGACCCCGAACCGGGAAAAGCTGAAAGACACACAACAACAGAGTGAAGAAAGATAACTGTAAAACAACAAAGCAGTAGGATTTCATTTTGTGATAATAACTTGTAACACTAAAATGATGGCACTATAATTATATTATGTAGCAATGAAAATGATGAGGAGTATAAAATATAGGGTGAAAAAATAAAAGGAGTATTCATTACAGTATTTAAACTATTGAAAAACAGCTAAGATGCAAGTGATAGGTAAGTTTGTTTCTTGGAAAGCATTCTTTCTATTTGTCATCATCTTTACATGAGGGTCCCTGAGCTTTAAACAGTAATATGTATGGAAGTGTATCTGATCTTTCATGTAGACCCATTTTTCATCCTGAAAGTGGTTTCTGAATTGTCCTTGAACCACTACATTTGCTTCCCTGTTTTCTTTGCTGGTGCAGAAATCACAGGAAAGAAAAGAGCTTTTCACACCCTGGATACATAGTGTCTCTAGATTTCATATGAAGCTCGGATAATGTACTTTGAGGATTAAACAGCTGTTTCTCCCCTTAGCTGTAGAAAGAGAAGAGCTTGCTGTTGTCAAACAGCTTGGTATTTTTTCAGCAGTATTATTTTTTGACATTCGATAGCTTGTTGCATACAGAAATGGAAATGGCTGTCCCAAGTATGTGCTTCATGTGCTTTAAAATTTTCTCTGTTGCAGACACCTCTGCCATAGCTGTTAAGCCTTAGGTGCATATTTTAACCCTTCACTATTGTGTAAACCACAACTCCAGGGGCAGGCATATTGTGGTACTGTCATACTTCAAGATTTTGCCTTCTGGGGCAGGCATATTGTGGTACTGCCATACTTCAAGATTTTGCCTTCTGGTCTTTGCTGTTGGGTGTTCCTCTAGTTCGTCAAGCTTGATGGTTACTGCTTAATATTCAACATAGCACCAGACCCATGAAGTGTAGTCCATGCATAGATCAATTGATACAGTAGAAATGTATTTTTTTAAGCTAACATTAAAGACCATCCTTGACAAGTCACACACATTTTCTCACCACCCCTGTCTGTGTGGATGGGCCCTCCATCCAGCCTCAACTGTTGGATTTTCTTCTTAGTGAGGTATATTTGCACTTGTGTATTACTTGTTAGTACTGCAGGTGTCAAATAGTCATTGTGATCTCTTGACTTACAGGGAGAAGCTCACTGTTGGCCAGGGTGAAATGGTGGAAGTGACTTAGGCATACTTGTGTATTTGGTACATGAGATTAGAGTGTACACCAGCACTGAGCACATGGCTTGCCCTAGTGCAAAATCCACTAAAAATGTTCCCAGACTATAACTGGTAGAAGGGAGTTACCCAGAACCAGTCAAGAGGGGGTTCTTTCCTATAGCGACTGATACTGTAAAAGTGTATGTTATTTTCCAATACTAAATTACAGTTTAGCAGGCTATCACCAACCTAAATAAGTCACCAAGCTCCCAGTGAAAAAGATTCCTCTTAACTTGAAGAAATCTTTCGTACTAGCTGTTTTTGCTACTGAGCCTCTAAAATGACTGCTTACAACAGCATCCATTACTACTGAATGCTGTGCACCCCCACATGCAGACAACTGACTGAGGAGAGGTGGCAGCATGAAACAAGTGTTATCATCATCATGTAGGGTCACTTTCTGTTGCAAGGAAAAAGCCTGGCAACCGCCAATGTCGTCTTCCTCAGAGATTTACTCTTATGGTGAGTACCTTCATTTCTGTATACTGATATTCATTTGACCGGTGTCACAGATGTGATCTTTGTTGATACTCACAGTTGCCTCATCTCTTCTCCAGGAGACCAGTTGGGCACTCTTATAATGGACACGGAGCATTATCTTTTGATATGCATGTAAGCACCCCTGCATCAACCTGCACCTTTTGTACTTCACCAATAAGCATCAGGAGCATTGCCGTACGTGGATTTACAGATTTATGTTCCCCTTGTCTGTGTCTGGAACAATAGCAGAATGCTATTTCTCCTGAGGAGGATATTTTACATGCAACACAAACTTCTCCAGTAAACACAAGGAGTTAGTGAGATCCTTGAGGCCCTGGCAGAGGAGAAGTTGAAGTCGGGGCCAGAATTTGTCCTCCTAGCAGGTATTTGCTGATAGATAACAGAATGCACCCAGTGGGCGATAATGGATGAATTCCACCATTTCTTAAGGCCAACTGTGCACTCCTACATATGTGTGCCCCGAAAAGGACTAACAAGGATCTAAGCTTTTCCAGCCCCAAAAATAGAATTCCTGTATTAGCCAAACATTCCAAAGCTGACATCATAGTTGCAGCAGCTGCCCTACGAAGAAGCTGCAGAATATTTAGACCTCTACCTTCTAATATTAAATAGTCACATGACTGTCCTCATGCTAGAGGTGTCTTCTACAAACAACATAATCCTTCAGTGCAGTGATAGTTGAGCTGAGCCAGTAATAGAAAGCTTAGGCAATCTATCTGCATTCTCAGTGTTGACTGAAGCACATCAAATCAAAAAACAGCAGCAATGATGAGGAATTACTGTACTGGAGGATAGTAGTGCAGCCCAGAAAGCAATGGAGTGCAATCCAAGAGTCGGTATAGCACTGGCAGCTTGGAAGAACTGTATTAAGTAATGGAAAGGATAGCTGCAGCTTAAAACAGTTGTATTCCACATAGTTGTTGGATAAGGTATTGTAAAATTATGAGCAATAGCAAGATTTGAGCATTATCTGGAGGAGTTTACAGCAAACACTATAACTTTTTACAATTGTATAATAGCAGTAATATATATGATGATGATTGCAGTGTTGGGTCTTAACTTAGTCACCTGGCTTTTATTCTCATTACCAAAACCATACCACACCAAACCATACCTGAGTGTGTCCTACCATAGCTTTCCCAATAATACGCATTACTGCTATGTTAAAATAGCAGAGCTGCATAAATCAGATATATGAGAGAATGGGTCCCTTCTAATGGTCGACATTTCAAAATGTCGACATTCATATGGCCGAGACCATATGATCAACATTTGAAATGTCGACCATGGGGAACCGGCATCATACTACAGTGCGGAATGGAAAGATTTCCACTTCCGCACTGTAGTGCGATCTCGGAATTGGCATATTTAAGTTATGGGGGGTGTGGGGGTGAAGCCCCCCTGCTAGCAGCATTAAGGTAAGTTTGTGTTTTGTGTTTTACTTCAAATGTCGATCATATGGTCTCGGCGATATGAGAGTCGACATTTTGAAATGTCAGCCGTATCTAGTAGACCCGAGAGAATACATGTGTGTGTGTGTGTGTGTGTGTGTGTATATATATATATATATATATATATGTATATATATGTATATATATATATATATATATATGTATATATGTATATATGTATATATATGTATATATATATGTATATATATATATATATATATATATGTATATATGTATATATATATATATTTTTATTTTTTTATTTTTATTTTTTTATTTTATTTTATTTTACATTTGTTAACCGGGCTAGTCTGGCTGGATACATGTCCATTTTCAGCAGAGGCCCGAGGAGAAAAGCTCCACTATCAGACTAAGACATTACAGAGTTTGTAGTCACTAAATAAACTAACTATACACATAAAACTAATAAAATAAGGCAAAAACAATGCATATACATTTTTCTAATACAAAACTGATTAGATGACAATTTAAATTCAGACAGGGGCTCAGCAGAAAAGCTACAGTATCATATAAAAAATAATTAGATGTTAAAATTTTAACTAGTAGGTAGTCCTGACAGCAAGTAGGTATTGGCTGAATGCTTGAAAATGGTTTATCTAATGTGTCTAATAAGCAGGTTAGTAGAGTAAAGATAAAATATAGTTGGAGTATAGGAAAGGCAAAAATGAAGTAAAGAGACTGTTGATAGAGATACAGTTTCTGTTAGGTAGTGATATTGTGGACTGAGTAAGGCTATATTGCAGATAGAAAGAGTAGAGTAAAGGGGGGAAAAGAAAAGAAAAAGACAAAGATAGTGTGAAATGCTGGAGGTAGTAGGATTAAAGGAGGACAGAATGAAGAAGCAAGAGGCAGGTATCAGCATGGTCAGAGGGGGAGTCTAACAGTTGTTAGAACTAAAGAGTGATGGGACAAAAATGGGACAGTGGAGACAGTTTAAGTAAGAACAGAAGAGCAAAAGTACAAAGGAGTGGACTAGGGAGAGTGAAAAAATTTACTGGGGTCAGTCAGGGTTGGAGCAAGGGCATAGCCAGTGAGTTAGTAGGTAAGTTTTTATCTGTTTTCTGAAAAGATAACATGAACTTAGGGAGGTCAGTTCTGGGGGAAGTTTATTCCAAATAGAACCAACAGTGTTTGCAAATAAGGAATCACCTGATTTATTATGAGATTTCAAAGTAGTAACTAGTAGCCTGTTGGTTGATCTAAGTGTAGTGAGATTTTTGTAAGGTGTGATGAGATTATTTAGTATGGGTGTGTTGGCGGGGTAATGTAGAATTTTAAAGGTGATGATTAGTTGCTGGAGGAGTATTAGGTTTGGAAGTTCAAGCCAGTTTAGTTTCTTTAAATTAAGACAGTGATGAGTATGAAATGCAGAGCCAGTGGCAAATCTGGCTATACTATGGTAGGCGGTATTGAGTTTTTGAAGATTAGCTTTAGATATGTTGGTAAAGGTAGGTGAGGCATACAATAATGTTGAAATGAGGTGAGTTTGGGCAAGAGCCACTCGGGAAGTAGCAGTGAGAAAGGGCTTAAGTCTGTAAAGGGCACCAATCTTTTTATTGACTGACTTGATAGTTAGGTCGATGTGATAGTCAAAATTTAGCTGATTGTCTATGGTGATGCCTAGCAGCTTAGTGGAATAGTCTGGTTTGATGACAGTGCCATTACATGATACAACTGAAAAAGTGATAGGGGTGGATTTAGTGGTTGGGGTGAAAAGTAGAAGTTTGGTTTTTTTGGGATTTAGGAGGAGACAGATATGTTGAAACCATTTTTCTGCTGCAGAGAAGACCAATTGGGTAGCAGAGTGGAGTTGTGCTGGGGACGAAGCAGAGCAGATGATAGTGGAGTCATCTGCATACTGTATACAAGTGGATGTGGGGAGGGAAGTGGGCAGGTTATTTATGAAAATAGAGAAAAGTAGTGGACCTAGGATGGATCCTTGTGGGACGCCAATAGTAACTGGGAGTTGGGAGGATAGATGGCTGTCCCAGAGGACTGCTTGTTTTCTGTTAGTCAGGTATGAGTCAAACCACTGTAATGCTTGTGAATTAAGTGAGAGGGATTGTAAGGTATTGAGGAGAAGTTTATGGTTGACCATGTTGAATGCTTTTGAGAGGTCCAAGAATAGTGCGGAGGAGAACAGGTTGTTGTTACGGTTTTTATTGATAGAGTCAGTGAAGGAGAGAAGGGCAGTGGAAGTACTGTGGTAGGGTCTAAAACCATGTTGTGATTCTACAAGCAATTTGTTATTTAAGAGATAATGTAGAAGTTGATGGTGAATGCAGCGTTCCATTATTTTGGATAGAGGAGATAGAAGGGCAATAGGCCGAAAATTGGAGAGTTCATTGGAGTTTCCCCCTTTATGGAGGGGAATAATATGGGAGATTTTCCAACAGGATGGGATTTTGGATTCCGTTATAGTTCTGTTTATTAAGATGGAGACTGGGTAGGCTATTTCTGTTGCAGCTAGTTGCAGATATTCAGCTGGAAGCTTGTCTGCTGAAGGGGTGCAGGGTTTGAGTTTAGATAGTAGCTTACGTATATAGGTTGTTGAGACGGTTTTAAAGTCTAGCTTATGGGTGCTGTTTTGAGTGAGAGTAGTTTGGAGGATTGGGGACATGGTATTAGCTAGAGAGGTGACTGTTTGAGAGAAGAAATTGTTGAAAGTGTTGGCAATTATGTTAGGTTGGGTTTGTGCTAGGCTGTCTGGGGTAGGTGTTTTGGTATTGCCTGGATGGAGTAGTTTGTTTATTCCTGCCCAAAATTGTTTTGGGTTTTGGTGTTGGTTTTGTTGGTATTGAAGGTGATAGTTTTTCTTGTCCAGATAGATAAGCTTCTTTGTTTTGTTTCTCAGACACTTAAAGTTTTGATGGTCAATTGGGTTTTTTGTGGACCTCCATTTAGACCATAGTTTATTTCTAGCTCGCATAGTTTGTTTAGTTGTTTTAGAGAGCCATGGGGCCGCTTTGGAACTGACTCTAACTAAGCGGGATGGGGCATGCTGGTTTAGAATTTGTAGGAAGGAATTGTTGAAATGGGTTACTGCTTCATCTATTGGGAGGTATTTTAGAGTAGACCAGTTATATTCCCTGAGTTCATTTTGAAAGGATACTAGGTTAAATTCTGTTTTGTTGTATTTGGTACGATATGTAGTTGGTTTGGGATTGTTAATTTTTACTTTAGTGATAAAGGTAAGGAGGTGGTCGCTTATATTATCAGGGAGTATTCCTGTTTTGTAGGAGAGGGGATTGTTGTTGGTCATAATCCAGTCTAGAATGGTTTGTTTGTGGGTGGATTTATTTATCCTAGTAGGGGAGTTGATGGTTTGATGAAAGTTAAAGAGATTAAGGTGAATGGTGGGAGTGGGGGATATGCAGGAGTTCCAGTCAATGTTGAAATCACCTAAGATTATGGTTTCTTGAGGAAAGTTACAGGAGACCCAGCTAAGTATATTCTCTATGGTATTGATGTTCTTGCCTGGGGGGATGTAGGAACATATTATGTTTATAGCCTTGGATTTATTAAGTTGGAGTTTGGTACAAAGTATTTCAGCATTTGCTGGGGAGGGGGGCAAAGAGTCAATTAAGGCTACCTGCAGTTCGGATTTGTATAGGAGGGCCACACCTCCACCCTTTTTATTAAGACGATCTTGCCTTAAGGTGGTATAGCCAGGGGGAGTAAATTCGTTGTCTTTGGTACTGGGTTTAAGCCAGGTTTCTGTGAGACAGAGGATATCAAAGGCATAGAAGTGAATTAATGCATGAAGTTGTGTTACTTTGTTGTTAATGCTACGAATATTTAGGTGAGCAATAGAGAGGGAGTCAGTGGTGAAGGGAGAGCTAGTATAGTTATTAGTTTGGTTTGTAGGGGTGGGATTGAGGAGGGTATTGGGACCAGGGTTGGGGTGGATGTCCCCATGTATTAATAAAAGTGTTTGTGGGATTTGAAAGACTTTAGTGTATTTGATGGGTATTATAAAGAACCGTTTGGAGGTTGTGAATTTGTAACGGTGTAGTTTATGGTAGAGGGGGGAAAGGCAGGGACAGGTTGAAAGTATATTAATATGAGTTTGGTCAGGTATGGGAAGTGTAGTTGTAGTAAGTTTGTGTAATACAGGAGGTTGGTTAAGCCTAAGGTGCTCATAGGAGGTAAGAGTGTAGTAGTAAAACAGGATGTTAAGGAGAAGAAGAGGAAAGATTGAGTTAAGGGTTGGAGGCATTATTTCAGTGAGTGAGGGGTTAGTAAGTGTAGGATTGTGTGATATATAAAATAATAGGGTGAGGTGGTAAGGATTTGCTTTAAGAGAGAGGGTGTGGTTTTAGGAGAAAGAAGTTAAAGGTAGTTGTGCAGGAAGTAGAGATAGGAAGTTAGGTAATTAGGGGTGTGTCTAAGTATGTATAAAGGTAGGACCCCTGGGGGTGGGTGGGAATTGGGGGTAGGGTGGGGAGCGGAGTGAGCGTAGCGAACGGAGTGGGGAAGAACTGGACAACCAGTTGCAGAAAACAATCAGGCAAGAAGAGAGAAACAGGTGATAAAGGTAAGGGAGAGCTAAACAGTAGAGAGTTTGAGGAGATTGTATGGTAAGTGGGGGGTAAATGAGATATTGCTGGGTGAGATAGAGAAGTTACTCAAGAGAGAAATAGTAAGTTGCACTGATAAAGTATGGAACAGGAAAGGACAGTAGGATTTGCAATGAGATACCCAGAGAATAGGATAGTAGGAGTTGTGGTAAGAAGGGCGCCACCTAGTGGCCAGGTTAGGAAAGAAATATCAGACAGAGCAAGGAACCAGAGATGGGGTAGAGAGAGGAAAATACGTACCAAGGGCAAAAATAGGGAGTGAAGGAGAGGGGACTAAGAAAGGCCAATCTGGTGGGGGGGGGCTGCTGGTTTACCTGGCAGGGGAGCAAGAATATGTCCTGGTGAGTAAAGTTAAGCAGTACAATGAAAGGACATACTTTCCAAAAAAAAATCTGTGAGGATAGTCTTTGTTAAGGAGAATGTCTGATCCTATTCAGGAATACTGGTTTAGGAGATGTCCACAGGGCCTCTTAGGATAGGGAAGGACAGGAACCCAGGTGTACAATCTGTTATTAGGTAAAGGTTGAGAGAGAAGGAATAAAACAAGCAATGGAGAAATAAGTAGTTAATCAGTCATGTGTGAACAGCATAACTAGCACATATGCTTTAAATACAAAAAAAACAGTACAGAGATATACCCTGGGGCACGCTGTATGAGGCAGAGTAGTTAGACTGCTAAGGACATACAGTGGGGCCCCCAAGGAACAAAACCAAACAGTAGTTACTAGCTACAACAAAGACGTATGGGCAGACAGCAGCAATCCTAATGTCTGAATACAATCAGTATACTAAGCATAATAAACACACAGTCAAAATCAGTTTCAACAGAATAAATGGCTAAAGATAGCTCATCATGAACGCCAGTAATATAATATGGGAGACCACGTGGAGGATTGCCTGGGAAGGGGCACTGCCAAATAGTTGCAGCAAGGGGGGAAAAACAGCTATAGAGAAGATTCTGGGGGATTTAAAATGGTATATAGGTTACAGGAGCGAAAAATAGCTAGATAGCAGTAGTCTTAGAAAAAAAAAGAGAATAAGGGCCTGCCGAGCGGTAAACCGCTACCAGGTGAGCCTTAAAAAAGGCGCTGAAAGGCACATAAACATTCACCTAAGACACGCTAGCAGAGAGCGATAGGAAGAATTGTGCCACTGGGTTGTATTAACGTAGTGTATCAGAGATCGTTAAAAAAGATTAAACCTGCCGAGCGGAAACAAAATAACCGCTACTAGGTGAACTTTGAAAAAAAAGGCGCTCAAGGCACTTTACAATTCACCTAACGACACGCTAGCAGTGGACTATAAGAAGAACGCTACCACTGGGTAGACCCACTCGGTGTAGCATAGAACACCCAATACAAGTATAAACCCGGACATAGAAAATTACAAAAAAGGTACAGATAGGCTTCGTAAGGACATAACCCACATGAAAATTGGTCAGTAGACCAGTACAAGGCTGGCTCCTATTGAGCGACTAGCGAAAGTAGTAAAACACATCAGAAATTTAATGGTTACAGCAAGCGGTAAAGATTGAGATTACCGCTGTGGCTGCTTGATTAATTGTAATGATAGGGGGCAGGCACAAGGATCGCTGGTAACAGTAGAAACCGAGAAAGCAGTTCTCCGGTTAAAACGACCAAGCATAAGGAGTGCTGCAGGGCCAAGAGGAGTGCAGGAGGTCCTATGTAAAAATGGCGTCCCACGTGGTTCCCAACAGCTTAAAAACAAGTTTTATCTATACAGGCATATACAGCTAACCCAGCAGATAAGGCAATTTGTAATTGTAATAAAAAGAATAATCTCACCAGGAACAGTACACAAATGCAACTAAAACCAAGTACTCACAATAAGTAATATCCACATCAGGAATAGCCACCCCCAAGTCCAAGGAGACACAGCAGCCCAACTAGGGATAGTCTATAGGGAGGAAATGGCTGGAGGATGGGTTTATTTGTAGGATAGAAACGGAAATGGAGCTGGGGGGGGGAGGGGACAGGTAGGGAAGGGGAGGACTAGGAAAGTACAGCCCAGTAAAAAAACAATAGTAAGAGTGTTGATCAATAATCTAAAAGGTGAGGGTGGGGTGAGGATAGAAGAAGTGTTAGAGCAGAAGCTAAGGCAGATGTAACATGGAGAGAATAGTAGTGAGAAGGAGATGATGGTGTAAAGGAGATAGGGATAGTTGAAAGGAGGGGGGCGCAGTAGATGGAAGGTATGAAGGCAGGTAAAAGAGTAGGCGAAAAACAATCAGGCAAGAAGAGAGAAACATGTGATAAAGGTAAGGGAGAGCTAAACAGTAGAGAGTTTGAGGAGATTGTATGGTAAGTGGGGGGTAAATGAGATATTGCTGGGTGAGATAGAGAAGTTACTCAAGAGAGAAATAGTAAGTTGCACTGATAAAGTATGGAACAGGAAAGGACAGTAGGATTTGCAATGAGATATCCAGAGAATAGGATAGTAGGAGTTGTGGTAAGAAGGGCGCCACCTAGTGGCCAGGTTAGGAAAGAAATACCAGACAGAGCAAGGAACCAGAGATGGGGTAGAGAGAGGAAAATACGTACCAAGGGCAAAAATAGGGAGTGAAGGAGAGGGGACTAAGAAAGGCCAATCTGGTGGGGGGGGCTGCTGGTTTACCTGGCAGGGGAGCAAGAATATGTCCTGGTGAGTAAAGTTAAGCAGTACAATGAAAGGACATACTTTCCAAAAAAAATCTGTGAGGACAGTCTTTGTTAAGGAGAATGTCTGATCCTATTCAGGAATACTGGTTTAGGAGATGTCCACAGGGCCTCTTAGGATAGGGAAGGACAGGAACCCAGGTGTACAATTTTCCAAAAAAAATCTGTGAGGACAGTCTTTGTTAAGGAGAATGTCTGATCCTATTCAGGAATACTGGTTTAGGAGATGTCCACAGGGCCTCTTAGGATAGGGAAGGACAGGAACTCAGGTGTACAATTTTCCAAAAAAAATCTGTGAGGACAGTCTTTGTTAAGGAGAATGTCTGATCCTATTCAGGAATACTGGTTTAGGAGATGTCCACAGGGCCTCTTAGGATAGGGAAGGACAGGAACCCAGGTGTACAATTTTCCAAAAAAAATCTGTGAGGACAGTCTTTGTTAAGGAGAATGTCTGATCCTATTCAGGAATACTGGTTTAGGAGATGTCCACAGGGCCTCTTAGGATAGGGAAGGACAGGAACCCAGGTGTACAATTTTCCAAAAAAAATCTGTGAGGACAGTCTTTGTTAAGGAGAATGTCTGATCCTATTCAGGAATACTGGTTTAGCAGATGTCCACAGGGCCTCTTAGGATAGGGAAGGACAGGAACCCAGGTGTACAATTTTCCAAAAAAAATCTGTGAGGACAGTCTTTGTTAAGGAGAATGTCTGATCCTATTCAGGAATACTGGTTTAGGAGATGTCCACAGGGCCTCTTAGGATAGGGAAGGACAGGAACCCAGGTGTACAATTTTCCAAAAAAAATCTGTGAGGACAGTCTTTGTTAAGGAGAATGTCTGATCCTATTCAGGAATACTGGTTTAGGAGATGTCCACAGGGCCTCTTAGGATAGGGAAGGACAGGAACCCAGGTGTACAATTTTCCAAAAAAAATCTGTGAGGACAGTCTTTAAGGAGAATGTCTGATCCTATTCAGGAATACTGGTTTAGGAGATGTCCACAGGGCCTCTTAGGATAGGGAAGGACAGGAACCCAGGTGTACAATAATAAGTAATATCCACATCAGGAATAGCCACCCCCAAGTCCAAGGAGACACAGCAGCCCAACTAGGGATAGTCTATATATATATATATATATATATATATATATATATATATATATATATATATATATATATACTATAACATTTATTTACTCGTACAGTTTTGTCTCTTTGGAAAGGAGGGGTAGAGCCTTGACTGCTACCCCAGAATCAGTTTTAGTTCCTTTTGTGGAGCTGGAGGAACCATGACGAGTGGATGGGAATGAGTGGCCAAAAGCAAGATGTTATGTGATCCTATCTCGCCTACATTCTGACTGATGGGCTCGGAGCCGATCCCTCGGCTCCGACTCGGCACGCTTATGCTATAGAGCGAGGCCTCTAATTGGCTGAGCTATCTTTATCCCAGGATGCACCACCACTAATCCCCCAGATCTCGTTTGCCGCTTACAGAGCTTGGACGTGGTCTCAACATTGGCTGGGCTAAGTACTATATTTATAGTCTCTTTTCCTGTCAGTAGTTCACTCTTTTCAACCCAAAAGCTGTTTTAACGGCTATTTTTTGTGTACGAGTGTGTTTCTTGTTATTTCTTTGAGTTTAGCTTAAAATTTCCTGTCAGAGAAGGTTCCGTTTAAGTTAGAGGGGCCTTCCCCTGTTCTAACTACTTTAGTGGTTGTGTGTGGGTCAAGTACCCGTTTGAGTTAGAGGGTCTTGACCCTCCTTGTTTTTTTCCCTGTCTCTTTTTCTCTGTGTAAAAAAAAAAAAAAAAAAAAAAAAAAAAGAGGTTTTTCAGTTTAAAATATTCTGAGTTTCTGGCAAAAGTTTTTCTTTGTACCTGTGTCTTAAAGTTTCTGTTGTGGTCTGTGTTTTCTTGTAGAACTATGTCTAAGGAACATAAACCCTTCGGGTTCAAAAAGTGCACGAGGTGTGGTTTCAAAATGTCCATAACGGACGACCACTCCTCGTGCGTCTATTGTCTTGGCGCCAAACATCTCCAGGAATCGCGCAGTGTATGCCATGCGTTTTCCTCCCGAGTCCTCCAGGAGAGGAAAAACAAATTAATCCTTAAAGGATTAATCAAGCCTTCTTTCGAGGAGGCTTTATCTTCCTCTCCGTCTCCTTCTAAGAAGAGGAAAGCGCCGGCTCCGACCAGTCAGTCGGAACCGACGGCTAAAAAAGCAAAGCAGACTTCTCCATCGGCTCCACGGACTTCGGAGCCGAGGTCGGAACGGTCTGCCTCGATGCCTCCAGCCTCGACTCCTCTGGTTTCGGAGCCGAGGTCTGGGGCATCGAGAGGCGGGTCACCCTCATCGGCTCCACTGATATTGGAGCCGATAAGGGTCATCGGCTCAGACACTTCCCCCTCGGAGCCGAAGTCCTTATCGGCGCCGAGGGAAATTTCCTTGAAGGTTTCCTCGGAGCCGATAATTGTTGAGTCCTTTCGGAGCCGGTCCCCGAGCCCTTCTGAGCCAATGGAGAAATCGGTTCGGGCCCGATCGGTATCCTCGAGATCTTCCAGGATGTCTGATTCGGACATCGACAGGGTGCTCCTTCGACTCTTCCAGTCTCCGGTGTTCCAAAAGATGGTTTCGGCTCCAGCCCATTCGGCTTCGGAGCCGATGGTCCACTCCCTTACTGTACTTCCTCTTCCAACAGCTTCGGCACCGTTGGAGCAGGTGTTGGTGGAACCAGTGGAGGTGTTAGGGTCAGGCCCGACCCTTGCTCCGACTCCGGCCCCTGGGTCGGAGTTCAGTGCATGGACTTCTTCCTTCGGCCCTGGGGGGGGGGCTTCGGGATTGATACCTTCGGTCCCAAGTCTCCCTCTTGGTGCGTTGGCGGCGGGAGTACCGTCCACTGTCGTGGCCACGGAGGGGGGACCTTCCCAGGATTCTGGTGGTCCCGCCTTCAGGGCTATGAGGAGTGCTTTGGCCAAATCTTCTTTGGCTACCTCCACAGTTTCCCCAGCTCCTTCCCTACATTTGGAGACTGGGTCGTTGGCAGTTCCCCTGTCCGCAGACAACGGAGCCCCTGGGCCTCAGGTTACCCCCGCTGGGGTTTCTCCCCCTCCTGGAGGTCCTTCTGAAGCCTCTTCGGAAGAACCTCCCACGAAGAAAACGTGCAAGAGGAAGCACGTTGACTCCCCTGACGAGTCTTTGACATCTGACACCGATCTCGATGATGCAGAGGGGTCCCCCAAGTCATCCTCGGATGATGTCTCCTTTGCAGACATCCTGGAAGCCCTAAAACAACGAGGCGGCTGGCAGTCCAAACCCCCCTCTGCTGATGAATCGGTGTTCCTGAAGGCCTTCGGGGCTCAGCCCTCCGCCTCCTGGGTGTCTCCGCCCTTCGACGAGCTCTTGGATTTGATCTGTCGAAGGGTGGGAACCCCGGACTCTGTGGAACCGGTGCCCGCCGTCCAAACAAATTTCTTTCGGCCCCCAGATAGAGAGAGTTCCTACGAAGGTGTGGCTGTGGATGCTATGGTGGTGGCATCTGCTACACAGCAGGATGTAGCAGAGGCTTCTACGTCCGTCCATCCTCCTAATAAGGAGTCTAGGAGCATGGATTGGTACGGCAAGCGCACCCTAAGTTCAGCGGCCTTTACCCTGAGGTCTTTGAACTACCTGACGCACTTTACGAGATTCCAGAGGGATCTGATTAAGGAGCTATCCGATACCCTCTTAGGTAACCTGCCTGAGGAGCTGGCCCAGACGGTTGGATCTCAGCTGGCTACAGTGTCATCCATTTCAAACTCGTCCATGAGGCTCATTTCGTATGCGGCCGAAGGGGCGAGTAGAGCGGCGGGTACAGGCATTGCTCTACGGAGACAAGCCTGGCTCCGCCTGTGTCATTTCGCGGAGGCCTTCAAGTCTTCATTCACCGACGCCCCCTTTGATGGTTCCTCCCTGTTTGGGCCCAAGGTGAAAGACACACTTACCCGCTGTGAACAGGAGGGTAAGACTCTGACTGCCGTAGGGGCATGATTTTCCACTCCCTTTCGGCCTTATCCCAAGGCTAAAAGAGGAGGGAAGATGTGGTTCTGGAGATCGCAGAAGTCTTACCCTTCTCAGCAGGAAAGTTCCCCCTCCAGAGGCAGAGGAGGGGGAAATTCATCAGGAAGACACCGTCCCAGAGACGGCAGAGGCCCCCGCAACACTGGAGACCGCGAGTCCTTTCGTGGCTCTTCAGCCTTTCATAGTCCCTGAGGGATTGCCCAACTGTGCTGCTCCGGAGCCAGTCGGGGGTCGTTTTTCGAAGCACCTAAAGGCCTGGGAAGGGATCACTCAGGACCGATGGGTGCTTCGAATTATCGCCGGAGGTTACTCCATCCCATTCTGTTGTCCCCTCCCTCAGTCCAAAAGAATCCCGGACCCGCCACCCAGTCAACGGGATACCGCAGCCATAGAAATTTCAAAACTGCTGCAAAAAGGAGCCATCCAACCGGTCCCCCCAGACCAGATCGGATTAGGGACTTACTCAAGATTCTTTTGGTGCCAAAAGACCGGGGACTTGAGGCCCATTTTGGACCTAAGCAACCTAAACCGTTCAGTCAAGAAGTCCAAGTTCCGAATGGTCACTATACAAACCATTCTTCCATTGTTGGAGAAAGGTGTTTGGATGTGCTCCATAGACCTCAAGGACGCGTATTACCATATCAAAATACATCAAACGTCCAGGAGACACTTGGGCTTCAGCCCAGCAGGCAGTCATTTTCAGTTCCGTGCGCTGCCCTTTGGTCTCACCACAGCCCCCAGGGTGTTCACCAAATGCTTGGCAGTAGTGACTGCTCATTTGAGGAGTCTAGGATTCCAGGTGTTTCCGTACCTAGACGACTGGCTTCTAACTGCCACCTCCAAGCATCTACTTCTACGGAGCCTGCAAGCCACGACATCACTGGGCAATTCCCTCGGAATCACCTTCAATTGGCCAAAGTCTGTGTTACGGCCATCTCAAAGGATAAGATTCATAGGGGCAGAGATAGATTCAAACCAGATGCGGGTCTATCTACCTGAAGACAGAATTCAGATCATACAAAATCAGGTTCGAGCCTTACTCCCCAGGTCCAAAGCCCCAGCCAGAATGGTCATGCAGCTATTGGGATCGATGTCTGCCACAGTTCTGCTAGTTACCTTGGCAAGGTTACACATGAGAATCCTCCAGTGGCTTCTTTCAACTCAGTGGTCCTTTCAGGAACTCCCTCTCAATCATCTAATATGGATCACAGAATCTTGCAGACGGGACCTTCGCTGGTGGCTAGTGTCCTCCAATTTGGATCAGGGACGACCCTTTGTTCTTCCTCCTCCGGCGGCCATTTTGACCACGGACGCCTCCCAGATGGGGTGGGGGGGGGCATTCCCTGGGCAGGTCAGTCCAGGCCAAATGGCATCCGGAAGAGACCTCTCTCCACATCAACATCCTAGAAATGAGGGCAGTACTCCTGTCCCTTCAAGCCCTTCACTATTACCTTCCTCAGGGCGTAATTGCTGTTCACTCAGACAACATGTCAGTTGTCTGGTACCTGAACAAACAGGGAGGGACCAGATCCTATCCTCTTTGCAGGGAAGCGATGAGGGTCTGGGAATGGGCAGTCTCGACCAAACGCTTCCTAGTGGCTACTCACATACCGGGCAAATCCAATGTCATAGCCGACAGGTTGAGCAGAACCATCCTCTCTCCTCACGAATGGTCTCTGAACATGACTATTACAAGACAGATTTTCAGCGAATGGGGAGTTCCGTGCTGCGATCTCTTCGCGACTCCTCTGAATGCGAAGTGCAAAGATTTTTCTCCCTAACCCTGGCTCGGGAAGAGCCCTATGGACGCGTTAGTCCATCCTTGGCCCACCGGCCTGCTTTATGCCTTCCCTCCAGTTCCTCTCCAACCCAGGGTAATTCAGAAGGCGTCTTTCTTAGGGAGCAAGATGATCTTAATTGCTCCTTACTGGCCTCGTCAAGTCTGGTTTCCCTATCTTCGGAAACATGCTCTGGAAGGTCCATGGTTCCTGGACCAGGTCCCAGACCTACTGATTCATCAGTCGGGACTACTACACCAGTCCCTACACACATTAAAATTGACGGCCTGGCTCCTCCTCTTCCGACCATAGTCAGGAGACATGCACTAGACCCAGATGTAGTGCACATATTGTCTTCAGCCCACAAGTCTACTACGAAGAAACTGTATTCTAGCAAATGGAAAAGGTTTGCTATCTGGGCTCAATTCCGGGGCCTGGACCCCATTTCTACTCCCGTGGCAGAAGTACTTAAGTTCCTGACCTCTCTTTTCAACCAAGGCTCTTCTGTCTCTACCATCAAAGTACAATTGGCAGCGATTTCTAATTTTCATGAATCCATAGACCCATCCTTAATGAGCAACAGGTTGTGTAAGACCTTCTTGAAAGGTGCTGCTCTATTAAGACCTCCGGTTTCTCATCCTGCACCTCCATGGGATCTCGATATAGTATTACGTGCCTTGACTTCTTCCCCCTTTGAACCGGCAGCTACCTGTGATTTAAAGTTTCTATCATGGAAGACAGCCTTTCTAGTGGCAATTACTTCGGCCAGAAGGGTTTCAGAACTTCAAGCTTTGTCAGTGAAACCCCCGTACTTGGTTTTTCATACAGACAGGGTTTCCCTCAGACCAAATCCTTCTTTTGTTCCTAAAGTCTGTTCTACTTTATGCTTGCAACAGTCATTAGAGCTCCCAGTTTTTTTCCCAAAATACTCCAATAAAGCGGAATTTATTTTCCACACACTAGATGTCCACAGGCAGTTACATTTTTATTTGGATAGGACCAAACAATCAAGGAAGACAGATCAGTTGTTTGTGTCCTTTGCAGAAAACAAATTGGGCAACGCGGTCACAAAGGTCACTATTGCCAAATGGATCAGGGACTGTATTACTCAAGCTTATATTTATTCTAACAAAGAGCTTTCCACCTCTGTCAAGGCTCATTCTACAAGGGCTATGGCTACTTCGGTAGCATTTCATTCTAAGCTTGCTATAAGTGACATTTGTGCTGCGGCTACATGGTCTTCCCCGCATACCTTCATTTCTCACTACAAATTAGATGTGGCATCTAGAGGACAAGCTTCATTTGGTTCCACAGTGCTCAGGAGTGTTTTCCAATGAGCCACCCGGGATTTAGGTGCTAGGGACGCTGTCCCATCAGTCAGAATGTAGGCGAGATAGGATCACATAACATCTTTTAGTTATGTACTCACCATAACTTCAGATGTTTGGGATCCATCTCGCCTACATTCCTAATAACCCACCCTCCTTCCCCCTTCCTTGGAAATCAGAGGATATCAGAAGGTCCGATTCCTGTTGTTTCATCTTGAAACATCTAACAATGTTATATAAACAAGCTGTGCATGTGTGCATGAATGCGGACAAACAAGATCTGGGGGATTAGTGGTGGTGCATCCTGGGATAAAGATAGCTCAGCCAATTAGAGGCCTCGCTCTATAGCATAAGCGTGCCGAGTCGGAGCCGAGGGATCGGCTCCGAGCCCATCAGTCAGAATGTAGGCGAGATGGATCCCAAACATCTGAAGTTATGGTGAGTACATAACTAAAAGTTCACATAGGTTGGGAGAAGTCTCCCAAACCAGTCACAATGATGGCTGCCTAATAGATGCTCATAAGATGTGCCAGGAGCACTGTGTCAACTCACACACACCGTTGCAGTCAGTTTGAGTTTGCAGCTAGGGTGATGCCATGTGGAAGGACTCATGCCATGAGCAGACCCATCATTACAACTACAAATTTGTTGGCATGTGCAGCAGAGCTGCCACATGTCAGGACAGAGTTAGGAACTATGAGCAGAAAACCCTGATAGCTGTCTGATGACAGTTGTAGATGGAAAAATAGAAACATCTGATGGTTGATAGGTAGTGAGGAGAAAAATACCTAAAGCAAAAAAAAAAAAAAATGCACAAAAATATAGGGAGTTTTGTGTACCTAATTAATGAACCGTAGAAATATTGACGTTACAGAATAGAAAATGGGACAATAATAATGTTTTCGTTACACAGAAAATACTGAATGTTGAAAAGTAGAGAGAGAGATGACTTGCACGTTTTCTATATGCAGTTTACTGTGTTAAGCTGGACTACACTTATATTTATGTACACTATATTCACTATTGTAACTGCATAAGACAAATATACCACATGTAACTAGATGCAGTAAAGTGTCTTTAGAGTTGTAGTATTGAAATATAAATTATACTTAGAGCTTTATATACAACATGTAGCTATAACAACTGAGAAGGCTTATGCTACAAGGATAGCAGCACATCATTATACAGAGACGTATAAGGACATTAGACAATACAAGTGACAACAGCTACAGGATGGGAAACCATGGGGAGATGACAGAAAAGGTGCGACAGGCATGCAGAGGGAAGACGAGGAGAAAGGAGAAGTGTGAAACAAATGAGAAGAGGGAAGTAGGATGAATGAGAGGCAATGAGTAAAAGGGATGACAAGATGAGATAAAGGAGGAAGAAACAGGGGTAAAGGGGTGTATGGGAGAGCACACGTCCAAATGATGAAAAGAAGGGATATGCAAATTTTAATTCCATTTTCTATCCATGTTTTGACATTGTAAACTGCTTCTTAAACTAAACGTTGTGGCATATTCTTGCATCTAAAAATGTTTATATATTTGTTTTTCAACATATTCTTGTATCTGTAAATATGTTTTGTTTATTCTAATGTGAACCTGTTCACCTGGGCTGTGTCTGCAAATGGTCCACTGAAATCAGTGCACTTCCCCAGTAAACAAATCCAAGTAAATAAATAAAAAAATTAGATTTTTTATTTTGTGTAATGCCATACATTTCTTTATGCTGTATTTGTGTTTTAGTAACATATTGCATTTTTGCTGCATTCATATATAGTCTATGTGTGTGTGTGTGATTTTGTGAGATACAAATACATATTTTTTCATGCATGGAGAGAGACTTAATTCGGATTAGGTGCTAAGATGTTGTAACTAATATGCATCAAGGAGCAAGAGCTCATATAGGCCAAACCTTTGAAGTTAATGTCATAAGTGTGTGTGTGTGTGTGATGGGGTTAACGTCAGTACTTAATAGAGGAAGTTTACAGCAGAGTACGGACAATAAAAGCTTTCCAAGAGGAGGAACCTGAAAACTCTTCTGAGTTCATCTCTTGTCTTTGTGTCTCTGCAGTCAGGATGATAGGAAAAAACGTGAATTCCGTGATTATGGGAGTCAAAAAATAGTCCTGGAAGCAGTTCTAAACACAGTATGCAAAAAGTGTGGCTGTAAAGGTATGTACATCAGCTGTCCTAATAAAATAGTTAAAAACAAAACACATGCATCAGTTACTAAAGGGAACATGACTGATTAACAATTCCTTCTGTTTTTTGACATCCAAGATACAGTATAATCTTATTGTAGCATTTAGGGATTTTTTGCTGGCTTGACCTAATGAAGTAGTACTTTGTTATGGTAGTAAAGATTTGCAAATGCAGTGCAGTGATAAAAAAATGAAGCTGTATGAACCCGGAGCCAAAATAGAATAGCAGTGGCCATCTGTGCATGCAGCAAGCAATGTTTATTTGTTGACTGAGTATTCTCAGTGGGGTCACCAATATGGACTCTTTTCAAAGTAGAATATGACAAGGGCATTTACATATTTAACTGTTTTATTACTTGTTAGCTGAGCTGGATGTCAGTCTAGTTTACCTTCAACTTTACTTACAACTTCTGCTAATAGCCATGTAGTATAGGTAACCATTTCCGAGCATTGCATTTTTTATACATTTTCAAAGGCAAACCCACTAGGCACAATTTCCTGTATTTTTTTAAGGGGTGATCCATTAACAGTGTTTGGTTGAAGTGACGTACAGTTACACAGTCACTAGGTGGAGACCACATGAGTCAAACATAGGGGCTGGAGCATGAAGCCATTCACGACTCATATGTGTTGCTCACAAAACATTGATGTCCCATATGTGTGGGTCACAATTAGTGTTTGAAGCAAGTCAGGAGAGATCTTAAGGTTTTAGAAATGGGTACCCATCTAGATAGAGGGAGTATTGTACCTGAGTGCACTTTTGATAAGTGCAAGTCTAAATGTGTGACTTAATATTGGTTTCCAGAATGGGGAAAGTCACAAAAAAAATCAGACCAGTGTCTATGGGGTCTGCACTCCCTATGCTGTTGATGTTTATTAAAATCAACTGCGAGGTTGCTTTATATCTGACTAGAGAGTAAAACTTTATTCAGGTGATGTGTATCTTTTAGCCATATTTTCAGCTGATTCGGAAAGTGTCCCCATTGCATTTGATGATACCCCCTACCATCTCACTCCTGCTATGTATGGATTCAGAAGCACATCTCTCAGAAGTCTGAATACTGGACTTTTTGGTAGCCTGTTTTTGTCAGCATAAAATTGTAATCCACCATAATCATTGTAATAGTGGTAGAAGAGGTGGATGAGTGGAAGGGAAGAATCAAAACCTGTTACAGGGACAACACAAAATTACATTGGCCAGATTTCCAAATCTTTGGGTGCCTTCCACACACTCCAGCTGTTAGGACTGCTTGAGTTGCTCCCTATAAAAATGAATGCTGTATTACTTCAGAGTTTTTTTGCCACTGAGAGAGACCTTCCTCAGAGGACCCTTTGATTCTGTCAGTCTTCTAGCAAACCTTCAGTAGCTGTGCAGCTAAGCCCCTGTTGGGTAAAGCCTTCCTAATTTACTAATTTTCATACTAAATATTGTTCTTTTCTTGTAAGATGTTCTATTTTATGAAGAAAAATATGGGCTGTTATTGCAGTGGAGCAATGATGTTATGTTGGAGCTTGTGCAAACTGTTTGTGAGGAAAATGTTTAAAGTTTATCAATTTTATGCAAGTTCTCTCTATCAATAGAGGATATTGTGCTTGGAAGGGGCTTTCAATGGTATCCTTACCTGAGATCCTCTTCTCTGACTGCCATTCTCTGTACTGATTTCTCTGGGCTTCACTGTTTCCTCTCCAGACTCCTTTCCCAGCTTACCAGTGAAGCATCAGTTGGTCTCCATGTTTTTTTTCCTTCCCCAGCACACAAAATAAAACAATTAATTTAAGAAATCTTCTAGAGTTAGTCCAACTCCTAGTTTGCCTCAGCTGCTAGTAGGAGACTCTAATGTGGCCAATAGTTTTTCCTCAGACCAAGCATCTTTTCTGTCCCCTGGTCTTTTTGGTGTAGCCAGGGGTGCACCATGTCCTTTGCATCTGGTTGTCTAGGGAAGGTGCAGGTGAAAGAGCTTCATTTGGCAGGGATGGGTGCTTTTGATGCTGGGTCCAATGATCCTAATAGACAGATGTTATTAATGGAAAATATACTAGGTGAGAAATACTTCCAGTCTGTTTCTTTTTCCACGGACAGGGCAGATTTACTGGAATTTGCCAAGGAACCAATGATTGCTTTTTTCATCTTCTCAGTCTACCAGGAGAAAAAGGAAAATAGTTCCTTCTTGTTCTGACAGGATTTTCCAGTCAGAAGAGCAGTTGATATAAGGGGAAGGGATATACATTAGGAGTTTCTTCTCAGTCTGAGCGTTATGATTCTGAGGAGAGTATTGCTTCAGAATTTCATGTTGAATAAATTTCTTTCACTGACATTTTATCTAACAAGAAAGACAATGTATTATGATTTGTTGCAGATAACAGATGCCTAAAGCTGCACCATCCCTCTTGTATTGCCTGTTTAAGGGAATATTTTTTCTCTTTCCTTCATGCCATTATGGACAACCTTCAGTCCAGAGGTGTGACAGATTAGATGCCCTAGACCCATAAGTTACTGTTTTCTAATCCTAAAACAGATTCAGCAGTCATTACTTTAATAATTGTCTGTTGCTAAATAGGTTGCTTCTAATCCCATTCTTACTGACAGAGATAAGAAACAGTGAATAAGCTGGTGAAAAAAATCCATTCTTCTAGTACTTAACATTTCAGAATTGTGAAGTGTCAGGTTCATATGTTAATGTTTTTGCTTTAGTTATTTTAGAGTTCAGAACTTAATATTTCTGATTCTAAGGTGAAGCATATTCTAAAATGTGTCTGTGATGGAGCTGACTATTTCTCTAGGATTTCTGCATCTGGATCAGTTTTAAAGAGACTTGTTTGGCTTCATAATCCAAATTTCCGTAAAGATGTTAAATCTTGGGTTTTAATCTTCCCCTTATACAAGGAAAGTTTGGTCCTTCTGTAGGTGAGGTACAGAAGAAGTGTGATGAAAGGGGAAAACTGATACAAGGAGTCAATGAGATTTTCTAACCCTCCTTCTTTAAACCAAATATTAGTCTTTCCTTCTTAACCTCCTTTTCCAATAAACAATGTAAGCAGCAAGGAGTCAACTATCAGAATTAAAAAGAGAGAAAAACAATGGAAAGGAGCTTTAAAAAAAGAGGGAAGGGACTCCAAACCTCAAGGATAGCCCCCTACCAGTCAACATAGCAATCTATCTGTTCAGGCTCCCCATCCCTCCCACCCTAGCAGTATTTCTATGTACCTTAGACGTCATCTTTCCTTATGGCATCAGATAGCCCTGGACAGTTGTGTTCTGACTGTAATCTAGCAGATATATTCATGGCAATGGGAATCCCTTCCACATTTTCAAGGCTTCCCACCTTGCCCAAGGAATATTTCTCTTTCCTCCCATTCTGCATAACCTGCTGTCTCAGGGTCTCCTAGAACAAGTCCCTGTCAATCTCCAAAACAAGGGCTATTATTGATAAGTTTTTCTGGTTCCCAAATTAGAAGGATCCTGAAGTGAGTGCTGGGTCTGCTCTAAACTTTAAGTTCCAAAGTTCTTTATTATATCACTTCAAAATCTTGTACCTTTAATTCCACATCTATATTTCATGGTAAAGCTGGACCTAAAAGACGCCTATCATCACATTTCTGATGCCAGTCATTTCAGTTTCTCTAGTACAGCAGAAAAAGCTCAGGTTTATCTGTGTGCTCTGCATTCCAACTCTATTTTTTGAAGCAGCTGTTCTTGAGAAGCCTCACACTCAGCCTTTTCTTCAGTTCACCATCTCATTTTTCAGTTTTATAAGTTTATCTAAAGAGCTAGTTAAAACTTATTCTGTTATTTTTTCAGGTTTTTATTTGAGTTGGTATATTCCTTCAATGTTTCATTTATTTTAATCACCTCTGAGTAAATTGTATTCTTTTGCTCAAAGTCATTGGGAGCCATGTCTTGTACCAAAGCCAAAACTTGAACTGCTTTGGGTGAATAGCTGCAGGGTTCTTGCCAGCCAGTGTTCTTCACCTTTTCTGGTTAATTTTCTTTCAGTCTCTCCAAATTTCTTCTTTGCTTACATCTAGGCAGTGTAATTACCAGACAGAAGCTGAATTTTACCCAAACTGACAATTTCACAAGCCGTGTTTCTCAGTTTTTGTTTCCAGATTGGGAGACGTGAAATTAAGTTGTTGATCAGTGTGCAGCTATCCTGGACATCTCCAGACACAGCACTTACTACTTTACCCACTTCTGTTTTTTTTTCAGGCTTTTATTTGAGTTGGTATATTCCTTCAATGTTCCATTTATTCTAATCACCATCTCTTGTACCAAAGCCAAAACTTGAACTGCCTTGGGTGAACAGATGCAGGGTTCTTCAGGTAAAATTCAGCTTTACTCAGATGTGATTAAAATAAATGGAACATTGAAGGAATATAGCAACTCAGATAAAAGCCTGAAAAAAATAACAGAAGAAGCTTTAACTAGCTCTTTAGATTAACTTATAAAATTGCATATTGAGAGGCTGAAATGAAGAAAAGGCTGACTTGAGTGTGAGGCTTCTCAAGAATAGCTGTTAGAAAGCAGAGCACACAGATAAACCTGAAATGTTTCTCTTGTACCAGAGAAACTGTAAGTAGAAGATTGTATTTATTTTATGAAAGCACAAATAAGCAACTGGATTGGTGTTCCACAGCAGAATTTAACTGAACGGGCACATCAAGTGTATGCACTAAACCTGGCCATGCCAAGCAGAAAGAGTTAATACTGAAAAAAACTGTGACAGAAAAGAAAATTATTAAAAAGTGGAAATAGCAGTGTGTCTGTGGAAAGTGATTATTCTATGTAACCCTTGCTGAAGGTAAGTAAATTTATCCCGGTAATCCGAGAATGTTGAGTCAGGTTGAGTTTCAAGCTGCTATGCGCAGCTGTCTTGAACATTTTTATTCCTGGAAGATCAAAGAATTTTCTGGATGCAGAAGAGGCTAAGAACGAAATAAAATAAGTTTATCCAACAAGTGAGACAGCATACAGAATGGGACTCTTATTCTTTTGGCAGTAAAGATCAAAGAGAAACTTTGCCAGTGAAACCTTTTCCATTTTTCCAAAGAGAAATGCTTGAGACATAAAGGCACAGGAGTTGACTAGAGGAGTCAGAAGTACCTTGGACTTGAACCAGAGTCTGGTGTTGGGACATGGAAATGATTAGGACGAAAACCAGCACTACTGAATTTTGTCAGTAAATTGGAAACTATAAAGCATAAATCACATTTTGTGAAATCTGGCTTTGCAAGAAAAACTGATGGAGAAAGACTGGAATTGTATTCTCTTTGTTAAAATTGTGGGTAGACTATAAAGCACAAACGCTACTTTAATGTTTAGAGAGACACTAAAGGAAAAAAGTAACTAAGTGGATCAAATTTGTCTTATTTGTATAAAGTATTCATGATATAAATAACATGTTATATTGTAAAGCAGTTTTGCATAGTGTCAGCCAGGCGTATTTTAAATGTGTGGGAAAGTCTTTTCAGTAATCATTTTATATCTTAAAAATAGTAACATAAGTAAGTGCTTTTTTAGTTGTAAGAAATGCAAGGCTTTACACTATAACATCATAAAGGCTGGATGGAAGCAAGTTTAACTTAATATAATGCTTTGGTCTTAGGCTGGTGGGGTAGGATGTAGAAGTGTATTGATTATATTATTTGTTGCATTAAGGTAATAATTTCCCTTGTTTTTGCAAGGGTGGATGTCTAGATTTTTGTCCTTGGCTTAAGGTAATAAACAAGGCTTTGTAAGCAAATGGGTTTGAAAATAAAACAAAATGATGAAAGCCAAAAAAATGCTAACTTTCTTACATATGCAAAGATGATGGCTTTTTTTTCTCAGTGGGAGACATGAAGTGGAAGACAGTTGCCCAGGGTAATTCTGTACATTGTGTTCCGAGTAAAAATTGCAAAGATCTGTGCTTCTGGAAAGTTGTTAGCTGTTTTTGGTTCTTATTGCTGACTGCTTTTATATGGAGTTGGGCTGTCTACAGGTGCACCTTCAGAGTTCTGAACATTCTTTGCTGAGAAATGTAAAAATTTAAGGTACAGTGGCAAGCAGTCCAGTGAAAAATAGTTTGAAATTATACCAAGTAAATAGGAGACATTAGCCTCCTCAACAACCTTAGTACTTAAATGCATTTAATAGAACAGTGCACACACTAGTTTCTTTTAAAGACGGCAAGTACACTTTTTCTTATGACTAAAGGTTAATGCTTTCTGAAAGGATACAAGCTATTTTTCACATCTGGGATCCCAACAGAGATAAGAAAAGAGAATACAGCAGGCAGTGTAAGCAGGCTGCAACATGTGCATTAGCATGGATAGCTTTAAATTTAGATTAGGTAGTGTTGTAGGGGCAGCTGCCAATTTGAGGCAGTTTTTTTCTGTCTGAAGGAGTAAAACTTCATGTTTTGGAAATGTACATAGTTTGTGTGTGTGTGTGTGTGTGTGTGTGTGTGTGTGTGTGTGTGTGTGTGTGTGTGTGTGTGTGTGTGTGTGTGCCTCTTCTAAATTAAGAGAGGATGAGGTTGTTCTTAAAATGTATTTTGTGTTTTTGTTTCAAGGTTTTAATTAAAGCAGTCTTAAAATGTGACATGGGTCCATATGAAGATGATTAGATACAACTATATAAAAGATCAGCCTAACAAACAATATGTACATGTAAGATAAAAGTTGGAGGTGCACTTCAAAAAACTGTCTTGTCTAATAGGTGGGAACAGAAGCTCTTTATCATAATGGCTACTCTATCCATATTATCTTGGAATGCAAGTAGCCTTACAGGTATAGACAAAAAGGAAAGAATTTTGAATTATATTAAGACATACAAAATTTAAGTAGCAATGCTCCAGGAGACAGATTTGGAAAGAAATGATCATGTGAATTTCACAAATATTACATGTAGGTGGGGACTGGAACCTGATTTGAAATAGTGAGGATGTATCAGGGGGTCTGGAAGGAAATATAACAAAGCAGGATATATTTCTGAAGAATTTTAAGAAACTATTTGGTATGGAAGACATGAATTCAGTAGTATGACCTCTAACAGTAGTATGACCTCTAACAGAATCTGCATATTATTCCCCAACGTACAATGTCTGGGCTTGACTGGAAAGGAAGTACATCTCCCAGGAGCATGTGCATCAAATTGAAAGTTTCGACATACATACAGTAACTGTGTCAGGTCATGCACTGATAAAAACCTAGATAACAATGCAGGGTAATAAAGTATAAATGAAATGCTAGCACTTTTCCCATCTACCTCTTAAGAGAGTAAATTCAAGATGTTCTTCATGTTTCACTGTTGCAGTCATCACCTGTGGGTTATCCCTGCTGTGGTAGCCCTTGGTTAGCCCGAATACCATAGTCAATACTTTTGTGCTCCAGCTGCTGTCACCTGTAGTCTGACGTCAGGTCGTCAGTGCTATAAAGCAGGGCTGCCGACGTCATTACATCAGTCTTTCTTGCCATGGAGCCCGTAGCAGAAGCAGTTCACATGAGTGCCGGTCGTCGCTACCAGAAGTTGAATATCAGCATAAAACGTCTAAAGCTAAGTACCCCATTGGGGACCATTTTTTCTTGCTCTAACCGATATCGGAAAAAATTAACAATTGTTTCACCTGTGGAAAGCAGATCCCACACCGAAACTTTCATTCTTACTGCATCACTTGTTTAGACCCAGACCACGACGTTCCTCATTGCCGGTTCTGTGCCCTCTTTAATGCGAGAACCATTCGCCGTAGAGCTCTTTTTGTAGACAATTATTTTCGTGTTTTGTCTTCGAATTCTGATATGGTGTCTGTCAGCCAAGTATCTGTCAACATTCCTAAGAAACGTAGCGATAAAGATAGAGACAGGCCACACCAGGCTAAGCCTTCCGACGATGCTACTGCTAAGCAAGTCATCAGTTCTCCGGAATTCAGTGAGGCGCTTTCGCATCCCCTGATGCCCAACTCGCTTTCTACCTAGGGCTCTGCCGAGACCCTTTCGGAGTCTGGTATGCCACAGAAATCCACTTTGTCTTCCGACCCTTTGGCTGTGTCTGCCTCGGTTGGGTCTGGAGCTGCAACGTAGGCACCAGCTTCCGAGGAGGCCTTTCTAACTACAGATTCTAGACAAAAAACGATGTCTTTGCGTCCGACTACCGATTCTCAGATACCGATGGATTCTCTAAGGCCTAGAAGCCAGGCCACTCTTAGGAAATCTGCTTCTAGCCACCATCTTGGTACTGCTCCCCCACCCCAAGCTCAAATGCTTAAAATGGCGGAGGATCTCATCTCCTTTATCCGAAGTACTCAGGCCCCCACTCCAAAAAGGAAAAGGCATCCTTCTCCAGAAATTGCGACAGACCAAGAGGCTGAGGAATCTGATTATTCTGCTTTTGAAGAGGAACAACATCCCTTAACTGTTTATGAGGATTCAGATGCAGAGGAATCCATCCCTTCTGCCTCCCCTCCAGAGGACCTCTCCTTTGGGGAAACCCTTCACTCCCTCGGGGAACATTTTCAATGGGAATCTCAAGACTTCCCACAGTTAAAGAAATGACTTGGAGAGTTTATGGATCTGCTCCAGCACAGGCCCCTTGCCATCCCACCTGTTTTGGAAGTGGTGGATGATGTTTTCCATGAATACAACTTAGCCCCTGATGCCCTGCCTCCTACTCCAACTAAACCTGACAGGTACTACAGAGTACCGGATTCTCACAATACCCATGAAGGAATCCTGCTGCTGGAGACCCTGAGGTAATTACACAGGGACCCAAAGGAGCTAAGACTAGTTCTGCCAAGAATCCTCTTCCTTCTGACAAAGACTCCAGAGCTCTGGACAGATGGGGTAAGAAAGTGTACACCTCTGCAACCTTATCTGTCAGAGCACTCCATTGTCAGTTCCATATGTTAAAATATCAATAATACACTTTGGAACAGTTAAAATTGAAGATTAGTACCTCTCCTGATGGTGCCAACTCAAAAGAGCTGGCAGAATTACTACACTCTGCTTGTGAAGTAGCCAATCACTCACTACAATGTGGATGTGATGCCCTAGAAGCCTCTAACAGTACAGCAGTGACAGGATCTGTTGTTAGAAGACATGCATGGCTGAAGGAACAACCTCTCCCTGATCATGTCAAGTTTAAATTTATTGATGCACCCCCTAGATAAGGATTGCCTGTTTGGGGGAAAAGCAGAATAGGTGCTTAAAAAATGGAAGACAAAGCAAAATCTATGCAAACAGTAAAATATTTCTTTCAAGTTCAACCTCCCAGATTCAGCAGGAATTTCTCTCTAAGCACTGGGCCTTCCCTGCACTGAGCAGACAGGGCCAAGGTAAGCACTGCAGGGACAGGCCATCCAGGCCCCTATCCCAAGGCCAGCAAAGAAGCAAACAATGGACCACTTCCGTCTCTAAGGCAGGGAGTTCTAAGCCAAGCTTCTATGGCAAGCACTCACAGTGACTCTCCTTCCCCCCTCTCCCCTCCTTTCACTCATCAAAAACTAGGAGGAAGGCTCACCTTCTTCAAGGACAAGTTGATCTCTATAACCAAGGACCAATGGGTCTCAAAAATAATTTCTCAGGGATACAGATTCTCCTTCAGCGAACTCCCTATTCCAAGAGGGTACCCATACCTCACCCCAAACCAGTGGGCAGAGGCATTGAAACAGTTCAAACTCTAATATCCCAGAGGGCAGTAGAACCTGTCCCTCCAGATCAAACAGGAAAAGGTTTTTACTCCAGACTGTTCATTGTTCCCAGAAAAGATGGCATTTGGCGCCCCATCCTGGATCTATCCACACTGGACACCTCCTTGGTGGTCCCCAGATTCAAAATGCTAACCTTTCAGCAGCTCCTGCCTATGTTCACACAAAATGCCTGGCTTGTGACAATAAACCTAAAAGATGCCTACCTCCACATCCCCATCATGGAATCATGCAGAAATATCCTGTGCTTCAGAGCAGGCTATCAACACTTTCAGTTCTCATAGGTTGGTACTAGGCTATCAGCCCTAGGGCCTATACAAGCCTAGCCATAACAATTCCCTGGCTATTTCTTCCCACACTATTTACTTCCCAGGACCCCTGTCTAGCAGGGTGACTGACATGATCCCCGGGGTGAATTTCCTTTCTCCCATCCAATCGTCAAGGTTCCTTTTGAAGAGGGTCAAAGAGGCACTCTGCTTGACATGTATGGGCAATCTATTCCAGTCTGGGGAGTCTCTGGGTCAGGAATCTATCCCTCCAGCATGTTTTGTTTTTTGTGATGACAAGGTTTAGATCCCTGGAGCGTGTGGCTCTGAGGGATTGGGATTTCTTTAAGTGTAGCATGTCCAACAGCTCTGGGTTTGACATGGCCTTGTATGTTAAGCAGAGATCGCCTCTGAGTAGACGATATGCGACAGAGTATAGCTGGAGTTTTTTAAGGCGGTCAGCATAGGGCTTTAGGCCTGTGATTCTTTTAGTGAGGTATTTCTGCGGCCTTTCCAGTTGTTGCAGATGTCTTGAGAGGAACATACCAAACAGGGCGTTATATTCTATAATGGGTCTAATGAGGGATGAGTACAGTGGGACAATGACCTTCTTTTTTCTGGATGAAAAATGCCCTTTGGCTTATCTACTGCTCCTAGAGTATTCAAATGCTTGGCCCCGGCTATAGCATTCTGCAGACAGAGAAATATATAGATTTACCCTTACCTGGATGACTGCCTCATTCAGGCAGACTGCAAAGAAAAGTTGCTCCAGAACCTTCTCTTTGTCAAATCACTCTTACCTTCTCTAGGGTTCACCATCAATGAGAAAAAATAAAAGCAAAACCCCACCAGAAAAAATTGATGTTATGTGGTCCTATCTCACCTACATTCCTTACTCACGGGTTCGGAGCCGAGGATCGGCTCCGACTCAGCCAAACTTTCTAGCACAAAGTCTCTAATTGGCCCGGCTAACCCAGTATCCCAGGGTGCACCTCGCCCTAGCCCCAGATCTCGTTTGTCGCTCATAGATTTAGGACGTGGTCTCGCTTAGCTGTGGCTAAGTACCATTTTAAATACCTTTAAAATACTTTTAGTATTTTAGCAGTCTCTTTTTGTCAAAAGCTATTTTCATAGCTATTTTTCGTGCTTTATTAGTAGTTGTGTGAGGTTGAGAGTTTAGTTGTTTGTGGTATCCCTACTGTTTCGCGGGCTAGGCCCGTTTAAGTTAGAGGACCTAGTCCTCTCCTGTGTCCTCCTGGTTGTGATTTGCTGTTGTGTTAGTGGTTAACAATTTGTTTTAGGAAGCGTTTAAGTTAGTTTCCTTGTCCTGTCAAGTGTTTGTCGGTCTTCCCGCTCTCACTTAGTGTTTGACTCTGACGTTTGTGTGTGGCGCGGTTTCTTGCCATGTCGAAAGAACTGGAGGAACATAAACCCTCCGTGTTTAAGAAGTGTACTAAATGTGGCCATAAAATGTCCATCACATATGGGCACTCTATCTGTGTGTATTGTCTTGGGACTATTCACTTGCAAGAGTCCAGCAGTTTCTGTCATGTGTTTAGCCCTAGGGTACTGCAGGAACGTAAAAACAAGCTGATTTTAAAGGGTCTGATCAAGCCCTCCTTTGAAGAGGCCTTGGAGTCGTCCCCGCCTTCTAGTACCAAGTCTAAACCTCCTAAGGCCAAGAAAAGATCTCCGGCACCGTCTGCTTCTTCGGAGCCATCGGAGAAGGTTTGTAAATTCGATACTTCCTCCTCGGCTCCTCCGTCCTCGGGGCTGAAGGAGAAGGTCTCGGAAATGGACACTACATCCTCGGCTCCATTGCCCTCAGGGCCAAAGGAGGTATCTGTTGTACTGGGGTCGACCTCGGCTCCGATATTATTGGAACCTCTTCGGAGCAGGTCACCCAGTGTCAGGCATGTCTCCAGTCGGGAGATCTAGATCTCCCTCTATTTCTTCCAAATCCTCTAGGCTGTCTGATTTGGATGTGGATAGGGTGGTTCAGAGGTTCCTACAGTCGCTGGTGTTAGCAAAATTGTTTTCTGCTCTGACCCAGTCGGCTCCGGAGCCGGTTCCCATGCTTGTTTCGATGATTCCTCTTTCGAACACCCATGTGTCAGCTCCGATACCCCGGGCGAGTCTATCGGAGCCGGCTTCGGCTCCTACCAGGTCGGCTCCATCCTCTGGTTTCGGCACTCTGGTTTCTTCAGTCGGACCCGAGGGGGATGCCTCAGGACTCCTGTCGGTTCTGAGCCTCCCTCTCGTTGCTTCGGCTCGGGGAATCTCGACTCCCATCGTGGTCTCGGAGACTGGTCGGTCCTCGTATCCGGGAGGACCAGCCTTCGAAGCCATGAGGAGCACCCTGGCCAGGTCGTCGGGTACATCACCTGGTTCGGTCACTCCATCCCCTTACACCCCAGCTAGAGCCTCTGATGCTCCCCTCTCCATGGACGGCAGAACCCGAAGGTCTGGGGATACTCCCTTGAGCGGTCCCCTACTTTGAGGACCCCTCAGAGTCCGTGCCTGAGGAGCCTCCCAGTAGGAAGTCGTGCAAGAGGAAGCACATAGACTCCCAGGACGAGTCACTCACTTCCGATACCGACCTCGAGGAATCAGAGGGGTCCCCCAAATCGTCCTCCAATGAAGACTCTTTCTCCGACATCCTGGAGATTTTGAGACAGAGAGGTGACTGGCCCTTCAAGACCCCCTCTGAGGAGGAGTCGGTATTCCTCAAGTCCTTCGGAGCTCAACCCTCCGCCTCCTGGGTGTCTCCACCCTTCGACGAACTCCTAGACTTGATTTATCGAAGGGTGTGGGAGAATCCTGATTCCGTGGAACCGGTGCCTAGACGTCCAAACAAGTTCTTGTCTGCTCCCCCGGGCAAAGAGTTTCTTACCAAAGGGGTTTCGGTAGATGCCTTGGTGGTGGCGGCAGCCACTCAGCAGGAAGTTGCAGAGGCTTCTTCTTCAGTCCACCCTCCTAACAAGGAGTCCAAGAGTATGGACCAGTATAGGAAGCGTACCCTGTCTTCGGCGACCTTCACCTTACGGTCGTTGAATTACCTCTGTCATTTCACTCTGCTCCAAAGAGATCTCCTGAAGGAGCTAGGAGATACTCTGACTGGTAACAGGCCTGAGGCGGTAGCGCAGACTGTTAACGCCCAGTTGTCTACCCTTGGGTCCATTGTCGACTCGTCCATGAGGCTCATATCTTATGCAGCCAAAGGGGCGAGTAGGTCAGCTAGCTCACGTGTAGCTCTCAGAAGGTAAGCCTGGGTGCGCCTGTGTCATTTTGCGGAGACCTTTAAGTCTTCCTTCACTGACGCCCCTTTTGATGGGTCCTCTCTCTTCTGACCCAAAGTGAAAGAGACACTCACCAGATGTGAACAGGAGGGAAAGACCCTATCTGCTGTAGGGGCCCGTTATTCTCTCCCTTCTAGGCCTTACCCCAAGGCTCAGAGAGGGGGGAAAATGTGGTTCAAAAAGTCTGAGGTCCTTTCCCACAGCTCAAGGTGAGTCCCCCTCCAGAGGCAGGGGGGGGGGAATTATTCTGGAAGACGCCGTCCTAGAGGCAGAGGGGGCCCCCGCAACTTGGGAGACCGTGATTCCTTTCACGGCTCTTCCTTCCAGCGTTCCTGAGGTGTTGCCCGACTGTGCTATTACGGAGCCAGTCTGGGGCCGAATTTCGTTGCATCCGGAAGCCTGGGAGAGCATCACCCAGGATCGTTGGGTGCTTCGAATAGTTACCGGAGGTTACACTATTCCCTTTGTGTCGACACCCCGTCCAGTCAGAAGGATCCCGGACGTCCCACCCAGTCAACGGGATCAAGCAGCACTAGAAGTGGCAAAGCTGCTAGGAAAAGGAGTCATCCAACCAGTCCCCTCAGACCATGTTGGATCAGGAACTTACTCACGACTCTTTTTGGTGCCGAAAAGAACAGGGGACCTGAGACCCATTCTGGATCTCAGTCAACTCAATCGCTACGTTCTGAAGTCCAAGTTCCGAATGGTCACACTTCAGTCCATTTTTCCACCGCTGGAGAAAGGAGTATGGATGTGCTCCATCGATCTCAAGGATGCCTATTACCCCATCAAAATGGAAAAGGCATCCAGGAGTCATTTACGCTTCCGGCTAGAAGCCAGTCACTTCCAGTTTTGTGCCCTGCCCTTTGGTCTCACCACAGCTCCCAGGGTGCTTACCAAGTGCTTGGCAGTGGTAACGGCTCACCTGAGACGTCTAGGATTCCAGGTGTTTCCGTATCTGGACGACTGGCTTCTCGCCACCCCCACCAGGCATCTGCTCATTCAAGCCAAGGAGATGACCATCTCACTTTGCCAACGTCTAGGAATTATTTTGAACTGGGAAAAGTCTGCCTTGCAGCCCTCACAGCATGTTGTTTTTATAAGCGCAGAACTAGACTCTATTCAAATGCGCACCTTTCTGCCACAGGACAGGATAAGGGTGTTGCAGTCTCAGATCCACGCACTGTTGCCCCTCAGAAAAGTTCAGGCCAGGTTAGTTCTTCAGCTCTTGGGATCCATGGCCTCCACCATCATGCTGGTACCCCTGGCCAGGTTACACATGCGGATATTACAGTGGCTCCTGTCGGTTCAGTGGTCCTTTCAAAAGCTTCCTCTTTCCCACTTTATACTTCTCACGGAGCGATGTAAATAGGACCTCCTGTGGTGGCTACGCTCCTCCAATCTGGACAGAGAGAGGAGCTTGGTTCCTATGTCTCCAGTGGCCATGGTGACCACGGACGCCTCCCAGATGGGGTGGGTATTATCTAGGCAGGACGGTCCAAGGCACCTGGCAAGACCACGAGGTACACTTGCACATCAATGTTCTGGAGATGAGAGCGATGTTTCTGGCGTTGCGAGCACTCCAGGACTTTCTACCTCTGGGAATGATTGCAGTTCACTCAGACAACATGTCCGTGGTGTGGTACCTGAACAAGCAGGGGGGAACCAAATCTTACCCCCTCTGCAGAGAGGCCATGCAAGTATGGCAGTGGGCAGTGTCTTCCCAACGGTTTCTAGTGCCAACGCACATTCTAGGGAGGTCCAACGTGATAGCGGACAAGCTAAGCAGAGCTATTCTGATGCCTCACGAGTGGTCCCTGAACAACCGAGTGGCGGTTCAGATCTTCAAAAAGTGGGGTCAGCCTTGCTGCGATCTCTTCACCAGCCCCCTCAATGCCAAATGCAGCAAGTACTTCACTCTGATCCCCCCACAGGGGGAATCACCCAGGGATGCTCTAGCTCGCGATTGGCCCCCCGGTCTAGTCTATGCTTTCCCTCCATTTCCTCTGTTGCCAAGAGTGATACAGAAAGCCATATCTGTGGGAAGCAGGATGATTCTTATTGCTCCACGCTGACCTCGACAAGTATGGTTCCCCTTTCTTCAACGGTACGCACTGGACGGTCTGTGGACTCTGGACCCAGTGCCGGACCTCCTGATTCACATGTCAGGACAACTTCATCCATCCCTGCAAACCCTCAGGTTGACAGCCTGGCTGCTCCAGTTCCATCCCTATCAGGCTACATTCCTTTTCTCATGAAGTGGTGCACATCTTGTCTTCTTCTCATAAGTTTTCCACCAGGAAGATTTATTCCAGCAAATGGAGGAGATTCTCCATTTGGGCTCAGGCCCAAGGTTGGATCCCTTCACAGCCCCTATTCCGTCGGTCTTGGATTTTTTAGCCATGTTGTTCCGTCAGGGCTCCGCACCCGCTACCATTAAAGTACAGTTGGCCACAATTTCCAATTTTCACACATCTTATGAGCCCTCTCTTATGGGCCACAAGCTCTGTAAAGCTTTTCTAAAAGGCGCTTGGTTACTTCATCCCCCAGTTTCTGAGCCTGTGCTGCTATGGGACCTGAACCTTGTGCTACAAGCTATTACGTCACCACCCTTTGAATCGGCTGCCACTTGCGACTTGAAATTCTTATCTTGGAAGACGGCTTTTCTGATAGCCATTACATCGGCCAGGAGGGTATCAGAACTTCAAGCCTTGTCCATTAAACCTCCATATTTGGTCTTTCACAAGGACAGAGTCTCTCTCTGGCTTAACCCATCCTTTCTCCCGAAGGTGTCATCCCCGGTCAATCTGCATCAATCTGTTGAGCTACCAGTGTTTTTTCCGAACTTTTCCAATAAAGCAGAGTTCAGGTTGCATCAGTTGGATGTGCACAGACAACTGAGATTTTATTTACATAGGATGAAGCAAGTTAGGAAATCTGTCCTTTTCAGAGAACAGAGCAGGTAGTCCTATTTCCAAGTGCACTATTTCTAAATGGATCAGAGACTGTATTTCATTCATTTACTCGTCAGCAGACAGAACTTCACCCTTTCCCGTCAAGGCTCATTCTACCAGGGCTATGTCTACGTCCGTAGCTTTCCATGCTAGACTTTCCTTGGATGATATTTGTGCTGTGGCAACTTGGGCTTCTCCCAACACTTTTATTACTCATTACAAGCTGGACGTGGCTTCTAGGGGCCGGGCTTCCTTTGGTTCCACGGTTCTCAGGAGTATCTTCTTATGAGCCTCCCAGGATAGAGGTGCTGGGGACGCTGTCCCATGAGTAAGGAATGTAGGTGAGATAGGACCACATAACATCAGTTAGTTATGTACTCACCATAACGATCGATGTATGTGGTCCATCTCGCCTACATTCCTACGTACCCTCCCACCTGCCCCCTTCCTAGAGGAATTGGAAGAATTTTTGGCTCCGTGGGCCCTTCAAGTTCAGTGATTTGTTCCCCTATCTGGCTGGATTTTCTTCCAGTGTTTATTGAGTATGGGTTATGAGTGTTATGATTGTTATGATTGCAAACAAGATCTGGGGCTAGGGCGAGGTGCACCCTGGGATACCGGGTTAGCCCAGCCAATTAGGCTTCGTTCTAGAAAGTTTGGCCGAATCGGAACCGATCCTCTGCTCCGAACCTGTGAGTAAGGAATGTAGGCGAGATGGACCACATACATTGATCGTTATGGTGAGTACATAACTAACTGTTTTCGTGGGAGCTGTGTTAGACACAGCAACCCAAATTGCCTTCCTGTCCCCAGAAAAGCAGAGCTTCCTGCCTCTTTACTTCACCCAGCTGACTTCCAGAAATCACCTCACTGCGAGGAAGTTCCTGCAAGCCCTGGGATACATGGCATCTTGCATCCTTCTCATCCTTCTCGCCAGGCTTCTCATGAGAAAACTTCAGTGGTACCTAAAGAACTTTTGGTGTCAGCAGTCCCACTCCCTAGAGACCACTCTCTCTCTGATCCCTTGTATAAGAGATGAATTTCTCTGGTGGGCAGAGGCTTGTGCCATGAACAAGGGTCTTCCCTTCATCCTCCGCCCTTCAGGCCAGACCATCACCACTGATGCCTCAGACATTGCTTGGGGTGCTCACCTAGCAGGCAGGTGTACCCAAGGCCTTTGAAATGGCCAGCAACTACACTTGCACATCAATCAGAAAGAAATGATGGCAGTGCAAAAGACTCTGACTTCTTTCCAACCCCATCTCAGGCCAAGGGTCCTCCTTATAAAAACAGAAAACACCACAGTAATATGGTACATCAACAAGCAGGGGTGCTCCCAGTTTTACTCCCTGTGCAGGTTAGCCATGAGTCTCTGGCTTACAGCCACCTCCATGGGGCTACATGTAATTGCCCAATACTTACCAGGGATCAACAACACACTGGCGGACCACCTAAGCAGAAACTTACTGGATCCCCACAAATGGCAGCTCCACAGAGAAATCTTTCTGCACATCACCTAGGAGTGGGGGACCCCAGAAGTGGACCTCTTTGCCTTGCACCTCAACTACCAGCTGCACAAGTTCTTTACCAGGGAGTATCACCTCCCAGTATGGAAGATGGATGCCTTGACCTTCCCCTGGAGCACCCTCTTTGTGTATGCATACCCTCCTCTGCCCCTTATTCCCAAGGTTCTGGTCAAAATAAGGGAGGAGAGACCAAAGGCCATCCTCATTGCTCCAGATTGGCCCAGACAGCATTGGTACCCCTTATTACGCAGTCTGACCTTACAGCCCCCAAAGCTGCTTCCTCTGATGTCAGACCTCTTGACACAGGAGAGGGGGAAGGTACTGCACCCAGATCTACAGACTCTCAAACGTTCAGAATGGCTTATACACTAAAAACCAACAAAGCAAACAGGTCCTGGACATCATCACAGAGGCCAGAAGGCCCAGCACAAGAAAGTCATATGCAGGAAATTGGAAAAGATTCTGCTCCTGGAAGCATTCAAAAGGGGGCAGTACCTCCCAACCTTCCATCCCTCTCTTCCTGGATTACCTAACAGAGTTGCTCAATAGTGGCCTCTCTTTCTCCTCTATTAAAATCCATGCTTTGGCCATCTCTGCTCATTATGATTCAAACCCACCCCTCTTCTCTCATCCTTTGATTAACCAATTCCTCAGAGGGGCTTCTAATATCAGGCCTCCGATGCCACCCTGGGACCTGAATTATGTGTTAGAGAAACTAACCTTACCTCCTTTTGAACCTGCCACTTCAACAGAATTGAAATTACCTCTCTTGGAAGACTGCCTTCCTACTAGCTATCACCTCAGCCAGAAGGGTCTCAGAATTTCAAGCTGTCATGGCTGTCGAGCCCTTCATAATTTTCCATGCAGACAGAGTCTCCCTGAGGACTTAACCCCTCCTTTATGCCCAAGGTGGTATCTGATGTAACCCTTAACCAGGCCATACACCTTCCCACCTTCTTTCCCAACCCTCAAAACAAGGTGGAAAGAATTCTACACTCACTAGACGTGCACAGACAACTCGGATACTATCTGGACCTTACTAAATCATTCAGAAAAACAGACCACCTTCTTGTAAGCTTTGTCCCAGGGGCAGAGGGGAAGCCCCAAACAAACCTTTTCTAAATGGGTTTCACACTGTATCCATTTTTGCTACAGACTACATGGGAAACCCATCCTTAAGTCTATCCGTACCCACTCCACTAGGGTAACCTCCACTTCCACTGCCTTCCTCAGAGGAGCACCTACCAGGGTCAACTTGGAAGCGGCCACCTGAACCTCTGTCCATACCTTTACAAAGCATTACCACCTACCTCTCTTTTCTAAGTCTAGGGAAGGGTTTGCCTCTGCAATTCTGCAGGGCCTCCTGACCCATACCTAGGACTCAACCTATCCTTCCACCCTTTCCCTCAGCTTTTGGAATGCTCCCACAGGTGATGACTGCAACAGTGAAACATGAGGAACATAGTATAGTTGTGTGTACACTTGCCATAAATGTAGATGTTTGAGTGTATTCACTGTTGCAGTCTTGGTTTCCCTCCCTCCATCCCCCATTTAACATCTTCCCCTAGGGGACACAAGCTTCCCAAGATGGCTTTTAGCCAACAGGACCACTTCTCTCTTTTCTGTTGTGCTTCTGACAGGTTAGGGCAAGAAAAACTGATGTAATGATGTCGGCTACCCTGCCTTATAGCACTGATGACCTGACGTCAGACTACAGGCAACAGCAGATGGCGCACAAAAACATTGACTCTGGTATTCGGGCCGACCAAGGGCTACCACAGCAGGGATAACCCACAGGTGAAGACTGCTACAGTGAATATACTCAGAACATCTACATTTATGGTAAGTGTACACAACTGTATAGTCTGGGTAGTGGAAATTAGTCAAGAGTTATTAGGGAAGATAGAAATTTCTTCAGAAGGAAAAGCTGGTGAGTGGGATAAAAGGAAAATACTGTGTAATATAGGGTAGAAATAAAATAAATATATGGTTAAGAGGTAATGGTAATTACTTAGAGGGGCTGACAAAGGTTAAAATATTTCAGAATAATGGTAATCTCACAAAACAAGAAAATGAGAAACTGTAGAGTGCTACAGAGAAAATAACAGAGTGTTTAGATAATTTAGAAAGATTGCTGTTGAGCAACTATTTTCTGATAACCACTCCAGAGCAGAAATGTTTCAACATAAAGACTTATACAAGAGAAAGCAGAAAGTCTTGTTTCCAGACTTAGGAAGAAGCATATGACAAGAAAAATAAGCAGAGATCTTACAGAAGTAGCAGACATATTTCAAAAATTTTATTAAAATTTATGTAAAGCAGAAGAATGTGGAAACCAAGAAAGAGCATAAATGGAAATATTTATAGAAGACTTAATTATGCCAAGGTCAGAGGAAAATGAGGCTCAATATCAAGTAGTTAAGATAAGAGGACAGGTAAAATGGTGATGTGTAATGAATCTACAGGGAAGTCTCCAGGAGCAGATGGTGTTACCGTAGAAGTTTTGGAAGTTAGAGGGAAGAAAGTGTTGATAATCAGGAAGATTTTGTTTAATAATATTTTAAAAGGAGGGGAAACACCAACATCTTTGAAAAAGACTGTCGCAGCTGTATTACCTAAAAAGGTAAAGACCAGTCAGACTCTGCTTCATATGGTCTCATTTCAATTTTAAACCATGATTATAAAGTCAAAGAGAAATTACCTAGTAGAAGTGTCCACAATAACCAAGAAAACATTGAGCCACTCCAGAAGCAGTCCCTTTGTAGTTTAATTGTAGAATAAAAACATAAACCCTCCACATAGAGTATGTTTTCGTAAACAGATTTCCTTGTATGCAAAACACAAGTGTATGAATACCAAGCCTTTTTATACTTGAATGAAACAATCAAGTATTATGTTCCCCTTTTACATCATCACCTTTAGGGTTCGTATCAAAATCAGTGCACAAAATACAAATACATCTGTATAAAGTGTAGAAAATACATTAAAAATGTTGATATCGTTTGAAGTTTTCATGAATATTATCTTCCACTGCACCAATATTACCCACTTATATTCAAAAACATTTTTTTTAAATGTATATAAATCCTCAGAAACACAGAAAAAAATAAAAGTTATTTAAAGATTTTCCTGCAACTCACTCTGTTATTTGTTAATAAATAGCACCCTCTTGGGACTGCTTCTGGCATGGCTCAGTGTTTTCTTGGTTGTCATGATTATAAAGTGTTTGTCTATACTAACTAAAAGAATGGCACATGTGCCAAAATTGGTAGATCATGGATCATTGTGGTTTTGTCAACATTAATGGAACAATAATTAATCAGATGGAAGCACAATGTAAGAAAATAGCAGTGTTGTTGGTGGGTGTTGATGCAGCAAAAGCATTCAACAGATTAAAAAGTGATTTTATGAGTAGGGCAGTGGAAGTGTTTGCTTTCTTTAATATAATAAGGTTAATAAGGAAGGTATATGAAGGATCAGAGGCAAGAATTAAAGTAGGAGGTACCTCTCTGATAAGTTGCGTCTGAACAGATGACCCAAGCAGTGTTCTCTTTCCTCTTTATTTTCTTTATGTTTAGAGCCATTTTCAAAGAAAATAATTGGTATGGACATCAAGAAAAGTTGGCTTTATTTGCAGATTATATTATTTTGAAGCTTGATAAATCCGGAAAATGATACTTTTTGGTATTGTGGAACATTTTGAAACAGTTTCAAGTCTTTTTGTGATGTAAAATTAATGAAGATAAAAACAAAGGCTGTAGCCGTAAATTATGTAGTAGCACACAAATTGGTTTAACAATGCCCATGTTTATGGGAACAAAAGATGAATATTTGGAAGTATGGGATACAAAGGATTCTGTTATGGCAGCTAAGGATATGTGGGAAGAGACTAAAAAGATAATAGAAAAACGGTGAAACTCTAAGTTCTTGGTTATGGATATAGATAGCAAGATAGAAGCAGTGAAAATGTTTTTAGTGCCTTTAGTTTTATATACAGGGCAAACATATGTTTTATCAATCAGAGGAGAAGTTGTGGACTATAGTTAATAAAAAAGATGATGAAATGTATCTGGGTGGAGAAGAGGGCAAGAGTTAAGTCAGGTAAGTCCATCCTCCCAGTAGTACAAGGTAATTCAGGATTACCTGATTTGTAGGAGTATTTTAGATTCTACATAGTTAAGGGTGATGTATGTAACACACACAGAAGGTTATAATTGAAAGTGGAAGGAAATGTTGAAGTGGAGGAGGGGTCCAAGACATAAAGAGAGAGTGGGATTTGGATCTTTAAGGGGAATACCAACAAACATACAGAATGCTATATTTACAAAGTTGCAGAAAGTATTCTAAGAAGTAAGCAAACATGGAGAAGAGATTTCACGAATAGGGTTGACTGCAAGTAAGGTTACAGAAAATAGGAGAGAAAGGGCTGGAATTTACTGAAGAAAACTAGCAAAAGAGCCAATGTATTGGGAGCAAATAACTAGACGGGGAAAGGTAATAGAGTGGGATAGGCAAAGAAGTCTTTTGGACTGCAGCTTGGAGACTGCTTTCCCTACCAGGGATTAATATCGGAGTACAGGCAAAATATAAGGGATAAGAGAGTCATGCATGAAAGAACTGCTCTGGTAGAGTTGTTAGTCGAATCTAGAACAGAAGCTGTTCTTAAAAGGAATATTAGTAGATTATATAAATTATTGTATGTCAGTATAAGAATCAATCAGAGGAAATTAGAAAAGATTAATGAGGTGTACTTGGAAAATCAATTTACAAGGGCTTCTTAAGTATGCACCAGAGTCCAGCAGGTTTAAGGATTTTTGTCTGCAAGTGTTTGAATTGATGTTTTAATACTCCAAGCAGACTTCATATAATTTTCCTCAGGTAGACAGCAAATGTTGGAGGTGTGATGGGAAAGAGAGGTAACTGGGAATATGTTTTTGGGGGATGTAATGAGTTGCCAGATTTTAAAAGTTTCCTACCAAATACTCTGTCAGAAATATTGGGGGAGAAAATGGCTGTAATAGTAAGACCTTATTAAGTTTAATTATTTTGGCTGCCAAAAAGCAAATACTGGAAAATGGAAAACAAAATCTAAGCCAACTGTATTAGTAGTATTGCATATTATAAAAGAGATAAACTGTGCATGGGATCTTTAGAATAGGGAATGAGGAAATTACATAGAAATAAATGGAATTTGTGGAAACAGTGCATGCAGAATAATGTTTAGGAGTGAGATTTAAGGGAAGGCAGAAACTGAACAATTTATGTAATGTTGAAATGAATGAATGACAGTTGTAAAAAAGAAAACGTATATTATGTATGTAAATGAAAATATTTGTTAATGGAGTTTTTCTCCGTCTTTATTAATGTATGCATGCTTACATCTTAATTGATAATTTAATAAAGGTGTTAAAATTGCTGTATCTGGCTCACCTTATTAGTTCTCTGTTTTACAAGTTTGAGATTCTGCATCAAGGGTATTTGCAAAATGCCTTGCTCCAGTCATTGTTTAATTGCAGACTCCTGGATTTTCATATCTTTTGATATTTGGACAAAATTGCCTTATATTTATAGACTCTTTTCCCAGCTCTCAAGAATCATTAGCAACTGTTCAGGAACTTCTCAGTCTGGGGTTTCAGATCAATTTGCAGAAGTCTTCCCTCATCCTGTCTTACAGAATGATTTTCTTGAGATGTGTGTTAAACCTTTGCTTTTGGAAGAGCCTTCCTTCTCCCAGAGTGTATATATTTCAACAGTTTTTCCTGAATTTCTTTAGCTTAAACCAAACATCTGCAAGGGAATTTCTCAGAATCCTAGGGTGCAAGGCATTGTGATGACAGTGTTGACCTTTACCAGACTACACATGAGGAAAATACAGTGGTATCTCAGGTTAGTCTGGACTTGGCATCTACACCCTTTGACTTTTCCGATTTCAGTTCTTGGATTTGTTAATTGAGAGATTAGAAGGTCGATAGACCATATAGCTTGCATTCCAGGTTTTCCATGCTCCCTTCCATTCCCACTACAGTCAATCACCACAGACATTTCAGACCTGGTATGGTCAGTGGACAGACTGAAGCACAGAAACAGCAGAGAAATGTCTGTCATCAGTGATTTAAAGGCCTTGAAACATCTGATTCCCAGGACCTCTTCAAGTGTGCACAGATAACACTAGAATGATGTCGTACATAAATGGGGGAGGGAGTAAAAGATACTTCCCTCTTTGCAGATTGGCTATAATAGCCTGGGAAGTAGCAGTTCATCTATGTCTGATTCTTCAGGCTTCATACATTCCAACAGAGTGAAACACATGGAAACTTCACCCTGGGATCACTCAGGCCTGAGAGACAGATATATTCTCATTCCTGTGGACAGGGATGTTCCCATATGTCATTCCACTGATTTCTAGGGTTCTTCTAAAGCTCCAGAAGGACTCTTCAAAAATTGTGGTGGTAACTGTCTTCTGACCACAGCAGCAGTGACTCTCCCTGCTGTTCAGTTTGATCAAGGGCAGTTACCACAAGCTTCCTCACAGACTAAATTTACTCACACAAGACAGGGGGGAGTTTGATGCAGCCCAATCTTGAAACTCTTCAAATAACTTTATTTTAGAATTTTCACCCCTCCTTCCCTCCCTTACATCCTATTTCCCAGCATGCATCACTGAGTATTTCTCCTCACTACACTACCTTCTCAGTGTCCCCTTATCTTTCCACCCTGCACTTTTACTTTTCTTTTCTTTCATTATGATTGTTTTCTTACTCTTATACTTATCCTCCCTAATTTCTCCTACTTCCCTGTATTATACACATTTTATAACCCTTTTATATCTTTTGAAAAGCACATCTTACCCAACTTACTAACGTTGAAGCTCTGTCTCTTTCCCTTGGTAATAATCACTGTATTTTTACCCTTTTTCAACTCAGTTCTCAATTTCTGTATCTTCTTTATTTCTATATAACTGAAGTTGATGAAATAATTCTGCAAGCATATTCACCGTATCTACATTATATAATGTATTTATGTTGTTTTGGCACTGGCCTGATGTTAACTAGTTTAAAGTGGAGCTTTTCTCCCCGGGCCTCTACTGAAAATGGTTATTTGTGAGAGTTGGTATGCAGTTTATTAAAGCAATAACCAATGACATGGTGTGGTATATTGAAGATTTACTCATGGTTGGTGTGGTTTAATCACAAGAGCGAAGCCCGAGTGATTAAACAATGGCAGCCGTGGGTAAATCTTCTATATACCACAACCACAGAGTTGGTTATTGCTGTTATACAATGACATTATTTAAGAAAAAAATACTTACTTTTATTAAATAATGTCTTTGTATAACGGCGGATTACTGTTCTTCCGCCGGTTATGGTATATCTTCGTTTTGATGTACTGTGCATGCGTATGGGACTTGTGTTCCCATGTATATCTAAAACATCAATGCTTTGAAACAGAAGCAACGGAGAAAAAAAGGTCTCCATTGCTCCGTTTTCTCTCTCTCTCTTTTTTTTTTTTTTTTTTTTGTAAAAAAAAAAAAAGGTTTTGGGCCACTTTATACCAACGGAAAAAAGTCCGGCTGACCAGGCCTTTTTCCGTTGGTATATTGTGGGATTTACAATGGGCACGCTGGTTGGGCTGGGACATTCAGCATGCACATTTTCAAATAGTAATAGGGAGTCATTGTATAATATGCATTTATCCATTTATTGGCATTTGATTACTGGGAAAGTCTGAATAGATAATATTTGATTACCGGGTAAGTTTGACTAGATAGGAGCCCATTTTCAGCAGAAGACCTGTGAGAAAAAATTCAAAGTATTACAAAACATAAGAACAGTAATTTTACTATCTTTAAAAATAAAACAACTACAGTTTAAATAATTATATAAAATAAGACATAATATAAAAACATTGGTTAGGTATAGTACAAGTTATATGACAATGATTTAGTAGTTTGAGACATTTTAGCCATTTTGTAGAGAATTTAAAGGTAAATTGGTATAATACAAACAGGCATTGCAATACAAAGTGAACAAAGCAGCCATATGGTATATATTAGAGAGAAAGCCAGGGGAGAGAGATTTTTAGAAGTAAGGATGTTCTTGAAGGAGGGAGAGTAAGGAGATGTATGGTAATAAGTACTTGTTCACATTTAGGGATATAGTTTATCAAGGTGTTGAGCTAGAAAAGAGACCGCGTTTAGCTAGGAAATCTTTCAGTGTGATTTTGAAGGATGAGAGGGAAGGTATTGACGTGATGGATCCAGATAAGGCCTTAGCAACATGGTACAAGTGCAAACAATGCCCAGCAGATTTGATAGTTTTGTGGACAGACAGGAATTGTTGGTAATTGGATCATAATGACCGACTGGGCACATAGTTGTTTAGAATGTTTAGTGTTGGACAAGCAGATGTATTTTGAATAATTTTTGTAGGTGTTAAGAAGCTGTGTTATATGTTAGTTGATGGGTAGTTTTAACCAGTTTAAGCTTTTTAGTGCTATATAATGGTGGGTTCTGAAAGGGGTATTTGCTGCAAATTTAGCAACTTTTGTCATAGCATCGTTCATGTGTTGATTTTTGTGGCGGCTGAAAGTTTGTAAGGATGGGAGCAGCATAAAGAAGTGTGGGTAATTAAATAGTGGCAAGTGTAGCTTTAGTTGTGTTGGTGAGAACATTTTTGGCTCTATAAATAATCCTTAGTTTGTGATGTTTTCTTTATACAAGCTTGTGTAGGCAGGTCGAATTTAAGATTATCATCCCTAATAATTTGTTATGAGAACAGACATCAGTGGTTGTATTACTGAGAGAGGATTTTAGATTTTGTTTATTTTAAAGTATTTTTGTTTGTTTAGATTATGTTTAGTTGTGCAAATGGTTTTATGTACTCTTCTGTCAAGGTACACTTGTCAGCTGTTTCTGCTTGTCTACCCCTTCTGTCAAACAATGCTCAAGTTAAGCAGTTTTTGAAAGAGGTATTGCTCACTAGGAAATAGGTGGCTTTTCATTGGGATCTCAATTTTGTACTTGGAAAAACTTTAACTCCATTTGAAACCTCTCACAAGGCTAGTTATCAAGTAAGACTGTTTTACTTATTACTCTGACATGGGCTTTGAGAGTGTCTGAGTTACAAACACTTGTGGTGAGCCATTGCTTACTTTTCACAGGGACAGGGTTTCTTTGAGAACAAATCCTACCTTTATGTCTACCGTCATGTCAGACTTTACTTTAAGCCAGACCATTAATCTCCCAGTGTTCTTACCTAATCCAGAGAACAAGAGAACGAGAGAGAATTCTTCACACTCAGAATAGTATCTGGAGAAAACATGACCTTTTAGGAAAGCTGAACAGCTGTTTGTCTCTTATGGAGGTAAGAGGAAAGGCCAACTTGTGACTCTGCTGACAATTTCTAGATGGCTGTCCCACCCTATTACTTGTTATACTCACCACAATAAGCCATTTACAGTCAGGGTTACAACTCATTCAGCAAGGGTATTGGCTTTATTGGTGGCTTTCTAGAAAAGATTGGACACAAAGCATTCTAGAAGCAGCAGTGTGGTACTTTTACAAAGTATTATAAACTGGCTTCCAATTCCAGGTCCAGAGCAGACCTTGCCAGAACCATCCTCCAGGGGCTGTTGGAGACTTGGATATTGGCCTTCCCCATTTTTGTTGCTCTTCACTAAGCTAGTTAGCTACTTTAACAGTGATCTATATATGAATATAGTAAAGTTGTTTAAGTAAACTTGCCATAACTGTAGATGTTCTAATGGGTCAGCATTAAAGTAGCTGTTCTTCCCTCCAGGCCCAAATTTTTCTGTGACTGTATTTGTTGTAGTTGCTAGGGTGGATTTAGTTATGTTTCAACTTGTTTCCTAGTACAAATATACAGGGCTCTTGCCTCCTTCCTGTGCAGAAAGTGCTCCAAAGTAATTTGGCACTCCAAATGCTTTTATAGGGACTGCCTCAAATGCTCCTGGCAGTTGGAGCACATAGAAAGCACACAACGCTTTGGGAAGCTGACTGGTGCAGGAAGTAATACCCAAATAGCTTAGGTGGTTGTTGCAATGGGGATTCATTAGAACATCTACTATTACGGTAACTTTACTTAGACAACTGTACTTTCCATAATAGTCGGAAGCAAAATGCAGTCAGAGATTATTATAGAGGAGAAGGGTTATTAGATCAGTATTGAGATGCTGAATGCAGCTGAGAATTATTTGCTAAATTTATCTGGAAAATATGTAGCAGCTGTTTAGGAATGCTAGAATAAGGAAAGCACACTTACTCCTCTTATTGGAAAGTCCATTTATGGAACAGCCATCTTAACCATCTGTTCCTCGCATATGATTAGTCCATATTGTATTCTGTGTTGGTGGGTGACAAGGAGTGCAGAGAAGGTAAAAGATGTACTTCCACCTTTGGAGCTGAATCTCCTGGTGTGGAGACTGAGTTCCTCAGTTGATTAGCCTTTTTGGCCATGACTGAGGAAGCGTGTATTGTCTGGGCCCTGTGCCAGACCAAAGAGCTCATGCAGAAGATTGTCCAAAGATGTATGGTCAGGACTTGCTGTACTTAGCAAGGCTTGTAGAAGTAACGTTTCTGTTGGTAGCTGCAGCAGCAAAGTCTGGTGCTTCCAAGCTGCATATGCAATCTTTAATGATTGGATCCACAGAAGTGATGATCCAAAGCTCCTCCTCCTATTTTCCTAGATGCCATTAAGACATTTCTAAGGAATGGTGGGGACCATAGACCAGACCACTGGTAACTTCTCCACATTTCTCTAAAGAAAGGGTCATTCAGGTGTGGAACAGGCATCTTCTGTCTTAGTGATAATGTCATCCACATCTTCAGACACCTTACAGGATCCTGAATGGGAGGGTATTCCCACTCCCCCATCATCTCCAGCAAGAACAAGGTCATTCTCAGTCAGTGCAAGCAGGAACAAGTATGTTGTGGGTTCACACCAAATTCTAGATGAAAGCAGTTCAGCACCAGTGAGAGTGTTTGCCCAAAGCAGTGGAACATAATAGTCCTGCACCATACTCAACCCTGGCATTAAGTTATGCTCACTGATTGCATTCCAGCATGTGACTGGGCAGGTCACAAAGATCACAACCGGCTTCAAATATCTGCCCAATGTGTAAGCTCTAAACAAGTGGAGTATGACTGCATCTGCCCGTAACATAGGGAGCAGTTTCTTGGATTCCCAGGACAAGGATACCAGGGTTGTTTGGTCCAAATTGTCACTTTGCAACATAAGTAATATAAATCCTGGAACATAGCTAGTAGTAGATTTTACTTCCCTGTCTCTTTTGAGCTCAGAGTTCTCAACTGTTTTTCTAATCTGTCCAGATTTCAGTCCACTCATGAGTACCAGATACTACAGAATCTTTCCTTCCCCCTCAGAGTCGGGACTCCAGGGGGAGGTAGCCAGTGTTTTGTTTATGCCTTCTTGAGTGGATTCCCATGTGTGTGTCTGCAGTTTTGACTGCTGACACTTAACTAGAGCTGCAGCCTTTAATATGTGCAAATGCAGGATGGCCTGGATGCAGACATATTTTGTTATGGGGGAGCACAGAAATTTCATCCTTGTGGTTAACCTTCTCAGGATTTGATGGCATTTTGAAGAGGAAATGGTCCCAGTTTCTTGTGGAAGACCTTTCTGATGTTCTGTAAGGCCTCCTGCCTTTTTTCTTCCAGACTCATTCATAGTCAAAAGAAGGCAAAAACTTCCTCAGATATTGAGGAAGGCACTAAGGCATCATGAAGTATTGCCTTCTCCTGTGCTGTCCCAGTTACTGAAAGGATGATTGCCTCGGCCTAGCTGTCACACGGTAACCTTGTTGGGTAGGCTTTTCTGTGGGGTATGCTGTCTGAGCTTGTGATGGGTTAAATAGCCATTACAAATGACCAATGTGTTCTGGGTAGGGCGTAGTCAACCACATTGTACAGCAGTTAGATTTCCCCCCCAGTAGGGCACAAGGTGAAACTGCCGACCTCTCAGAGCAGGCCAGGGCTCCTCACAGGGTTTGTAGATGTTTCCTACTCCCTTGGACTAAGGTTGGAGCTTGTACTGCTTCCTTTGTCTGGTTCTGTAGGGGACCAACAACTTCTATACTGTCTTATCCTGAACCCCAGCAACTTACTGAGCACATCCTGCAAATCATATTCCAGTTACTGGAAGGAGGTTAGGGTGATCATGGCCAGGGCGTGGTCATTCTGCTGCAGGGTGTCTGTTTCTGCTGGACATATTGAATATATTACACCCTGACACTTCACCTTTGGAAGTCTCCACTGGGGGAGGTCTTTCAGTTGCTGTTTGAGTGGGCCACTAATTTAAATAAAGTTTGCTGCCCTTTGGATTTTACTCTGTACCTGAGTGTTTACCAAGATGGTATACTGTGGTGAATAAAGACTTGCTGGAGAACGATTTACATGTAGACCCATCATAGTAGCAGCCTTGGAGCTGGCACATTGATGGGTGAAGGCCTTGAACGTGACCATAAACTTGAAGAAATTCTCTCTGATCCTGTCTGAGAAGATTGCCTTCTTTGATATAAAGCGGGGATCTCTCCAGTGTTTGTTATTATAGCCCCCAGAGAGAACCCAGGAATGCACAGGTGTGTGGCAACCTAGGTAAGGATGCAGTAGAGGCTCTAAGTATGGGTTTTCCTGTGCCTTTTGGGCTTGATGATGATCATCCTGTTATTTTCTTGTCTAAGGATGAAGATGATGTGGGGAACTGTAAGGTGTCAGTGATTGCAAAGCCACAACATGCTTATGTATTTTTTTCTGGTATTAGACCCCCTTTACCTGGATCCTTGAGTACCAGACAGATCCTACCAGTATCAAATTGGCCTCCTATTCCTACAGCAGAGCTAGTTGCAGGTTCTGGGAACTGATGTTTTACTGGCAAAGTGTGCAGCTCACTTTATTTCCTTCACTTTTTAAGGGATATAATCGCCTCTGGAAAACACATCCAGCTGTTGCTGCATGCAACCCTCATGGCCCTAAAGACTCTAGACAGGCAACTACTTCTGGATGTCCTTTTAATTATGTCCAAGAAACAGTCCATTTTATAGTGCCTAAGCAAGAAAATGGTCTTGCATTAATAACTGTGTGCATGGAGATGATGCATATCTCTCAGTGAGCCATTAACAGATGCATCACTTTCAACAGTTTCTATGCCATGTGAAGTAAACACACTGATGGACTTACTCAGTCCTCTGCTGAGGCTTCCTATTCAAAGCAAAAAAGTTGAGTACTATACCAAAGTCCAGCCTACGATTCCAAAATCAAATATGCACCAAAAAACGCGGCAAGGACATTGCTATTCCTTAAAATCTTTATTGCACATAAACACAAGATGAGCGCTTTCGGGACTTCTCCCTTCATCAGATAAAATTACAATAAAACAACCCCTTCTTTTAAACTAGTGCATATCCAATAGGATTCAGTAAAAAGCCCGCCTATTATGTAGTACAGTTAGCGAGCAGGTCCAGTTGACTTTGCCAGGGACATCAAAAGAATCTCTGCCAGATAGAGATGACAACAATTTGTGACCAGCAGAGTCCATTACCAACTCGGCCTCCATTACTCATTCCACGGAAGTATCAACAGTAACCTGCGCTACAGCAGCCACGCCGATGGATGACTTACTATCAGGAGAAAGCAATATGGGGGCACGACCGAAAATACAACGGGGGAAACAGCATTTTTTGGAGATGCTGCCAGCACCTATGGAGAAAAAAGGTGCATGGAAAAGGTCGTTAAGCAAGAACCGGAGCGTGGACAAAAGGAGGAAAATGTTGGACTGACTAATAATGTGGACTTTGGTATTGTTTTTAATTTATCTACATGTTTTAAATAATGATGAGTTAGCAGTACTTAACAAAGGGCTTACCTTTGTGCCCAGCAATAGCAGTGTATATAATGAAATAATAATGGATATCATGCTTTTCTGTCGCAATGTAGCTCTGAAAATGATGTATGGGGATAATGATAGAGGTAATTTGACCTTAAAGAAACCGAGTAGTTTTGTACCACCACTTACACCCACCCTGAATTTGTTCATTAGGGGATGTGAGCAAGATTTGATAAGATACTTCATTGAAGGAGATACCAGCAGATTTTACAATCTTACTCAAACACAGAGGACAGCATTGCAGAGTTTATGTAATAATACAGATTTAACAATAAAACTGGCGGATAAGGGTGGGGCGGTTGTTGTGCTAGATACAACCTGGTATAATAGTAGATTGAGAGAACTACTCCAAGATGAAAGCACATATACCCAGATTAATCCATTGGGTGTGAGACAAGCCATAGATAGGGTGCATCATGCCCTGCAAAGGCTGAAGTTTGAGATGAGAATTACTGATGATACTTTTGACTTTCTTTGGTTAGAAAAAGCAGTCACGCCTGTCTTCAAGGCACTCCCTAAGATTCGTAAGACCCTGGTTAACCCACCCCTGAGACCCATAGTTTCAGGGAGGGGGTGGGTGACTGAGAATATCTCTATATGGTTGGAACATCAATTAAAACCCTATGTTGAAGGGATTGAGAATATTTTGTTGGACACAGGTGACTTCTTGATGAAGTTGGGTAGGGTAGATTATATGGATAAGAAGGATAAGTTATTGATGGCCACCCTAGATATAAACAACTTATTCACAGTCATTAACAATGAATATGGAGTGGATATGTTAAGTACCCTTTTGAACGACCTAGGAGTTACTGAGGTCAAGATTAGTCTAATAAAGGAACTTCTGCTATTGGTATTGGAGAACAATATTTTTATAGGAGCAGAGTCTATATATAGACAGGCACAGGGGGTAGCCATGGGCACCCCTTGTGCCAACACTTATGCTAATCTAGTCCTTGCCCAATGGGAGAAAAACCACATATTGAGTAATGATGCATGGAAGGGATATATAAAGATGTATGTGCGTTTTGTGGATGACGTCTTTATATTATGGAATGGAAATTTGAACAAGTTACAGAAATTTGTGAGTTTTTTACATTCGACCACAACATTCTTTAGGTTCACTTTAAAAGCCTCCTTTGATTCTATAGATTTTTTGGATGTAAACTTAGCACAGAGTGTAGATGGTTTTACATCAAAACTATACAAGAAAGAATGTTGGAAGAACACGATACTGTCATATGATAGCATGCATCCACGTTATACATATTAGAACATTGTACAGGGGCAGGCGAGTAGGATCTCCAGGTTATGTTTGGATAATGGTGATTATGACAAAGAACTAGCTACACTTAAGGGCTGTTTACAACAGAGGGGTTATCGGGAAGAAAAAGTGGATAAGCTGATAAACACCAGCAAAGGCTTTAGGGAAAGTAAATATAAACCTTGGCTTAGACGCACTCCAGCCCAGATAGATAAAAATAAAAGACCCACAGTTGTAAGGAGTCCCCAGTTAATGTTTACCTACAGTAGCAACATAGGTGATATCTGTAATGTTGTACAGAATAAATGGAACATTCTGACTAGTGATGAAGAGTTGAGTGATATAGTAGGTTGTAGACCTAACTTCAGATATAGAAGAAACAAGAATCTGAAGGATTTGTTATGCAAAGAAAGGCTAAGTAGTCAAAATACAGTGGCAACAATAACGACGGGCACATTCCCGTGTTGGAGGTGCAAAGCTTGTGGCCACATTAATAAGAAGACTAACTTTGAGCATCCCGTCACACATAGGCAATTTGTGTTAAAAGGGAGGGCTACCTGTCGAATGACGGATATAGTTTATCTAGCTGAGTGTAGCCATTGCCCTAGTTTTTATGTAGGGAAAACTAACCAGATGTTAAAGACAAGGATATTACAGCACCTATCTAGCATTAGGAATGGGGATGTGCATAATGCTTTGAGCAGACATGTGATGGATAATGCAACACACAAATTCACTTTCAGGGCTATAGTAAACATAAGGCTTACCACTAGAGGGGGTGATGTGAAGCATTTGACAGAATTAGCAGAATCCAGATGGATCATTGAGCTTATGGCCAATCGTATACCAGGTTTAAATGATGTGATACCTGTTAAGCCCACCCTTCAAAATAGGCGGGCTTTTTACTGAATCCTATTGGATATGCACTAGTTTAAAAGAAGGGGTTGTTTTATTGTAATTTTATCTGATGAAGGGAGAAGTCCCGAAAGCGCTCATCTTGTGTTTATGTGCAATAAAGATTTTAAGGAATAGCAGTGTCCTTGCCGCGTTTTTTGGTGCATATATGAGGTTTCCTATTCAGAAGCAGTTTATGGTTTGGATCTTCTAGAAGTGCCTGCTTATGACTGTGACCTTTTCATCACTATTCTTACTGCAACAGGACAAAGGGGAGTTTGTAGTGGGCATTTTCTCCATCCCATGGCAAAGGGGATTAATAGATATCATCTTGTCATTCATGTTGATTCCACTCCCCATTACAAAACTAAAGAAGAAAGAACAATGATAATTCCTGATGGCCCATAGTGGCCAGGCAGAGTATGATTTCAGGATGTCAGGTCCCTTTCAGTACAGGAAACTGTCTCATTTCTGCCAAGATCATCTCCCATGGTGGAGGTGAAAAATTGCTCCACTTCTGGGTCTGGATCCTTCTGCATGACACTGATTCCATCTGAGTTTTTGGTAGGGGTATCAGAAGGAATTGAGGTGCCAAAAATCCTTCCACACTGCAACTTTCCAAGTGGAAGACGTGTAATCATTTGAGTGAAAGGGTACAGTATAATGTAAACTGGTCAGCCTTTAAGTCATTCTGACCTATTTCAGGCACCTGTTTGACTTCATACTGTGTAGTTCCATGGTTAAACTGCATGTATTGGCTATTTCTTTGCATTATGACCTTACAGGAAGGAGGCAGTGTGTCCAGTACCACTTCAAACATTTCAGAGTTCTGAACAAATTTAAAGAACTCACTTCCCTCAGTGACAGGCTTTCCAATACCTGTTTACATCCACTGGCTTAGTGGTGTTAATGTTTGTATCTTGCAGAGGTGTTCTAATGGAGGTGCGGAGGGTGCGGTCTGCCCTGGGTGCAAACAGCAAAGGGGTGCAGCTGTACCTAAACTAAAATTAGAGCCGGATTAAGAACTTTGTCTGTGCATCAACTCATACACCTGTTGCATACTCCTTTTCGGCATTCTATCTTTCCTCTGTTCTGCTGGAATTTAAATACAAGGAAGCATGCATGTGTGAGTGTGAGTGTGTGTGTGCTGGCTGAGTTAGTTAGAATACCTCTCAAATCTGGACAAAGCCTAAAATAATGTACGGGCAAAAGCTCAAAAAATAGGAACAGATTTTAAATATTGCTCATAAGCTTAGAAAGTTGCCAGAATAACAAGATTTGTGTTAGCATGCATTTTCTGAACAAAATGAAGTCTGAAACTCAAATGTATGTCATTATTTAGACACACCAGAAAACCACAATTTTTTTGAGGAACCCACCAAAAATGCGAGGCAAAAATCTGGACATTTGGGACCTATGCAGGTTAGTAAATTTTATCAGGTTCAAACCCTTGTTTACATGAAATAAAAGCCCAAATCCTTTACATCAACTACCAAACTAGTAACAAATGAGTTTTTGATGCATTTTCAAGGAACTGAGTTTGTGTATTTGCAAAGAAGTGTAAACTTTAGTGCATTTTCAAAGAATCATGAGCTTCAAGAGAAGAGAGGTTTGCTGCTGCTCATGCTGTGCCTGTTTTCAATGTGCATCTGTTTTATTTAGGAAATGGTCATACCATAACAGGTAGTAAACTTGTTTCTGATGCAGAAGGCTGTGGGTTCTACTCCCAGTCCCACAGCATGTAGAAGGATTGCTGATACTGTGTTGTACTCTAATGGGAAGAGTGGTGGGGTGCCGCAGTCCTTAGTGTGTCCTCCTTTGAATGAAATGCCAAGTTGTCTGTTTGCCATCTATTTCCTTTTGCAATATTACCTGCTTACCAAATTTTTTTATTTTTTTTTACTGTAATATAGGCAATTTATTCTTCAAGGGCAGCAGGCACTGAATTTGTAGATGAAACACTGAAATCATTAGTTTCAGATCTCTGTAATGTGGAATTATTGAGATGACTTTTACTTCTTTAGAGACTGTGTATATTGACTGGTACTGGTAGACTGTAATGACAGAAGTTTGAGTTGCCTTTTTATGGTTGAAATGTTCTGAAATGGGCAGTTTTGCTATTATTGGATCATACGTTTTGTTTCATTGCTTAATGGAAAGATCAAGACTACAAATTTTGAAACTGCTCTAACAAAGTGGTGCTGTGTTATGCAAGGAATACAATTTAATACAAGTCAGGAAGGTGAATCAAGGAACACATGCATGTATGTATTGTCCTGAAAATGTGCGCAAGGAGCCTGTGGTTTGAAAACAGCCCAAAGGTAAACTTTGTCTGCCAATGGCCAGATGCATTTTCTTTGAATGTGGGCTTCAGTGCCGTTTCAATGAATGTGAGTTTCAGTAGCAGAGAAGTTTACTGTTAAAGCTAACTGTTTTCATTGTGACACTGCATTGTTTTGTTTAGCAAATATCTATCCGTGTTTGTGCTATAAAATTTGAAATAATAGTTCTAAGTTAAATCCAAATATCTGTAATCATTGTAGAAATAAAGAAGTAAACAGTGTGTGGACTGAGAGATTTGAACAGCGTTTATGGTAAATGGGGAGAAATACCCAAAGTAATGCAACACTGGAATGGCTGCAGGGGGGGGTGCATGCATGTACGTGTTAAGGGTCTGATCCATTACCCGGCCTAAGGCCCCATTTGACCATGATCTGGCTCTGAAGTAAACATTTTGTTTCTTCCTCTTGCGTGCATCCGTGTGTCCATGCGTGAAAACGGAGTACAGGATAAGAGGAAACTCAGAAGGAACAACAGACAAGACCGGAGAGAACTGCAGTTATTTTATTTAAATTAACAGCAGCCTTCTAGTTGCACAGTACTACAATGCTGTACAGAGTCTTACAGTGATTTTTTTTTTTTAATTGAACCCAGGGAACTGGATTAACCACAGCAAGTGAATCAGCCATTTCATTGTGAACTACCAGACTGAAGGCAAGCATTTTTTTTTAATGTCAGTATAACCAGGTTTTCTTTTTGGAGAGGGGAGGGGGATGGTTGGTTAGGCTTGTGTGTGTGTTTGTGTTTGTCTGAGTATTTTAAAGTTTGGTGCGTGTATGTGCGCACGCATTTGTAAATATTTTGAAACTGGATGTTTATATTCTTTTTTTTTTTCCCATTGTATTCTTCTGCCCTGGGGTGGGGGGTAGCTAGCTGGGCTGTGGGTTAAAAATAACTTGCCGTTTCACTTGCTCATCTTAAATTATGCCATTAAAGCTGACAAGTGAGCATTTGTGTTAATAAATTGGAATAATTGTATCTTTTTTTTTTTTTTTTTAGGGGAGGGTTGGCCAGCTGTGCTGTGGATAAATGTAACGTGTCCTTTTCATTTGGTTAATTTAAATTCTGCTCTTAAGGTACATTTCTGTGAATACATCTGAATATTTATGCTTTTTTGAGAGGGTTGGCTATAACTTTGTCCTTATTGTATTATTTTAAAGGCTGGTTAGTGTGCATTTGTGTGAAATTTAATTTTTTTTGGGTGGGAGTGGCGGCTATCTGTGTTATAGGAACTTATCCTCTTCATTTGCTCAGCTTAAAGTTTAGTATTAAGGGCTGACTAATGCACCTTTGTGCAAAATAAATGGGAATATTTATGCTTTTGTTTTCCATGGGAGGAGTTGGTTATTGATGAAATAACTGGTGCTCAGTTTAAAGGCGGCATTAATGGCTAGTATGCATTTGTATGAAATGAATTGGAATAGTGTATAAAACTGTCCCCAATTTTACAGAATATATTCTTGTATTTGTTTAATATGTTTGCTCTGACAGTATCATATTGCTTGCTTAGTTTATAGTCTGCCTTTACATGCCTAGTGTGCATTCACATGAAGTGTGCTGCAATCTTTATTTTCCCTCTCTCTCTCTCTCTGGGTGCTGTATTTGTAAAACCAGTTTGAAACTGTTTCAGATTTTGCAGAATGTCCCTAAGTTTGCTTAACTTTGACCTGTCCCTTATAGAATTTGGAGTCAATTGTCCACATACTTTACCAAATCCTGAACTACTGGATCTTAGGGGTATTTTTTCAGTGTTATACTTGACTTTCCAAAGGAGACAATAATGCATTTTTGACATTTAGCTTTAGTCCATGATTCTGGCACTAGTTATTTGTTTGGGACAAGATTTTCTGTAGGATAGCCAAGTCTTATGACAATTTGATCATTGCTCGTAGCTGGCCATTATTTTGTTTCCTTTCGTGATTAGTAATACAAGCAATTTTCATTGAAGAAGTGGTGTTAGAAAAAAAATCTCTGCATGGTAGGGTGGTTAAAAAAATTTCTGCTCAATGTGCCACATAAGCTAGGTATGCCACTGTATCTTTGAAAATTTTTTTTTCTGGTAACCATCATAGACGCTGACAGGATCTTGGAGCTTAAGACACTTATGGTGTAGCAAGCCTTATCAGGTCTTTCAGAAAGTGTGTGTTCCCTTAGTTTTATCCCAAATTTCCTTCTAAAAATGATGTCAGATTTGTCTTCGATTCAGTCCATGGGTAGAAACCGGATAAAGGGAGACCTTCACACCCTGAATCTGCATCAGTAGCTCAGATTTTACCCAAATGGGTCTAAGTTTAAGAAGGTGAGGTGAAATAACTGTTTGTCTTCATTGCTTATGGGAAGAAAAGGTTGCAGTACTCACCAAGCAAATCTTTTTCAAATTTATTGTCGGCTGTGCTTTATCTTTTGCCTTCAGGTAGCACCACTCATTGAAAAATGCAGCTGCCAAAGACCAGTACAGTGGAAGATAACACTATTGACTCTGCTTACTTCCAAAAGTCTCCATTGCAGACATCTTTATCACAGCTATGTGGTCACTGGTTCACCCCTTCATCACACATTATGTTGTAGAGCACAGTTTCAGGAGTATGACCTTCTTTGGTACCTTGACAGTTCAAGATTCAACTGTGTGAGTTTTTGGTTTTGGTGTTCTTACACCTTCCCCTGAGGTACATTTACTGCTTGGGTTTTTACTCACTCTTAGGCCCACCAAGGAGTCCCCAGTGTTATATTTAGCAAATATGCTTATGTTGCTTTAGTTAACCTATGAGAGGGCTTTTCTTGGTAGGACACAGACAACCATCCACCATCATCCTATGCTTGGATGGCCCTTTCATCCATTGACTATATTTGGAGTGTTCTGTAAGTTTGACTAGTATGTATTTATCACAGTTTTCCATTTTTTCCTGCAGGAAGTGTGTTCACTCGCTAGCTGGGGTGATCTGGTATGCTCAGGAGCTAGGCACTGATAGTGTAGTGTGTAACGTTCTAGCAGTTACAGCCTGGTGTATATATGTATCCAAACACTGGAGCTTGAGGAAAATGCCAAAACGTGAGCAAAAAAAAAAGGATGATCTCACTTGAAGACTTTAGAAGGAAAGTTAGCTCATCTGGTTTATTAACTTATTGTACACTGCAGGTCTTCAGCATCTCACATGAAGTGGATATTCGCTTATAGTTGTCTTACAGATCATAGATATAACATTGTAGAGCTTTCTCTGTGGGTCATATGATTAGATTCATACTCTCCAAAAAAATAAACAAATAATTCAGCATTATTTCAAAATATCCCATGCTCAGGGCATGTGTACTTAGTACCAGTGCATGCCATAGAGTCACATGCTAACTACATAAAGGTGCTTAACTTCTGAGGCTGCCGTTATATTTTTCCTTTTTTGCCACCTGCATAGTTAGGATCTTGATCCTGTTGTGTGTCGGTGAAAAATATAATTGACTAGATGCATATTAATCACATTCCTCTGTTGCTGTGAAATTAATAGTCAAGGCCTGCACTGTTACTTGCCTTCACTGTTGTGGGAAGAACATAACCGAAATAATTGCCTTAAGTGCTATGCCACCTAATGACACTGAAAGGAAAAGCTCCTGTAATTTCTTGTATCAATATGGACGGCAACAGTTGAGAACTCCTCATGTGGGGGACAGCAGGAGGCTCCTTGTTTCAACCCCAGGATGCAAGATTAACTCTACCAAAAGCACTGCATTTAAGAGGCTGTACCAGAGTCTAGAATTCCTGGCAGTACGTCCATGGATGAACTGCCATTCTAAGTCACATGGCTACTGAACTCATCCTTAATGAGCAGCAGTCCATGCCCACTACATTCCCTCACTTTGCTGGATAAGGAGATACATGTCCAGCTCCAGTCCTGTGGGTGTGTGCTTTGGTGTAAGCTGGTCAGCTTTTGAATGATCAGCAAAACCTTGAGGCCAGTCTGTCTGATCCTGAGGAGGATCCCATGAGTCAACTTGGAGGTTTTTTTGGCTTAGGTTGGGTGTGGGTGGGGGTCACCAGGTAATCTTGCATATCAGGATAGTAGACCTTGAAGATCCAGATAATGTTATTCATTAGGTCACCGTAGCAATAGTCATAATCACTGGGACATAGTCATTGACATTCTTATACATGTGGCCTGATTTTCCAGAGCTCACATCCCTTTCTGTTCAGCACAGTGAATGCCCTACTCAGGGACTTCAGGGCCTTGCCAGCATAAAGCTGTTGTACACCTGTGCAGACTTGCAACTTTCTTGCTGCGGTTTGATTAATTTACCTCATTCTGTAGCATCAAGAAATGCAATTAGCTTCTTGGCTTGACTCAGCTTGCTATTGGAGCCTGATAAGTACCTCACTGGAGAAATCTTTTTTGATCTTGTTTTTATAACTACTGTCTGTAGTATTATTTTGGCAGTGTCTTCCTTATGTCTGGGGTGAAAATGACAGGTGTCTGGGTGGTTGGCAGATTTCCCATAAGGATTATTACAGTCGTGTATTTTTACTTAGGATGAACCAGGATGTCAGACGTTGCTTGGTGTGTCAGGGGTTTACTGCTTTAACTGTTAAAAATAGGAAGCATATCTGCAGCACTATCTGGATCAGAAGAGACTTTAGGCATTTACTTGTTCAGTGACAGTATCTACTGGTTCATCATCCTCCTCCAACATCCCCTTAAAAAAAGAAATGAAAAGAAAAAAGCGGACAGGGTTGTGAAAGATACAAGCCATGCAACTGGTTTCAGAGTTTCTGTCACAGCCCCCTGGACTAAACACCTACTCATTGATAAACCTCTGGTGTTACCCCTTTGAAAGCCATTATGCCTGAGGAAAATCTTTTGTCCGACTGGGCTGATTTTGGGAAAGGGACTTCATCAGATACCCAGACCTGGGTGCCTGTTGTAGAAGTCCTTTTATTATTATTTCTAAAGGAGACAGAGCATAGCTTAGAAATCCAACCTTCTTGTTTGGAAACTAGGATTTACAAAGACTATATACCTCACCAGAAGCCCCAAAAGTTGAAGCACATTTCACAGTCTGCCACCTACTGATCAGCATCTGCATATCAGACATCAGGTGAGTCTTCCTTCCATGCCCCGTTTTCTCTCCAGACTTTCTTAGAGAAGTGTCTCAATCTGGTCCAGGACCTCTGAAAGCCAATCAGAACTTGCAGCCAATTAGTAAGACGACAGAGTCTGGAGTCTCCTCTGCTAAAAACAAAGTTGGAGTATTTTCCTGCAAGGGGAAAGGACTCACAGGAAAGTAAAGGAGTAGACCTGGATTATTCATCACAGTGCTGTTCCCCTCTGAGCTGTAGTACAGTCACTGAGGCACCATATCCTCTGAATCTCCCATAGAGTAAGTCTTATTTGAGTAAGCACTTTCACGAATGAAGGAGTTCTTCATATGGGAAAAAGGGAAACATCAGAGTCCCAAAAAAGAGATTTTAACCTACTGTACTTGGATGCTCCTCAGGGCCATTCCTTCAGTTCTGTGGATCCTTGAAAATGCCTTTGAATCTGAGTTCAGTCCCCTACCCTGAAAAATTACAGGTTTTATAGGTACAAGACTCCCACAGATCCATGTACAGGAATTCTGGGGTGGATCCAGCAGTTGGTGTCCTTTGATACAGAAGAAACTGTCAAAACTGTGTTTTGCCCCCAGTACCTCCTGTATGGTAAATAAAGTAGGGCTTTGGACAGAGTTGGGAAGTCAGTACAGCTGCCACCCTGGCCTTCAGGACTATTAATTGTCAGACACACACAATTAAGTTTCAGATGCCTCTCCTTGACCATTTAGCAATGAGAATTGGTGTGATGCTGACATGGGGTAAAGCTATGGGAGCTGACTAGTGCAGTCAAGTGACAAAGTACTCTGTCAAGTGTGAGTATAATGTTGTAGATGTAGCAGCAGCCGCAGGTTCTCTGATACTTGGCTGAGGTTTTAACCCCTGTAAGACAGCTACATAGGTTCATACTAGGCTATCTGCCCTAGGGCATTTATAAGCCTAGCCAGAGTGTGTTTGGCTTTCGACACCCTTTTTAAATTAATTTTGCTATGCCCTTTTTCGAGGTTAGTATACTGTGCCTCTGTCTAACAGTGACACAGAAGTGATACCCGGGGTAAACCTACGATCTCCCATCCACTCATCAAGATTCCTCTTGAAGAGAGTCAATGAGGGACTCTGCCTAACCTGGACTGGGATTTTATTCTAGAGTGAAGGGAGCCTCTGGGTTATGAATCTGTCCCTCCATCATGTCCTGTTTATTTCAATGCTGAGGTTCAAATCTCTCGAGCGCGTAGCTCGATGGGATTTGGATTTTCTGAGGTGCAGCATATCCATGAATTCCCGGTTGGACATGGCTTTATACGTCAGGCACAGATCACCTCTGAGCAGGTGGTATGCCACTGAGTAGAGCTGTAGTTTCTTTAACCAGGCAGCATATGGCATCTGTTTGAGCCCTTTGATCCTCTTGGTGAGGTACTTTTGGGGTGTTTCCAGTTGCTGCAGGTGTCTGGTAAGGTACATCCCAAAAAGGCATTGTACTCAATTATGGGCCTGATGAGGGATGAGTAAAGAGGCACGATGACCTCCCCTGATCTAGATGTGAATCCCTTCATGATTAGGTGGGCTATATAAAATGTTTTTCTAACCACTTTGGCCATGTGGTTGTCAAATGAGAGATTGCTATCAACTTGGGTCCCCAAGTCCCTAATTACTTCTTCTGTACTTAAAATTTGTGGGCACTTTGTTTTTGCCAAAGGGGATGACTATACACTTTTTGGCATTTAGCTTGAGGCCATGGCTCTGGCACCAGTTGTCTGTTTTTATGAGGCCCTTTTGGAGGATGCTTGTGTCGGCTGGAGAGTCAATTATGGTGCCCAGTTTGCAGATATCTCCGAACTTGGTCAGCCACAGTCCTTCCGTGTTGGCCTGTACCTCAGAGAAATATATACCGAACAAGAGAGGTCCCAGGACTGAGCCTTGTGGGACGCCACTTGTAACTGGTTTGGAGTCTGACATGGCTCCAGCAATTCTAATCATGTGGATTCTGTCCTTGAGCCAGTTTGCAACCCATCTAGTGACATAGGGGTTTATATTTAAGCTGGTGAGCTTATCTATAATGCCCGAGTGGGGTATTGTATCGAAGGCTTTTGCGTGGTCCAGGTAGGCTGTGTGGACCACCTTCCCCTCGTCAATGGCCTTGGTGTCTGTTTCAAAGAAATCGACCAGGTTTAAGAGGCAGGATCTGCCCTTAACAAAGCCGAACTGGGTAGGATCCAGTGTCTGTAGGTCCCCAATATCTTTATTTATGAGGTCCATGATGATCCTTTCCATAGCTTTGCAGACCAAGCTAGTCAGGCTTATGGGGTGATAGTTTCCAGGATCCGTTGAGGCACCACCTTTGTGGAGAGGGACCACTGTTGCTGTACGCCACTCTTTGGGTACATATCCTGTAGTAAGGCTGAGATTGAGCAGTAATTTTATGTTTGGGTTTAGCTCTTCTTGGAGTTCATGTAGGACGCAGCCCGGGACACCGCCTGGTCCCATTGATGCTGTGGTTTTTGCTTTGGAGAGGGCGACTCTTACCTGAGCATCTGAGGTGTCAGGGGGGCAGCACTCTGCTGGGATAGATATTTGCCCTTTTGGTGGGGAGTTTGCGCTGAACCTGTCAGCTAGGATGTTGGCAATGTCTGTGGGTTCGCTGTATTTTTTGTCATTTTGGACTAATTCTGAGCATAGCTGGGAATTCCCACCCAGGTTCCTAACATAACTAAAGAAAGCCTTGTGATTATCCTTAGTGTCCTGTGCAATTTTTCTCTCGAAGCTGGCCTTAGACGATTTTATGAGTGCCCGTAGTTTTTGCTAATACTGATCAGAGATGCCTTCCCTTTTTGGGATTTTGCTTTATCATGTAGTAGCTTCCTCCTTCTATTGTATAGTTTGTTTATGGCTGGGGTCCACCAGACAGGACGTCTGCCTTTGGAGGATTGGGTCTTGGTTTTATTTGGGATTGCATGATCCATGCATTCCTGAAGGTGTTCATAGAATGCGTTTATAAAGGATTCTGCGGTCTGGGCCATATTTTCCACAGGCTCGGGGGCTTTGAAGGATTTCACCTCGGTTTTGAGGAGTGAAATTTGCTTTAGAGAAGTTTTTCACTGTGGTTTTCTGGGCAGGGGGTGGGGTCGGGATGTGAATATCCAGTGAGATTAGTTTATGGTCTGATCTTACCAGTGAGGGATACACTTCTGGTCTGGAGCATAGAGTCCCCATGTTGGTGATGATCAGGTCCAGTATGTTTTCCCCTCTTGTGGAAGTGGTAACAAGTTGTTCCATAGCATTTGAGTTTATAAATTCTAGGAACCTTTGGGCTAGGGTGTTGGAGCTAGAGTAATGCTCCCAGTCTATGTTTGGGTAGTTGACATCGCCCAATATAATGGTGTTTGGAGAGACCTTCATATTTTCCAGTGTTCTCAGGAAGACCAAGTGGGGTTCCTGGGTTTGGGAGGGTGGTCTGTAGCAGGCTATAAACTGGAATGCAGTTTTACCCACTGTTAGTTGCACATGGATAGTCTCTGATGCTTCGTGCTGTGCCACCAACCTGGAGGTGTGGGTATCTTTGACGAATATTGATACTCCCCCTCCTTTTGTGGTTTGGTCCAAGTTTTGGGGCCAAAAAGCATGGTATGAGGTATAACCTGGTAGTGCTGGGGTGCTCTCGGGAGCCTTGAACTAGGTTTCTGTTACTGCACAGATATCAATGTTCTCCATACTAAGGAGAGTTTTGAATGCGTGCATCTTGAGGTTTAGACTTCTGGCGTTGAATAGCATTTCTCTTAGTTTCTTATCCCTTGTGATACCTATGGAGGTGGGTTTGTCTTTTGAGCCTTGCCTAAAAAAGGCACTATGGGGGAAGCAAGAGCCTTTGCCAATATCCGAAAGCCCAGGGGGTGACAGGTGCAAGCCGTCCCTAGCGAAGCATCGTGGCTAGGCTGACAGGCATTGGATCCCCTTTGAATGACACCAATACTTAAGCCAATTGTTGAAATTGATCATCTTGTTTTCATATTGTGGCATCCATTCTTGGTGGGAGTAAGATGCTACTCAAGGTCAGGGTCATACCGGCCTGGGCTACATGCTCAGAGAGCTCCTTTGTCTCTTTTCATGTAGTCCAGGGAGGTACGTCTCAGGTTATTCACAACAGCATGGACAGTGACCGAGTCATATTTGTACTTGCCTTGGAGTGACCTGAGTGCTTGTGTTATGTGGCGAATCCTAGCGCCCGACAGGCAGCTCACCGTGACCTTCTCCTTGTTCAGCCTGGTGAGCGGGACGTCAATGTGCCTGACGATAGAGTCGCCTATTACAAGTGTATCAGGTGTGTTGTTTAGCCTTAAGGGCTGTGACTGTTCGGCGCACTGGCTTTGTGAGCTATGTGTTGCACGTGTTTTGTTTTGGGGTAGCGGTTGCTTGGGTGTCTGCTTTGGAGGTCTCTGCTGCTTAGGCAGGTTTTTATTTAGAGCCTCCGAGTATGTTTTTGTGTGTTTATGTGTTTGGTTTACTGTCGTGGTAGGTCTATGTGAGACTGGAATTGTAGTGAGTGTGGTTTCCTTCTCCACCTGACTGGTTACGCCAGTACTGAGTTGAGAGAGCTTAGCCTCCAGTTTGGCTATATGGTTGCATCTCTCACATATGTTGGAATTTGTTGGGAGGAGGAGAGGGTTGTCTGTGTACATGAGGCAGTTGTAACATTGCCTCATGATTCCCAGATTCACCAGCTGGACCGGAGAGGAGATTGACAACTGACCTTTGGACATGCTAGAATAGTATTGGGAATTCCTTTATAATTGAAAAAAAGGGCCAGTGAGGAACAAGGTACTCAAGGGGAGTTTGTGAGGGTGTAGTGCTTTTAATTTTTTAGTGCTGACTTATATAATTGCTTTAGTGAGCAAGTGCCAGGTAACTTAAATGCAAAACGGCAAACAGTAACTTTCTTTCAAGTGAAACAAGGAAATAAGTACAGTAAGCAATGCAGATATCACTAGGGATCCACAGAAGCTCTGAAAAGCCGTGTTTTAGGTGGAATTAGCATTCAGGGAAATAACAAGCAAACAAACAACAAGCATACAAACAAAGCTAGATTCAGCAGGCCTGGATCTAGTCTATGCTACAGCAAACAAGATGTACCAATTTCAGTAAGAAACAGTTCAGATATGCAGGCACTATAAGCCTTTAACCAGAAATTCCCAGCTCAGAAGGGCAGATTCCAGCCTCTCCTCCCACAAGAGTGCAGACCACAAACCTTCTTAATGTAAAATAACTGGCCTGAAGCCTAAGTGCTTAAACCAGAACTAATACACTTTTAGAATAACAGACACTGAGCCCTCAATCAGCAGTTCCCAGCTTAGAAGGATGTAAGCTACCTGTCCTGCCACCACAGTGCAGGCCACAAACCTTCCAAATGTAAAACAACTGGTCTGAAGCCCAAGTGCTTAATCCAAAAGACTTAGAATGATAGCTACACTTTAATCAAGTTACTACCAAGCAGTAATAAATACAATTGAATACTTTAAAGAATGCCTGGATTAGTGCTCAAGTTATACAAACAAAGCTAGATTCAGCAAGCCTGGATCTAGTCTATGCTACAGCAAACAAGGTGTACCAATTTCAGTAAGAAGCAGTTCAAATATGCAGGCACTATAAGCCTTATAACCAGAAATTCCCAGCTCAGAAGGGCAGAGTCCAGCCTCTCCTCCCACAAGAGTGCAGACCACGAACCCTCTTAATGTAAAATAACTGGCCTGAAGCCCAAGTGCTTAAACCAGAATTAATACACTTTTAGAATAACAGACACTGAGCTCTCACTCGGCAGTTCCCAACTTAGAAGGATGTAAGCTACCTGTTCTGCCACTACAGTGCAGACCATAAACCTACTTAATGTAAAACAACTGGTTTGAAGCCCAAGTGCTTAAACTAAAAGGCTTTGAATGAGTTACACCAAGCAGTAGTAAATACAATTGAGTACTATTAAGATGACGCAAAAGCAAAATAAAGTAGGATGAAACACAAATACAGTAAAAGCAGATACATTTTTTTTTGAGTGAGCAAATGAGATGGGCCCAGGAGTTACAGGACAGAAACAAGTGCAAATGCAGGCCTTCAAATCAGAAAGTTGAGAGAGATGGAAGACCGCCCAAACGGCCAATAACTACAAATTCTGGGCCAGAACCACTCCTTATGTGGTAGACAGGTTACCTAATGCTTACCACTCCCACTGATAAGCTAGAAGGCTTCCCTCCAACACAGAAAGGCTTGGGGGGTTCAGAAGCTTACAAACAGTCCTGGATACAGCAAATCTGTATCTGGAACACTAATTACAGGAAAGGTAGGAAACGGGCTTACAATTTTTTTTTTTTTTTTTTAGAAAAGTAGCAAAAACAGTAGTAAAAACAATTCACATGCAGTGCAAGCTGGCACACTTGAGTATGTTGCAATATTAGTCCACACACAGTTTGAAAAAATGTAATTAAATTAAAAAGGACTAAAAGTAAGTGCAGAAAGGGTTTATTAGGTAGAATGCGGTAAAGAGGTGGGACTGGGGGAGTGTCCTAGATCAAATCTACAGTGGGGCGGGCACTGCAAAAGCCACCAAATTTAAACTGCAACCAAGAACAGAGGGGGGGGGGGACAGTTTCAACAGAGATGTGAGGAATCACAGTGCAAATTATAAAACCAGAAAAATATATACTGATCTCTGTATATTTGCAGAACAGTAAGACAACAGATATCTAAGCAGAAATTTAGCTCTATAATACAGAATAATACAGAAAAATATACTCAGCTCTATATATTTGCAGATAGTCTTGTAAGGCTCTCTCTCTCAGTGCACAGGTTCCTATTTAAATGCAGGCTGTTATTAACTGGTCAAATTAAGGGAACCTGGAGTTAAGCAACACACAAGCTATAAAAAACGGTTATATCAGCTGAAGACAAGGCAGAAAATGAGGGGGTGGGGTGGGGAAGACAGTTTCAACAGAGATGTGAGGAATCACAGTGCAAATTATAAAACCAGAAAAATATATACTGATCTCTGTATATTTGCAGAACAGTAAGGCAACAGATATCTAAGCAACAATTTAGCTCTATAATACAGAATAATACAGAAAAATATACTCAGCTCTATATATTTGCAGATTTGCATCTACTAGCTACCCTGTTTTCAGTGGGAAACACTAGAAAAAAAAACAGCAGCAAAATAGCAGTGAGACACTAAACAGCAAAAAATCAGCAAGGAGGCACTAAAGAATGTTTTAAACAGTTAACAGATCAGTTATTTAAAAACTGCTTGGTGGGAAAAAACAAGCAGAACAGATAGCTCAAAAACAATGAAAAATACCAGTAAATACTTAAACTGTAAAACTAAGAAAAAAGCTTTCTAAACAATGAAAACAGGAATACAATTCGATTCAACAGACGCAGTAAAGCAGACAGTTACAGTACAACATTGTAATTTAGTACACATTAAATGGAGTATAAAAGTTGGCTGCAGGCATTACAAAAGTGCAGTAAATAGTATAAATAAGTAAAAAAATAAAAAAGGCAGCTTATGTTTTTTGGAAGCTCAAAATCTTCTAGTTGTCTGGTATCGCAGCTCAGAGTTGTGGCTGGTAGCCCACATCAGTTCAGCTGGGTACAAATGAGCAGAAACCTGCTCAAATGCTGAAACTAGGGTAGGTAATAGCTGTAGCATAGTCCAGATATAGGCTTGCTGCTTCTGGAACTGTTTGTAGTGGTTTGTTTGTTCTGAGCTCGTTTTCCAGGCCATCTTGGATTGGAAGGGGTCCAATCTACTGTTGTGAGAGAATTGTATTGATTGGGACCTGTCTGGTGAAGGGAGGCCAGTCTAGGGCTTGTAATAAGCATCCTCACTCCAAAACCAGTGTGCCACACAACCACAGCCCATAAACATCATACCTAACACACTTGTAATAGGAGACTCCATAGTCGGGCACACTGATGTCCCACTCACCAGGCTGGACAAAGAGAAGGTTGCTGTCAGCTGCTTGTTGGACGCCAGAATCTGCCACATCATGCAGGCACTCCGGTCACTCCATAACAAGTACGAATATGACTGTCATTGTCCATGTTGGTTTGAATGACCTGAGACGTACCTCCCTGGACTACATGAAAAGAGACATAGAAGAGCTCTCTGATCATGTAACCAAGGCGGGTATGACCCTGGCCCTGAGTAGCATCTTACCTTCACCAAGAATGATACCTCAGTACAAGGAAAAAAATTATAAATTTCAACAATTGGGTAAGCTTCTGGTGTCATTCAAAGGGGATCCAGTACCTGTTTGCCTGGGATGACATGCTCAATAAGCCACGATGCTTCTCCAGAGATGGCTTGCACCTGTCACCCCTGGGATTCAGGATACTGGCCAAAGCTCTTGCCACCCCCATAGTGCCTTTTTTAGGCAAGGCTCAAAAGACAGACCCACCACCGTAATAAGTACCAGTGACAATGCCAGGAGTTTAAACCTCAAAATGCACTCACTCGGGGCTCTTCTCAAAATAGAGAACATTGATATTTGTGCAATAACTGAGACCTGGTTCAAGGCACAAGAAAGCACCCCAGCGATTCCAGGCTACAACTCGTATCACACATTTTGGCCACAAAACCTGGACCGAAACACCAAAGGAGGAGGCGTATTCATATTTATCAAGGATAACCACATCTCCAGACTAGCTGCAAAGTATGATGCCTCAGAGATCATCCAAGTGCAACTGACAATGGGCAAAACTGCAATCCAAGTTGTAGCTTGCTACAGATCACCATCCCTGCCCCAAGACCTCCACTCCTCATTCCTCAAGGTACTGGAAAACATGAGGGTCCAACCAAACACTCTAATACTAGGCGATTTTAATTACCCAAACATCAACTGGGAAAACTACTCAAGCACTAATACCTTCGCACAGCGCTTCCTGGAATATATTAACTCAAGTGCCCTGGACCAGCTTATCAACACCACCACAAGGGGCAACACTATACTAGACCTGGTCATCACCAACATGGGGGACAAATGCTTCATACCCGAGGTAAATTCCTTGTTGGGCCACAAACTCATCACCCTCAGTATCCACATACCCCCCCTCCCAAAGGAAACCACAGTGAAAAACTTCTTCAAAGCAAACTTTATGCTACTTATGACAGAGGTGGCAAACTTCGTTAACTCCCATGCAGAATGACACTTTGGTTGAATCTGCAGTAGCCACCACAAAAGCACTCTACAAGCAATTACATGAGTGCATGGACCGTGCTATCCCGAACAAAACCAAGACCCATTCCTCCAAAAAAGGAAACCAGTCTGGTGGACCCCGGCCATAAACAAGCTCTATAATAGAAGGAAGAAATAATTACAAAAAAGAGTAAAAACCCAGGAATGGAGGAGCTCCCAGACCAACCTTAGCAAAAAGCTAAGATCCCTTATAAAATCCTCAAAGGAAAGCTTTGAAAGAAAAATCGCAATGGACACCAAAGACAACCACAAAGCATTTTTTTTAACTATGGCAAGAACCTAAATGGCAACTCTCAGATCTGCTCTGCGCTACAGCACAATGGCTCAAAATTCACGGAACCAACTGATATCGCCAATATACTGGTAGATAGGTTCAGTGCGAACTTTACCCCACCCTCACCCCCTAAAGGGCCCATATCTATACCAGAAGACTGCACTGCCCCCATAGTCACAGACACCCAGGTGAAAACGGCACTTTCTAAAGCAAAAAACACAGCATCCATGGGACCAGACAGCATCCCAGGCTGCGTGTTACATGAACTCCAAAACAAACTAATCCCTCACCTAAATACCATGTTCAACCACAGCCTCACCTCAGGCTATGTGCCCACTGAGTGGCACATGGCAATGGTTGTCCCACTTCACAAGGGTGGTGCCACCACCAACCCCGGGAACTATCTCCTATCCGCCTGACGAGCCACATCTGCAAGGCCATGGAGCGCATCATCATGGAACTCATAAACAACAACATTGGGAACCTACAAACCCTAGACCCTACCCAGTTTGGTTTCGTAAAGGGCAGGTCATGTCTTCTAAACCTGGTTGACTTTTTCGAGGTGGTCACCAAAACAATCTATGTGGGAAAGTTGGTCCACACGGCATACCTTGACCTTGCAAAAGCCTTTGATACCATTCCCCACTGGGGAATTATAGACAAACTCACTAACCTTAATATAAACCCCTACATTACAAGATGGGTTGCTAACAGGCTCACGGACAGAACCCATACAGTGAAAATAGGAAACGCTAGGTCCGACTCCAAACCTATGATAAGTGGAGTAACCTAGGGCTCAGTCTTGGGACCTCTCCTGTTTGATATTTACTTCTCCGAGGTACAAGCAAACACAGAGGAACTATGGCTAACAAAGTTCGTAGACGACTGCAAACTGGGTGCCATAATTGAGATTCCTACTGACGTAGATATCCTTCAAAAGGGTCTCACTGAAACAGATACATGGTGCCAAAAATCATGGTCTCATGCTAAATGCCAAAAAGTGCATTGTCATCCCCTTCGGGGAAAAAGCAAGTACCAGAGAGTGTGATAAGAGACCTAGAGACCCAGGTGGATAACCACATCGCTAAATGGCCCACCTTATCACAAAGGGGTTTGCATCTAGAAAAATGGAAGTTATTGTCCCCCTCTACTCATCACTCATTAGACCCATTATTGAGTACAATGCCCCATTCGGGATGTACCTTACTAGACACCTGCAACAACTGGGGAGGCCTCACAAATACCTGACCAAGAGGATAACGGGCCTAAAACAGATGCCCTATGCCACCAGGCTAAAAAACCTCCAACTGTACTCGGTTGCATACCGGCTACTCAGAGGTGATCTCTGCCTGACATACAAGGCTATGTCAAACCCCGAATTGCTGGAAATGCTCCACCTAAGGAAACCCCAATCTACCAGAGCTACATTCTCTAGGGACCTTAACCTGAATTCAACAATAAACATGACTTGTAGGGACAGAGTCGTGTCCCAGTGACTCCCTCTGCTCCGGAATAAGGTCCCCATATATGTGAGGTAGAACTCCTCATTAGCGCTCTTCAAGAGGAATCATGATGAGTGGATGGGGAACAGGAAATTCACCCTGGGAATCACTTCTGTGGCCCTGCTCGACAGAGGCACAGGTAACTAAATCACGTGGGAGGCGCAAGCCGAAACATTTTGGCTAGGCTTAATTGTGCCCTAGGGCCAATAGCCTAGTACCTACTTACGAATCTATGGTCCTTTTGAATCTTTTTAAAGTTTTTTTTCAGGTTTTTGTCTTCTGGTATTTAGGGCCTGCATTTGAGCAAGTTTCTGTTTGTTTGCGCATCATGCAGTTGTGTGCCAAAGCTGGTCAGTTAAATTCAGCAAATTTTCCCTAAAACCCAGGCAGAAATATCCATCCACTGAGCTCCTCCGTGATCAATTCTGAATAGCCACCCCTGGTGACAACAGTCTTCAACCTAGCATTATGGACAGTTGGATCACCCTTATTTCTCCTTCCAACCTTGTTGACTTGGATCTCTTCAGGCAGTGTAGCAATTGCCTAATGTACCCAGACAACCCCCTACTAATAACACACACTACTACAAAGTGTGACAGATGTAGTTACACCAAGACTCTAGAATCCATGCTCTCTCTTACTCAAAACAGTAACACGGAGAAAGTTGTCAACTCACCCACCACTATGTATGCTCATATTACCACTACTTATACACACACTGCCACTCATACACATAGTGCACATCAAGCATGTAAATCCACGTATGCGGAGGTTCTCTCAAAAAATGTACCAAAACACCAGAGATCTCTAAAACACAAAACTGCTAGAACAGTGCACACAGCAACACCAGCATCTCACCCAACAAGCCAGTAAGGCAGAACACTCAAAAAAACAAATGTTCTTGTCATTGGAGACTCCATAGTGAGACACACAGATGTCCCACTCACCTGGTTGGACAAGGAGAAAGTCGCAGTCAGATGTCTGTCCAGTGCCAGGATTCGTCAAATCATGCATGCACTCAGGTCACTCTGCAACAAGTACTATTATGACTCTGTCATAGTTCATGTTAGTGTGAATGACCCAAGACGTACCTCACCAGACTATATGAAGAGAGACATGGTTGAGCTCTCTGAGTATGTGTCCCAGGCAGGTATGTCCATAGCCTTGAGCAGCATACTAACCTTACCTAGAATAATGCTACAGTATAAGCAAAAATGATTGATTTCAATAATTGGCTCAGTTTTTTGGTGTCTTCAAAGGGGAATCCGGTTCCTGCCAGCCTGGGAAGCCATGGATTGCATATGACATCTCTAGGCTTTTGGCTGTTGGCAAAGGCTCTTGCCTCCCTCATAGTTTTTTTTTAGGAAGATCTTGAAAACATTGCTGACATGAAATTAACGAATCAGAACAAAATAAGGGTCATGCTGCTAAATGCTAGGAGTTTAAACCAAAAACTGCACACCCTGGAAGCACTTTGTCACTGGAAGATGTAGATGTCTGTACAGTCACAGAAACCTGGTTCATAGCCTCAAAGAATACTCCAGCCTTGCAAGGCTGCAATGCCTTCCACACCTTTAGACCTCAAAATAAATGTGTGAAAACTGAACAAGGCAGTGTTTCAGTCTATATTAGAGATAAAATCCCCTCCCATCTAGTTAGACTGGGCAACTCCATGGCATTACTCCAGGTCCAGGTTACAGTGGGTAAGTCCCCCATTCAAGTCATAGCGAGTTATAGATCCCTCTGCATGGATCACAATGCCCATGAAGCCTACTTGACAAAACCGGAGGCAATCCAAATTTTTCCGAACATACTGGTTATGGGGGATTTCAATTATCCCACCATCAACTGGGAAACCTATGCTAGCCCTTACTCACTAGCGCAAAAGTTCCTTGACTTTGTTAATTCAGATGCCCTGGAACATACTGTCCATACTTCAACAAGCGGAACAAACATTCTGGATCCTCACCAACATGTCAAACAGATGCACTGCCACAAGTGTCGGACCCTCATTAGTTAAAACTGACCACCTATCAGTCACTTCCGAGCCGGCACTAACACCAGAACTCACAAAGGGTGAAGTCAGACTAAAAAAACTTCACCAAGGCAAACTGTACCCCCCTAGGTGAAGGTATAAATGCATTTCAAGACCCACCCCAAGCTGGAAGTGTTAACTGCGCTGAAGCATACACTATAGCTCTGTACAATCACTTGCATAAGTGTATAAACTCAGCCTTACCAGAAAGAATCAAAGCCAGAGCCCCAAGTAAAAACAAGTTGCCATGGTGTACATCCAGCATCAACAAACTTTACAATAAATGCACAAAGTTGCTGTCCAAGCAAACAAAAACAAGGCCCCAACCATGGAAAAGCACCCTCAACAGGCAAATAAGACAACTTGTGAAATCCTCCAAGGGCTCCTTTGAGAGAAACTTAGCAAGTACAGCCAAAGATAACCATAAGGCCTTTTAGAGCTACATACTTAACCTAAAGGGTAGGACCAAGCATTTGCAGAACTAGTGGCCAACTATATCACACCTGACCCCACAGAGACGGTAAACCTGCTAGCGGATAGGTTTGGCAAAAATTTCACTCCCTTATCCCCTCCTAACTTACAACAAGCCCCCCCCCCCCATATATCTGAAGAGCAGGTCCTCAAAGCCTTGTCTAAGGCAAAAAAAACAGCTTCTGTGGGATCAGCCGAATTTCCAGGATGTCTTCTAAACAGGCCAAAACATGAACTAGCATCACCACTAAGTACCCTCTTCAGTCATAGCCTAACCATAGGTTCATAGGTTCATACTAAGCTAACTGCCCTTGTGAGCCATTTTAAGCCTAGCCAATTATCCCTTGTGAGACTCAAACCCAGCATCTTGTGTTTGTAAGGCAAACACCTTAACCATTAGGCCACCCTCCCTCCTCCAGGCTTTGTTCCTGCAGAATGGAGAACAGCAACAGTTATTCCCCTCCACAAAGGTAGCCTAGCAACAGACCCAGGGAATTAACCCATAAACCTGACCAGCCTCGTCTCTAAGGCTATGGAACGTATCATTATGGACCTCATAAATAAAGGCATAGATGACCTCCAAACTCTGGATCCTACCCAATTCAGCTTCATGAAAGGCAGGTACTACCTGTTAAATCTGGTGGATTTCTTTGAAAATTTGACCAAGGCCATTGACCAGGGCAAATCTGTGCACACAGCATACCTCGACCTGGCAAAGGCTTTTGACACAATCCCACATTCAGGCATTATCGATAAACTTAGCAAACTGAATGAAAATCCCTTTGTTGTAAGATAGATTGCCAGCTGGCTCACAAACCCACAAACTGGACATGCACTATCAAAGTGGGTGACTCCACATCAACCAGCAGACCTGTTATCAGTGGGGTGCCCTAGGAGTCTGTGCTAGGCCCTCTACTGTTTTTTGACCTGAAATTCTGATAAGTATATACCAAAGGGGTTGTGGCTGACCAGGTATGCAGGCGACTGCAAACTAGGTGTAATCAGTAAATCTCCAAATGATGTCAGTATACTGCAGGAGGGTCTCACTCAGATATATTAGTGTATTATATATATTATATTATATATATATATATATATATATATATATATATATATATATATATATATATATATATATATATTATATATCGGGTGTATTCATCACAGTCTCAAATTGAATGCAAAGAAATGCATCCACATTCCCTTCTCCACAAACAGTGTCCCCTCACACTGTCAAATCAACAGCAATATCCTAAGTACCCATGAAGTGTTAAGGGACCTGGGATCACAAGTTTACTGCAACCTTAACTTTGACCACCATGTGTCTACTGTAGTAAGGAAAGCTTTCTATATAGCACACTTTATTAGTAAAGGCATCGCCTCTAGAGCAAGAGAAGTTATAACCCCCTATACTCAGCACTTATCCAGCCCATAATTGAGTATAACACCCCTTTTGGCGTGTACTGTACTAAGCACCTGCAGCAATTAGACAGAGACCTCGGAGGTTTCTAACAAAGAAGGTCATGGGGCTCCAGCATGTGCCTTACACAGACCGACTAAAGTCCCGGTCACTATACTCCATATTGTATAGACTTAAGGAAGACTTATGCCTGGCCTACACAGCAATTCAAGACCCAAGCTTAACGATCTTGCTGCATATCTGTAAATCAACCAAGACTAGGTCTACCTGTTCCAGGGACCTAAATATGGATTGCGACTTAAATAAGACATGCTAGAAGGACAGATTTATCTCCCAGCAATTGCCACGTCTTTGGAGCAGGCTCACAGCTCATGTGAAACAGAGCACCTCTGTGACACTGTTCAAGAGGAACCTGGATGAATGGATGGGGCACTGTAAATTCTTACTATGGATAGAACCCACAACTCTCCTGGATGTGGGCAGTCAGTCACTAAATGCAATCTTGGGTACTGACTAGCATTTCTGTGGTATTACAGTGGGGTAAAACAGCTAGGCTTAAAATGACCTCTGGGTTGATAGCCTAGTAATCTCTTATGATCCTATAACAGTTTTAAAGTGCAGCTCTTTAATATCCGTTTAGACAAGGAGCTCCTGTGTGTGGCCCCAAACAGTGAAGTATTTAAGAGAATAGAAGAAAGGTAAAGATTGCACAGGCTGCAAAACAACTTCTCCTCCATCCTTTTCGTAGTATGACAGAAGCTATCCTTGTAAATCTGAGCTCCTTGTTGCAGACCAAGGAAGGAATAAGGCAGTGAAGGGCAGAAAGAACTAATTTAAAAAGAAATAGCAGGGAGAAAATAAAGGTAAGCTTGGGGCTAAGTTTTTTATTCCATCAGGGAACAGTTGTGACTGTGTGAAGACTTTTCCTTTCCTTCCCACGCTACACCCTCTCCTGAACCCAGAATGACATCCTAACCTGCCCAGAAAGTCTTGCTAGGAGGCTGTCACATTGCTTTCCAGTCTGGAGCAACATCAGGGGAGAAAAATAGTTTCTTCAGAGTTTTGCAGAAGTTTGCAAACTATGGTAAGAGACTTTCACATATGTCAGGCACTCCCCAGTTACAAAACACCAACAGAATCTGGTTCATCACTTTTGGCTAAATATTTTGGTGTGAGGAATAGTAGCTCCAGTCCCACTCTCACAGAATGAACAAAGGCTTCTGCTCCAAGACTTTTCCTCCTTCCCCAAAAAATAAACTTGAGAGTCATCCTAGACCTTTCAAAGCTTACTACGTACCTAAAAGTTCAAAAATTCAAGATACTGACCCTTTAAATCCTGTTTTCCTAGGCCCTTAATCTAAAAGATGTCTACCTTCACATTCCTATCCACTGAAACCACAATGGATATTTTTAGTTCGAGGCAGGGGGGCTTGCGTTATCAATTTACCTCATTGCTATTTGTATTGGCTATTGTTTCTGCAGTCTTTTATCAGGTGGCTGCCTCCAGTGATTTTGTTCTGCAGAATCAAGTACATCCATATCTTCCTTTATCTGGATGACTGCCTAATCCAAGCAGAGTCTCAGGAAGACGTGAACAGGGCCTTTTCTCAGGTCATGACACTTCTCAAAAGTTTCGGATTTACTCTTGGCCTTCAGAAATCCAGTACTCCACTCTCCAGCAGGGTGACCTTTCTGGATTCATTGCTGGGCACCAAGCCTCAAAAGACCATCTGTTTACCAGACAAAGTAGAATACTTATAATATTTCCTCCTGCTACCAAGGTGTCAACTATACTGGAGATTCCCCATGTCAGATTACATGTGAAAGCTTCAGTGGTATCTTAGCTCCATGCGGAGCCAATGCACTCAAGTTACTGGAACATCAGATTCCTTTTCCTTCTTGCATTTCCAGAGAGCTAGAACGGTGGGCCAAACAGAGTAGAATGAATATAAGGTAACCTTTTCCAGGGGACATCCCACCCAGACCCTTATAGCAGTGGCCAGTGGAGCATTCACACAGAACCACGAGATACTATTTACAACAGGATCAGCAGCAGAAAAAAAAATAGCCAGTTATCTCCTTTGCAGCAGTGAAAGGAGGGGGGGAGAATTTCTAAGCGGGCTATATCCAACTTGCTACTACATTGCTATACACTTTTAATACACCTCACAAGGAAATCGCCTGCAGGGTACACTAATGGTTCACAGCAACCAGAGAGAGTATCAGGATACCCTCTGGCCCTAAAAAGAAGTTCAAGTAGGTTGCTTTCTTCATAATCTACTTCTTCTGAAACCATTCTGCTTGCTCGGACATATTGTCTTTTAATGATTTTTTTTATAATGGGCAATTCCTTTCTCCATTTTAATAGTGCACATGCTGCCCATTACAAGAAAAATAGCCTTATTGTAGAAGTGAAAAAAGAGGTTGCAATGGGTAGAAAGTCAAAATTTAAACCTATACTAGGTACAACAGAGGAGATTCTGCCAGGACATACAGCTACAGAGGAAGCGAATTTTGGCAAGGCACTAGTTTTAGAATTTAATGCCTGTGCAGGACGTATGAGAAAGGTAATTGAAAGTGAATGGGAAACGTTTCTTAGCGTTACTGACTTAAGGGATTGTAGCAAACAACCCCTTAAAGGGATCTCTAGGAACTCCCAAAATATAAGGTGTTTATTAGAAAATGCTTGCAAAAATGGAAGTGGTGATAAGAAAAGGGAGGGAACATATAAATGTGGAAGGATGTACGTCGGTGTACTTACATATCCAACAAACAGAGAATATTCTTATCAAGTAGGAATAAATGGATAGAAAGTGCACAATTTTACAATTGTGAATCTAATGGTCTGATTTATCTATCTCTGTGTGGGGAATGTGAATCCTTCTACATCAGTAAGACGGAGAGGAAATTGAGGAGAAGGATTTATGAGCATTATTACAATATTCAAAGTAAAAAAGAGTCTAATGCTCTTTACAAGCGCACATTAATATGTCACAGAGTGTATTATTCTTTCTTTGTACTTGAACAGATAAAGAAGGAAATTAGAGGGGGGCTATGGGAGGAAAAGACTGAATATAGAGAGCTATGGTGGCAACTGATTTTGGAAGCCACCAGTACACCACAGCTCAATGATTATACCTCCATAGCCCCCTTACTAAAGCGGAGAGCTGCTAAGCTTTGAAAGAAGTGGTGCTTCATTCACATTAAATATGTCATTTTACAAAAGAACCACTAGAGGGAGCAAACACATTTTAATGTTTTAACATGTATTCCATGAACTAGTGAATTTTAACAGAATTAAACATTTTATTTAGTTAAAAATGCTAAACTGTGAAATATGCAATTTTTTGCACTGTCACCTTAAAAAATTTTCTTTGTACTTTTACAAAGTGTAATTTATTTGATGTATTTTTAATATTTTAATGCACAAGGCACTTTCCACAGTAAATGTCATTTTACAAAAGAACCACTAGAGGGAGAAAATAAATTTTAATGTTTTAACATGCATTTCATTAACAGTGAATTTTAACAGAATTAAACATCTTAAATGTTGTTTTTATGTACTGTCACCATTTTACACAGTCATTCTTTTAAATGTTCTTTGTGTTTTTATAATGTGAAATGTATCTCATGTACTTTTGATGCTTTAAATGCACAAGGGACTTTGCAAGTTACACCTGAGTTGCAATTAACTGGAACAATGGAGAATTTTTATTGGTTGTGGTTTTAATTGGTGGAACATTTTGAAGTGTGTGTGTGTGTATATATATATATATGTATATATATATATATCTATATATATATATATATGTGTGTGTTTTTAAAGCTTCATTTATCTGATGGAGTCTGACTGAACAAGATGAAAACGCTGTGATTTTTAAATGCGTTCATGCTGTTAAACTACTATTAAACCAGCTCTATGTTGAACTGCAAGGCCGTACTGAGTTCCTTTTCTGTGGTACCTGATTTGTATAAGTTAAAATTAGTTTGTGCAGTAGACGAGGGCGAGAGACGATGTCAAAAGCTTTTGAGAGGTCTAAGAATACGCAGGAGATAAGTTTTTTGCCTCATCTGACAAGGTAAATAGAATTAAGGAAATATAATAGGGCGGTAGTAGTGCTATGCTTAGGTCTGAATCTATGTTGAGTGGGTGTGAGCACATTTTTCGAGAATTTTGGAGAGACAGGATAGCAGTAGGTCTGAAATTGGTGATATCAGTGGAGTTACTGCCTTTATGTATAGGTAAGGTATAGAATTGCTTCCAAATGAAAGGAACTTTAGACTCAGAGATAGACTGGTTTATTAAGATATAGACAGAGAGAACGCGAGAGTTGGCTGCTATTTGAAGGAAAAGAGAGGGGATATTGTCAGCTGATGCTGAGCATGGTTTTAGTTTGGAGAGCAGAGATTTGATGTAGCTAGTAGGTACAGGTTTAAGGGTGGATTTATCTGTGGAGTTTAAGTTAGGAGCAGATTCTGAGTAATTAGTACTATTGTTATGAGTGGATGGGTTAGGGTTAAGTAGTTTGGATATGGTTTCAATGAAATAGATGTTGAAGATGGTAGCAGTTTCTTTGGAGTCTTATCAGGATATGGATTTGGAACGCTAGGAGTACTGGGGTGTAATATTTGATTTATCGAGTTCCAGAATTTTGTAGGATTAGATCTCAAAGCTGAGGGGGGTTGTAATAAAAGTCTTTCTTGTCTTTATTAATGTATTTTTTGGTCAGATTTCCAAGTTCTTTAAATTTTTGCAAGTCTGCTGGAAGCTTTGTTTTTGTCCATGTTTTCCATGCGTTATCTCTATTTTTTTTGTTAAGGTACAGGTGGTATTGGATAGCCAATAAGAAGTATTGGACTTTACACAGAAAGTGCAAATAGGAATTAGAGAGTTAAGAATATTAAGGAAGGTGAAGTTAAAAGACTGGACTGCATCATCTAGGAGGAGTTGATTAAGGAGATTCCAGTTTATTTCAGAGAGGAGGGATTTGAAGGTTTCAGGGCGAAAGTCAGTTAGCTTTTGGCATGTTATGAACTTATGTGGTTTGGCATGGTGAGGTATCTAAGCACTTTTATAGGGGAGTGATCACTAAGAGTTTGATAGAGTTTCAGGGTTATGGTACTTGGAGGAATTAGAGACTAGTATCCAGTCTATAAGAGTACTAGTACCTTGTGAGTTGGTGTGTGTGTGATCAGCGATAAGTCGTGTAAAACCATATAAATTAATGTGCAGGGGAGAATTTGGAGGACAGAAAGTTAGCCGATTAATATTTACGTCACCAAGAATGATGGTTTCATTGACAATGTGTTGACAGAAGTACGAGAGTATGTTTTCCAGAAGGAGAATGTTATCCCCTTGTGGGATGTAGACTGCTACTATAGTACTGGTGGTATGGTTATTAAGTTTGAGGTTGGCAGATGGTATTTCAGCTGGGGGGAGGATGGAATGGGCTTCTTAAGATTTGTAAGAATTAGGCGGTTGCAGTATGCTATGGCAACCCCCCCCCCTTTTTTTGTCAATCTAAGCGAAGTATACTGTAGCCAGGAGGGAGGAGGCCCTTATCTGGGTACTGGGGTTTAAGCCAAGTTTCTGTTAGGACAGTGATATCAGGGGTGTGGTATTAAATCCAGACGTGGAGTTCACTGACTTTATTTAGAATGCTTCTAGTATTTATTGAGTAGAAGGAGATGCGTTTGTTGGAAGGTGTTGAGATGCTTAAGTTCGGGGAACTTTTATTGCTGGTAGAGGTGGGATATGTAGGGCCAGGATTTGGTGAATGTCTCCTGCTTGAATGATTTTAGGGAGGTAGTAGAGTTTGTACATGTAAGAACTGCAGGTATAGTATTTTAATTTGTTTTTAGGTAAAGAAGTATGGGTGGGAGGAATTTTGATTTTAGGTAGAGGGGTATTCATAGGAAAGATGGAAGAGAAGATAGTAAAGGATTGATAAGGAGGTAGGGGATTGATATGGGAATTTGTGAGAGCGTTGTGAATGGGAGATAATTGGGAGTTAAGGGAGGTGAGATGGAGAAGGAAGAATACTGGAAGTAATATCAGAAAAGGGGGGTAAAGAGAAGATTAGTTGGCATGTTAGAGGAGTGTGTTGGTAACAACAATTAGAGGATGTGAAGGCTTGTAATTGGTCTATATGTAGCAGAGGTGTATGTATGTTTGTGTAGTATAAGGTGGAGTTACTAGAAGATCAAGCAGATTATGAATGGAAGGCAGGGGGAGAAGTAGCAGGTATTCAAATTAGGTGTGTGTAGGGGAGTAGAAAGAAGTGGGATATTTGCGGCTTATCGGAGAGGTGGGCATTATGGAAGTGGGAGGAGCAGAGTGTTAGTTCTAAAGGAAATGATATGGAAGGTGGGTGGGATGGGAGCATATTGAGCCCGAGCGCAGCTAGGGTAAACAGAGCAGGGTGCAAGACCTGCGGCACGAGATGGCTTAATAAACAATCAGTTAAATAGTAAGTATACAGCAGATTTTTAAAGGAAGGTGGTTTTATCTGTCAGGTACTGTATCAGAGAGGAAAGGAAACAGACTAGCAAAATAACACTGTGGAGAAATTAGTTAGGCTCTAATAGAACTCTGGGCAGAAGGGTTACATTTATTAGAGACTAGGGAAATGTCTATAGGACAGGTCCGTAAGGCTAAAATATTGCTACCAAAACTAAGAGGAGTAAGATACAGGGAGTTAGGGGCTGGCATTCATGGTAACGTGCTCGCCTTCAGCTGTAAATTACAGAGCAATACAGACAGTTAAAAATAGCATATATTCACTTAGGAGATGAGAAGGGAGTACTGCATACTTTGCTTCAGTACTGGGTAGTGGAAATCCCGTGGTGTTCAAGGTTGCAAATGGATTGCAACAAGGGCCATTTTAATCGAGCTTTAGTTTGGCCATAATGTTTGGGGGAAAAAAGATCAGAAAAAAAATATGGTGTCAAGGAATGCAGTTAAATTATAACAGTATTGCTTTCTTAGAAATGTCAGGATTGGGCAGAAGTAATGTTACAGTTATATATTAACAGGTGTAGAATCAGAGGTTCAAAAAAGAGCAGCTGACGCTATAGACAACTTTACTATTTGTACAAAAGAGCAGTACAGGGCAGGTTAGGCTTCTGTCCTTGATGAATCCCTTAACAAGGTCAGTTACACCTTAAAAAACAGGTACAGAGGGGAAACAATGTAGGCAGCTTTAAAAAAAAAAAAAAAAAAAAAAAAAAAACGGCATGGATGTGGACATTATTAAGTATAGCTTTTTTGCATTCTTTTTACAAACAACAGTGATAATCCTACATGGATATCATCAGAGTTCAAAAGAGAGTATGAAGTTGCTGTAGGACTGGCAGAACTCACTTCATACAGCAAATATCCATGAGGCATGCACTTTTCAGTTCTTCAAATAACCCGCAATAAGAGGGGATACCCTACTGTAATGCTGTTAAGTCTATAAATTCATGACAAAAAAAACTATCTACCAGCACACAGACTACTTTTAAGAGGAAAGACTTATTTTAAATGGATCTGGCAGACGCAATGAATTACAATCATTAGGCAGGTAACATACAGTGAAGGACAGCTTTCGTTAAGCTTCATATATGTATAAGACATAAAGCTCTCAGTTGGCATCATATATTACACAGCAGTTTAACCAAATACAAACAATAAAAAAAGACATGAGATGCAATTAACAATACCTGTTAGCACCCGGAGGGAAGGCTAGCGTCTGTGTAGGGAGGGATTTCAAAAATGGCACCTGCAGTAACAAGAGCCTGATAATACCTAGGTCCAGATATGATGATGAGGGGGCAGAGGCTACACTTGAGGCACAAAATGGCTGAAGAAACAATCAGTTAAATAGTAAGTATACAGCAGATTTTTAAAGTCAGGTGGTTTTATTGGTCAGGTACTGTGTCAAAGAGGAAACAGACTAGCTAAATAACACTGTGGAGAAATTAGTTAAGATCTAATAGAACTCTGCGCAGAAGGGTTACATTTATTACAGACTAGAAAAATGCCTATAGGACAGGTCCGTAAGGCTAAAGAATTGCTACCAAAACTAAGGGGAGTAAGATACAGGGAGTTAGGGGCTGGCGTTCATGGTAACGTGCTCCCCTTCAGCTGTAAATTACAGAGCAATACAGACAGTTAAAAATAGCATATATTCACTTAGGAGATGAGAAGGGGGTACTGCATACTTTGCTTCAATACTGGGTAGTGGATATCCAATGGTGTTCAAGGTTGCAAATGGATCATAACAAGGGACGTTTTAATCGAGCTTTAGTTTGGCCTGAATGTTTTCTTCAGTACTGGGTAGTGGATATCCAGTGGTGTTCAAGGTTGCAAATAGATCGTAACAAGGGCTCAGGGACTAGCAATTTTGTAAGATAACCCTACTGGACCACATGGATACTGCAGTTGAGAGTGCACACAAAGGAATTTGTCAATCTCTTCCAATTCCTTATATTGTGTAACCTGAGCTTAGCTGCAGGATTTGTCCAAGAAGTATGGCGAACTGCAGTGGCGATACCTCTATACAAGGGTGGCTTTACCACAGGCCAGAGAAGTTATAGATCCATTATCTGACCTCTTAAACTATTGTAGTAAAAACTACACCAGTTTGGCTTTATCAGAGAGCGATCCTGGCCACTCAGTTTAATTAACTTCTTTTGAGAAGTTAACACAAGCTCTAAGCAAAGCCATTCTGTTCACACATCCTGTTTGGATCTTGCTAAAGCATTTGGCACTATACCCCATATTGGCATCACTAATGAGCTAAGTGAAAATCAAATAGTTTAGGTGGTGGACACGTCCTCAGACAGTATGAAAGTAACTAGTGGTGTACCCCAGGGCTCAACACTGGAACCCCTCCTTTTCAGTGTCTACTTCTCCCATCTCCATACTGGGAGACCTTTAGTTAAGTTTTCAGATGGCTACCAAAAGGGATGTTGTCAAATTTCCTTCTGATACCCGTTCATTACCATCAGAAACAAGTGGATTACTGGGAAAGAAAATAACTAAATTTAGATGTGAAAATGCTTAGTATCGTCACATTTGGTAAACAGCTCTCTCCCTGCACTACTGTTGAACTCCATTCAGCACCTGTCAGACATGCAAATTGCAATCTTGGCAGTGCCAGAGTTTATGGAGACAGACCAGATGTAACAAGTTTCAAATATGTAAGGAAAAAAAAAAAGTCCTTAAGAGTCTGCTAGTTTGCCTGCTAAGATGTGTATTCTACTCAAACCCAGTGATGGTTTCAGACTAACTTAAAATGTCCCAAAGAGATATCTAGAGACTAACTGAATTCAGCGACTTTACTCATAGCAGTGAGTCCTCTTCTCCAGAAGAAAAAGGAGAACAGAGACTGTTTTCTCCAAAAATCTTTAGTAGTCAATGGCTGAGTGCTTATACAGATGTACAAAAATTAAAACTTTATAACTTTTGAATCTCTGTATAAATGCTCATCTGTCAACTAATAACTCTGTCCTACTTTTTTCCCCACCTTTCACATCTTATTTGCATTATAAAGCAAGATGGGGAAATGCTTTTGTTGGGTGATTAGACAGGTTAAGTGCATTCGAAAATGAATCCTGACTTCTCTTCATTGTTGGATACCTGAACTTCCTTTTATTCTTGAATGACTGGACATGCTAGTATGTAATCAGAGTAATCTTGACTTTCCTTCTTTATGCTTTGATGTTTCTATCTGTCTGTATTGCCGCTCTTGTCATCTCCCCTTTCCAGATGTGTAAATTCTGTAGTGAACTTCTTCACATTGACCTCCGCTATATAACATGGATAATTTTTTAGTCTGTATGCATGATGGATGTTCTTCATCTCACATTGCTGCAGTCCTTACACTTGGGTAGTCCGCTGTCCTCGGTCGGCCCGAATATCAAAGTATTAGGCTGACGTCGGTCAAGGCGCTTAAGACTGACATCAGAACGTCAGGGTACAAATGCGCATGACCGACGTCATATCCTCAGTCTTTTTTGCCGCATGGTCCGATGCAGAAGCAGCGTTGCAAGTGCCGTCCTGAAATTTTTCGAATTCGGAGTTTCAGACCGAGTCAAAGTTGGCTAAGTACCCCGTTGGGGAATATTTTAGTTTTTCTTGCCTCAGTGGTTTACCGGATGTCAGAAAAAGTGAATAACTGTATTTCTTGTGGGAAACAGATACCGCATAGAGATTATCATACTTTGTGTATTCCTTGTTTGGGGCCTGAGCACGACGTTGTTGGGTGTCGCTTTTGTGCTAGGTTCAATAAGCGCACTATTAAGCGGAGGTTAGATTGTGCCAGGTTGGTCTTCGGAAGCGGTGCAATTATAATATGCCGTCGGGTGCTCCGCCGCCCGCTTCATCGAAGAAGCGCAAGGACAAAGCAGCAAAACCCAGGCAAGAAGAGTTGTCCGCACGGACGCCGGTTCTTTAGAGGCGCCAGTGGAACCGGTGGTTCCGCCGGAGGCTTCTCTGGAGTCCCAGGGGGAGACTTTGATATTGTAGGATGTGGCCTCTCAGGAGGCAAGTCAGGCTGAAGGGGCTTCTCAGGTTACTGTACTCCCTCCCTTCCTAGGGTGGTTAGGCCCTCTCCTTCTGTTTCCAAGGCTTCTCCCAGAGGCAGGCCAGGTTTAGCTTCTGTGGGTGTCACTCCTAGTTCTTCAGGATCTGTGCCTAAGAAGCACATGCTTAAAATGGCAGAAGATTTAATTACTTTGATTAGAGGTTCTTTGCCCCCTCCTGATAAGAGGCCTAGGGTGGAACCAGAGTTGGGGAGTTTTGAGCAGGCTTCGGATGTTTCAGAGTCTTCGGCTGAAGACTTGCAGGAGTATTCTCCTTATTCTGATTCTGATGTGGATGATTCTACTCCTTCTGCTTCTCCTGCAGAGGATTTTTCTTTTTCAGAGACTCTTCATTCCATGAGGGAGCATTTTAAGTGGGAAGGTCAGGACTTCTCTGATTCCAGGAAAAGGCTTAGGGAATTTTTGCTTTTACCCCAGCATAGGCCTTTGGCTATACCACCTGTTCTGGATGTTGTGGAAGATGTGTTTGCAGAGGCTTCACTTAATCCTGATTCTTTGCCTCCTGCTCCTGTTAAGCCGGACAGGTATTACAGGGTGCCTGAAGCTCATAAATTTCTTTATAAGAGTCCTAGGGCGGACCCAGAAACTGTTAGTCAGGGACCTAAGGGCGTCAAGGCCTCTGTTTTAAAAAATCCAGTTCCTCCAGATAAAGAGGCCAGAGCTTTGGATAGATGGGGAAAGAAAGTCTATACTTCTTCCACCTTAGCTATGAGGGCTTTGAATTGCCAGTTTCACATGTTGAAATATCAAAATTATCTTCTGTCTCAATTGAAGTCTAAGGTAGATGCTCTGGCGGAAGGCATTGAGTGTAAAGAATTACAAGATTTGGTACATGTTTCTGAACAGGTGGGTAAGCATTCTTTAAAATGTGGTTTTGATGCTGTACAGGCCTCGTCTAGGGTGGCTGCCACTGGGTCAGTTCTTCGCAGGCACGCCTGGCTGAGGGATCAGAATTTATCTGACCATGTTAAGACTAGGATTTTAGATGCTCCTTTGCAGTCTGATGTGTTGTTTGGTTCTCCTGTGGAGGCAGTCTTAAAGAAAATGGAAGACAAGGCTAAGTCTATGCAGGCTGTTAAAGATTTTTTGCAAGTTCAGCCTCCGAAGTTTAGTAGGAATTGGCCTGCTAAGGGGTGGACGTACCCTTCTTATGATTCACAGTCTAGGGGAAGATCTAGACGTGGTAGGGGCAGAGCTCAGGGCTCTTTCAGACCTAGAACAGGGAGTTCACCTGCACAGTCTTCGGGTAAGGGCAGGGGCCAGTCCTTTCGTAAACAGGCCCAATGACCTACCTTTTCAGCTGCCAGAGCCTTCTTGTCTGGCAGCACCTTTGGGGGGAAGGTTGGCACTCTTCAAAGAAAATTGGAGTTTAATTACCCAGGACAGATGGGTATTGGATATCATACACCAAGGTTACAGGTTTTATTTCCATACCTTGCCTCCTTTCAAAGGCATGCCAGACGTTCCTCCTCAGCAAAGAATAGAGGCTCACAAACAAATTTCTCTGCTGCTTCGAATAGGGGCCATACAGCCGGTCCCTCTGCCAGAAGTGGGCCTAGGATTTTATTCTCGCCTGTTCCTAGTACCAAGAAGGGGAACACGTGGAGACCAATTTTGGATTTATCTATCCTCAACACTTATCTGGACATTCCCAAGTTCAAAATGTTGACGTTACAACAGCTTTTACCTCTGCTGGGCAAGGATCACTGGATGGTGACTCTGGATCTCAAGGAGGCTTACCTTCATGTTCCTATCAGGCTAAGTTGCAGGAAGTATCTGCGTTTTCGAGCTGGGACTTCTCATTATCAGTTCTCTGCATTGCCCTTTGGCTTATCTACTGCGCCCAGAGTGTTCACGAAGGTTCTGGCTCCAGTGATAGCTTTCTTCAGGCTAAAAGGAATACAGATCTATCCTTATTTGGACGATTGCCTGATTCTGGCCCAAGGAAAGGACGAACTTCTTCATCATCTGCAATATGTGATAGCAGTGCTAAGATGCCTGGGGTATTCTGTGAACGAAATGTCTAGTACCCTCTCAGGACATGTGCTTTCTGGGTGTGAGACTGAATACAGCATCCCAGATGGCCTTTTTGACCCCGGACAAACAAAAGAATCTTTCCCTTTACTTCCATCAATTGTCTCATCAGTCCAGGCTGACTGCAAGGACAGTCCTTCAAGCCTTGGGGTTCATGGCATCTTGTATTCTGGTGCTTCCCAATGCCAAACTGCATATGAGGAAGCTACAATGGTATCTCAAAAATGTTTGGACACAGCACTGCCAAGATATGGACACTGTCATTCAGATAATACCTTGCATTCAAAAGGAATTTTTGTGGTGGGCTCAGGAATGTCACCTAAACATGGGACTCTCTGTGACCCGGCCAGAGGCGAGTCAGATTCTAACGACAGATGCCTCAGACAAAGCTTGGGGAGCTCATCTAAATGGAAAGTGGATACAAGACACGTGGCCTGCCAGACTACAACATCTACATATCAACTTGAAGGAGATGTTAGCAGTCCAATTTGCATTAATAGCTTTCAAGGATTTACTTCTTCCAGGGCAGGTGTTGGTTCTAACAGACAACACAACTGTCATGTGGTACATCAACAAGCAAGGGGAACACATTCTTATCCTCTATGCAGACAAGCAATGATTTTGTGGGAGACTGCTCTCAGTTTACAGCTAAATCTTCAGGCAAGGTTTCTGCCGGGAGCACAGAACTCCTTAGCAGATGTGTTGAGCAGACGAATTATGGATCCCCACGAGTGGAAATTGATCCTCATGTGTTTCAGAAATTGACAGTGTCATGGGGAACTCCAGACATAGATCTGTTCGCTTCTCCACTAAACTACCAGCTGCCAAATTTTGCACAAAAAGGTTTCATCCCACAGCTTGGAAAGTGGATGCTCTTTCTTTCAATTGGAGCAATCTTCATGTGTATGCCTTTCCACCTCTGCCTCTCCTCCCAAAGGTACTTCTAAAGGCCAGACAGGACAAGCCAAAGATGATTTTAATAGCTCCAGATTGGCCTCGACAGCACTGGTACCCATTACTGAGAAGTCTGGTACGGGAGCCTCCATGGCCTCTGCCTTCGATTCCACACCTGCTGTCTCAGGAGAACAGTCATTTACTCAATGTCAAACTTTACTCTCTTCACCTAACGGCCTGGCATATTCTGTTTTAAACCCTGGAGGGTCTCAGCTTCCACAGCAAGTTTTGAATGTTATCTTGGAGGCCAGAAGGCCTAGTACAAGGAAAGTGTACGCAGATAAATGGAAGAGATTTTTGTTTTGGAGTGCAGCAAAGGAATTTGATGTTTCTAAGCCTAATTTAAGTGTGGCTCTTCAATATCTGGCTGAGTTACTGGACAAAGGTTTGTCCTTCTCTTCTATTAAGATTCATGCTGCAGCAATTTCTGCTCACTATGACTGTGATCCACCATTGTTTTCTCATCCTTTGTTTAAGCAATTCCTTAGAGGGGCAAAGAATATAAGACCCCCACGTGAGCTCCTACTCCTGCTTGGGATCTCAATTTTGTGTTGGAGAAACTCACTCTACAACCTTTTGAGCCTGCAGCTACTGCTGAGTTGAAATATTTATCATGGAAGACTGCTTTTTTGTTGGCCATTACCTCTGCTAGAAGGGTTTCTGAATTACAGGCCCTTATGGCGGTTGAGCCTTTCTTAATTTTCCATAAGGATAGGGTATCTTTACGTACTAATCCTTCCTTTATGCCTAAAGTGGTTTCTAGTGTGGCTTTAAACCAAACTATTCATTTGCCTACTTTTTATGCAAACCCCCAAAATAAAGGGGAAAAGATTTTGCACACTTTGGATATACACAGGCAGTTGCGATATTATTTGAGCAGGACTAAAGGGTTCAGGCAGTCTCAGCAGTTATTTGTTTCATTTGCTTTGGGTTCTCAGGGCAAGCCTGTGTCAAAACAAACTATTTCTAAGTGGATTGGGTTTTGTATTGCTTTCTGTTATTCCCATCATGGTAAGGAGATTCCAGCTGGGATTAGGCCTCATTCCACTAGGGCTACTGCCACTTCTACAGCTTTTTTAAAGGGGGTGGCAACTAAAGATATTTTGGAGGCAGCTACTTGGAGTTCAGTGCATACTTTCTCTAAGCATTACCACCTTCCACTTTACTCTAAATCTAGGGCTGGTTTTGCCACTGCTATTTTACAGGGCATTTTGGCAGCTCCTACTGCTTTCTAGTTTTGCCATCCTCCCTTACCTCTGCTTTGGGATTCTACCCAAGTGTAAGGACTGCAGCAATGTGAGATGAAGAACATAGTACAGTTTTGTACCTACCATAAATGTAGATGTTCAAGATCCACATTGCTGCAGTCCAATTTACCTCCCTCCTTCCCTCTGTGGTTAGAGGCGGTTGTGTGGTTTGGGTTGTGAATATTGTGGATATTGTATATATTGTACATATGATTAGTGCAAGGGTGGTTGGTTGTTTTTTGCTGTCTTTTGGTTTGGACCTTTCTTTTTAGGGTCTTCTGACATCTGGGGCAAGAAAAGACTGAGGATATGACGTCGGTCATGCACATTTGTACCCTGACGTTCTGATGTCAGTCTTAAGCGCCTTGACCGACGTCAGCCTAATACTTTGATATTCGGGCCGACCGAGGACAGCGGACTACCCAAGTGTAAGGACTGCAGCAATGTGGATCTTCGAACATCTACATTTATGGTAGGTACAAAACTGTACTTTTCCACCAGAGGAAAAAAAGCAGTTGTCAGGGATGTAGTACTCTTGATGTTCTCTTAGGTATGTTGGATGTCTTTTATATCTGGAGCATTTTCTTACGTTAATGATTAATTGCATTATTCCTTCAGCGCTCCATCCAAGTGGATGTTATGAGATTGTTCACTCAGAGGCCACTGCATAGGCACTATACCCCATACTGGCATATGTATCTGTGTCTTGCATTCTTTGCCCCCCACACACACACACATACACACACACACACACACACACACACACACACACACACACACACACACACACACACATGCCTTAAGGGGTTTGTAGGCTTTCTTCTGACCATAATCAAATTTTGTGGGCCCTGGAAGTGTTGTTATTAGTTGCTGTATGCACAATTAACTTGTAGTGTTGCTATTAAGTGAAAAGGCAGACTCGTTAAGCAGGTTGCTTAACAATTGTTAAACAACCCCTCAACATTGTTAATCACTAGTCTCTTGCTTAACAGTGCTCAGCGGCCACAAAAGAAGAGCAATGGAAAGCCATTAAACCAACTTCATTTGGATTTTTTTTTTTTGTTTTTAAGATCAAAAGAAGTATTTACCAACTTCCCAATGCTCTTCTTGGGTTTCTGCCCTGTGTGTGGCATCAGTATTTTACAGCTTTCTTCTTTAACTTTTGCGGCACATGGGAGCAAGCAGAGCTGTGTGTACTACAAGGAATTATGATTGGGTCTTTCTGATCATAACCCAAGAAATGTGTTTTTGACATGGATATAGAGTTTCACCTCTTGAGCTTCTCTGTAAGTCGATTTGTTGGCATCCATGTCTTAAACACATAACGTTCTGGTTATTAACAGAGACCCAGTCATAATTCTCGGTTACTATGGCAGACCTTGCCTCTCATATTATATTCTTTATGACTGACTTGATTACAGTTTTCTTATCACTCATTTGCTTTGTGTGTGCAGTGTGGTCTGTTACAGTGTTGGATATTGAGGCACTGTGTTCAGTACTATTTGTGGTGCACTTTCCATGCAAAACATTTCATTATCTTTTATATGCTTTGATTTGCAAGTAGAGCAGGCCTGTTCATTTCTTTATTTTTAACACGAGAGCCATAATGTGTTTATTTACTTGGTAACTTTTGACAGGCACTATAAATTTAGTAAAAGGGATTGTTTTCCACTTGTCCTTATTTTTTACCATTATGATATGGGGTTAAAATGCCTGTCACTTGACATTAATGGCTTAAAAGTCCTGTTTAAGGACTCGAGGGCTTTTCTTCATTTAAGGTTTATGACTCTGGTGTTGGATATTGTTTGAATTCAACATTCTCTTGAGAACAAAAAAATGATGTGAGGGCTGGTGTACTTGTTGAACCTCATTGTCTTGTGCCAGTGAGAAAAGAAAAGAGTGTAGCTTATTACTTAAAAATACATTTGAGTGTTTTCAGGTTTTGAATATTCAAGAGGGTCAGGATCGGCAATCAGTGTGACTACAGCATAGATGGGAAAATGTTTATCTGGTTACATTGTTTGCTTCTTTTCAAAACGTTCAGTTGCTTCAGTGAGGAATACTTTCAGCTGAGTAGTATTACTAGCCAGTGGATTCTTTTAGGGTGAATTGTTTATTTTGGAGGACTTAAAATGCATAATCTGTCATTAAGATTCTACCTCAGTTGTCTCCATTTCAGAAACTCTGAGAAACGTTTTTTCAGGTCATGCTGCTGTTAGATATGGGTTCTATATTTCTTATCCAGTGAGTTACATCCATTACTTCAGCCCTACAGTTTGTATCCTGGGCATTTGAAATCTACCTCTACTAAGAATTAGCAGATGATTGCTCAAGTGTGATGGTTGTACTGGGTCCTTTTTTGACCTTGCCAGTCTTGCATGTACTGTTTCTGTGCACTTGGCTATGTACTTTCTCACATTTGGAACCTTCCTCTCTTTTAAAGTAAACTCCTTGAATTTTTCAGTGGTACCAGAAGCAACTGCAGGACATCTGGATAAAGCCACATAATTTAGCAAATCCCTGACTGTTTTGAATGGGAAGCCTTGAAAGGTTACTTATTTAGAAACCTATAAACCTGGTAGAGATGCATATGGTACATTTGAAATGAAGAATGATTTGCCATCAGAGATGTAATCCTATCTTTTGATCTAGTATGGTTGAGACGATATAGTGATTTAAATGCTCTGTGGTAGATATTCTGCATACATTTGCCACCTATATCAAAGCCACCTTGGATGCCACTGAGGCTAGTGGCTTGGCTGTTAGGCACAAGTAACAAGGGTCCAGCTACCTGAATTATCCTGATTTTAGCAAAAGGTGTTAAAAAAGCAGAGCTTCACAAGGCAGTACACCCCTTGACGTCTTACACATCGCCAAGGGAGAGTTAACTCCTGCACAATGTCTACAAATGCACAAAAGGGGAGTCAACTTGTTCTAAAATTCAGGTAGCTATCACTCTTTTATGAGAAATCCTTTCTTCCTCCTTCTGGATACAGGCATCTATGATGATTCCCATGCTGGGAAAGGACACTCAGATTTGTAGCAACTGTAATCTATCTTTTCTATACTAAATGTAGATTGTTCAACTTTATATTCATGATTGGGTCTCAGCATTATCACTGTATTACCTTCCTTGATACTTTGGGAATTAGCAGAGTGGACTGCATGTCTGAGCTGTTGATGAGTTGCTTCCTGTCCACAGTATACATGATTTGATTTCTTTCACCTTCATTTACTGACTGCGTGACTCTGAGCAAGCCATTTAAACCAGACAGGCTCCCAGGTTTCTACTGAACAGAGGCAATTGTGTCCAGTGGGCTTTAAAACCAAAACTGCTTTCATAGAAATAAGTCCTGCACATAGGGTACTTTCTCTTCAATCTACAGCAATTCAGTGTTCCTCTTTGCTCTTGTATTGGCTTGGAGAAAGCCCTTGATAAGTCAAATTAGAGCTACCTTTCTGCCACATCATCGCACTTTGTTTACCAGATAATTTTGATTTAGAAATGCTAGAACTGTATTACAGTTAGACTTCCATTGTGAAATTAGGCCCCTTCTGTTCTCATGTTATTCTCATAGATCATGGTACTAGGGAAGGTTGGCTTCCCCCTTCTTTTTGCATTAGCAGTGACACCATTTGCATTTCTTCTGAGATAATTTATGGAAAGCCATTGAAGAAAAGCTTAGTTTCCATTAGTCTACACACAGATGATGTCCTGCTCTCCTTCACTGACTTTGCAAAGTCCTTTCTTAACACTGTCGACTGTTTTATACTTTTGTAAATTTATTAGGCTTGCAAATAAACATCAACAAAACAAGTGCACTCCACTCAGCCTTCTCACCTCCCTTCACAGGTCATGAAGTCCATTTCAGTTTTGTTAAGCAAATGGGCTATGAAAAGTCATGGGATGCGACTTTCTCTATACTTCAAAATGGTGAATTTGAAACAGATTAAAGAAACTGTTGTTGGGTATTGTATCAATATCTGAAACAGGAGGAGACCAGATGGCTTTTACGTAAAGTAGAAGCTGTTCTTTATTAAGACCAGCTTCCTTTTACCAGTCCCCCCCCTTGCATTCCACTGTGATTTAACCAAGTATACAGAGAATAAATTGTTGTACCCAACTTTTTAAATTTCCTCTGGATACCTGTTACTCAACTAGCTATTAGCAGGGCTGATGCAAGAAAATTCACGGAGGGTCTACAAACAGTTAATATATACAGTACTCTGAACTGTGTTTAAATTATGTATATTTGCCACTCACATCAATGCCACTTTAGATGGCATTGAGGAAATTGGGTTGGCTAATTGTTAATGTCTTCCTGCCCGTCAGTTAAACCTATTTTCACTTTTGCTGTATTCTGTTTAGTCTTCAGATCAAACATAGTTGGATCTTAGTAGTGTGTGAAAGGAAAAGCAGTGACAGATGGTACTCTCCCTCCAGTAACAGAGTGCAGTGTCCCTTCAGTCCAAGAATTAAAGGTAAAATTTTAGGGCACACATTGCAAATCTTGTAAACCTTATTTCCATATGGACTTTGACCCTTTAATGTTATTTATGACTTCTCAGGGGGTGTATGAGGTTTCTCTGTTCCATTGTTCAGCAGGGCTTTATGAAGGTGGGCCTCTCCCAGATTATATTTCTGATGACATGTATTGATAGAGGCTGAAGTACTTTCCTTTTAGGAGGTAATGCATATTTTGGCTTTTCTTTATAGCAAAGTCTGCCAGTTCTTACTGTCTAGCAACCTCCAACCCCTGAAGTAGGTAGAATCCACGATGAGTTTATACCCCTTACCGTATCAAGTATTAGCTATGGGTATTATCAAGGAGTCTTTGGAATACTCTAACATCTCTGCTTGCTACAAGATTCACACTAGATATATTCCATCAGTATTTGGGGAGTCAAGTGGAACAGATGATGGCTTTGTTACTATCAGAGGTGGATAAGGTCTTTATTCTGTAGTCTAGAGCCTGCTTCATGAAGCTGTCTCCATGCATATACATTTGTTTCTGTTTCTTAAACCCAGAGAGACTCGTTGATGGCTCGTCCAAACGGACACCCCTCTGGAATGAAGTAGGAAAAAGCCTGTCAGTTAGTTTGGAGTTTTGATTTGATTTTTGAGCTGTATTCAGATACTTTGAGTCCTGAACACTGAAGGGACAAAAGCAAGTAGATCCTCTAGGACCAGTACTCTGACCTCTATAAGCTGAAAAATATTTTTCTGCAATATCACAAGTTATGGCTGAAGGCTGGTCTGTGTTTTGGGACAGTTTCATAATCTACTAAAATGTGCGTTTATAACCACGTTAACTTTAATGCTTTCCTGAATATTACTAAATAGGGAAGGTACCTCATTTCTTAATTAAGATGCACTGTTTTTGAGAAATGTATTCCCTTTTCTAATTTTTCATGAAGAGTCTGTAAATGTCACTGTTGCAGTATTTACTTATAGGGATATCCTGCCAAGGATAGCTGAACATCTGGCCAACATACAAAATCCTTTATCATCCGGGTGACATGTCGTCGGACGTATGTCCTACATGCAAGGTGTAAGGTGCATATGTGACGTACAAGCATTCAGTCCTCAAAACATTTCTGCCACCAGTCCAAACTCTGCTTTTGAATTCAGACTGTTCACTTAGTTTCACTACCAAGCCTTATAAAGATAAGTGCCCCATTGGGGTCTCTTACTTTTTTTTTTTCTGTTATCATTTACATGTCATCCAGTAATGGAAAATTTAAGTGTGGAAGACAGATTCCCTATAACAATAGACACTGACAGTGTGTTTTTTGCCTGGATGCTACACACAAACGTAAGCAGTGTGAGATGTCAGTTTTGTCCCTAAGACACTCCACAGTCATCTTGTCATCTCTTTACTCTTGCTTAGAGAACAAGCAATTGAAGCTTTTGGCTTAGGGTACCATGGCCGAATCTGCCCACTCAATGTTCAACCACCACTTAAAAAGAAAGCCAAAAAGATGCAAACTGATCCTGCTGCTCTCCAGACTCCACCAGATATTTCCATCAGGTTAGATGAAGAACACAAGCACCATCTAGTGCCACTGTCATTTCCGTCTTCTGCGACCCATTTGGAGGCTGATATGGAGCTGCCTACTTGCGCATCCACTGAGGCTGTGCCTATGTCTGGTGCACATATGGAGGGGGAACCATGGCTGATTATTTCGGAAAGGCCTAGGGAGATTCCCCAAGTACTTGTTAGGGGAGAGGTGCCTGGTACCCTGATTGAATCTAGGCAGGGGTCTGAACCTCCTAAATTTGTTAAAGCTGATGTTCCTTTAAAAAAGCAGAAAACTAAGTGTGTGGCCCCTGTGGTAAGGATCCCCGCAAAGAATGGCAGAACTTTTCTCTGAGATTTTTCAGTGCTGTTAATTGCTGTTAACCCCCCTGCAAATATTATCTCTTCCTATTTCTTTTTCTTGGTTTTCCACTCCTTACAAATGCTCTAGTGACACTGATTCCTCAGATTAAGTGTTAGACTCTGGTGAGCCATTGGCTTAGTCCTCTCAGATCCATTCTCTCCTTGCCCTGGGGTGTGAGGAAGAGGATTCATTTTATCCTGACACTCCTATGAAGTAGTCATCTTTTGGGGATACAGTGATTCATATGGTGAAACACTAAGTGGGACTGTTCCTAGGTTTCTGATATTCAAAAAATATACTATGAGCTCTCGCAAATAGATTCTCCTTGGTCTTCTGCAGTCCTTCCAGTGCTGGCTGCCCTCCTGAATACTTTCACAGCAGTTTATCAGGCCCCCAAGCCTCACCCTCCTGCCCCTAAGAAACAGGACAGATTCTATAAAGTTCCCAAGACTCAACAGTTTTTATATAAAACCTTACCTCTGATCTTGCTGTTATTTCTGTAGTCAATGGGAAACCATCCAAGTTGATTGCTTCTTCTAAGCTTTTACCTTCTGATAAGAACAGCCATGCCATGGACAGCTATGGTAAAAGTATATACCTCTGCTACCTTAGCCTTTAGGGCTATTAGTTACCATATCCGTATGACTAGGTATGTCCTGGCTCTTTTTTTCCCCAGTTTGGAGGCATTCTAGCTGACTTGCCTGACTCAAAGAGCAAGACTTCTGCCATTTCCCTTTTGAGCGCTGCTTCTCAGGTGGCTCATCATTCTGTTAAATGCAGGTATGATGCTGCTGATGCCTCTTCTAAGGCAGCTGCATCTGGATCAGTTATGAGGAAGTATTTTTGATTAAACCTGCAGTCTGTCCCTGAAGACATCAAGGGCAAATTATTTGTTTCTCAGTTAGATAACCAGAATCTCTTTGGCACCTGCGGATGAATTATTTCAGCCTCCTCTTTGTCAGCTCCCTCATTTTTCTATGGTGGTGCAGGGAACCATTTAACCTGTTCTGCTGTCTCATCAGGGAACAGTTTTTATTCCAGGAAGTTTCTAATTCCTAGGAAGGAGGGGTTGTGGAGGTCCATTCTTGACCGGTCTTTTCTCAGTGCCTTTAAGATTCCTTCTTTCAGGATGCTGTCTCTTCAGGCACTTTTCTCTATGCTTCCTGAAGCCTTTTCTGGTATCCCTGGATATGGAGGATGTTTACTTCCACATTCCTATTCATTTTCTTTTCAAGAAATTTTTTATGTTCATCAGTTTCTTCCTTTCATTATCAGTTCTCTGCTTTGCCTTTTGGTCTTTCTAAAGCTCTGAAGGTCTTTACCAAATGTGTCAAGCCCCAGTGTTAGCCTTCTACAGACTTCAGGGAATTCAGATATTCCCACATTTGGATGACCTTTTGATTCAAGTCCCCTTTCCGCAGCTCCTGCTTCAGGATCTATACTTCACTATACTTCTACTGAACATTGTGGGGTTCACACTCGATCTCAAAAAGTCTGTTGATTCCATCTCAGGACCAAGTGTTTCTCTGTTGCAGGATTCAGACGATTCTAATGTTGGATTGTCTCCTATCTCCCAAGGTCCTCTCATTGACTACTTATTTCTAATCTATTCTTCCTCTCCCTTTCTTGCAGGGACTTTCTCCGAGCTCTGGATGTATGTGACATACACCATTCCCATAGTTTCTTTTGCCAAATTCCACATAACGAAATTTCAGTGGTATCTCAAAACTGGCTTTTGCCCTGCTACCCTCTGGAATATCTGGTTCCTCTCTTACCTTGTCTCAAGCTCCAGCTGTACTGGTGGATGCACCAGGTTTCCCTGAATCCTGATCTGCCATTTGGATGCTTCACAGGGAGGTTAGCCCATACAGCACTGGCTTCCCCTTTTGTTTCATCTGGCCAGGGGCAATCATCACGTTACTTCAAAGGATGGATCTTCATACATAAGAAAGAGATGTCTCATTCACCTTCACTTGACAATTGATTTCTTTTAGGCACCAGTTTTCTGAGGATGTGCTTCTGGTTTTGCAGGAGGCCAGAAAACCCACTATTGGAAAATCATATGTGACTAAATATTTGGTGTCTCAAGGATGACCAGGACCCTTTTTCTATAGGTGTTTGTATGCTCCATTCTTATTTGTGTGAGTTGCTCAATTCTGGCTTGGCATAGTCATCTGTTAAAATTTGTCAGCCATTTCCACTTGTCTTCCTTTGACACCAGTTTGGCTTTTAGTTTGAAAGTCAAATAGTTTTTGAAAGACATACTTCATATTTGGCCTCCAAGAAAGCCCATTCCTCCTCCTCGTTACCTTAATCTTGCATTTCAGAAACAGACAGACATCCCTTTTTGAGCCTGCAGATCTGAAGTAGTTAACTTAATTTTATCTGCAACCTGTGGGTATACAGATCCTTATCGGATCTGAGTCGGCAACTTTTTTCTAGCATCTGCTCCAAACTCCGACCTCCTCCCCTTACCCATAATGGCCTACCGTTTCCTATCTTCCCTCAGATCTTGTTTGCCGCGCCAGTATTGTGCATCGTGGTTTCCTTTGCTCTGAGCTAAAAAGGGATAGTAAGTGGAAACCTTTTGCTTGTATCTAGGTGTGCTTGACTAGGATTACCCTTCCTCCCCTTCTGTAGAAATGCGTTTGGCCGTTAGTGTAAAAAAAAAAAAAAAAAAAAAAAAGTTTTTTGTATTAGAGTAGTAGTTAGGCCTGCCCTTCCCCTACTTGTGTGTGTGTGGTTTTTGGAAAGGTAATACTTATACCTTTGAGTGCAGGACTATGGCTGACCAGCCAAAGCCTGTGTTCAAAAAATGTACAGACTGTGGCCATAAGCTTTCCCCTGCCGATGGTCACACTCTGTGTGTGATATGCTTAGGAGTGTCACATTTATCCACTCAGTGTGCTGTCTGTTCAGGCTTCAACCCTAGGGACCTTAGGGATCGTAAGGCCAAGCTAGTTACCAAAGGCCTTCTCCCTGTTGCCATGCTGGAATCTGCCTCGGCTTCGGTTGCTAGTGTCCCACCCCAGACAGGTACTCAACCTCCTTCATCTGACGATGAGTCCTCGAAGGACAGATCTTCAGTCAGCGAGTCTGATAAAGAAAAAGAGAAGGAAAGGCACAGAGAAGAAAGGGAGAAAAAGAAAGACAGGCATCGTAAGAGATCCCCAGACAGGGAGCTCTTTCTCAGTCCCCCACCTAAGACCATGAGGCCTGTTTCTCCTCGGTTCCGGTCACCTCGTTTCTCACCGGAGCTGTTGGAACATTCGGATCCGAGGCCCTCCACCCCTCTGCGCAGACGAGCCAGATCCAAATCGGTGGCCTCTTCGAGGTCGACTTGGAGCCTATAGGACATGGATATGGACAGGATGATGCGAGATTTATTCAGACCCAAATTCAGATGGGAGTCTTGCCAGGTCCCTCTCCCTCTGGAGGGGCAACCTCCATGCCTCTTTTCCACCCCATCTCTCCTTCCCCTATCCGTGCTTCGGCTTTGGGGCTCTTGGATCCGAGGTTTTTCGGAGCTGGTAGCTCGGCGCCAACGGTTCCTCCAACCTCAACTCCGACTGTTACCTTGAGGTCCTCTGATCCGAATTGTTCGGATTCGAGTGACTCTCGGAGCCACGGACAGGGAGTCTGACCCAGGGGAATGGATTCTTTGGCTCCGACCCTTTCGGACCTGATCCGTTCCCTCGGACCTCAGGCTACCCCGTCTTCGGTTCCGATCCTCGCTTCGGATCCGAGGAGGACTTCTCCCTCTGCCTTCGAAGTGGTGGAGAGGGTTCTCTCCCAGGGATTGAGACCCCAGCCCATCCCCTTGGATACCACCCAGGCCCCCCTGGATTTGGTGACTACTTCCTTCATCCTGTCTTAGGGACAGCCCGTGCCAGGGGATCCCCAGGTTATTTTCCCCCAGGAAACCCCTGCGGCTTGCGGATCCCCTTCTGAAAGTCCCACTGAAGAGGGTCACCGCAAGTGCAAAAGGAGGCACTTGGACTCCCCTCGAGTCCCTCACCACTGACACTGACTGAGATGAAGGAGACGGTTCCCCCAGCTCACCTCCCGAAGACGTCTCCTTCGGAGAAATTATGGAGATCCTCCACCAGAGGGGAGGTTGGTCAGCCCCAAAACCTTCTGGGGATGAGTCAGTGATGTTCATCGTGTTTCACTGTTGCAGTCATGACTGTATGGTTCTCCCCTGCCGGCAGGCAGTCCTCGGTCGGCCAGAATCCCAAAGTCTGGGTCCGGCATCGGCCGCTCAGCCATGCTCCCTGATGTCAGAGCACCAGGAGTACAAAGCTGACAGCCGACGCCATGTTCTCCAGTCTTTCTTGCTGTGCGGTGATAGCAGTTCACAAGTGCCGGTCAGCTGACTCCTGACAATTTTTTCTAAACGTACTTCAGTCCGAAGACTTTCTTCTCCTACTCAAAGCTAAGTACCCCGTTGGGGAAACTTTTTTCTTGCTCCAGTCTGATGTCAGAAAAAGTTAATAATTGTATTTCATGTGGGAAGCAAATACCTCATAAGGATTTTCATTCTTACTGCATTCCTTGCTTAGGCCCTGAGCACAACGTAGCGAGTTGTCGGTTTTGTGCTAGATTTAATCAACGTACGATTAAACGAAGGTACGATTTTGCATTTCATTACTTCGGTAGGCGTTTCAATTACAAAATGTCGTCGGACATGGTTCTGGCTACCGGAGTTCACAAATGACGCAAGGATAAAGACAGGCCTCCGAGGTCCAAATCAGACGATATTGTACAAGCAGAGCCAGCTTCAGGTTCGGCCGTCGTCAGTGAGGCGCTTTTACAGCCCCTGTCGTCGGCCATTTTGGAACCGATGGCTGAAACGGACTCCCACGAGGAGCCAACTAGGCCTTTGAATATTTCTGTTGCAGGACCTTCGGACAATGCTCCTTCGGATGGGTCTGGAGCCGCTGTGCAGGTACCGGCTTCCGAAGGGGTTTTCAGGCCTACTCAGCTTCTAATAAAGGCAAAGCCAAAGACAAAGGCAAAGACTCCTTCAAAATCAAAGATTACAGCCCAGGCCTCTTCTGATCCGGGACCCAAGTCTCAGAAACAGTTACTTAAGATGGCGGAGGGCTTACTTACTATGATTAGGGGTTCACATCCCCCTCCAGATAAAAGGCCAAGGCAGGAAGTGTATTATGACTCCTCTGATCAGGCTTCTGTTTCTTCAGTTTCTTCTTCTGACCAGGAATATTCTTTCCCTCCTTATGAGGATTCTGATGCTGAGGAATCCATTCCTTCAGCTTCTCCCCCTGAGGATTTCTCATTTGGGTTAACTTTACATGAAATGAGGGAACATTTTCACTGGGAAGGACAGGAGTATTTGGAATCTAAGAAAAGACTAAGGGATTTTCTTCTTCTTCCCCAACATAGACCCCTGGCTATTCCTCCTATTTTGGATATTGTGGATGATGCTTTTTCGGAGGCTGACTTAACCTCTAACTCTTTTCCTCCAGCTCCTGTTAAGCCTGACAGATATTATAGGGTTCCTGATTCCTGCCAGTTTTTATACAAGAATCCTACTGCTGATCCTGAAACCATTTCTCAGGGCCCTAAGGGGGTTAAGGCCGCTACTGCTAAAAACCCCATTCCCACTGAGAAGGATTCCAGATCTTTAGAAAGATGGGGCAAAAAAGTGTACACTTCAGCTACTTTATCTATTAGGGCTTTAAACTGTCAATTTCATATGCTGAAATACCAGCAATTCCTTCTGTCTGTTTTGAAACAAAAGCCAACTTCCATTTCCGCCTGTGCAGATAAGGAATTACATGAATTAATGCATGCCACTGAACAAGTTGGGAAGCATGGTTTACACTGTGGATTTGATGCCTTGGAGGCTTCATGTAGGGCTGCTGCCTCTGGTACAGTCATTAGAAGGCATGCTTGGTTAAAGGAACAAAACTTGCCAGATCAAGTCAAAGCTAAGTTATTGGATGCTCCTGTTCAGCATAATGTTTTGTTTGGATCTAAGGCTGAAGAGGTGATAAAGAAGATGGAGGACAAGGCAAACTCCATGCAAACGGTTAAAGATTTCTTACAAGTACAGCCACCCAGATTTAGTAGGAATTGGCCTACAAAAAATTGGTCCTTTCCCAATTCAGACAGGCCTCAGAGGGGTAGATACAGACGCTCCCGAGGAAGGCCTCAAACGCAAGCCTCTTACAGACCAAGACTGTGGACTGCTTCCACCCCTAGGGAAGGAGAGGACAGGTCGCAAGCTCATAGAAAACAGGCTCAATGACTCCCTCTCTTGGGCTGCAGGAACTTCTTGCCTAGAAGCCCCTCTCGGAGGAAAACTTTCTCTTTTTCACCTAAACTGGACTCATATAACCCAAGACAAGTGGGTTCTGGATGTGGTTTCAAAAGGTTACAAATTCCATTTTCATACCCTACCAAGACCAAGCGGAATGCCAGATCTTCCAAAACATCAATGGTTAGAGGCCTTAAACCAGGTGGAAGCTCTCTTGGCTATGAAAGCCATAGAACTGGTTCCACTTTCAGAAATGGGACAAGGTTTTTACTCAAGGCTCTTTCTAGTCCCCAGAAAGCAAAATTCATGGAGACCCATTCTGGATCTGTCAGTCTTGAACACTTTTATCGAGATACCAAAATTCAAGATGCTTACTCTACAGCAGCTACTTCCAATGCTGACCAGAAATGCATGGATGGTAACTTTGGATTTAAAGGAGGCATATTTACACATTCCCATCAGGCAGGAATGCAGAAAATACCTCAAGTTCAAGGCCGGATCGAGGCACTATCAATTCTCTGCGCTGCCCTTTGGATTGTCTACTGCGCCCAGGGTCTTCACCAAATGCTTGGCTCCAGTAGTAGCTTATTGCAGGCAGAGACAGCAAGGATGTCTTACTCCAGCATCTAGAATTTGTTCAGAATCTTCTCAAGTTCCTGGGATTCACTGTAAACTTAAAAAAGTCAAATTTGACACCCTCACAACAGATAACTTTTCAGGGTGCTCTTCTAAACACAACAACCCAGATGGCATTTTTGACATACGAAAAACAGTTACAGCTGGCTTCAACTTTCAAAACTTTGGCAACATTAACTCAGCTATCTGCAAGGAAATTCCTGCAGGCTTTGGGTTACATGACCTCCTGCATCCTTCTCGTACCATATGCAAGACTACATATGAGGAAAATACAGTGGTACCTAAAAAGTGTATAGTCTCAGCATTGCCACAGTTTAGACATACAGATCACCGTCCTGCTTTGTCTTCAAAAGGAATTCCTTTGGTGGTCCAAGGCATGTACTCTAAACAAAGGAAAACCCTTCAGTCTGCCTCCAGCCAGTCAGATACTAACCACGGACGCCTCAGATTATGCATGGAGAGCCCATTTGCAGGGCAACTGTCTGCAGGGCCTTTGGACAAAGGATCAGAAGCACCTGCATTTCAATTTAAAAGAAATGTTAGCCGTTCAGAACGCTCTATTGGCCTTCAGGAATCTTCTATAACCAGGACAACTACTGATACGGACAGACAACACCACAGTTATGTGGTACGTAAACAAGCAAGGGGGATCACATTCCTATCCCCTTTGCAGACTAGCCATGAATCTATGGAACACAGCTCTAGCTTGCAATCTGGTCCTTCAAGCTCAGTTCCTACCAGGGAAGCAAAACTTCCTGGCAGACAGTCTGAGCAGAAACCTGTCAGACCCACACGAATGGATGCTAGACACCGAAATATTCAAGATGATTACAGCAGTCTGGGGATGTCCTCACATAGACCTCTTTGCATCCCACCTCAATCATCAACTACAGATTTTTTGCACCAGGACATTCCACGAACTAGCTTGGAAAGTGGATGTACTATCATTCAGTTGGAGAAGCCTCTCTGGGTATGCCTTCCTGCCTCTACCTCTTCTTCCACGGGTGTTATTAAAGATCAAACAGGACAAGCCCAAGATGATAATTTTGCTGGCCCCAAATTGGCCTTGACAGTTCTGGTACCAAACACTGAAAAACCTTTCTCGGGAGCCCCCTTGGGTTTTACCACAGACTCCGAACCTTCTGTCCCAACACCAGGGTCAGGTTCTGCACTCCCATGTCAAAACTCTCAGCCTGGCGGCCTGGTTCATCCAGGGTCTATCATTCATTCTCTCCTACCTAAGCAGGTTATGGATGTCATTTTAGAAGCCAGACGTCCTAGCACTAGAAAATCTTATGCAGGAAAATGGAAAAGATTTTGCTCCTGGATGCAGGCTCAGGATTCGGATCCTGTTATTCCTAACATTCGTCTGATTTTACTTTACCTGACAGACCTCTTACATAAGGGTCTCTCTTTTTCTTCCATAAAGATACATGCCTCTGCTATTTCTGCTCATTATAATACAGACCCTCCAATCTTTAACTAACCAGCTCATGAGACAGATGTTCTTCATCTCACATTGCTGCAGTCATAACTTATGGGTAGTCCGCTGTCCTCGGTCGGCCCAAATACCAAAGTATTAGGCTGACGTCGGCCATGGGCGCTCAGATCTGACATCAGAACGTCAAGGTATTAAAGCGCATGACCGACGTCATTTCCTCAGTCTTTTTTGCCGCATGGTCCGAAGCAGAAGCAGCGTATGCAAGTGCCGTTCGGCATTCTGAAATTTTCGTATTCTGAGTTTCAGACCGATACCAAGTTGGGCTAAGTACCCCGTTGGGGATTATTTTTGTTTTTTCTTGCCTCAGTTACTTCCGGATGTCAGAAAAAGTGAATAATTGTATTTCTTGTGGGAAACAGATACCGCATAGGGATTACCACTCTCTTTGTATTCCTTGTTTGGGACCTGAGCACGACGTAGTAGGGTGTCGCTTTTGTGCTAGATTTAATAAGCGCACCATTAAACGTAGGTTAGATTGTGCTAGGCTTGTCTTCGGTAAGCGGTGTAATTACAATATGCCGTCGGATCCTCCGACGCCCGCTACCGCGAAGAAGCGCAAAGATAAATCTTTAAAGTCCAAACAGGATGACTCGTCCGTTCCGGACGCCGGTTCTTTAGACACCACTGTGGATTCGGTTGATCCGGCCGCAGTTTCAACTGAGTCTCAGGGGGAGACGTTGGTTTTGCAAGATGTGGTTTCCCAGGAGTCAGGTCAGGCTGAGGGGGCCTCTCAGGTTACTGTTCTCCCTTCTTTGCCTAAGGTGGTTAGGCCTTCTCCTTCTGTCTCTAAGGTGCCTTCCAAAGGCAGGCCTGGTTTGCCTTCCACAGGTGTCAGTCCTAGTTCTGCAGGTTCTGTGCCTAAAAAACACATACTTAAAATGGCAGAAGATTTAATTACTTTAATCAGGGGTTCTATGCCCCCTCCTGATAAGAGGCCTAGGGTGGAGCCAGAAATGGAAAGTTTGGAGCAGGCTTCAGATTACTCAGAGTCTTCGGCTGAAGACATTCAGGATTTTCCCCCTTATTCTGATTCAGACGCAGAGGATTCCACTCCTTCTGCTTCTCCTCCAGAGGATTTTTCTTTTTCAGAAACCCTGCATTCCATGAGGGAGCATTTTAAATGGGAAGGTCAGGATTTCTCAGATTCCAGGAAGAGGCTTAGGGAATTTTTGTTTTTACCACAGCATAGGCCCTTGGCTATACCTCCTGTTTTGGATGTTGTTCAAGACGTTTTCTCTGAGGTTTCCCTTAATCCAGATTCTTTGCCTCCTGCGCCAGTGAAGCCAGATAGGTATTACAGAGTGCCTGAGGCTCATAAATATCTGTATAAGAGCCCTAGGGCCGACCCAGAAACTATTAGCCAGGGACCTAAGGGTGTCAGGGCTTCTGTTGTAAAGAATCCAGTTCCTTTGGATAAGGATGCTAGAGCTTTGGAAAGGTGGGGTAAGAAAGTATATACCTCTTCCACTTTAGCAATGAGGGCTTTGAATTGCCAGTTTCATATGTTGAAATACCAGAATTTTCTTCTTACTCAGTTAAAATCTAAAATGGATGCTTTAGCAGTGGGCATAGAGTGTAAGGAATTACAGGATTTGGTACATGCCTCTGATCAGGTGGGTAAGCATGCTTTGCAGTGTGGTTTTGATGCTTTGCAGGCTTCTTCCAGGGTGGCTGCCACTGGTTCAGTTCTTCGCAGGCACGCCTGGCTTAAGGATCAGAATTTGTCTGAGCATGTTAAAGCTAGGATTTTGGATGCTCCTTTGCAGTCTGAAGTTTTGTTTGGTTCTCCTGTGGAGTCTGTCTTGAAAAAAATGGAAGACAAGGCTAAGTCTATGCAGACTGTTAAAGATTTTTTGCAGGTGCAGCCCCCTAAGTTTAGCAGGAACTGGCCTGCTAAGGGTTGGACTTACCCTTCTTCTGATTCACAGTCTAGGGGTAGATCTAGACGTGGTAGGGGCAGAGCTCAGAGTTCTTTTAGGCCCAGAACGTGGAGTTCACCAGCACAATCTACAGGTGAGGGCAGGGGTCAGTCCTTTCGTAAACAGGCCCAATGACCTGCATTTCCAGCTGCCAGATCCTTCTTGTCTGGCAGCTCCTTTGGGAGGAAAGTTGGCACTCTTCAAGCAAAATTGGTTTCTAGTCACCCAGGACAAATGGGTGTTGGACATTATAGACCGAGGCTACAAGTTTTATTTCCACACATTGCCTCCTTTCAAAGGCATGCCAGACGTTCCTCCTCAGCAAAGGGCAGAGGCTCACAAACAGATTTCTTTGCTTCTTCAAATGGGGGCTATACAGCAAGTCCCTCTGTCAGAAGTGGGCCTCGGATTTTACTCTCGCCTATTTCTTGTACCAAAGAAAGGAAACACATGGAGGCCAATCTTGGATCTATCTGTCCTCAACACATATCTGGACATTCCAAAATTCAAAATGTTGACGTTGCAACAACTTCTGCCTCTGTTGGGCAAAGATCACTGGATGGTAACTCTAGATCTCAAAGAGGCTTATCTTCATGTTCCTATCAGACTCAGTTGCAGGAGATTCCTGCGTTTTCGGGCTGGGACTTTACATTATCAGTTCTCTGCATGGCCCTTTGGCTTATCTACTGCGCCCAGAGTATTCACAAAAGTTCTGGCTCCAGTGATAGCTTTCTTCAGGTTAAGAGGAATACAAATTTATCCTTATTTGGACGATTGCCTGATTCTTGCTCAAGACAAGCACGAGCTTCTTCACCATCTACAGTTTGTTATGACAGTGTTAAGGTGCCTCGGGTATTCTGTGAACGAAACAAAGTCCAGTCTAGTACCCTCTCAGGAAATGTGCTTTCTGGGTGTGAGACTGAATACAGCTTCCCAGATGGCCTTTTTGACCCCGGACAAGCAAAAGAATCTTACACTGTACTTCCATCAATTGTCTCTACTGTCCAGGCTGACTGCAAGGACAGTCCTTCAAGCCTTGGGGTTCATGGCATCTTGTATTCTGGTGCTTCCCAATGCCAAAGTGCATATGAGGAAGCTACAGTGGTATCTCAAAAATGTATGGACACAACACTGCCAAGATCTGGACACTGTCATTCAGATAATACCTTGCATTCAAAAGGAATTTTTGTGGTGGGCTCAGGAATGTCACCTAAACAAGGGACTCTCTGTGACCCGACCAGAGGCGAGTCAGATTTTAACGACGGATGCCTCGGACAAGGCCTGGGGAGCACACCTCAATGGAAAATGGGTTCAAGACATGTGGCCTGTCAAACTTCAACATTTACATATCAACTTGAAGGAAATGTTAGCAGTCCAGTTTGCATTGATGGCTTTCAAGGATTTACTTCTCCCAGGGCAGGTGTTGATTCAAACAGACAACACAACTGTCATGTGGTACATCAACAAGCAAGGGGGAACCCATTCGTACCCTCTTTGCAGGCAAGCTATGATTTTGTGGGAGACTGCTCTCAGTTTGCAACTCACTCTTCAAGCAAGGTTTCTGCCAGGAGCACAGAACTCCTTAGCAGATGTTTTGAGCAGACGGATAGTGGATCCCCACGAGTGGAAATTGGATCCTCATGTATTCCGACAGTTGACAATGATATGGGGGACTCCAGACATAGATCTGTTTGCTTCTCCACTAAATTTCCAGGTGCCAAAGTTTTGCACAAAGATGTTTCATCCCACAGCTTGGAAAGTGGATGCTCTATCATTCAGTTGGAGCAATCTTCATGTCTATGCCTTTCCGCCTCTGCCTCTTCTTCCAAAGGTTCTCTTGAAGGTCAGACAGGACAAGCCCTCCATGATTCTAATAGCTCCAGATTGGCCTCGACAGCACTGGTATCCTCTGCTAAGGAGTTTAGTACGGGACCCTCCTTACCCTTTGCCTTTGATTCCGCACCTTTTGACTCAGGAGGGCAATCATTTCCTCAATGTCAGGATTCAGTCCCTGCACCTAACTGCCTGGCATATTCTGTTCTAGATCCTGGAGGGTCGCAGCTTCCTCAACAAGTTTTGAATGTTATTTTGGAGGCCAGGAGGCCTAGTACAAGGAAAGTTTATGCTGATAAATGGAGGAGATTTTTTATTTGGAGCAAAGCAAAGAGTTTTGATGTTTCCAGGCCTGATTTGAGTGTTTCTCTTCAATATCTTACAGAATTATTGGACAAGGGTTTGTCTTTCTCCTCTATAAAGTTCATGCTGCAGCCATTTCTGCTCACTATGACTGTGATCCACCATTATTCTCTCATCCTTTGTTTAAGCAATTCCTTAGAGGGGCAAAGAACATAAGACCCCCACGTAGAGCTCCTACTCCTGCTTGGGATCTCAATTTTGTGTTGGAAAAACTTACTTTACCTCCTTTTGAACCTGCAGCTACGGCTGAGCTAAAGTTTTAGTCTTGGAAGACTGCTTTTTTGTTGGCCATTACGTCTGCTAGAAGGGTTTCTGAATTACAGGCTCTAATGGCAGTTGAACCCTTCCTAATCTTTCATAAGGACAGGGTATCTCTGCGTACTAACCCTACTTTTATGCCTAAAGTGGTTTCAAATGTGGCCTTGAACCAATCTATTCATTTGCCTACTTTTTATGCAGATCCCCAAAATAAAGGGGAGAAAATTTTGCACACTTTGGATATTCACAGGCAGTTGCGTTATTATTTGAGCAAGACTAAAGGGTTCAGACAGTCTCAGCAGTTGTTTGTTTCTTTTGCTCTGGGTTCTCAGGGGAAACCTGTTTCAAAACAAACTATTTCTAAGTGGATTGGCTTTTGTATTGCTTTTTGTTATTCTCATCATGGTAAGGAGATTCCAGCTGGAATCAGGCCTCACTCCACTAGGGCTACTGCCACTTCTACTGCTTTTTTACGGGGGGGGTAGCTACTAAAGATATTTTGGAAGCAGCTACTTGGAGTTCAGTGCACACTTTTTCTAAACATTACCATCTTCCTCTTTATTCCAAATCTAAGGCTGGATTTGCCACTGCAATCTTACAGGGCATTTTGGCAGCCCCCAATGCTTTATGATTTTGCCAGCCTCCCTTTACCTCTGCTTTGGGATTCTACCCATAAGTTATGACTGCAGCAATGTGAGATGAAGAACATAGTACAGTTTTGTACCTACCATAAATGTAGATGTTCGAAGATCCACATTGCTGCAGTCCAATTTTCCCTACCTCCTTCCCCTATGTAGTTTGGAGTGGTGGCATGATTTGGGTTGTAACTGTTTTTTGTGCATGGTTTTAGGGAGTTATTCTATTTTTGGCTGTGGCCTTTATTTTTAGGGCCTTCTGACATCTGGGGCAAGAAAAGACTGAGGAAATGACGTCGGTCATGCGCTTTAATACCTTGACGTTCTGATGTCAGATCTGAGCGCCCATGGCCGACGTTAGCCTAATACTTTGGTATTCGGGCCGACCGAGGACAGCGGACTACCCATAAGTTATGACTGCAGCAATGTGGATCTTCGAACATCTACATTTATGGTAGGTACAAAACTGTACTTTTCTCAGAGGAGCTAAGAACTTAAGGCCCCCTAGATCTCCACCCATTCCTGCTTGGGATCTCAACTATGTTTTGGAAAAACTCACCTTACCTCCTTTTGAGCCTGCTGCCACATCTGACATCAAGTTTTTATCTTGGAAGACAGCCATCCTGTTAGCTCTGACCTATGCCAGGAGAGTTTCGGAGTTGCAAGCTCTCATGGCTGTGGAACCTTATATTATTTTTCATCAAGACAGGGTGTCTTTAAGGACTAATCCTACTTTCATGCTTAAGGTGGTTTCCAAAGTGGCTTTAAATCAAACTATTCACTTGCCAACTTTTTTCCCTAGTCCTCAAAATAAGGGGAAAGGATCTTGCATTCCTTGGATGTACACAGACAACTATGTTTTTACCTGGACAGAACCAAGGACATCAGGAAATCAGAGCAATTGTTTGTTTCTTATGCTTCAAGTTCCCAAGGTAAAGCCATTTCAAAACAGACCATTTCTAAATGGATTGCTCATGGAATTAGATTTTGTTATTCACACCATGGAAAGCAAATCCCAGGGAGTATAAGGACTTACTCTACCAGAGCTGCTGCCACTTCAGCTGCCTTCCTCAGGGGAGTTCCTACCAAAGACATTTTGGAAGCTGCAACTTGGTGTTCAGTGCATAGTTTTTCTAAGCACTACAATCTACCTCTCTACTCTAAGTCTAGGGCAGGCTTTGCTTCTGCAGTCTTGCAGGGCCTTTTAGCTGCCCCCTCTACTTTATGACCACCTCCCTTTTATTCTGCTTTGGGATTCAACCCTACAGTCATGACTGCAACAGTGAAACACGATGAACAATAGTACAGTTGTGTACACTTACCATAAATGTAGATGTTCGAGTGTCTTCACTGTTGCAGTCTGGGTTACCCTCCCTCCTGTCCCCTCTTATTTTTTCTTTTGTGTGGTTCCCTTCTTCACCCTTCTTCTGAGGTGTATTTGCAAAGGGTATGGGATCTTACTCATTTTGGAACACCTGACTTCTGGGGCAAGAAAAACTGGAGAACATGGCGTCGGCTGTCAGCTTTGTACTCCTGGCGCTCTGACGTCAGGGAGCATGGCTGAGCGGCCGACACCGGACCCAGACTTTGGGATTCTGGCCGACTGAGGACTGCCTGCCGGCAGGGGAAAACCCTACAGTCATGACTGCAACAGTGAAGACACTCTAACATCTACATTTATGGTAAGTGTACACAACTGTACTTTCCTGGAGGCCTTTGGCACGGGGCCATCTACTTCCTGGGTGTCCCCACCAGCAGACCCCTTGGTGGACCTCATCACCACGAGGGCATGGAAGGAGCCTGACACCGTAGAGCCCATCCCCAAACGTCCTGACAAGGTTTTAGCTCCTCCTTCTGATGGACAACCCTGGTCGAAAGGAGCCCCAGTTGATGCTATGTTGGTTGCAGCGGCCACAAAGAAGGAACTAGCACAGGAGAGTTCCTTAGTCCACCCTCCAGACAAGGAGTCCAGGTCGGTGGATAGGTTTGGGAAGCGTGTTTACTCCTCAGCAACTTTTTCTATCCGTGCGCTGAATTATGTGGCACATGTGATTCGACTTCAGCGAGACCTTGCTTTGGAATTTGCTGAGTCGCCCCCAGAGTATTTATCACCGCAGGACAGACAGCTGTTCTCGGCGAAAATGTCTACTCTGAAGTCCGTCTCAAATACATCTATGCGGCTACTTTCCCATGCCATGGAAGGAACAGCTAAAGCAGCTGTGACAGGCATAGCCATGAGGCGTCATGCCTGGCTCAGATTGTGTCAGTTAACGGACCCTTTCAAGGCGTTGTTTATCAACGCTCCCTACGATGGTTCTTCCCTCTTTGGGAAGACAGTACGTGACACACTTGTCCAGAGCGAAAAGGACGGGAAGACTTTGTCTGCCATCGGAGTCCGCTTCTCTAACCCTCAGCGGTCCTTCTCTAGGAATCAAAGAGGGCAGAAGATGTGGTTCCGAAAATCTCAGTTTTCCCGGTATTCTCAGGACAGCTATTCCCCCAGAGGCAGAGGGGGACAGGATCGATGCCGACCCAGAGGTAGAGGGGGTCCCAGGAATTTCGGATCTAGGGAACCCTTCTCTGATAGACCCAGTCAGCAGCCCTGAGGGGTTGCCCGACTGTCCTACTCTGGAGGCAGTTGGGGGACGATTGTCCTTACACCCAGCGGCATGGGAGTCCATTACGACATATCGCTGGGTTCTTCAGATAATATCCAGAGGTTACTCTGTTCCTTTCATTGCCCCTCCAAATATTACAAAACACCTCCCAGATGTTCCACCCGCTCACAGGGAGGCCGCAGCTCTAGAGGTTTCAAAACTGCTTCTCAAACAAGCCATCGAAAAGCCCCCCCCCCCGATCAGTCTGGATTAGACGTCTACTCAAGGTTCTTTTTGGTGCCAAAAAAGACGGGGGACCTTAGGCCCATTCTAAACCTGTCGACACTAAACCTGTCGGTAGCAAAACAGAAATTCTGGATGGTCACCCTACAGTCCATTCTACCTTATCTCCGAGAGTGCGACTGGATGTGCTCGTTAGACCTTCAGATGCTTACTACCACATCAAAATACACAGAAGCTCCAGGAGGTTTCTGCACTTCTGGCTGGGAGCCAGTCACTTTCAGTTCAGAGCCCCACCCTTTGGTCTCACCACAGCCCCCAGAGTGTTCACCAAGGTAATGGCAGTTGTAGCGGCTCACCTGAGGCTTCAGGGTATTCAGGTGTTTCCATACCTAGATGACTGGCTCTTCGCTGCACACAACAAGCTTCACTTGTGTCTGGCCCGAGATTTTCATTCGGTTAGCAGACCTACTGGGAATTACAGTCAGTGTTCACAAATCCCATTTGCAACCAGTACAAATTCTAGACTTCATTGGGGCACGGTTAGACACTTTGCAGATGAAGGTATTCCTAACTCCAGACAGGATTCTACATCTCTGGTGCCACATAGCTCAGATAGCAAACTCCAAGTCTTCAAAGGCGAGCGAGGTTCTCCGGGCTCTATTCTACCATATGCGTGCCTTCACATGCGGGTTCTTCAATGGACTCTGGCTGTTCAGTGGTCTTGGCTAGACCTACCCATGGAATTTCTGATCAAGATCAGTCACGTCTACAGGATATCTCTTCTTTGGTGGTTAACTTCACCGGAGATATCAAAAGGATGCCCATTTGCATCACCCCCAGTCCAAACCACAGTGACCACGGACACCTCCCAACTCGGGTGGGGGGGACACTGTTCGGGAAGGACAGTCCAAGGCACGTGGTCCCAGACAGAGACCAATTTGCACATAAATGTTCTAGAGATGATGGCAGTGCTTTTTAGCGTTGGAAGCCTTTCACACAGTCCTCCCTCACTGATTGATTGCAATTCAGTCAGACAACATGTCGGTCATCTGGTATATCAACAAGCAGGGGGGAACCAGATCCTACCGTCTATGTCGCAAGGCCATGAGAGTGTGGGAATGGGCTATTTCCACCGGTCGGTGTCTGATAGCAATGCACATCCTGGCGGGGCGCTCCAACATTTTAGTTGACAGATTGAGCCGGGCCATTCTGATGCCTTACGAGTGGTCTCTAAAACAGTCAGTAGCGGAGGAGATTTTCCTTGCATGGGGTCAGCCTTGCTGCGATCTCTTCGCATCTCCTTCCAATGCGAAGTGCAGCGAGTTCTTCGCTGGGATTCCCTCACCAGGGGAAGTCCCCAGAGATGCTCTAGTCCATGTTTGGCCCCCCCGGGCTTCTGTATGCTTATCCACCTTTACCTCTCATTCCGAAGTTTCTTCAGAAAGCTTGCCAACTATGGTGCAAAGTGATCCTCATTGTCCCATTCTGGCCTCGTCAGGTTTGGTTCCCATTCCTTTGGTCTCATCTCTTAGCTCCCCCGTGGGTGCTGGATCCCTGCCCGGATCTAATTTCCCATCTGTCGGGGTCACGTCTGCTCGATCTGGGCAGCCTCAAGATAACTTGGTTGCTCCCATTCCGTTAATCGCCAGGACTCCCGGTCTTTCATCCCAGGTAAAATCCATTCTGGTGGCCGCTCTTAAAGACTTCACTAGGAAACTTTATTGCAGTAAATGGAAGCGCTTTTCCATTTGGGCTTCACAGAGAGAAGTAGATCCCTTTACAGCCCCTGTTCTAGCAGTGTTGAACTTCCTGTCTGGTATGTTTCAGCAAGGAGCTAGTTCCTCCACAGTGAAAGTACAATTGGCAGCCATTTCCAGTTTTCACGTTGGTGAAGACAACATGGCCTTAGCTGCCTCTAGGCTGTGTAAGGCTTTTCTTAAAGGTACTTTTCTGTTATGGCCCCCTGTCAAGGATTCTGTACCTCCTTGGGACCTTACTTTTGTTTTACAGGCATTGGTGGCCCCTCCTTTCGAACCCGCAGCATCGGTGGACTTAAAATTTTTGTCCTGGAAGACAGCTTTCCTAGTCGCCATCACATTGGCTAGGAGAGTTTCTGAGCTTCAAGCTCTGTCTGCCGGGCCTCCGTATTTGGTCTTCCATAAGGATAGGGTCTCCCTCCATACTAACCCTTCCTTCATACCTAAAGTGTCATCTGAAGCAAACATAAACTACTCCATTAATCTGCCCGCTTTCTTTTCCAACTTCCAAAATAAGGTGAATGCAAACTCCGTCTGTTAGATGTTCATAGACAACTTCGTTTTTATCTTCATAGAACAAAGTCTTTCCGCAAGACTGACCAATTGTTTGTTTCCTTTTCCAAAGCGTTCATGGGAAAAGCTATTTCTAAAGTTTCTTTAGCCAGATGGAGCACTCTTTGCATTTCACATGCCTACAAAGCAAAGGTTGATCTCCTCCAGGTATAGTTAAGGCTCACTCTACCAGGTCCATGGCGACGTCTGCTACTTTTTGGTCCAGGGTACCTTTGGATGATATTTGTGCAGCAGCGACGTGGGCCAATTCACATACCTTCATTTCCCATTACATATTGGATCTGATTTCGAGGGGTAAAGCATCCATTGGCTCTGCGGTGCTCAGGAATATCCTTCCATAAGGGCCTCCCAGGATTGGAGTAGCTGGGGGCTCTGTCCCACAGATTGCAGATAAAATGAAGTTAACTACTTCAGATAAGTTGTGTACTCACCATAACGTTCCATCTGAATAGTTATACTTCATTTTTCTGCAAAATTCCCTTCCTCCATCCCCCGGACCTTATCCTGTTTTCAGGTTGGTTATTGGGTTGAGTTGCATATATATTGTTAGTTGCAGCAAATTCGATCTGAGGGAAGATAGGAGACAGTAGGGCACTATGGGTAATGGGTGGCGCTCGGAGCCTGGAGCAGATGCTAGAAAAAAGTTGCCGGCTCAGATCCAGTACGGATCCGTATACCCACAGGTTGCAGAAAAATGAAGTATAACTACTCAGATGGAACGTTATGGTGAGTACATAACTTCTTTTTATCCCCTTTTGAGTCTGCAGTTTCTTCTTAGCCACAACATTGTATCTGGAAGACTGTATTGTTGATGTTGATTGCTTTTATTTCTGGCAAGAGGGTCGCTGAATTTCAGGCACTCGTGGTTCCACCTTCTTTAGTTTTTCACAGGGACAGGGTGTCTCTTCGTACCATTCTTTCTTTTATGCCCAAGGTGGTTAATGATTTTCTTTGACTCAGTCCATTCTTCTTTTTTTTCCCTTCTGTATAAAATCCTAGTGAGAGGGTTCTTCACACTTTGGATTTACATAGACAGCTGAGGTATTACTTGGACAAGACCAAATGTATCAGGAAATTTGAAGAGCTTTTTGTTTCCTTTAATGCCAGGAAATTGGATTTGGTCTTATCTAAGCAGACCATCTGCTCCTGGATTTCTAATGACATTTCCTTTTTTTTTCATAGCAAGCAGCTTTCCTCTTCTGCTTGTGCTCATTCTACCAGACAGTGGCCTATTCTGGTGCTTTTTTGATGGGTCTGGATACTAGAGCCATTTTGGAAACTGCTACTTGGTGATGTCCATCTATTCATTTGTTGCAGTATTCATAACATGAGAGAGTTCCCTGCCGTAAGTGATCCGATGTCGGGCAGTATACAAAAGACTTCACTGCTGTAGGGCGGGTAGTATGTCACACGTAGTCTGTAATTGGACATCAGCCATAAGAGTGACGTATGCATGCACCACCCTCAGAACTTCTCTTCCTCCTTATTCCAACTTACGGTCAGATTCAAGAGTCATTTGTGACTCTTTTAAAATCAGATAATTGCCCCGTTGGGGAATTTTTTGACTTTTGCTACTGTCTCTGGTTAGGGTTCATGTCATCCAAGACGGGCAAGTGCCAACATGGAAATTCCACACAAGGATAGCCACCTCCAGTTCATGTTCTGCTTATGCTCAAACCAGAACCACAAAAACTGCTCTGTTTCAGGCATTTGTCCCAAAGACTTTAAGAAGTATATTATTCTCCCTTCCCATCTACCTTCAGAATCAGTGCTTTAAAGCTGCTAGCAAAAAGCACAATCAAGAGATCCCTGGGACCTGAAGCCAAGTCAGCTTTGAACCAGAAGGCCAAAAACAAAGGCCTGAACTTTCTGCTGTGCCTCTGGATACCAACATCTCTCTTGAGGTGATGGACAGCCCAGAGACACACCCGGTACACAGCCCAGATCTGCAGGCCGAGCCTGCCATCCAGGCCACCTTGGATCTATTCATTAGCACATCCACAGAGGCCGAGCAGGCATCCATGTCGAGTGTCTGAGGGAAACCGCTACTCATGGTTACTGAAGGCCCTAAGGGGATTCGTCAGATCCTTGTTAAGGAAGAGGTAGATTCTGACCTGATCGAATTTAGGCTTATGTCGGGCCCTCGAACCCCACATAAAGCAGACCTGCATGGCAAAAAGAAACAAGAAAAGAGCCTGCTAGCTATTGTCAGCAATTCACTCCGGGCCTTTTCAGTGGCCTTATGTTACTTAGGCCTCCTTCATGCTTTACAGCCCCCATCTCGAGCTCCCACATCCACCCAAGTACCTCAGATTTAATTTGCCACTTCAGCAAACTGGACACAGATCTCATGCTCTCAAGCTTGGGTTAGAGAGTTATCCTAGTTCTTGCCTTTTTTCATCCTTAGGTGGATTTTGTAAGTCCTCCCTCCATTTTTCTCTTAGTGTGTATGCGTGCATTTCTCCTTTCTTCCTGCAAAATGAAACAAAAAAAATGTCTGTTAGCTTTATATCTAATGTTATTTTTAGAATTATAAGAGGTTCTCTGGTTTGATCCTCGGCTGGGGTGCCTTCTGTGCGGAGTCTGCATGTCCTCCCTGTGTGGTCTCGTGGGTTTCCTCCCACATCCCAAAGACATGCTGTAGGTAGATTGGACACTTTAAATTAGCCCTAAGTGTGAGTGCGTGCATGTGTGTGCCTTCTGTGGAAGGTTGGGCATCGGGCTGGCACCTCGACACCGTAAAACACCACTGCCAGTCATGAGTGGACAGGTGATCCACTGTGGCAACCCCTAACCGGGAAAAGCCGAAAGAAGAAGATATTAAAGGTTAACTTCCATGGATCCAGGGGATATCATTACTATGTCTCCTACCCCTTTGTTGGCTCCTACATCGGATCCCATACCTCTGTATCCTAGAACCTTGACAAGGTCTCTAAGTCCAAGCATTCCCAGCCCTCCTTGTCAGCTTCATCCAGGTTCTGCAGAAGCTGGTCCAAGGTGGACATGGCAGGATGATGAGATTTCTCAAGGCCCAGATTGAGATGGGGGTAGTCTTGACTCTGTCTCCTGTCGGAACCATTAGCTACTCTGGCCATCCCATCAGGACTTCTTCGCCGATCCAACCCTCGGTACCCGAGTCACAGGATTCGGGACTCCATGCACATCAGGCTCTGTGCAGAGGAAGCTCCCCTCCTCGATGCAGAGGATGCCCTTGAGTAGCCCTGTTTTGGTCTTCTCAGAGCAGAGCAAGTCTTGGAGCCATGGTGTCAGTGCTGGGTGTGGGGGACTGGGGTCAGCTACATTCTTCTCAGAGCCATCCCTTCCCTTAGGCACCTCGGCACTCAACAGCTCATGTTTGATCCCTTCCAGAAACCATGGATCCTGAGTGAGTCCTGCCCATTTTTCCTTGGTAGTTTCAGCTTCTGGTGAGATGGAAAGGGCTTCTCTTGGTCCTTCAGCCTTTCAGGTATTGGAGAGGGTTTTCTACCAAGTTAGAGATCCGACAGCACATGTTCCCCAGTCCACCCCTGTACCCTTGTCTGATCTAGGCCTTGCTCCCACTTATCCTGCCATGAGTCTTCCTGTCCTGAGTGGCCTCCAGGAATTCCCTGCTAAGGAGAGATACCTTCTTCCAACACTTCTCCAGAGTACCCAGCTGAGGAAGTCCCTTGGAAGAAGATGTGCAAGAGGAGGCACGTTGACTCCCCATTGGAGTCTAAGTGAGGATACTGACTTCAGTGAGTGGAAAGGATTGCCCCAATCTCCACCCGAAGACATCTCCTTTGGGGACATATTAGAGAACCTTAAGCAGAAAGGTGGGTAGTCTGCCCAACCTCCCTCCTCTGAGGAGTCAGTTCTCCTGAAGGTGTCCAGGACCGGCCCATCTATGTCTTGGGTGACCCCCCTCAACAGATGGTAGATGCCGTCCTAGAGGCAGAGGGGGTCCGCAGAGGCAGGGCTTTAGGGAACTCCCTCCCATTAAGCCCAACCAATGCTCCTGAAGTGCTGCCCGACTGTCCATCTCTGGAGGCAGTTGGGGGCCAACTAGCTTTGCATCCAAAAGCCTGGACTCAGTTGACTCATAACCATTGGGTGCTAAGCATATTATCCAGAGGATATTCCATAACTTTTTCTCCTCTTCCTCTGAATTCCAAAAGCCTTCCTGTCATGCCATCCAGTCAAAGGGAGCAGGCAGCACAGGAAATCGAACAACTGTTGCTAAAGAGAGTCATCCAAGAGGTCCCAACCGAACAGAGAGGATTCGGAACCTACTCCCGCTTCTCTTGGTGCTGAAAAATATAGGGGACTTGAGACCCATCCTGGATCTAAGAAAACTGAATGATTACATTAAGAAGTTGAGATTCCAAATGGTTACGGTTTAGCCCATTCTGCCACTGTTGCACAAGGATGACTGGATGTACTCAATAGATTTCAAGGATGCCTACAATCACATCAAAATAGACAGGTGCACCAGGAGATAACTGCGCTTCTGGCTTGGAGCTAATCATTACCAATTCAGAGCACTTCCCTTTGGGCTCACCACAGCCTCCCGGGTGTTCACCAAATGCATGGCAGTGGTAGCGGCTCACTTATGGCTCAGGGGATTCCAGGTGTTTCCATATTTAGACGATTGGCTCCTGACTGCTTCCACGAGGCATTGGCTAATCCAAGCCAGGGACTACGTAATCCAATTACCACACTCTCTGGGCATCACCATAAACATGAGCAAATCCAACCTGACTCCGGTACAGAAATTCATAGGTATGCAGCTCAACACAAGATATAGGATAGCTTCTGTTCCTTCACACACAGTAACCACTTTGAGAAATCAGGTGCAGGAATTGTTAGCCAAACAGATCCCCATGGCTTGATTTGATCCTCCAGACCCTAGGGTCCATGTCTGAAGCCACTCTGTTAGTCCTTCTAGCCGGATTTTTCATGCGGGTTCTCCAGTGGACTTTAGCCACACAATGGTTCTCTCAGCCATTGTCCCTTCACATCAGGTTGACTCCCATTTGCAGCCGACACCTCAGTTGATGGATACAGTCAGACAATGTCATTCTAGGCAGACCGTTCTCGAACAACCACCGTATAGCTGCTGTGACCACGGACACTTCCCTGTTCGGGTGGGGGGGCATTACAATATGAAGATGATCCAAGGCACGTGGCCACCTACTGAGACCAAGTTGCATAACAGTGTCCTAGAGATGAGCAGCCGTCCTAATGTTGCAAGCCTTTCAGGATGTTCTGCCGTTGGGGACTACTGAAGTACACACTGACAACATGTCTGTTGTCTGGTACATCAACAAACAAGGAGGGACCCATTCTTATCCCTTGTGCAGTGAGTCCATGAGGGTGTGGGAATGGGTGATATCTTCAGACCGTCTTTTAGTTGCAATGCATATCCTGGGGAAAACCAAAGATCTAGTGGACAGCCTCAGCAGATTGCGCCTGGTTCCGCGTGAGTGGTCCCTCAGTCAGTCAGTAGCAAGCATGTTCTTCACCAGTTGAGGTCAACCTTGCTGAGACCTATTTGCCTCTCCACTCAACAAAAATGCAGCAAGTTCTTCACTCTGATCCCTCCGGGGGAGTCCCCGAGGGATACAATAGTCCAAGATTGGCCCCTGGATCTGCTTACCCTCCTCTTCCACTCATTCTTTCTTCAGAAGGCAAGCAGGCCTTAAGAGCTCAGTCATCCTCATTGTCCCCTTCTGGCCTTGTCAGATGTGGTTCCCCTTCCTATGGTCTCATCTGAAACATCCTCCTTGGATTTTGGAGCTAAGTCAGGACCTCCTTTCCCATCCAACAGGGATGCAGCATCCAGACTTTCGAACCCTCAGGTTGGCCACATGATTTTTCTACTTCTAACCCTAGTGAGACAGTCCAGGCTTAAGTCCCCGTTCGTAAAATTCTTCTAGCCTCACAAAAGGCTTCCACTAAAAAAGTCTACACCAGTAAGTGGAAGGATTTGTTATTTGGGCCATGAGCAGGAACATTGATCCTTTCTCAGCACCAGTTTCAGCCATTTTATTTCCTATCACCCTGTATGACGAAGGTGCTAGTTTCTTGACTATCAAACTTCAATTAGCTGCTATTTCCAGCTTTCATACTGCAAGTCAGTCCATTCTCTGTTCACCTTTAGACTACGCAAATTCTTCATGAAAGGTGTTTTCTTATTAAGGCCTCCAATTAAGGGCCCATCTCCCCCTTGGGATCTCACGCTTGTGTTGCAGGCTTTGACCCAAGGGACACTTTGAACCAGAAGCAAGTTGCAACGTGAAGTTTCTGTCATGGAAGACACTCCTCCTGGTAGCTAGAACTTCCGCTAAGAAGATTTCTGAACTACAAGCCTTATCCTCCAAACCTCCTTACATACTTTTTCATAAAGACAGTGTGTCCTTATGCACCAGTCCGTCCTTTATGCCCAAAGTAGCTACCAGGAACAATATGTCAATTCATCCATTTACCAGTGTTCTTTCCCAATTTCTCTAATAAAAGGAAGTATGTTCTCTGTCTTCTAGATGTTCATAGACAACTTCGTTTTTACCAGCACAGGACCAAACAACACAGTAAGTCTGATCAGCTTTTCGTAGCTTTCTCACCTAATAGACTTGGACAAGCGGTATCGAAAATTACCTTGACGGAATGGATATCTGACTGCATCTCGCACATCTACTCGTCCAAGGAATTGGAATTACCAGGGCACATTCCACCAGAGCTATGGCTATTTCTACATCCTTGTATGCTAGAACTTCCATTGATGACATTTGCGCAGCAGCATCATTGTCTAATAATCATGCCTTTGTATCGCAGTGCAGATTGCATGTCATATCCAGGAGCAGGGCTTCCTTTGGTTCAATGGTGCTCCAGCATATCCTTCCATGAGGGCCACCCAGGATTTATATATCTGGGAACTCTGACCCTATCATGAGGGGGAATGAAGAAAACCTCAGATTAAAAGGTTATGTCTTACCATAACTTGACATCTGTGTTGTCTTCCTTCATTCCTCCTCATTTTCCCACCCAACCATCCCCCTGCCATTTTCTTCTGGAGGAACATGGATTATGAAGAGATGCTTGTGTCCTATGTCTGAGCCTCTTCTGCCATTCCTCTTCTGTGTGGGTGTTGAATGTTTGGAATCAGCAAACTGAAGCTGAGGTACTTGGGTGGATGTGGGGCATTACGGGTAGAAAGGGAGGAGCTTGAGAGTCGGATCCAAGTCTGTAGAATGTGACCGAGCCAGATCTGAGGGTCAAATCCGAGACCATGTCATGAGGATGAATGAAGGAAGACAACACAGATGCCAAGTTATGGTAAGACATAACCTTTTATTACTTGGCTTAGGTTTCAGCCCTTACCTGAGGACATTAAAGACAAACTCGTCGATGTTCCTGTGGACAATTTTGCTTTGTTTGGACCTGCAGTTGCTAACCTGTTCAAATCTCTGCAGGAAAAGGGTGAAAAACTGCAGGAATCGAAGCATATTTTTATTTCACCAGTTCCCAAGTGCCAAAGAAATTATCCTGCAAAGCCTGTATTTGTGCGTAGACATTCCCGTCACACCCAACACAGAGCAAAAAAGAGTGACAGGAGGCCACAGCAGGTTAGGGCCCCATTGGCAATCCTGCCATCTAAGCCACCCTTTCCAGATGAGCGGTCCTGTGTTTGATTGCCCCCCCCCCACCCACATCCCACTTTCCCAGTGTCTATCTCTATCCCTTCCAGCCTGGGAAAGTATAACTCAAGATGCCTGGGTTTGCTCTGTTATACAGAAAGGGTACTTCATGATCTGGGATCAACTACCCTCCTTTATTGGCATCCCTCATCCTCCCAGGGAACAATTTGCCTTTTTTTCCAAAGGTTCTGGTAGAATTACTGAACCAATGGACTATTCAGTGTGTCCCCTAATACCAAATAGGTAAAGGATTTTATTCCAGGTTGTTCCTGGTGCCCAGGAAGGAAGTTCCCTGGAGACCTGTTCCATCTCAATACCTTCCTAAAAGTACCCACTTTCTGCATGCTGACACTCCAGACTCCAGTTCCCACTCATTCTGGTCCAAGCATTCATGATTACCCTGGATATCAAAGATGCGTATCTGCACATTTCGAGTCATCCCAACTACAGGAAGTTTTTGCACTTTTCTGTATCATCATGGCATTTGCAGTTCTGTGCCTTTCCCTTTGGACTTTCATCTGTACCCAGAGTCTACACCAAGTAGAAGATAAACCAGAAGAATAAAAATCCCTCCAACTAATAAAACAGCCGGTGCACAAATCAAGACTAAAAACGAACAAGAAACACCAGCCGTACCACAGCAGCAAGATTTATTAATGTAGTAAGAGCTTTCAAGGATTCAGCCTCTTCACCAAATACCTTGCATCAGACTCGGATAAAAAACATTCAAGGACTTAAATAGTAACATTAATTAAAAACAATCTGCATCTAAAGACATAGTGACATCAATACATTTAAAAATGAAGCTTAAAAATCAATATATCTTACTTGCAATACTAATCAAAAATAATAAATAAAATACAATATAAATACATCTTTTATACTAATAATAATCATAAATGACAAAATACTAATAGTGCAACTTAATGTTTGAGGACTTGTCTTTAGAAAATGTTTGAGAGACACCTTATTGTTTAAACCAGGGAGTTTGTCAGCACTAAATAACCTAATCTATCTCTGTTCATCTGCTTCAGTATGTATTTTTTTAAATCACCTCCTCTTTTATAGGTTCATAGGTTTATAGCTAGGTACTAGGCTATCTGGCCGAAGGCATTTATAAGACTAGCCGGAATGTGTGTTGGCTTTCGCCGCCCCCTTAGATTAGTTCCCTGTGCCTCTGTCCAGCAGAGCCATTGAAGTAATCCCTGGGGTAAACTTGCTGTTTGCCATCCATTCGTCAAGGTTTCTCTTGAAGAGGGCTAGCGAGGAGCTCTACCTAATGTAGATTGGAATCGTGTTCCAGAGCATGGGAAGTCTCTGGGACAGGAATCTATCCCTCCAGCACATCCTATTTATTGTTGTGGTGAGGTTTAAATCCCTGGAGCGTGTGGCTCGAGGAGATATGGTTTTCTTTAGGTGAAGCATGTCCATCAATTCTGGGTTGGACATGGCCTTGTATGTCAGGCAGAAATCACCTCTGAGTAGGCGGTATGCAACCGAGTACAGCTGAAGTTTCTTCATTCAAGCTGCATAGGGCATCTGCATGAGGCCAGTGATCCTCTTGGTGAGGTGCTTTTGTGGTCTTTCCAGTTGTTGCAGGTGTCTTGTAAGGTACAACCCAAATGGGGCATTGTACTCTATGATGGTCTGATAAGTGATACGTAGAGGGGCCTAATGACCTCTTTTGATCTGGATGCAAACCCTTTTGTGATTAGGTGGGCCACATAGAAGGATTTTCTAACCACTTTGGCAATGTGATTATTAAAGGAGAGGTTACTATCTACTTGGGTCCCCAGATCCCTTATTACATCTTCCGTATTTAGGGGGCTACCACCTGTGTGATAGTTTGTGGGAACTTTGTTTTTTCCAAAGTGGATGACTATGCACTTTTTGACATTTAGTGTGAGGCCATGGTTTTGACACCGGGTATCAGTCTCAGTGAGACCCTTTTGGAGGATGCCTGTGTCAGCCGGAGAGTCAGTTATAGCCCCTAGTTTGCAGTCATCTGCAAACATGGTCAGCCATAGTCCTCCTGTGCTTGCCTATACCTCTGAGAAGTATGTACTGAACAGGAGGGGTCCTAGGACTGAGCCCTGGGGAACGCCACTTGTAACCGGTTTAGAGTCGGACCTAGCTCCCGCAACTCTTACCATGTGGATTCTGTCCATGAGCCAGTTGGCAACCCATCTCGTGACATAGGGGTTTATGTTCAGGCTGGTGAGCTTGTCAATTTTACCTGAGTGGGGAATGGTGTTAAAGACCTTTGCGAGGTCTAGGTAGCCTGTGTGGACCACCTTTCCTTCATCTGTAGCCTTGGTAACTGTCTCAAAGAAGTCCACCAGATTTAGGAGGCATGATCTGCTGTTAACAAAGCCGAACTGGGTAGGGTCCAGTGTTTGGAGGTTCCCAATGTCTCTGTTAATGAGATCCATGATTATGCGCTTCCATAGCTTTGCAGACCAAGGTAGTCCGGCTTATAGGGCGATAGTTCCCGGGGTCTGTTGTGGCTCTACCTTTGTGGAGTGGAATAACCGTTGCTGTGCGCCACTCTGCGGGCACATAGCCTGTGGAGAGGCTGAGTTTAAACAGTGTGTTTAGGTGAGGGGTTAGTTCATCTTTGAGCTCATGTAGGACGCAGCCTGCGACACCGTCCGGTCCCATTGATGCTGTGTTTTTGGCTTTGGAGAGGGCTGTTTTAACCTGAGTGTCTGTGATTTCAGGGTCACTACATTCTTCTGGTATAGTTATGGACCCTTTTGGGGGTGAGATGGGGGTGAAATTTGCACTGAACCTGTCTGCCAGGATGTTGGCTATATGGTCAGTTCAGTGTATTTTGTGCCATTCTGCACCAACTCTGAGCAGATCTGAGCATTGCCACTTAGATTCTTGAATGGCTAAAGAATGCCTTGTGGTTATCTTTGGAGTCCATGGCAGTTTTTCTTTCGAAGCTAGCCTTGGGTGATTTTATGAGGGAATGTAGATGTTCTTCATTCCACATTGCTGCAGTCCTAACTATTGGGTAGTCCGCTGTCCAGTCGGCCCGAATACCAAAGTATATGGCTGACGTCGGTCAGGGCGCATTAGACTGACGTCAGTACGTCAGGGTACTAATGCGCATGACCGACGTCATATCCTCAGTCTTTTTTGCCGCATGGTCCGATGCAGAAGCAATTTTGCGAGTGCAGGTTGGCGTTCTGAAAGTTTCTGAAGTCAGAGTTTCAGACTGAATCAAAGTTGGCTAAGTACCCCATTGGGGATTATTTTCATTTTTTCTTGCCTCAGTATTTAACCGGATGTCAGAAAAAGTGAATAACTGTATTTCTTGTGGGAAACAGATACCTCATAGGGATTACCATACTTTGTGTATACCTTGTTTAGGGCCTGAGCACGACGTTGTTGGTTGCCGCTCTTGTGCTAGATTTAACAAACGCACTATTAAGAGAAGGTTAGACTGTGCCAGGTTAGTGTTTGGGAAGCGTTGTAATTATAAAATGCCGTCGGATGCTCCGACGCCCGCTTCGTCCAAAAAGCGCAAGGACAAAACAGCAAAGCCTAAGGTTGATGAACCGGCAGTCCCGGACGTCGGTCCTTTGGAAGGCTCAGTGGAGCCAGAGGTTTTGCCAGGAGTTTCTTTGGAGTCTCAGGCAGAGACTTTACTGTTACAGGATGTACCCTCTCAGGAGGTAGGCCAGGCTGAGGGGGCTTCTCAGGTAACTGTTCTTCCTTCTCTTCCCAAGGTAGTTGGGGCCTCTCCTTCTGTTTCCAAAACTTCTTTGAGAGGTAGGCCAAGTTTAGCTTCAGTGGGGGCTTCTCCTAGTTCTTCAGGTTCTGTGCCTAAGAAGCATATGCTTAAAATGGCAGAAGATTTGATTACTATGATTAGAGGTTCTATGCCTCCTCCTGATAAGAGGCCTAGGGTGGAACCTGAGTTTGAGAGTTTGGAACAGTGTTCAGAGGCTTCTGAGTCTTCTGCGGAAGACTTGCAGGAATATCCCCCTTATTCTGATTCTGATGTGGATGATTCCACTCCTACGGCTTCTCCTCCTGAGGATTTCTCTTTTTCAGAAACTCTGCATTCCATGAGGGAGCACTTTAAATGGGAAGGCCAAGATTACTCTGATTCCAGGAAAAGGCTTAGGGAATTCTTGTTTTTACCCCAGCATAGGCCTTTAGCTATTCCTCCTGTGTTGAATGTGGTGGAAGATGTTTTTGCAGAGGCTTCCCTGAACCCTGATTCTTTGCCTCCTGCCCCTGTTAAACCTGATAGGTATTATAGGGTGCCTGAAGCTCATAAGTATCTTTTAAGAGCCCTAGGGCAGATCCGGAAACTGTTTCTCAGGGACCTAAAGGTGTTAAGGCCTCTGTTGTTAAAAATCCTGTTCCATCTGATAAAGAGGCAAGGGCTTTGGATAGATGGGGAAAGAAAGTGTATACTTCTTCCACTTTAGCCATGAGGGCGTTGAATTGTCAGTTCCACATGCTAAAATATCAAAATTATCTCCTTTCACAATTGAAATCTAAGGTGGATGCTTTGGCGGAAGGTATTGAGTGTAAAGAGTTGCTAGATTTAGTTCATGTGTCTGAACAAGTGGGTAAGCATTCTTTGCAATGTGGTTTTGATGCTGTACAGGCCTCCTCGAGGGTGGCTGCCACTAGTTCTGTTCTTCGCAGGCATGCCTGGTTGAGGGATCAGAATTTGGCTGAGCATGTTAAGACAAGGATTTTGGATGCTCCTTTACAGTCTGATGTGTTGTTTGGTTCGCCTGTGGAAGCAGTTTTAAAGAAAATGGAGGACAAAGCTAAGTCTATGCAAACTGTTAAAGATTTTTTGCAGGTTCAGCCACCGAAGTTTAGTAGAAATTGGCCTACTAAGGGATGGACATATCCTGCTTATGATTCTCAGTCTAGGGGTAGGTCTAGACGAGGTAGGGGCAGAGCTCAAGGTTCTTTTAGGCCTAGAACAGGGAGTTCACCTGCTCAGACTTCTGGTGAGGGCAGGGGTCAGTCCTTTCGTAAACAGACCCAATGACTTGCCTTTTCAGCTGCCAGTAGATTCTCGTCTGGCAGCTCCTTTGGGAGGAAGACTGTCTCTTTTCAAAGAAAATTGGGATTTAATTACTCTAGACAGATGGGTGTTGGATATCATTCACCATGGTTACAGGTTTTATTTCCATACATTGCTCCCTTTCAAAGGCATGCCAGACGTTCCTCCTCCACAAAGGAAAGAGGCTCACAAGCAAATTTCTCTGTTACTCCAAATAGGGGCCATTCAGCCAGTCCCTGTATCAGAAAGGGGCCTAGGATTTTATTCTCGCCTGTTCCTAGTACCAAAGAAGGGGAACACGTGGAGACCAATTTTGGATTTGTCTATCCTCAACACTTATCTGGATATTCCCAAGTTCAAGATGTTGACGTTACAACAGCTTTTACCTATGCTGGGCAAAGATCACTGGATGGTAACTTTAGATCTCAAGGAAGCTTACCTTCATGTGCCTATAAGACTACGTTGCAGGAAGTATCTGCGTTTTCGAGCTGGAAATTCTCATTATCAGTTCTCTGCATTGCCCTTTGGCTTATCTACTGCGCCCAGAGTATTCACAAAGGTTCTGGCTCCAGTGATAGCTTACTTCAGGCTAAAAGGAATTCAAATCTATCCTTACTTGGACGATTGCCTGATTCTGGCTCAGGAAAAGGAAGACCTTCTACAGCATTTGGAATATGTCATAGCAGTGCTAAGATGCCTAGGGTATTCTGTGAACGAAATAAAGTCCAGTCTAGTACCCTCTCAAGACATGTGCTTTCTGGGTGTGAGACTGAATACAGCAGCCCAGATGGCATTTTTAACCCCGGGCAAACAAAAGAATCTTTCAAGTTACTTCCATCAGCTATCTCTTCAGTCCAGGCTGACTGCAAGGACAGTCCTTCAAGCCTTAGGGTTCATGGCATCTTGTATTCTGGTGCTTCCCAATGCCAAACTGCATATGAGGAAGCTACAATGGTATCTCAAAAATGTATGGACACAGCACTGCCAGGATTTGGACACTGTCATTCAAATAATACCTTGCATTCAAAAGGAATTTTTGTGGTGGGCTCAGGAATGTCACCTAAACAAGGGACTCTCTGTGACCCGGCCAGAGGCGAGTCAGATTCTAACGACAGATGCCTCAGACATTGCTTGGGGAGCTCATCTAAATGGAAAGTGGATACAAGACAAGTGGCCTGCCAGACTACAGCATCTACATATCAACATGAAGGAGATGTTAGCAGTCCAGTTTGCATTAATGGCTTTCAAGGAGTTACTTCTTCCAGGGCAGGTGTTGATTCTAACAGACACCACAACTGTCATGTGGTACATCAACAAACAAGGGGGAACACATTCTTACCCATTGTGCAGGCAAGCAATGATTTTATGGGAGACTGCGCTCAGCTTGCAACTAACTCTTCAGGCAAGGTTTCTGCCGGGAGCACAGAACTCCTTAGCAGATGTGTTAAGCAGACAAATCATGGATCCCCACGAGTGGAAACTGGATCTTCATGTATTTCAAAAGTTGACAGTGTCCTGGGGAACTCCAGACATAGATCTGTTCGCTTCTCCACTAAACCACCAGCTGCCAAAGTTTTGCACAAAGAGGTTTCATCACACAGCTTGGAAAGTGGATGCTCTTTCTTTCAGTTGGAAAAATCTTCATGTGTATGCTTTCCACCTCTGCCTCTTCTTCCAAAGGTGCTTCTAAAGGTCAGACAAGACAAGCCAAGGATGATTTTAATAGCTCCAGATTGGCCTCGGCAGCACTGGTACCCATTACTGAGGAGTCTGGTAAAGAAGCCTCCATGGCCTTTACCCTTGATTCCACACCTGTTGTCTCAGAGAGAAGGTCACCTGCTCAATGTCAAGCTTCACTCTCTTCATCTAACAGCCTGGCATATTCTGTTTTGAAAGACAGTAGGTCTCAACTTCCTCAACAAGTTTTAAATGTGATTATGGAAGCCAGGAGACCCAGTACAAGGAAAGTGTACTCAGAAAATGGAAGAGATTTTTATTTTGGAGTGCAGCAAAGAATTTGGAGATTTCTGAGCCTAATTTGAGTGTGGCTCTTCAATATCTTACTGAGTTATTGGACAAAGGTTTGTCTTTCTCTTCCATTAAGATTCATGCTGCAGCAATTTCAGCTCACTATGATTGTGACCCACCATTGTTTTCACATCCTTTGTTCAAGCAATTTCTTAGAGGGGCAAAGAATATAAGACCTCCACGTAGAGCTCCTACTCCTGCTTGGGATCTCAATTTTGTGTTGGAGAAACTTACTCTACAACCTTTTGAGCCTGCAGCTACTGCTGAACTGAAATACTTGTCATGGAAGACTGCTTTTTTGTTGGCCATTACTTCTGCAAGAAGGGTTTCTGAGTTACAGGCCCTTATGGCGGTTGAGCCTTTTTTGATTTTTCATAAGGATAGGGTATCATTACGTACAAATCCTTCCTTTATGCCTAAAGTGGTTTCTAGTGTGGCTTTAAACCAAACTATTCATTTGCCTACGTTTTATGCAGATCCCCAAAATAAAGGGAAAAGATTTTGCACACTTTAGATGTACACAGGCAATTGCGTTATTATTTGAGCAGGACTAAGGATTTTAGACAGTCTCAGCAGTTGTTTGTTTCTTTTGCTTTGAGTTCTCAGGGCAAGCCTGTGTCAAAACAAACTATTTCTCGGTGGATTGGGTTTTGCATTGCCTTTGTTATTCCCATCATGGCAAGGAGATTCCAGCTGGGATTAGGCCTCATTCCACTAGGGCTACTGCCACTTCAACAGCTTTTCTAAGGGGGGTGGCAACTAAGGACATTTTGGAGGCAGCTACTTGGAGTTCAGTGCACACTTTCTCTAAGCATTACCACCTTCCTCTCTACTCTAAGTCTAGGGCAGGTTTTGCAACAGCCATTTTGCAAGGCATGTTATCAGCTCCTGCTTCTTTGTGATTTGCCAGCCTCCCTTACCTCTGCTTTGGGATTCTACCCAATAGTTAGGACTGCAGCAATGTGGAATGAAGAACATAGTACAGTTTTGTACCTACCATAAATGTAGATGTTCGAGGATCCACATTGCTGCAGTCCAATTTACCCTCCCTCCTTCCCCTCTCTGTTAGGGGTGGTTGTGTAGGTGAGGTTATGTTCAGCTGAGTTTGTATATATTGTACATATTTTTGGTGCAGGTATGTTTGGTGTTTTTTGGGTTTTGGGCTTTATCTTTTCAGGGTCTTCTGACATCTGGGGCAAGAAAAGACTGAGGATATGACGTCGGTCATGCGCATTAGTACCCTGACGTACTGACGTCAGTCTAATGCGCCCTGACCGACGTCAGCCATATACTTTGGTATTCGGGCCGACTGGACAGCGGACTACCCAATAGTTAGGACTGCAGCAATGTGGATCCTCGAACATCTACATTTATGGTAGGTACAAAACTGTACTTTTCTTGCTGATACTAATCAGAGATGTCTTCCCTTCTTGGGAATTTACTGTCTTCTGTAGTAGTTTCCACCTTCTATTGTATAGCTTGTTTATGGCAGGGGTCCACCAGACTGGTTTCCTTTTCTTGGAGGAGTAAGTCTTGGTTTTGTTTGGGATAGCATGATCCATGCATTCTTGTAGGTGCCCGTAGAATTAGTAAAGGATTTTGCAGCTTGGACAGCGTTATCCTTTAGCAATGGGGCTTCAAAATGTCCCACCTCATTGTTAAGTAAGGTGAAGTTTGCTTTTGAGAAGTTTTTCCCGGTAGTTTCTTTGACCGAGGGTGGTGACGGAATGTGGATATTGAGAGTGATTAGTTTATTGTCAGATCTAACCAACGAGAGGTTGACGGCCGGTGTGGAACACCGGTCGCCCATGTTGGTGATGACCAGGTCCAATAAGTTGTCACCTCTGGCGGGGGTGTTGACCAGTTGATCCAGGGCATTTGAGTTTATAAATTCTAGGAAATGTTGGGCAAGGGAGTTTGTACTTGAGTAGTTCTCCCAGTTAATGTTTGGGTAATTGAAATCACCCATATCTGGGTGTTTGGTAGGACCTTTATGTTTCCAGGAATGTGGAGTGGGGGTCATGGGACATGGTGGGTGATCTGTAGTAAGCTATAATTTCAATAGCAGTTTTACCCATTGTTAGTTGCACGTGGATGATCTCTGAAGCATCGTGCTGTGCCATTAATCCGGAGGTGTGGTTATCCTTTATGAATATGGATACTCCCCTGCCTTTTTTATTTCTGTCTGGGTTTTGTGGCCGAAATGTATGGTATGATTTGTAGCCTGGTAGTGCTGGGGTGCTCTCTGAAGCCTTAAACCAGGTTTCTGTTACTGCACATATATAGATTTTCTCCATACTAAGGAGTGCCACGTGTGTGCATTTTGAGGTTTAGATTTCTGGCATTGAGTAGCATTACCCTCAGTTTTTTGTTACTTGTGCTATTTACGGCTGTGGATTTGTCTTTTGAGCCTTGCCTAAAAAAGGCACTATGGGGTGGCAAGAGCCTTGGCCAGTATTCGAAAGCCTAAGGGTGACAGCTGCAAGCCATCTCTAGCGAAGCAGTGTGGCTTGTCGAGCATTTCATCTCAGGCTGACAGACACTGGATCCCCTTTGAATGACACCAGAAGCTTAGCCAATTGTTGAAATTGATATTTTTTTCTCTCTACCGCGGTATCATTCTTGGTGAGGGCAGGATGCTAGTCAGGGTCATACTGGCCTAGGCTACGTGATCAGAGAGCTTCTCCATGTCTCTTTTCATATAGTCCAGGGAGATATGTCTCAGGTCATTCACACCAACATGGACAATGACAGAGTCATATTTGTACTTGTTTTGAAGTGACCTGTGTGCTTGTGTTATGTGGCGGATCCTGGCACCCGACAGGCAGCTAACAGTAACCGCCTCCTTATTCAACCTAGTGAGTGAGACGTCAGTGTGCCTGACTATAGAGTCATCTATTACTAGTTTGTTGGGTATGTTATTTTGCCTTAAGGGCTGTGATTGCATGGCACACTTGTTTTGTGAAGTATGTGTTTCATGGTTTGTGTTGGGGGGTGGAGGTTGCTTGGATGTCTGCTTTGGAGGTCTCTGTTGCTTTTGCTGATTTTTATTTAGAGCCTCCGAGTATGTTTTTGCATATTTGTGTGTTTTTTTTGCCGGTGCTGGTTTCATAGGTCTATTGAGACTGGTGGTATGATGCAAGTAACTCCCTTCTCCTCTTGACTGCCTGGTCCAGTCTTGGGTTGAGAGAGCTTAGCCTCCAGTTTGGCTGTATAATTGCATCTCTCTTATGTATTAGTGTTTGGTGGAAGGAGAAGAGGGTTGTCTGTGTACATGAGGCAATTATAACATTGCCTCAAAATGCCCAGATTCACCAGTTGGACTGGAGAGTACACCTGAAACTGCCCTTTGGACATGCCTGGAAGGTTGAATAAAGAGCCTTGTCCTTCTCTACAGTATAAGGGGGTCTAGTGCTAAGGTTTATTAGTGCTTGCTATGAGTTTTGAGCACGTGCCGGGATGAGAAGTGAATGGTTTGAGTGGTTAAATTGAAAGTTTGTCTAGTTCCAAGGGAAAAATTGAAGAGTAGACTTTGTGGAGCCGGGAATAGTTATACCCTAGCTGCCCGGCGTGCAAAAATGTGCAAATGCAGGTTTTATACAGGGAAATGAAAGAGAGAAATTAGCCCAAAATGGCCAATAAACTACTAATTTCTGGGCTGAAACCACTCCTCCAGGGACCGATAGGCTGCTCAAAGCTCCCTCTCTCACAGTGAACACAGAAACTTCCTTCTATCCAAGTAAGGTATGGGCAAACACAGAAACTTGTAACACAGCCCTGAATTCAGCACTAACCTGAAAACTGGACTGTACAAGTTTAGAAAGGTGGGAAAACAAGTGTATTTTTTTGGGGGGGTTTGTTTTTTTTCCAGAAAATAAAGCAGATACAATAAAAAAAACACTTCAAATGCATAGAAATGACGATCACACTTGAGTGTGTAGCCTGTAACAGTTAAACAGGTAATTTAAACACAAAAATAACTTTGTTAAAGTGCAGGCAGTAAAATAAGTACAATATGTAGCTGAAACAAGCTTTTTAAATTACAGGAACTCTAGAAAATCTGCATTTTAGGCGGAATTAGCTAAAGGCAGCAAGAAAATGCAGAAAAATTATACTTAATCATTCCAAAGTCTCTCTCTTGTCTCTCTGCTGCTGTAGGGCACCAGGCATGAGCTTGCTGAGCTGTATACTAGCCCAAAAAACCTCGCAAATGTGGGTTTTATAGCAGGGAAATGAAAGGCATAGAAGTTAGCCCAAGATGGCCAATAAACTACTAATTTATGGGCTGAAACCACTCCTGCAGGGACAGATAGGCTGCTCAAAGCTTATTGTTAGCTAAAATCTCCAGAACTAAAAATTTAAATATATTATGGGATCCTTCTTTTTTATTATGCATAGCCAGAGCCACTAGGGATGCACAAGCCAATGCATTTCTTTGTGCCAGTCCCAAGCCCGGATAAATGGGGAGGGTTGCATCAGAAAGGGCATCCGGCATAAAATTTTGCCAAATTATACGTGCAGACAACAGTACAGAAATACATACCGGATCGGTCTAGGCCCAGGTTAACAACGACCGCCACCAGTACTGTTGGCCAACAGGGTGCTGGCGGAAATTGGGCTACTGTTGGCCGAAGGAGGAGAAGAGGCATGCCCGAAGGCAGGTAAAGGCTAGGACTGTGATAGCGAAGGTCGGAACTTTGAATGTTGGCAGTATGACTGGTATAGGGAGGAGAGCTAGCTGATATGATGGACCGAAGGAAGGTTGGTATATTGTGTGTGCAAGAGACCAGATGGAAGGGCAGCAAGGCTAGGTGTATTGGAGGTGGTTTCAAATTGTTTTATCATGGTGTGGATGGGAGGAGAAATGGCGTAGGCATTATCCTGAAGAAACAGTATGCTAAGAGTGTTTTGGAGGTGAAAAGAGTGTCTGATAGAGTGATGTTTATGAAGCTGGAAATTGATGGTGTAATGATGAATGTTGTTAGTGCATATGCTCGACAAGTTGGGTGTGCAATGGATGAGAAATAAAACTTTTGGAGTGAGTTGGATGAAGTGGTGATGACTGTACCCAGGGGTGAGAGACTGGTGATTGGAGCAGATTTCAATGGGCATGTTGGTGAAGGGAACAGAGGGGATGAGGATGCGATGGGTAGGTATGGTGTTAAGCAAAGGAATGCAGAAGGTCAGATGGTAGTGAATTTTGCGAAAAGGATGGACATGGCTGTGTTGAATACTTATTTTAACAAGAGGGAGGAGCATAGGGTGACATACAAGAGTGGAGGAAGATGCACACTTGTGGATTATATCTTATGTAGAAGGGCCAGTCTGAAGGAGACTGGAGACTGTAAAGTGGTGGCAGGGGAAAGTGTAGTTAGGCAGCATAGGATGGTGGTTTGTAGGATGACATTGGTGATCAAGAAGAGGAGGATGAGTGTGAGGGCAGCACCAAGGATCAAATGGTGGAAATTGAAAAAGGGTAATTGTGAGGTGATGTTCAGGAAAGAGTTAAGACAGGCACTGGGTGGCAGTGAAGAGTTACCGAATAGCTGGGTAACTACAGCAGAGCTAGTAAGAGAGATGGCTAGAAAGGTGCTTGATGTGACATCTAGAAAGAGGAAGGAGGACAAGGAGACCTGATGGTGGAATGAAGTAGTACAGGAGAGTATACAGAGAAAGAGGTTGGCGAAGAAGTGGGATTGTCAGAGAGATGAAGAAAGTAGACAAGAGTATAAGGAGATGAGGTGCATGGCAAAGAGAGAGGTGGCGAAGGCTAAAGATAAAGCGTATGAAGAGTTGTATAAAAGGTTGGACACTAAGGAGGGAGAAAAGGACCTGTACCGATTGGCTAGACAGAGGGACAGAGCTAGGAAAGATGTGCAGCAGTTAAGGGTGATAAAGAATAATGAGGGAAATGTACTCACAAGCAAGGAGTGTGTGTTGAGCAGATGGAAAGAGCACTTTGAGAGGTTGATGAATGAAGAGAATGAGAGGGAGAGAAGGTTGGATGATGTGCGGATAGTGAATCATGAAGTGCAGTGGATTAGCAAGGCGGAAGTAAGGATAACTATGAAGAAGATGAAGAACGGAAAGGCTGTTGGTCTAGATGACATACATGTGGAAGCATGGAGGTGTTTAGGTGAAATGGCAGTGGAGGTTTTAACTAGATTATTTAATGAAATCTTGGAAAGTGAGAGGATGCCTGAGGAATGGAGAAAGTGTTTTGGTACAGATTTTTAAGAATAAGGGTGATGTGCAGAGCTGTAGTAACTACAGAGGGATTAAACTGATCAGTCACAGCATGAAGTTATGGGAAAGAGTAGTTGAAGCTAGGTTAAGAAGGGAGATGATGATTAGTGATCAGCAGTATGGTTTCATGCCAGGAAAGAGCACTACAGATGCGATGTTTGCTCTGAGAGTGTTGATGGAGAAGTACAGAGAAGGTCAGAAAGCGTTGCATTGTGTCTATGTGGATTTAGAGAAAGCATATGACAGGGTGCCTGGAGAGGAGTTCTGGTATTGTATGAGGAAGTCGGGAGTGTCAGAAAAGTATGTAAGAGTGGTACAAGATATGTACGAGGGTAGTGTGACAGCAGTGAGGTCTGCGGTGGGAGTGACGGATGCATTTAAGGTGAAGGTGGGATTACATCAAGGATCAGCTTTGAGCCTTTTCTTATTTGCAATGTTGATGGACAGGTTGACAGATGAGATCAGACAGGAGTCCCCGTGGACTATGATGTTTGCAGATGACATTGTGATCTGTAGTGAGAGTAGGGAACATGTGGAGGAGACCCTGGAGAGGTGGAGATATGCTCTAGAGAGAAGAGGAATGAAGGTCAGCAGGACTAAGACAGAATATATGTGTGTGAATGAGTGGGAGAATAGAGGAATGGTGAGGATGCAGGGAGTAGAGGTGGCGAAGGTGGATGAGTTTAAGTACTTGGGATCAACAGTTCAGAGTAATAATGAGTGTGGAAGAGAGTACAGGCAGGATGGAGTGGGTGGAGAAGAGTGTCAGGAGTGATTTGTGACAGACGAGTACCAGTAAGAGTGAAAGTGAAAGTCTACAAGAGGGTAGTGAGACCAGCTATGTTATATGGGTTGGAGACAGTGGCATTGACAAAAAGGCAGGAGTCAGAGCTTGACGTGATAGAGTTGAAGATGTTAAGATTTGCACTGAGTGTGACGAGGATTAGGAATAAGTATATTAGAGGGGTCAGCCCAGTTTGGAAGGTTTGGAGACAAAGCCAGAGAGGCAAGATTACGTTGGTTTGGACATGTGCTGAAGAGGGATGCAGAGTGTATTGGGAAAAAGATGCTAAGGGTGAAGCTGCCAAGTAACAAGAAAAGAGGAAGGCCTAAGATAAGGTTTATGGATGTGGTGAGAGAGGACATGCAGGTGGTTGGTGTGACAGAGCAAGATGCAGAGGACAGGAAGAAATGGAAACAGTTGATCTGCTGTGGTGACCCCTAATGGGAGCAGCTGAAAGAAGAAGAAGAAGCCAGAGCACTACTCTAACATTTCTAATATCTCGGTAGTGCTCCAATATTCTATCTTTAAGGCGTCTGTTGGTTTTACCAATTTAAAATGAAAAACATATCACACAATATGCTAAATAAACAACGTTGGACATCTTACAGTCTGCATAATAGGTACTATTAAATCTAAAGCCTATATGCGGATGCTTAAAATTACTACCTGAGTCAATCTATATGCTAGCCATACAACTTCTACAGGCATATGTGCCTATTCTATCAGACTTACTCAAGTGCTTTGGCTCATTAGACCTATAGCATAGATGGCTCTTCAGAGATCTATTATTTCGAAAGGTAAAATTCGTTTTTTTTATCAATCACATCCTTCAATCCATCCACACTGGAGAGAATACCCCAATTCCTATTAATAACGTCACAAACTGTACTAATATTACTGGCAAAAGTTAATGGCATTCTAAATTTGTCGTCACTCCCATCTTTTTGTGCTCTTGCACATGTTCATCGTGTTTCACTGTTGCAGTCATGACTGTAGGGTTCTCCCCTGCTGGCAGGCAGCCCTCGGTCGGCCAGAATCCCACAGTCTGGGTCCGGCGTCGGCTGTTCAACCATGCTCCCTGATGTCAGAGCGCCAGGAGTATAAAGCTGACAGCTGGCGCCATCTTCTCCAGTCTTTCTTGCCGTGTGGTGTTAGCAGTTCGCAAGTGCCGGTCGGCTGACTCCTGACAAATTTTTCTATATGCTTCGGTCCGAAGACTTTCTTCTCCACTCAAAGCTAAGTACCCCGTTGGGGAAACTTTTTTCTTGCTCCACTCCGATGTCAGAAAAAGTTAATTGTATTTCATGTGGGAAGCAACTACCTCATAAGGAGTTTCATTCTTACTGTATTCTTTGCTTAGGCCCTGACCACGACGTAGCTAGTTGTCGGTTTTGTGCTAGATTCAATCAACATACAATTAAGCAAAGGTACGATTTTGCTTTTCATTATTTCGGTAGGCGCTTTAACTACAAAATGTCGTCTGATACGGTCCCGGCTACCGGAGTTCACAAACGTCGCAAGGATAAAGACAGGCCTCCAAGGTCCAAATCTGATGATAGCACACAAGCGGAGCCAGCTTAAGGTTCGGCTGTCGTCAGTGAGGCGCTTTTGCAGCCCCTGTCGTCGGCCATTTCAGAACTGACGGCCGAAACGGACTCTCATGAGGAGCCAACCAGGCCTTTAAATATTTCTGTTGCAGGACCTTCGGACAATGCTCCTTCGGATGGGTCCGGAGCCGCTGTGCAGGTACCGGCTTCCGAAGGGGTTTTCAGGCCTACTCAGCAACTAGTAAAAGCAAAGCCAAAGACAAAGGCAAAGACTCCTTCTAAATCAAAGACTTCAGCACAGGCCTCTTCTGAACCGGCTCCCAAGTCACAGAAACAGTTACTCAAGATGGCGGAGGATTTACTTACTACGATTAGGGGTTCTCATCCCCCTCCAGACAAAAGGCCAAGGCAGGATGTTTATTATGATTCCTCTGATCAGGCTTCTGTTTCCTCGGTTTCTTCTTCTGATCAGAAATATTCTTTCCCTCCTTATGAGGATTCTGATGCTGAAGAATCCATTCCTTCAGCTTCTCCCCCTGAGGGTTTCTCATTTGGGGAAACTTTGCATGAAATGAGGGAACATTTCCACTGGGAAGGACAGGAGTATTCGGAATCCAAGAAAAGACTGAGGGATTTTCTTCTTCTTCCCCAATATAGACCCCTGGCTATTCCTCCTGTTTTGGATATTGCGGATGCCTTTTCGGAGGCTAACTTAACCCCTGACTCTTTTCCTTCTGCTCCTGTTAAGCCTGATAGATATTACAGGGTTCCTGATTCCCATCAGTTTTTATACAAGAACCCTGCTGCTGACCCTGAAACCATTTCTCAGGGTCCTAAGGGAGTTAAGGCCGCTTCTGCCAAAAATCCCATTCCTACAGAAAAGGATTCTTGATCCTTAGAAAGCAAAAAGGTGTACACTTCTGCTACTTTGTCCATTAGGGCTTTAAACTGTCAGTTTCATATGCTTAAATACCAGCAATTTCTCTTGTCTGTCTTAAAACAAAAGCTTACTTCCATTTCTGCCTGTGCAGATGGTAAGGAATTACATGACTTATTGCATGCCACTGAACAGGTTGGGAAGCATGGTTTACACTGTGGATTTGATGCCTTGGAGGCTTCTTGTAGGGCTGCAGCCTCTGACACAGTCATTAGAAGGCATGCATGGCTAAAGGAACAAAATTTACCTGAACAAGTAAAGGCTAAATTATTGGATGCTCCTGTTCAGCATAATATTTTGTTTGGATCAAAAGCTGAAGAGGTGATTAAAAAGATGGAGGATAAGACGAAATCCATGCAAACAGTTAGATTTCTTGCAAGTGCAGCCACCTAGATTTAGTAGGAATTGGCCTTCAAAAAATTGGTCCTTTCCCACTTCAGGCCTCAGAGGGGCAGATATAGACGCTCCAGAGGGAGGCCTCAAACACAAGCTGCTTATAGACCAAGACAGTGGACTGCTTCCACCCCTAGGGGAGGAGAGGACAGGTCACAATCTCAAAGGAAACAAACTCAATGACTCCCTCTGTTGGGCTACAGGAACTTCTTGCCTGGAAGCCCCTCTCAGAGGAAAACTCTCTCTTTTTTTATCAAAATTGGACTCAACCCATTTTGGATGTGGTTTTAAGAGGTTACAAATTCCATTTTCATACCTTGCCAAGGCCAAGCGGATGGCCAGACCTTCCAAAACATCAATGGACGGAGGCCTTAAACCAGGTGGAAGCTCTTTTGGCTATGAATGCCATAGAACTGATTCGTCTTTCAGAGATGGGAAAAGGTTTTTACTCAAGGCTCTTTCTAGTCCCAAGGAAGCAAAACTCATGGAGACCCATTCTGGATCTGTCGGTCTTGAACACCTTTCTCGAGATTCCAAAATTCAAGATGCTTACTCTACAGCAGCTACTTCCATTGCTGACCAAAGATGCATGGATGGTAACTTTGGATTTAAAGGAGGCATATTTACACATTCCCATCAGGCAGGATCGCAGAAAATACCTCAGGTTCAAGGCCGGATCGAGGCACTTTCAATTCTCTGCGCTGCCCTTTGGATTGTCTACTGTGCCCAGGGTCTTCACCAAATGCCTGGCTCCAGTAGTAGCTTACTGCAGACTCAAGGGAATTCAAATTTACCCTTATCTGGACGATTGTCTAATTCAGGCAGACAGCAAGGATGTCTTACTCCAGCATCTAGAATTTGTACAGAACCTCCTCAAGTTCCTGGGATTCTCTGTAAACATAAAAAAGTCAAATTTGACACCAACACAACAGATAACTTTTCTGGGTGCACTTCTAAACACCACAACCCAGATGGCATTTCTGACATCCGAAAAACAATTACAGCTGGCTTCAACTTTCAAAACCTTGGCAACTCTAACTCAACTATCTGCAAGGAAATTCCTGCAGGCTTTGGGTTACATGGCCTCCTGCATCCTTCTCGTACCATATGCAAGACTACACATGAGGAAAATACAATGGTACCTAAAAAGTGTATGGTCTCAGCATTGCCACAGTTTAGACATACTGATCTCCGTCCTTCCTTGTCTTCAAAAGGAATTTCTTTGGTGGTCCAGGGCATGTGCTCTAAATAAAGGGAAACCCTGTCGTCTGTCTCCTGCCACTCCGATTCTAACCACGGACGCCTCGGATTATGCTTGGGGAGCCCATTTTCAGGGCAATTGTCTGCAGGGCCTTTGGACAAAGGATCAGAAGAACCTGCATATCAACTTAAAGGAAATGTTAGTCGTTCAGAAAGCTCTATTGGCCTTCAGGAATCTTTTACAACCAGGACAACTACTAATTCGGACAGACAACACCACAGTTATGTGGTACATAAACAAGCAAGGGGGATCTCATTCCTACCCCCTTTGCAGACTAGCCATGGATCTATGGAACACAGCTCTAGCTTGCAATCTGGGTCTTCAAGCTCAGTTTCTACCAGGGAAACAAAACTTCCTGGCAGACAGTCTGAGCAGAAACCTTTCGGATCCACACGAGTGGATGCTAGACACCAAAATATTCAGGATAACAGCAGCCTGGGGATGTCCTCACATAGACCTCTTTGCATCCCATCTCAATCATCAACTATGGAATTTTTGCACCAGGACTTTCCACAGAGAAGCTTGGAAAGTGGATGCCCTGTCATTCAGTTGGAGGAACCTCTCGGGATATACCTTTCCACCTCTTCCTCTTCTTCCACGGGTTTTATTGAAGATAAAAGAGGACAAGCCCAAGATGATAATCTTGATGGCTCCAAATTGGCCTCGGCAGTTTTGGTATCCAACTCTAAAAAACCTATGCCTGGAGCCCCCTTGGGTTTTACCTCCATCTCTGAACCTTCTGCCCCAGCATCAGGGTCAGGTACTACACTCTCATGTCAGAACTCTCAGCCTGGTGGCCTGGTTAATCCAGGGCCTTTGATTTCTTCTTTACTGCCCAAGCAGGTTATGGATGTCATTTTAGAAGCCAGACGTCCTAGCACTAGAAAATCTTATGCAGAAAAATGGAAAAGAATTTGTTCCAGGATGCAGGCTCAGGATTCTGATCCTCTTCTTCCTAACATTACTTTAATTTTACTTTACTTGACAGATCTCTTACATAAGGGTCTCTCTTTCTCTTCCATTAAGATACATGCCTCTGCTATTTCTGCTCATTATAATACAGACCCTCCCATCTTTTCCCACCAGCTTATGAGACAGTTTCTCAGAGGAGCTAAGAACTTAAGACCTCCTAGATCTCTCCCATTCCTGCTTGGGATCTCAACTATGTTTTGTAAAAACTAACCTTGCCTCCTTTTGAGCCTGCTGCCTCTTCTGACATCAAGTTTTTATCTTGGAAGACAGCTATCCTGTTAGCCCTAACCTCTGCCAGGAGAGTTTCAGAGTTACAAGCTCTTATGGCTGTGGAACCTTATATTATTTTAAATCAAGACAGGGCATCTTTAAGAACTAATCCTACCTTCATGCCTAAGGTGGTTTCCAAAGTGGCTTCAAATCAAACTATCCACTTGCCAACCTTTTTCCCCACTCCTCAAAATAAAGGGGAAAGGATCTTACATTCCTTGGATGTACACAGACAACTACATTTTTACCTGAACAGAACCAAGGACATCAGAAAATCAGAACAATTGTTTGTTTCTTATGCTTCAAGTTCCCAAGGTAAAGCCATTTCAAAACGGACCATTTCTAAATGGATTGCTCATGGAATCAGATTTTGTTATTCTCACCATGGAAAGCAAATCCCAGGGAGTATACAGACTCATTCCACCAGAGCTGCTGCCACTTCTGCGGCCTTCCTCAGGGGAGTTCCTACCAAGGACATTTTGGAAGCTGCAACTTGGAGTTCAGTGCATACTTTTTCTAAGCACTAAAATCTACCTCTCTACTCTAAGTCTAGGGCAGGCTTTGCCTCTGCAGTCTTGCAGGGCCTTTTAGCCGCCCCTTCCTCTTTATGACCACCTCCCTTTCTTTCAGCTTTGGGATTCTACCCTACAGTCATGACTGCAACAGTGAAACACGATGAACATAGTACAGTTGTGTACACTACCATAAATTTAGATGTTCGAGTGTCTTCACTGTTGCAGTCTGGGTTTCCCTCCCTCCTGTCCCCTCTTATTTTTACTTTTGTGTATTTCCTTTTTTCACCATTCTTCTGAGGTGTATTTGCAAAGGTTATGGGACCTTTTTCATTTTGGGACTCCTGACATCTGTGGCAAGAAAAACTGGAGAAGATGGCGTCGGCTGTCAGCTTTATACTCCTGGCGCTCTGACGTCAGGGAGCATGGTTGAACAGCCGACGCCGGACCCAGACTTTGGGATTCTGGCCGACCGAGGGCTGCCTTCCGGCAGGGGAGAACCCTACAGTCATGACTGCAACAGTGAAGACACTCTAACATCTACATTTATGGTAGGTGTACACAACTCTACTTTCTAGCCTCTATATTATTGACAGGGCTCATGACTTGTCTATCTCCAAAGTAGGGTTTACAACAATCACCTCTAGTCTCCCAAGCTTCATCAATGTGCCTATCAATAGCTCGACTATCATAGTTTCTCTCCAAATTCCGATTTCAATTTCTGAAGTGCTGCATGTAACAGATCATCATCGTTATTGAGCCACATTACTTTAAACACCTGCCCTTTAATTATGTTGCGTTTCATATGGTTTGGATGCATACTTGTGTTGTGCAGCAAATTATTCTTCCTCACTGACTTTCTGTATAAACTAGTCCTGACCATATTTAACTGATCTTTACTAACCTTAACATCTAAAAATTCAATTTCATGAACAGAGTATGTATGTGTAAATCTCAGAAAGTCAGTGGTCCCATTTAAATATTGAGTAAATGCATTAAAATCGAGTTCATTACCCTGCCACAACAAAAAAATATCCACAAACCTTGTATACCATACTATGTATTTGCTATATGTCTCATTAGAAAAAACAAAGGAACACTCCCAGTGTACCAAAGAAAGGTTGGCGTAACTGTTAGCACAAGCTGTGCCCATAGCAACACCAACCTTCTGAATGTAGTAATCACTACCAAACATAGAGATGCTATTATTCAAAATAACGTCCAATAAGGTACAAATTAAACGACTCTTGTCAGATCTAATACCTGCATTGCATAACAGCTCTCTTACATTATCTATGCCCCATTGATTCGGAATTACCGCGAACAATGATTCTAGATCTAATGTTACAAAGTAGCGTTCAGTTTGTACAAGAGCCCATTTGGAACTAAGTGTCTCTAAAAAATGTTTATATCTTTCAAAACACTGTCACAACTGTCAAATATAGGGTGTAAGTTCTTTTCAACATATATAAATAAGGGCTCTGTGGCCCATCCCCTACTAGACACTATTGGACGCATAGGTGGAATTTGAAGCCACTTGTGTTATCTTAAGTAATCCATATACAGTGGGGATCACAGGGTGATCATCTGTAAAATATTCAAATAGTGGTTCATTTATCATTCCAGTGATTAATAAATCAAAAAGGCTATCCTGTCCATTATACCCTTAGCTACTGTCAAAGAAATACATTTGTATGTCATCTCATCATTAAGTAAAGCATACATTTGTCTAATGTATAAATCTTTATCTAAAATATCAATGCCACCACCCTTGTCAACGGGTCAAATTTCTATAGATGTTAAGGCTTTTAACTCATCTAAAGCAGCATATTCAGAATTAGACATGTTAAAGAATTGTTTAGAGCATGTATTTAAGGCAAAAACTTCCTTGATCTGTCTATCACAAACATCAACAATAGTTTCAATAACTGAATTACTAGGTGGAACATATGAACTGGGCTTCTTAAAAACACATTTATCTGAGTCGAGGCAAACATAGCAGGTAAAGTTAGAGTTCTACCAAAAAGTCTCAAGTCTCTTAATACATCTGTTAAAACAGCTTTCTTTTCCGGTACAAAGCTAAGGCCCTTATTAAAAAGTGACCTTTGAACATCAGTCAAATCACAAGAGGAAATGTTAAAAATTAAACCTGCTTGAACCTCTTTCCACTCCTGCTCTGTCCTTCTGTACTCTGTGGTCGTCGTAACGTCTGATTCTTTGTGCGTCCCCTGATAGGAAGAGGGATCTCCAACAAAGAAAGGCTCATTTTGTTGGATGCCTGTGTCTCATCAGCACTACTGGAGCCGTTAACAATAAAACGCTGATTCCTCTGCTCTTTGGGTTTAACTCCGAGGCCCTCCCAAGAGTTCACAGACTTAACAGGTTGTTTCTCAGAGTCAAAATATGATCAGAAGGAATCATGCTATTGCTCTGTTTCTCTGCTGTAAATTCCATTTTCGAAGCATTCACTCTTTTGCCCACAAATGCAGAAGTAGAAGGCAACTGACTGGCTTGACCTATCATTTCTTGCCTTTCATTGCCGGTAATAGCAGCTGGATCAGCTGTAACATCATGCCGTACATTATTAGTAGTAAACCGTTCTCTGACCCAAGAAAACACATTCCCATGTTTAAAGTCATTGAAATCTCTGTGCACTTTACATGTTTTAATAATTTGTAATCTTTTGTCATAGCCCTGAATATTTTCATGCAGAGTGTCCATTTCATCGCCGAGCAATTCAGAAGGGTAGTTATCATAAATCTCAATGTATAGACAATTAATCTCTTTTATCAGATGTTCATCGTGTTTCACTGTTGCAGTCATCACTGTAGGGTTCTTCCTGCCGGCAGGCAATCCTCGGTTGGCCAGAATCCCAAAGTCTGGGTCCAGCGTCGGCAGTTCAGTCATGCTCCCTGACATCAGAGCTCTAGGAGTACAAAGCTGCCAGCTGACGCCATGTTCTCCAGTCTTTCTTGCCGTGCGGTGAAAGCAGTTCGCAAATGCCGGTCGGCTGACTCCTGATATTTTTTCGTGCTTCAGTCCGAAGACTTACTTCTTCTTCTCAAAGCTAAGTACCCCGTTGGGGAAACTTTTTTCTTGCTCCAGTCCGATGTCAGAAAAAGTTAATAATTGCATTTCTTGTGGGAAGCAAATACCTCATAAGGGTTTCCATTCTTACTGTATTCCTTGTTTTAGCCCTGACCACGACGTAGCTAGTTGTTGGTTTTGTGCTAGATTTAACCAACGTACGATTAAGCGAAGGTACGATTTTGATTTTCACTACTTTGGTAGGCGATTTAATTATAAAATGTCATCGGACACGCTTCCGACTACCAGAGTTCACAAACGACGCAAGGAAAAGGACAGGCTTCCGAGGTCCAAATCAGACGACGTTTTACAAGCAGAGCCAGCTACAGGTTCGGCCGTCGTCAGTGAGGTGCTTTCGCAGCCCCTGTTGTCGGCCATTTCAGAACCGATTGCCGAAACGGACTCCAATGAGGAGCCAACTCGGCCTTTGAGCACTCCAGCTGCAGGACCTTCGGACATTGCTCCCTCGGATGGGTCCGGAGCCGCTGTGCAGGTGCTGGCTTCCGGGGGGGGTTTCAGGCCTACACAGCTTCTGATAAAGGCAAAGCCAAAGGCAAAAACTCTTTGTAAATCTAAGACACCAGCCCAGGCCTCTTCTGATTTGGGACCCAAATCTCAGAAAAAACTACTTAAAATGGCGGAGGACTTACTAACCATGATTAGGGGTTCACATCCCCCTCCAGACAAAAGGCCAAGGCAAGAATTGGATTATGAATCTTCTGATCAGGCATCTATTTCTTCAGTGTCTTCCTCTGAACAGGAATATACTTTCCCTCCTTATGAGGATTCTGATGCTGAGGAATCCATTCCTTCAGCTTCTCCCCCTGAGGATTTTTCTTTTGGGGAAACTTTACATGGCATGAGGGAACATTTTCACTGGGAAGGACAGGAGTACTCGGAATCTAAGAGAAGGCTTAGGGGATTTCCTTCTTCCCCAACATAGACCCCTGGCTATTCCTCCTATTTTGGATATTGTGGATGATGCCTTTTCTGAGGCTAATTTAACTCCTGACTCCTTTCCTCCAGCCCCTGCTAAGCCCGATAGATATTACAGGGTCCCTGACTCCCACCAGTTCCTTTACAAAAATCCTACTGCTGATCCAGAAACCATTTCTCAGAGTCCTAAGGGGGTTAAGGCCGCTTCTGCTAAAAACCCTATTCTGACAGATAAGGATTCTAGAGCTTTGGAGAGATGGGGCAAAAAGTGTACACTTCTGCTACTTTATCTATTAGGGCATTAAATTGTCAATTTCATATGCTAAAATATCAGCAATTTCTACTGTCTGTTATGAAACAAAAGCTAGGTACCATTTCTGCATGTGCTGATAATAAGGAATTACACGATTTGATACATGCCACTGAACAAGTGGGGAAGCATGGTTTACACTGTGGTTTTGATGCCTTGGAGGCTTCTTGCAGGGCGGCTGCCTCTGGCACAGTCATTAGAAGGCATGCTTGGTTAAAGGAACAAAACTTACCTGATCAAATGAAAGCAAAGTTACTGGATGCTCCTGTTCAGCATTATGTTTTGTTTGGGTCTAAGGCTGAAGAGGTGATAAAGAAAATGGAGGATAAGGCAAAATCCATGCAAACGGTTAAGGATTTCTTACAAGTTCAGCCCCCAAGATTTAGCAGAAATTGGCCAACTAAAAATTGGTCCTTTCCCAGCTCGGACAGGCCTCAGAGGGGTAGATATAGGCGCTCCCGAGGGAGGGCCCAAGCACAGACCTCTTACAGACCTAGACAGTGGAGTGCTTCCACCCCCAGGGGTGGAGAGGACAGACCTCAATCTTATAGAAAACAGGCTCAATGACTCCCCCTGCATGGCTCCAGGACCTTCTCTCCTGGAAGCCCCTCTAGGAGGAAAACTCTCTCTTTTTCAACAAAATTGGACTTACATAACCCAAGACAAGTGGGTTTTGGATGTAGTTTCAAGAGGTTACAAATTCCACTTTCATACCTTGCCAAGACCAAACGGATGGCCAGACCTACCAAAACACCAATGGTCAGAAGCATTAAACCATGTGGGATCCCTCATGGCTATGAGGGCCATAGAACTGGTTCCACAATCAGAGACAGGGCAAGGCTTTTACTCGAGGCTCTTTCTAGTTCCCAGAAAGCAAAATTCATGGAGATCCATCCTGGATCTGTCTTAAACACTTTCCTGGAGATACCAAAGTTCAAGATGCTTACTCTGCAGCAGCTCCTGCCACTGTTGAGCAAAAATGCATGGATGGTGACATTGGATTTAAAGGAGGCTTACCTACACATCCCTATCAGACAGGAGTGCAGAAAATACCTCAGGTTCAAGGCCGGTTCGAAACATTACCAATTCTCTGCGCTGCCCTTTAGCTTGTCTACTGCGCCCAGGATCTTCAAGTGCCTGGCACCAGCAGTAGCTTATTGCAGACTCAAGGGAATTCAAATTTACCCTTATCTGGACGACTGCCTTATTCAAGCAGACAGCAAGGATGTCTTACTCCAGCATCTGGAATTTGTTCAAAATCTTCTCAAGTACCTGGGATTCACTGTGAACATAAAGTCAAATTTGACACACACACAACAGATAACTTTTCTGGGTGCTCTTCTAAACACAACAACCCAGATGGCATTCCTGACATCCGAAAAACAACTACAGCTGGCTTCAACTTTCAAAACCTTGGCGTCAATAACTCAGCTAACTGCAAGGAAATTCCTGCAGGCTTTGGGTTACATGGCCTCCTGCATCCTTCTCATACCAAATGCAAGACTACATATGAGAAAAATACAATGGTACCTAAAAAGTGTATGGTCCCAGCATTGCCACAGTCTAGACACACAGATTGCTGTCTTGCCTTGCCTACAAAAGGAATTCCATTGGTGGACCATGGCATGTCTTCACAATAAAGGGAACGCCTTCAGTCTGCCTCCAGCCAGCCAAGTGTTAACCACGGACGCCTCGGATTACGCATGAGGAGCCCACTTGCATGGAAAAGGTCTGCAAGGTTTTTGGACAGAGGATCAGAAGTACCTACACATCAATTTAAAAGAGATGTTAGCTGTACAAAATGCCCTCTTGGCTTTCAGGGATCTTCTACAACCAGAACAACTATTGATACGGACAGACAACACCACAGTTATGTGGTACATAAACACGCAAGGGGGTTCACACTCCTACCCCCTTTACAGACTAGCCATGACTCTGGAACACAGCTCTAGCTTGCAAAGTGGATCTACAAGCTCAGTTCCTGCCAGGGAATCAAAATATTCTGGCAGACAGCCTGAGCAGGAACCTGTCAGACCCACACGAGTGAATGCTAGCACCAAAATATTCAAGATGATTACAAAAGCCTGGGGCTGCCTGGACATAGATCTATTTGCATCCCCCCTCAACCACCAGTTACAGATTTTTTGCACAAGGACATTTCACAAACTAGCATGAAAAGTGGATGCACTATGATTCAGTTGGAGAAACCTCTCTGGGTATGCCTTTCCGCCACTACCTCTTCTTCCACGGGTGTTATTAAAGATCAAGCAGGACAAGCCCAAGATGATGATTTTACTGGCCCCAAATTTGCCTCGTCAATTTTGGTACTCAACACTGGTGAATCTATTCCAGGAGCCACCTTGGATTTTACCTCAGATTCCAAATCTTTTGTCCCAACACCAGGGCCAGGTTCTGCACTCTCATGTCAAAACTCTCAGCCTGGCAGCCTGGCGAATTCAGGATCTATGATTAATCCTTTCCTTCCCAAACAGGTCATGGATGTCATCTTAGAAGTCAGACGGCCTAGCACTAGAAAATCTTATGAGGGTAAATGGAAGAGATTTTGCACCTGGATGCATGCTCAGGATTCGGATCCCCTCATTCCTAATATCCCACTGATTTTACTTTACCTGACAGACATGCTACATAAGGGTTTATCCTTCTCCTCCATAAAAATACATGCCTCAGCTATCTCTGCACATTACAATACAGATCCTCCAATCTTTTCCCATCCACTTCTGAAACAATCTCTCAGAGGAGCAAAGAATTTAAGGCCCCCTAGGACACCACCCATACCTGCCTGGGACCTCAACTATGTTCTGGAAAAACTCACTCTGCCTCCTTTTGAGCCTGCTGCCACATCTGATATTAAATATTTATCATGGAAGACAGCTATCCTGCTGGCTTTGACTTCAGCCAGGAGAGTCTCGGAGTTACAAGCACTCATGGCTGTGGAACCTTATATTATTTTTCACCAAGATAGGGTGGCTTTAAGGACTAATCCTACTTTCATGCCTAAAGTGGTTCCCAAAGTGGCTTTAAATCAAACTGTTCACCTGCCAACTTTTTTCACTAATCCACAAAATAAGGGGGAAAGGATCTTGCATTCCTTGGATGTACACAGACAACTTCGTTTTTACCTGGACAGAACCAAGGATATCAGGAAAACAGAGCAACTGTTTGATGTTATGTGATCCTATCTCGCCTACATTCTGAATGATGGGTTCGGAGCCGATCCCTCGGCTCCGACTCGGCACGCTTATGCCAAAGAGCGAAGTCTCTTATTGGCTGAGCTTACTATATCCCAGGATGCACCACTACCAGTCCCCAGATCTCGCTTTGCGCTTCCCTGAAGAGCGTGGTCTCGAGCTGGCTGGGCTGAGTAGTTTTATTAACTAACTTTTCTGTCAGTTTTTGCTGTTTTGCTCACAAAGCTGTTTTAACGGCTATCGCTCTTTTGTGTACGTTTGGATTGTAAAAATTGTTGTGTGTGATTGGGTTGAGTTTGTTTTCGGCCCCCTCCCTCCAGGGCCTTCCCGGACTGTCAACCTTTAAAACTTTACAGGGTCTCTAGTAATTCTATAGTTGTTTAGAGTTCCCTGTCCTTTTTTACAGGAAGTGTTTGCGTTAAGCTATAACTGTAAGCTTAGCTTTATCATCAGTAAATCTTTAGTTGTTTACTTTCCTGTCAAAGTTACTAGAATTGTTTAACATCATGTCTCAAACCCCTAGGCCTTCGGGCTTTAAAAAATGTTCAAATGTGGGTTTAAAATGTCTGTCACAGCGATCATTCGCTCTGTGTATATTGTCTCGGGCAAAGCACTTGCAGGAGTCATGCAGCGTATGTCACGCTTTTTCCTCAAGGGTCCTCCAGGAGAGGAAAAATAAATTGATTCTTAAGGGTTAGTTAAACCTTCCTTTGAAGAAGCCTTGGCATCCTCTCCTGCTCCGCCAAAAGAAAAGGGCTTGGTTCCGACCAGTCCGTCGGATCCGACTGCCAAGAAACTTAGGCAGGCCTCTCCTTCGGCTCCAAAGACTTGGGCCGAGGTGAACGGTCTGCCTCGATGCCACCAGTATCGACTCCTCTGGCTTCGGAGCCGATGGCTGGGGCATCGAGGCGGGTCACCTTCGTCGGCTCCGCTGCTCGGAGCCGACAAGGGTCGCCCGCTCAGACACTTCCTCCTCGGCGAAGTCTACCTCGGCACCGATGGAATCTGCTGTGAGTATTCCTCGGCGCCGATACTCATCGAGTCGCCGAGCCGGTCCCCTAGCCCTTTGGGGCCGATGGAGAGGCCTTTCGAACCCGTTCTGTTTCCTCTCGGTCTTGAGAATGTCGGATTCTGATATAGACAGGGTGCTCCAAAGACTGTTCCAGTCCCCAGTCTTCCAAAATTTGTTTCGGTTCTGACCCAGTTGGTTTCGGAGCCGATGACCTTGGCCCACCCATTGCCATTCCTCCTCCGACTGCTTCGGCTCCGTCGGAGCAGGTGCTGTTGGAGCCGGTGGAGATCTCAGGGTCGGCTCCGACCCTTACTCCAACCAGACCTTCGGGTCCGAGTTTGGTACGGACTTCTTCGGCTGGACCCGGGGTGATGTTTGGGACCTATGCTTTCGGTTCCGAGCCTCCCCTCGGTGCTTCGCTGCGGGACTTCCGTCGGCTATCACGGCTCCGGAGACCGGACACTCCCAGGATTCTGGGGTCCGGCTTTCAGGGCCATGAGGAGTGCCTTGGCCAAGTCCTCTTCGCCATCTCTCCGGCTTTACCAGCACCTTCCTGGGCGTGGAGACTGGGTCTTTGGCAGTTCCCTGTCCGTAGCCAGCGGAGCCCGAGGCCTGAGGTTACCCCAGTGGGGGTTCCCCTCCTCCTGAGGGTTCTTGGAGTTGTCTTCAGAGGAACCCCCAAGGAAGAGATCGTGCAAGAGGAAGCACGTGGACTCCCCCGAGTCTATTACATCGGACACTGATATGGATGATGCAGAGGGGTCCCAGTCGTCCTCGGATGATGTCTCATTTGCAGACATCTTAGAGATCCTCAAACAACGAGGCGGCTGGATATCCAAACCCCCCTCTGCGGACGAGTCAGTGCTCCTCAAGGCCTTTGGAGCTCAGCCCTCCGCCTCCTGGGTGTCTCCGCCCTTCGACGAGCTCCTGGATTTAGTTTGTCAAGGCGTGGGAACATCCAGATACCGTGGAACCAGTCCCTTCTCGTCCAAATAAATTTTTGTCTGCTCCCCGAGAAGGAGTTCCTTACTAAAGGCGTGGCTGTAGATGCCATGGTGGTGGCATCTGCTACACAACAGGGCGTGGCAGAGGCTTCAACGTCCGTCCATCCTCCTACTAAGGAGTCTAGCCGTATGGATAGGTACGGAAGCGCACCTTGACTTCAGCGGCCTTTACCTTAAGGTCTCTGAATTATTTGGCACATTTTACCAGGCTTCAGAGGGATCTGGTCAAGGAGTTGTCAGATTCCCTCTCGGGTAACCTACCTGAGCAGCTAGCCCAGTCGGTTAGCTCTCAGTTGGCTATCCTTACGTCAATTTCTAACTCGTCCATGAGGCTCATTTCCTATGCGGCGAAGGCGGGTAGAGCGGCAGGCACAGGCGTGGCTCTCGTGAACAAGCCTGGCTCGCTTGTGTCAGTTCTGCGGAGGCCTTCAAGTCTTCCTTCGCCGACGCTCCCTTTGATGGGTCCTCATTGTTTGGACCCAAGGTGAAAGACACCCTTACCGCTGTGAGCAAGAGGGAAAAACGTTATCTGCCGTAGGTGCCCGTTATTCCACTCCCTTTCGGCCTTACCCCAAGGCTAAAGGAGGGGAAAATGTGGTTCCGCAAATCTCGCAAGTTTTTCTCCCAACAGCAGGAAGATTCCCGTCCAGAGGCAGAGGGCGGGAAATTTTTCAGGGAGACGCCGTCCCAGAGGCGGCAGAGGGCCCGCAATTCTGGAGACCGCGAGTCCTTTCGTGGCTCTTCAGCCTCCCACACGTCATGAGGGATTGCCCGGCTGTGCTGCTCGAGCCAGTCGGGTGTCGTTGCCAAGCACCTAAAAGCCTGGGAGTCAATCACTCAGGACAGATGGGTGCTTCGGATCATTGCCGGAGGTTACACCATCCCATTCACATACTCACCCCCACCGTCCAAGAGAATCCCGGACCCACCACCCAGTCAAAGGGAAATAGCAGCCGCAGAAGCTTTAAAGCTGCTAGAAAAAGGAGTCATCCAACCGGTCCCCACAGACCAGATCGGATCAGGAAATTACTCCAGGTTCTTTTAAGTGCCAAAAGACAGGGGACCTGAGACCAATATTGGATCTCAGCAGACTGAACCAATCCGTCCACGAAATCCAAATTCGAATGGTCACGTTACAATCCATTCTCCCATTGTTGGAGAAGGATGTTTGGATGTGCTCCATAGACCTCAAGGACGCCTATTATCACATACCGATACATCAGGCGTCCAGAAGGTATCTGCGCTTCAGCCTGGGAGTCAGTCATTACCAATTTTGCTCTGCCCTTTGGTCTCACCACAGCCCCAGGGTGTTCACCAAGTGTTTGGCAGTAGTGACGGCTCACCTGAGAAGTCTTGGATTCCAAGTGTTTCCCTATCTCGACGACTGGCTCCTGACTGCCACCACCAGGCATCTACTAATGGACAACCTCAAAGCCACCATCTCCCTCGCTCTTTCCCTGGGGATTACATTCAATTGGTCAAAGTCTGTCCTGCTGCCCTCTCAAGCCATAAACTTTATAGGAGCAGAGATAGGCTCAAGATTGGTGCGCGTCTTTCTTCCTGCCGAAAGGATCCGAACTTTACAGGGCCAAGTTCAAGCTCTGATCTCGAGATCCAAAGCCCCAGCCAGGATGGTCCTACAGGTTTTAGGCTCAATGTCTGCCACGGTTCTTTTAGTTCCTCTAGCAAGATTACACATGAGGATTCTTCAGTGGCTCTTGTCAACTCAATGGTCCTTTCAGGATCTTCCGCTCAATCATCACATCATGATTACGGAAATATGCAAAAGGGACCTTCGCTGGTGGCTTCAGACATCCAACTTGGATCAGGAAAACCCTTTGTTCTCCTCTCCAGTGGTTACCCTGACGACAGATGCCTCCCAGATAGGGTGGGGGGGGCATTGTCTGGGCAGGCTAGTTCAGGGCTCCTGGCTTCCGGACGAAGCTCTTCTCCACATCAACGTGTTGGAGATGAGGGCTGTACTTCTATCCCTACAGGCCTTACACAAGTTTCTTCCTCAGGGCATCATCGCCATCCACACAGACAACATGTCGGTGGTCTGGTATCTGAACAAACAAGGAGGGACCAGATCGTACCCCCTTTGCAGAGAGGCCATGAGAGTGTGGGAATGGGCTGTAGCTACCAACCGCTTCTTGGTAGCGACCCACATCCCGGGAAAGTCAAATGTATTGGCGGACAAATTAAGCAGGACAATTCTCTCTCCTCACGAATGGTCTCTAAACCGCACAGTAGCAGCCCAGGTTTTCAAGAGATGGGGGACGCCGTGCTGCGACCTATTTGCAACTCCACAAAACACCAAGTGCCAAAGGTTCTTCTCCTTGATTCCACATCAGGAAGTACCAGCCATGGATGCTCTAGCACAACCTTGGCCAACAGGGCTACTTTATGCCTTTCCTCCAATTCCACTTCTTCCCAAAGTTATTCAAAACGCTTCTCAACTGGGGTCTTCAATGATTCTGATTGCCCCATACTGGCCTCGTCAGATATGGTTTCCTTACCTGAAAAAGCATGCAGTGGACGATCCGTGGACCTTAGACCTGATCCCGGACTTGCTAATCCATCAGTCGGGACATTGGCATCAGTCCCTTCAATCTTTGAAATTGACAGCTTGGCTCCTCCACTTCCAACCTTAGTTAGAAGGCACACACTAGACCCGGAAGTTGTTCACATTTTATCTTCGCCCACAAACCCACCACTAACAAATTGTACCTCAGTAAGTGGAAGAGGTTTGCTATCTGGAGCTCAACTCAAGGGCTTAGACCCTATCACTGCTCCTGTCCCAGAGGTTTTGAAATTCTTAACATCCCTGTTTAATCAGGGATCTTCTGTCTCAACTATTAAAGTCCAACTAGCGGCTATCTCTAAATTCCACGAATCCACGGATCCTCCTTTGATGAGCAGCAGACTATGCAAAACGTTCATTAAAGGTGCGAGTCTGTTAAGACCACCAGTTTTTCATCCTGCACCTCCGTGGGATCTTGATTTGGTGCTTCGCATTAACATCTCCCCTTCGAACCGGCTGCTACATGCAATTAAAATATCTGTCTTGGAAAACGGCATTCTTAGTGGCTATTACTTCTGCAAGAAGAGTCTCAGAGCTTCAAGCCCTGTCTATTAAACCACCGTACTTGATTTTCCACAAGGATAGAGTATCACTTAGGCCTAATCCATCCTTTGTCCCAAAGGTCTGTTCTAGTTTCTGTCTTCAACAATCTCTAGAGCTACCAGTTTTCTTTCCAAAATTCTCTAATGAAGCAGAATACACTCTCCATAAATTGGATGTTCATAGGCAATTACGCTTCTATTTAGACAGGACTCAGCAACTTCGTAAGTCAGACCAGTTGTTTGTGTCCTTCTCAGATAATAAATTGGGTCAAACCATCACAAAAGCTACTATCTCAAAATGGATCAGAGATTGCATAACTCAGGCCTATTCTTCTTGAATAAGCAACTTACATCATCTATCAAAGCTCATTCTACCAGAGCTATGGCTACTTCTATAGCCTTTCATTCCAAGCTCGCTATATCGGAAATTTGTGTTGCGGCTACTTGGTCCAACCCGCACACTTTCATTTCCCACTACAAATTGGATGTGGCATCTAAAGGACGAGCATCATTTGGTTCCACGGTACTCAGGAGTGTTTTCCAGTGAGCCACCCAGGATTCAGGTGCTAGGGACGCTGTCCCATCATTCAGAATGTAGGCGAGATAGGATCACATAACATCTTTTAGTTATGTACTCACCATAACTTCAGATGTTTGGGATCCATCTCGCCTACATTCCTGATACCCACCCTCCTTCCCCCTGCCTTGCAGATCAGAAGAGATTGAACGGTTTTGAGTTCAACTGTTTTATCTTGTTTCATCTGACGATGTTATATAAGCAGGGTATGCGTGTGTGCATGTATGCGGACAAACTAGATCTGGGGGACTGGTAGTGGTGCATCCTGGGATATAGTAAGCTCAGCCAATAAGAGACTTCGCTCTTTGGCATAAGCGTGCCGAGTCGGAGCCGAGGGATCGGCTCCGAACCCATCATTCAGAATGTAGGCGAGATGGATCCCAAACATCTGAAGTTATGGTGAGTACATAACTAAAAGTTTCTTATGCAACAAATTCCCAAGGCAAAGCTATTTAAAAACAGACCATTTCTAAATGGATTGCTCATGGAATCAGATTTTGTTACTCTCATCATGGAAAGCAAATCCCAGGAAAAATTGGGACTCACTCTACCAGAGCTGCTGCTACTTCAGCTGCCTTTCTCAGGGGAGTACCTACCAAAGATATTTTGGAAGCTGCAACTTGGAGTTTAGTGCATACTTTCTCTAAGCACTATAATCTCCCTCTTTACTCCAAGTCTAGGGCAGGCTTTGCTTCCGCGGTCTTGCAGGGCCTACTAGCCACCCCTTCGACTCTATAACTACCACCCTTTATCTCAGCTTTGGGATTCAACCCTACAGTGATGACTGCAACAGTGAAACACAATGAACATAGTACAGTTGTGTACACTTACCATAAATGTAGATGTTCGAGTGTCTTCACTGTTGCAGTCCAGGTTACCCTCTTTCCTGTCCCCTCTTATACTTTCATTAGTGTGGTTTCCTACTTCACCCTTCTTCTGAGGTGTATTTGCTTCAGGGTATGGGGTTTGTTGTATGTTACTTTTTTGTTTTACTATTGGCCTTCATTTTTGGGCACCTGACATCTAGGGCAATAAAAACTGGAGAACATGGCGTCGGCTTTGCAGCTTTGTACTCCTAACGCTCTGACGTCAGGGAGCATGACTGAACAGCCGACGCCGGACCCAGACTTTGGGATTCTGGCCAACCGAGGACTGCCTGCCGGCAGGAAGAACCCTACAGTGATGACTGCAACAGTGAAGACACTCGAACATCTACATTTATGGTAAGTGTACACAACTGTACTTTCTTCCTCATGCGGCCGAAAAATGTCAGTCAATTGATAATCACATATCCAGAGTGGTTAGAAAATCCTTCCACGTGGCCCACCTAATCACAAAAGGGTTTGTATCCAGATCAAAAGAGGTCATTGTACCCCTTTACTCATCACTCATCAGACCCATCATAGAGTACAACGCCCCATTTGGGATGTACCTTACAAGACACCTGCAACAGCTGGAAAGACCACAGAAGTACCTCACAAAGAGGATCACTGGCCTCAAACAGATGGCCCTATGCAGCTCGACTGAAGAAACTCCAGCTGTACTCATTTACATACCACCTACTCAGAGGTGATTTCTGCCTGACATACAAGGCCATGTCCAACCCAGAATTGATGGACATGCTCCACCTAAAGAAAACCATATCCCCTCGAGCAACACACTAGGGATCTAATCCTCACCACAACAATAAATAGGATGTGCTGGAGGGATAGATTCCTGTCCCAGGGACTTCCCATGCTTTGGAACAAGTTTCCAATCTACATTAGGCAGAGCTCCTCACTAACGCTCTTCAAGAGAAACCTTGACGAGTGGATGTGAAACAGAAAGTTTACCCCCGGGATCACTTCAGTGGCTCTGCTGGACAGAGGCACAGGGAACTAATCTAAGGGGGTGGCGAAAGCCAACACATTCTGGCTAGGCTTATAAATGCCTTCAGGCAGGTAGCCTAGTACCTACCTATGAACCTATAAGAGTTGCAGATATCTGGCACTACATTCTAAATTGATTATTTGCCATTGTCTCAAAAGTTCTGGATAGGTCTGCCCTTAAGTGGGCATTGTCAAGACCCTCAATCCTCTTGGTACTAAATTATGCTTAAGCGAAGCCTCCAAATGGAAATGCTGCCATTGGAGTCGCTTAAATTTATATAATTTATTTTCTAAATCTTTATATTTAATAAGAAAACTATCATAGAGCTCTGAGTCTTTATTTATAATGATGTCCGACGTCTGTAGACAGACAGTCAATAACGGATTACTGGTAGCACTCGATAAGTCATTAAAACGTTCAATTGAGCATTTTTTTAGGCTCATTTTTATCATTCTTACTTGGATTGTATGCCAATTCCAGTTGAAAGGTTTCCATGTTACCTTCTGCCATGTGAAGTTGGAGACAAATAAAAGATAAACCAGAAAAATAAAAATCCCTCCAACTAATAAAACAGCCGATGCACAAACCAAGACTAAAAACAAACAGGAAACACCAGCCGCACCACAGCAGCAAGATTTATTAATGTAGTAAGTGCTTTCAAGGATTCAGCCTCTTCACCAAATACCTTGCTCCGTGATTGCCCACTGCAGACTCCAGTGAATACACATCCTTCCATATCTGGACGATCTTCTCCTTCTAGCTCCTTCCACAGAGGAGTTGGAACGAAACATTGCCTTCACCATCAATCTTCTACAAAATCTGAGTTTACCATAAGCTTAAAAAAAAATCACTTCTCACCTGTTCACAGGATCAAGTTTTCCTAGGATGCAGGATACAAACAGATCTTATGAGGGTCTCCCTTCCTCCACAAAAGGTACAGGATCACACCTCTTACTTTAGAAACATTTTGCTGGTTTACCATCTAACAGCAAGAGAGTTCCTCAGGGCCTTGGGCCTCATGGCATCCACCATTCCCATGCTGCCCTTAGCCCAACTCCATATGAGAAAATGACAGTATATTTGGATGCAACACCAGCACCCCTTAGAATTCTCTATTCCCCACATCCCCTGCCTGAAGAGGGAGTGTCAGTGGTGGATACATAAAGTATCATAAAACCCAGGACTACCCTTACACCCTCCTGCTGCTTGTCATGAAATTTGCACAGACACTGTCAGATGTAGGTTGAGGAAGAACCTTCGGCCACCTTGAAAGTACAAGGGACCTAGTCTCCCAATCAGTTGAAGGAACACATCAGTGTAAAGGAGATGAGGGTACTGCTGTTGGTCATTCAAACATTCTACCCCTTATTCCAACCAGGACCTCGAAAGCTGTTTACAGACAATATGACAATCCTTTGGTATGTGAGCAAACATGGGGAGACCAAATCTTATCTATTTTGCAGACTGGCTCTTCAGGCTTGCGAGCTGCCAGTAAAATTCCAGGTAACCCTTCAGGTAGTGTACATTCCATCCTCCCAAAAGTGTATGGCAGATTGCCTGAGCAGGTCACAAACACCATCCCCTGAATGGATGCTGCAAAGGGATGTGTTTCTAGACATTGTCCACCAGTGGGGTGTTCCCCAAACAGACCTTTTTGCCTCCCCCATGAACAGACAACTTTCACAGTTTTGTGCCAGAGAGCCACATCCTGTGGTCCGAAAAGTGGATGCTCTCTCTCTCTTTTGGAAGGGGATGTTTCTATATGCATTTCCTCCCCTTTCCCTCATACCAAATGTCCTGTACAAAATTCAGCAAGGCAAACCAAAAATCTTGCTGGTGACCCCCTTTTGGCCAAGACAGCACTGGTTCCCCTCTTCTCTTGTATTTAGCCAAGGGCAATCACCACAAGTTACCTCACGGAGTGGGCTTCCTCATGTAAGACGAAGAGACCCTCATCCATTCCCACTTGGCGACTTTTCAGCTAATCCTGTTGGTGATAGAGCATTAATCCCTTTTAGACACCTATTCTCTAAGGCTGTGCTCACAGGCTCCTGAAGGAGGCCAGGAAACCAAATACCAGAAAATCATACTTTGCAAAATGGAAGAGATTTTCAGTCTGGTGTCTGAAACGAAATCAGAATCCATTAACAGTGGAAACTCCCCTGGTTTTGACTTACCTGTGTGAATTGCTCAATGCTGCCTTGGCTTATTCTTCAGTAAAAGCTCATATGTCAGCCATATCAGCCTGTCTGCCGCTGTCTCCCCCATTAGCTAGCAGATTTAAGGCGAAGCAATTTCTTAAAGGCATCCTACACATTAGGCCTTAGAGGAAACCTGTTCCACCTCCCTGCAACCTTAACTTTGCCTTAGAAAAGCTGACTCTCCCACCCTTGGAGCCTGGTTTTCTCAGCTACTCTTCAGCATTGTTCCTGGAAAACTGTGTTACTCTTAGCCTTAACTTCAGCCAGACGAGTGCCTGAGTTACATGCCCTTATGGTATCTCTGTCCTTTCTGGTCTTCTATAAAGACAGGGCATCCCTGCGCACAACCCCTCGTTTATTCCCAAGGTAGTCAATGTCATATCTCTAAATCAGTCCATACACTTACCAACCTTTTTCCGTTCTCTCCAGAACTCCAGTGAAAGGTTCCTCCATACCTTAGATGTATACAGAGGGTGTTGCACGTGTATGTCACTTTTATGGTCGATGTCCAATTGCACCCTGTGTGTGACGTGCCATACTCCCTATAGTAGTGAAGTCTTTTTTGTATACTGACCAATGTCAGGTCACTTATGGCGGGGAAGTCCCTCATGTTATGAATACTGCAACAGAGAAGGAAAGGGCATCTATCATTATGGTAAGATTTTACACAGCTATTTTTTCTTTTCACAGTTTTACCAAATATTACAAGTTAGATGTCATTTCTAGAGCCAGGGTGGGTTTTGTCGGAGCTATACTTGGGTTTTTGGAGAGCTGTTCTGTGGCTTCCTCCTCCTATACTTTACGGTAGCTTTTGCACTCTCCCAGGTGTAAAGAACACAACAGTGATAAGTATGGACATAGTATAGTTGTATACGATATTACCATAACAGTAGATACCCTGCTACTCACTGTTGCAGTATTCTGCCCCTCCCTCCTACCCCCTGTTACTTTCTGTTGTTTTCTTTCTGGCCAAGGGGTCTTTCTTTCTTCTTCTTTCCGTCCTGGATGTATTTGTTATTGCTTTCCTCTGGGGTTGCTCTGGTTCTTTTGGGGCACTTCAGTTTTGAGCATTAGGTACATGTATGTCCCATATGTACCTCATGCCTTGCATGTTGTACGTACGTCTGATGCGTGGCACCAGAAAGATGTATAGACTTTGCTATCCTTGTCAGGATATCCCTAAGAGTAAAGAATACTGCTAACAGTGAGAAAACGGACATCTACTCTTTTGTTAAGATCTTACACAGCTGTACTTTATGTATCTTTCTATCAATTGCCATGATTTATGTACTAATATTTTTTGGATTCTGTAGTTTAGAAACTCTGGTTGCCCTTCTCCTCCCCATCTTTTTTCCTTGCTCCAGGTTACCTTTTCCTTTCCATGCACTGTTTGTTAAATGAATTTAAAAATAAAGATCAAAAAAGAACACACTCTCCATCCACTCACTGTGCTTATCAACACTCACAACTATTCTTATACCAGTAGTACTATCATATATTCAGTGTGAACTGAACAGTACGTGCTGTCTTAGGCATATATATCTTTTTTCCTAAATAAGGAAAATGATCCTCAATCTCTCAGACATCTTACCAGTGTGACATATTCAAGAGAGGTGAGCAGTGTATGCTTCCTTATCCAGACATCCATTTTTTTCTTTGTAAAGAAAACAGTCCAGGATCTTCATCTAAACATCTTACTGACCTCCCACTGCAGTCAGCCTCCTCCGAGCCATCCCCAGACCTATACTTACTCTATATAAATTTACAGCAAGAGCACCCTCCCTGTACCAGCAACTGTTTTCACTGTTCGGCAGCCAGCTGCTTATTAACAAAGTTCCCATTTTTATTTTATTTTTCTCATTGAAAATGTTCCCAGGATGTCATGGCTTTCACTGCCTCACCGATCAGGCACTCCTCCTGTGCCTTCATGTCAGCTCCAGTTAATCCCTCTTATTTTGAAGGAGTTATTCTGCAGGGTCCTGTAAAACTAGTTCCTTCTCATCAAAAAGGAGCCAGTTTTTATTCAGGAATTCGTCTGATCCCCAGAAAAGAGAGAAAATGGAGAACCCATTCCAGATTGTCCCCTCAAATTGTTTCCTAGAATCTCAGAATTCAAAATGCTCACTCTGCAACCTGTACCCCAGATGAATCTGCCCAAAGCCGTTTTGGGTACATTGGACATAACAGACGCTTATCTGCATATTTTGATCCATATAGACCACAAGAGGTTTTCAAGGTTCTATGTTTCAGGAAATTATTCTCAGTTCTGTGTTTCAGGATCTCATTCTCACTTCTCTGCTTCTCCCTTTGGGCTGTCTGTGGTGCCACGAGTTTTCACAAAGTGACTAGCTCTGGGTGTTGCTTTCTACAGACTTGAGGGGATTCAGATTTTCCCTTACTGGGATGATTTGGTCTTTTAGGTCTGTTTAGAACTTAACTTTGCAATGGAACTTCTTCTCTTTCTTTTTGGGTACACCCCAAATGTCAAAAAATCTAATCTGCTTCCCTTTCAGGATCTGGTGTTTCTGGGCTGCAGGCCCATTTCCTTATCAATGGCAGCTTCTTTAACCCGGAAGTGATACGTTTCCTAAAGTACTTTTAGTCTTTTCTTCCCTCACATTTGACCTCAGCAAAAATGCACTAGGATTTATGGCCTCCAACATTCTCAGGATTTCTTGGGCCAAACTCTACATGAGGAAGATTCAGTGGTATCTAAACTCAGTTTGGACACACTGTCGCCCTCTGAACTTCACCAATGAAAAACTAGTTTCATTGGTGGATCACTCAGACATCTGTCAACCCTGGGGTGCATTGTTCGTTTCTCCCCTTGCTAAGATCTCTTTACAGATGCCTCAGACCTGGCTTGAATGTAAATGTCCATGGTGTATGATCCAGGAAGGACAAGAAGGACCAGATAAATATTGGGGTAATTAAAGTGATGATTCTAAGTTTGGAATCCCTGAAACACCTCTGGTCTGTGGTCACTCTTTGGATATTTACAGACAGACACCATAGTTGTGGATCTTGAATATCCTAAGACAAGAATACAAGCTACAGTTTCGAAGCAGAACAAAGTTTGGGGTTGCCACCCTTTGTGCCAAAAGATCATGCAACCTTAGTCCCTCCTCGATTCACTTCAGAAGCTCGAAATACTGAAATCTCGAATTTCAGTATCTCGAGCCCAAGAAGTGGAATCCACAAAACAATGAAAACTAAAAACCGTGATTCAAAACTTCGAATACCGGAAGTTTTGAATTTCGCGTTTTTACTACACACACACACCATCCACCACACAAACGCACACAATCACGCTACTACATGAAACCTGGGGGGCAAGCCCCCTGCACTCCCAGTGTGGGGGGCTGCTCCCTCCACGCCCCCCTACTTAAATATTCTCACTCAGAGGTCGCACTACATACAAACCCACAAAACACCACCACACAAGCTGCTTTCTCTTCGCACACATCACAGCAACAAAACACACTGACACACACCACAGCCCCTACACAAACCCCTTAACACACACACACACACACACTTAACCGAATACATGACCATAGCGGAACTTTAGAAGCCAGAGGTTTTGAATTTCATGCTTCTAAACTTTTGCTATTATGTGGATTCGGCTTCTTGGGCTCGAAATACTGAAATTCGAGATTTCAGTATTTCGAGCTTCTGAACGGAACCCATATATATATATATATATATATATATATATATATATATATATATATATATATATATATATATGTGTGTGTGTGTGGGGGGGGGGCAGAACTCATGACTTTACTCAAGACTGTTCTAGGGCCCATGAAAAGAGGACATATGGAGGCTATTTTTGGACCTTTCAAGATTAAACAAGTTGCTAATTATTCCAGAATTCAAAGTGTTGACACTTCACGGCCTTCTGTCTCTGTTATCCCCTCAGAGCTTCCTGGTCACTCTTGACCTGAAAAATACCTGCCTACATACATATTTCCGTTGCCAAGGCTCACCAAAGGTTCCTGAAATTCAAAACAGGGGAGACAGTTTCCAGTTCACCTCCTTGTCCTTTGGCTTGTCTGCTGCACGCAGAGTTTTTACAAAATACCTAGCTCTAGTAATAGCATACTATAGGACAGCGAGCATCAGTGTCTACCTGTACTTTGACCTCTGCTTTAGTTAAGTAGACTCAATTGAAGAGATTTGTAAAGCACTGAATTTCACCCTAGCATGTTTTCAAAGGTGTGTATCTCTTTCTATCTCAACCTTCTTGAGTTAAACTTGACCCCATCAAAGAAAGCAATGTTTCTGAGAGCACTGCGGGACACAGAACGGTAGAGGCTTTTCTCCCCAAGTTATTGTCTGTGGCCCTCTTTCTTCAGACATCTCTGGAGATGAACCTTATTACTACAAGGTAGTTTCTCAGAGTTCTGTGGTACATGGCATCATGCATACTTCAGGTCCCAGTGGCAAGACAGTGTTTGAAAAAGTTGCAGTGGTACCTCTGGAACAGATGATGTCAGCTTTTCTAGTCTCTATTCCAATTTTATCTTGCAAAAGAGGGAGCTGCCATGGTGGCAAATGCAGGTGCAGCTCATTCTAGAGAAACGTTTTAGACAGGTTCATAGAACACACACACTCAGTACAGACTCTTGAACTTAGCCTGGATGGCCTATATGAGATCATTAAAAGTCCAGGGTACACAGAACAAGAGAATGACAAAGAAACACATTAACGCTAAAGAAATGATGACCATTATCTTAACATTAAAAACATTCAGACAGATATGGGTACAGGAGACCCTCCAGATCCTTACAGTCAACATCACAGCCATGTAGTGTATCAAAAACTGAAGGGGGCTCACTCCTACATTCTATGCAGATTGTCTTAGGGGATTGCCCAGGAGTCAGTCCTGACCTTCAGGGTGGCCTGCATCCCATCCCAAGAGAATGTTTTGACAGAAAAGGTGAGAAGATTTAGGTAGACCCACATAAATGAATGCTGAGCAGGGAAATCTTTCTGAATCTGAGCAGCAAGCAGGGATTTGCTGTAAGTAGATATTTTTGCTTGTCTTGAAAACATGCAAGTAACTGCATGACAGCAGCTGGAGAATAGAGACCTTCTCTAGGAATTGTGCAGGTCTGTTTCTGTATGCTTTCCCTTTTGTTTTCCTGATCTTCAGGGTAATGCAGAAGATCAAGGAGGAAAGGCCAGAATTCATACAGATAGCTCCGTTTTGTCACAGACAATATTAGTTTTCCCTCGTGCTAAGCCTAGCAAGGACAGAGTGTGGTGTGGACCTATTGATCTGGAAGAAAGGGATTCCTAATTCACTCCAGCTCGAGTATTCTAAATTCTGACAGCCTGGATTATCCAACACTCTTCCCTTCCAGGAATTTGTGTTCAGAGATCATGCTAAATATCACAAGAGACTTGAATGTAGTTTAATTATCACTGGTCCTGAATTATTTGCCAGACCTTTACAAATAGGACTGTCTTATGCACATTTGAAGGTTCATATTTCTGCTGTTTTAGTCTGCCCACAGTTGGATTGGTAATGGTAATCTTAGTTATCTGTGAAATAATTTCTAAAAGAAGTGTTGCACCTTAGCTCACAAGATATCAAACTTTTTTAAAACTTTTGGTGCTCCCTCCAAGTTGGTAGTCAGGGCAAGTGTCCCTTTGTCCCACCCTTGCTCTGGGACTTGGTGACATTACCAAATGGGGAAAGCAAGAAACTCAGAGCCCAGGCTACGACTTCCTGTATTCTTACAAACCATATGGCCCACAATGCAATGTGTGGCTAAGGGTTTAACCAGGGCCATGGCTACAAATGTAACTGTTTTCTGGCATGCATGGCAAAGGCTTATGGATTTAGGGGAGAACATCAAGGCATCTTTCATAGATATTCCCTTCTCTTCATAGGACCCCTTCTGTTTATTAACAAGGTAAGTGTGCACCTCAGAGATGTGGAGATGTAAGGCGGGAGCCTGCATTATGTTTTATCCTCCATAACCGTCTTTCAACAAGACTCAAGGAATTAGTGCTAGATTTGGTTTTGGCAGAGTTCACAGCAGAGTCACAGAGTTGCAGGAAGGGCTAAAACCAAAGCTACTTTAGAACAACTGGCCAGTCCGAGGGGCGAGGTCCTGTAGCTCCCCAGGTGTCAGCAGCCATCCCATGAGAAGGCAGCAGGAGTGTTAAAATGTATTCCCGACTGCTTCCTTCTGGTGGCTGTCTGGGAACATCTCTCCCTCCACTACCACAGGTGGTCCAGGATCATTTGGGGCAATTAAGTTTGAGACATAATATCCAGAGGTTACAAGAAACATTTCATAAAACTGCTTCTACACCCAAAATGTCCTGACTGAAATCACTTTTGCAGTATTCCCGACGTGCTTACATCCTGCAAGGGTATCAAAGCTGTACCTTCCCATGGTCGTACATGGCACATGACCTTATCTCTTAAGTGTAGGGGTGTATAGATGGATGTATGAATGTGTACCTCAGACTATCTTGTTGCTAGCCCAAATACAGGTCAAAGATCCACTGGACTGATTGCCATTTGGCCGTTGGTACGGTTGCTTCACTCAAGTCTTTTTCTCATACGTGTCCTAGTGGAGAACCTTCCTTTGTCTTTTTTGCTTATGCTGTTTTTGTTCAAATTTGTTAGATGTCAACTAGGAGGGGTAAATGTGAATGCGGTAGGCAAATCCGATACAAGGACTTACTCACCAAGTGCCTTTTCTGTCTAGGCCTGGAAGACGATACCAAATCTCTCTCCATTTCATTCCCAAAACCCTCAAGTTGAGGCTTTCCCCTCTCAACAACTTTCTTGAAACTCAGCATCTTGAATGCCTGGCCCAGTTCAAGATGGTAGAATCCACATTCCCAGACTTTCCTCTTTTGTCTAAAAAGAAGCTTACAAGACCCAGAACAAATAGTCTAATATTTCAGACTTCAGTGTACCTGCTGAGATTGCTGGACCTGCAGTACCGTCAGACTACCTCTCAGTTGTCTACTGCCGAGACCCTGTCTGTGGCTGGTATGGCTCCTGAGGCTTTGCAGACTGTGAATTCATCCAGTGAACCATGACTCATCATTTTTGAGGGCCCTCATGGTGTCACACAAATATTAGTTAGTGAAAAGATCCTAAGTACATTAATAGAGGTTAAGCAGAGTTCTGAACCTCTGCATCTCATCCAGGTGGACATCACACCCAAAAAGAAAAAGCAAAACATTAGAGATGTTGCCTGACTTTCAGCTAGAGAAGAGAAGTGGATAGATTTATCCCAGGGCTTGTTCAAAGTTGTTATGGGTATGAAACCTCCTTCCTTTGGGTCTCCACAACCACAGGCTACACTTAAAAAAAAACTACCTTGACAGCTTCTTCTGAACAACAAGATTATGATTTAGTCCACTTTTTAGACTATTCTTCTAATTTGCTTTTTCCTGGACAAATATCTTCAGATGGAGAGGACTCAGTCTCCAGATTCCATTGCTGAGGAAGTTTCCTGTGCAGAGACTGTCCAGAACGTGATGAAGCATTTTTAATGGCAATCCACTTGGATGCCTGATGTACAGAAGATGTACTACAGCCTTTTGGAAATTGGTAATCCTGCTCCTTCCCTAGTCCCTCTTGTTCTTGAGGCTTTCCAGATTGCTTTCTAGTCCACTTCTTCAGCATCTGACTCTCAACCACCAGCTCCTAAAAGACCAGACAGGTTTTACAAGTCGCCTGATGTCCTGAAATACTTGTACAATAATCTTGTGGCAGACCCCTCCGCTCTTGCTTTAGATCAGCCCTGTAAGCTCTTACCCAGTTCTAATGTACTACCTTCAGACAAGGATAGCAGAGATGTGGATAGGTAGGGAAAAAAGATGTACATCTGTTCATCTCTTGCTTTTAGTGCAGTTAACGACCAGACTCAAATTTCTGTACTTCAGTCCCTGAACAAAGTAATGTTGGACCCTCCAAATGCAGTGTCAATACAACAAATGCAGAATCTACTTTCACAGGCCGCTCAAATAGCCAAACAGCATTAAGTGCAGTTAGGATGCTGTGGGTGATGTTCATCGTGCATACAGCTGCAGTAATCACAGATGGGTTCTCTGCCGTCAGGCGGTCCCTCGGTCGGCCGAATTCCAAAGTCTTGGTCCGGCGTCGGTTGTCGTCGCTTTCTCTTCTGACGTCAGTGAGGCCAGAGTATATAAGACACAGCCGATGCCATGTTCTTCAGTCTTTTTTGCCGCGCGGTGCCCGAAGCAGAAGCAGTTCGCAAGTGCCGGTCGGCCAGCTCCTGAATTACAAATATTTTGGAATCCGAAGTCTTCATTAAAGCTAAGTACCCCGTTGGGGAATCTTTTCTTGCCTCAGACTGATGTCAGAAAAAGTTAATAATTGTATTTCTTGTGGGAAGCAAATACCGCATAAGGATTTCCATTCCCGCTGCATACCTTGTTTGGGCCCAGACCACGATGTCTCGGGCTGTTGCTTTTGCGCTACCTTCAATAAACGCACTATTAAGCGTCGGGCGGAGTTCACCCAGCACTACTTTGGTAAAGCTTTTGATTATAAAATGTCGTCGGATACTCCGACTACTGTTTTGACCAAAAAACGCAAGGAAAAGGACCAACACGCGAGGCCCGCGGTCCCCGCCGACACCACGCCAAAACAGGCTACACGTGGTCCGGTTCTCAGCGAGACGCCTTTGCAGTCCCTGACTACCGACGACACTTCTTTGGCGGTGTCCTCTGTACCCGAGACCGCTGGGTCCTTGGCCCTTTCCCAGACTACAACCGAAGCCTCTGCTAATGTTGAGCCTACTAATGTGGACAGGTCCACCTCCACCCATGGTGTATTTAGGCCCTCATCTTCTTTTTCAATTAAGGCCTTTACTAAATCCAAAGCAGCCAGGCAGCCCATGAGGCCTGTTGTACAGGGCCCATCTCCAGGTCCCATGCCTAAAAAACAGATGCTTAGAATGGCTGAGGATTTAATTACTCTTATCAGAGGTTCTCAACCCCCCCCAGACAAGAGACCCAGAGTGGAGGAAGATTCTACCTCTTCTGATCAGGGATCCATTTTATCAGAACATTCTGATGCAGAGGAACACTCTTATTCTCCCTTTGAGGATTCGGATGCAGAACAGTCCATTCCCTCTGTATCCCCTCCTGAGGATTTTTCCTTTGGGGAAACCTTACACACCTTGAGGGAACATTTCCATTGGGAAGGCCAAGACTTTTCAGATTCCAAGAAAAGACTTAGGGAATTTCTTTTGTTACCTCAACACAGACCTCTGGCTATACCCCCTGTTTTGGACATACTGGATGATGTCTATTCGGAGGCTTGTCTTAACCCGGATTCTCTGCCTCCTGCACCAGTCAAACCTGATAGGTATTACAGAGTACCCAGCTCTCACCAATTTCTCTTCAAAAGCCATAATGCTGACCCTGAAACCATTTCACAAGGCCCCAAGGGATTGAAGGCCTCGACGGCCAAAAATCCACTTCCTGCAGAAGGGGAATCAAGATCTTTGGAAAGGTGGGGGAAAAAGGTTTATACCTCGGCCACCCTAGCCATGAGGGCTTTAAATTGTCAGTTTCATATGCTTAAATATCAACAGTTCCTGTTATCACAATTGAGGAACAAAATGTCGCAACCTGATCAACAAGATTTAAAGGAGTTACAGGATATGATGCATAGTGCAGAACAAGTGGGTAAACGCACCCTACAATGTGGTTATGATGCCCTAGAGGCCTCAAGTAGAGCGGCAGCTACAGGATCAGTCATTTGCAGACATGCCTGGCTTAGGGAACAAAATTTACCTGATCATGTGAAAGCTAAACTTCTAGATGCTCCTTTACAAAAGGATGTGCTGTTTGGTACTAATGCTGAGGAGATACTACGGAAAATGGAAGAAAAAGCCAAATCTATGCAAACTGTCAAAGCTTTCTTACAGGTCCAACCACCACGTTTTAGCAGAAATTGGCCTTCAAAAAACTGGTCCTTTCCAGCCACTGACAAGCCCCAAAGAGGTAGATACAGATGCACAAGGGGCAGAGGGCAATCACAAGGATCATATAGAGGCCGACAGTGGCAAACTCCAGCACCAAGAGGTGGCGAAGACCGTGCACAACAATACAGGAAGCAAACCCAATGACTCCCTCATTTCCATGCCAAGCATGTCTCAGCTGGCAGCACCTTTGGGAGGAAAACTAGCACTATTTGCAAGCAATTGGCATATTGCACAACAGACAAATGGATCCTGGACATTATAAACAGAGGCTACAAATTTCAATTTCACACTCTTCCAAAAATGAGAGGCATGCCAAACCTGCCACAAAATCAAAGGGCAGAGGCACAACTGCAAATTTCAAAGCTCATAAGCATGCGAGCTATTCAAGAGGTTCCTACTCACCAACAAGGTCAAGGTTTTTATTCAAGACTTTTCCTGGTACCAAGGAAAGGAACCGACTGGAGACCCATTTTGGACTTATCCACCCTAAACACATTTCTAATCGTACCAAAATTCAAGATGCTCACATTACAGCAGCTTCTTCCCATGCTGGGCAAGGAGTTCTGGCTGGTAACATTGGACCTCAAGGAGGCATTACCTGCATGTCCCAATCAGACAAAGCTGCAGAAGATACCTCAGATTTCTTGCAGGTTCAATCCACTATCAATTCTCTGCATTGCCCTTTGGCATCTACTGCCCAGAGTATTCACAAAGTGCCTGGCATCAGTGATTGCCTACTGCAGACTTCAAGGGATACAAATTTACCCTTATCTGGACGACTGCCTGATCCAAGCCGACAGCAAGAACATACTTCTGGAACATCTGGCATATGTGACACGTTTACTGCTTTCTCTGGGATATACAATCAACAAAGAGAAATCAAGGCTAACACCATCCCAGAAAATAACTTTCCTGGGTGCCAACTTGGACACAAACACCCAGATGGCCTACCTTACACCAGAAAACAAGGGCAACTGTCTCAGTACTTCAAAATACTAGCAAAAGTACCAGGCTTACTGCAAGGAAAATCCTGCAGGCTCTGGGATTCATGGCATCTTGCATTCTATTAACCCCATTTGCAAAGCTGCATATGAGGAAACTTCAATGGTACCTAAAACCTATGGTCTCAACACAGTCACAGTTTGGAAACAATAATACCAATAATTCCATGTTTGCAAAAGGAATTTCTATGGTGGGCCCAAGCATGTCAAGCAAACAAAGGCCTCCCATTCTGCAAGCCTCAAGCAAAACAAGTCATAACCACAGACGCCTCAGATTGCCTGGGGCTTACATGACGAACATGTGCATTCAGGGCAAATGGTCCCAAAAAGAAAAGCACCTTCACATCAATCAAAAAGAAATGCTAGCAGTAATAAATGCAATTACAGCTTTCAAGGACTTCCTGCATCCAGGACAATTACTGATAAGAACAGACAACACCACGGTAATGTGGTACATAAACAAACAAGGAGGAACACATTCATACCCCTTGTGCAGACTAGCCATGACTCTTTGGAACTTGGCTCTGGAAAGACAAATCGAACTTCAAGCACAGTACTTGCCAGGATTGGAAAACACACTGGCAGACAATCTAAGCAGAAAAATGACAGATCCACACGAATGGAAGTTACATCCTCAGGTGTTTGCAGAAATCCAAGCATGGGGGAGGCCAGACATAGACCTTTTTGCCTCCCACAGGAATCATCAATTGGAAAAGTTTTGTTCAAAGACCTTTCACCCAAAGGCCTGGAGAGTGGACGCCCTTTCATTCAGTTGGACAGCATGGACAGTTTACGCATTCCCACCTCTGCCTCTTCTGCCCAAGGTGCTTTTGAAAGCAAGAACAGACAAACCGAAGATGATACTGATTGCTCCAGATTGGCCGAGGCAGCACTGGTACCCACTCCTGAGGAGCCTAACACATACTCCTCCCTGGTCCCTGCCTCTAATGCCTCTTCTGCTGACTCAGCACAGCTACAAAACTCTTCACAGTCAGCTGAAAACACTCAATCTCGCTGCATGGAAAATTCCCTAACACCACAACAGAACCTACTCTCCAAGGAGGTACAGGATGTCATTTTGGAGGCCAGAAGGCCAGCTACTAGAAAAGCTTACTCCATAAAATGGAAGCGGTTTTGCTCTTGGAATGAGAAAAAAGGCCAGGACCATAGAAAACTGAACTTGCCTCAGGTATTACAGTACCTAGCGGAGCTATTGAACAGTGGACTTTTTTTTTCTTCCATAAAAATCCATGCCTCAGCCATCTCTGCAGAATTCAACACGGATCCTCCTTTATTTTCTCACCCACTCTTACGACAGTTCCTCAGAGGGGCTAAGAATATAAGACCACCAAAGAAACAACCAATACCAGCCTGGGATCTTAATTACATACTAGAAAAATTAACATCGCCTCCTTTTGAACCAGCTGCCTCAACAGATTTGCAATATTTGTCCTGGAAGACAGCCTTCCTTCTGGCCATCACTTCAGCTCGTAGGGTTTCTGAACTTCAGGCCCTCATGGCGGTGCAGCCCTTTCTCATTTTCCATCAGGACAGGGTTTCCTTCGCACCAACCCATCATTTATGCCTAAAGTGGTATCCAGGGTAGCTTTAAATCAAGCCATACACCTACCCACCTTTTACCCCAATCCTCAAAACAAAGGGGAAAGGCTGCTACACTCCTTAGACATCCATAGGCAGCTTCGTTATTATTTGGACAGAACAAAGTCCTTCAGGAAATCAGAACAACTCTTTGTGTCCTATGCTGTAGGGGCTCAAGGGAAGCCAGTTACAAAACAGACTATTTCAAAGTGGATAGGCCACTGCATACGATTTTGTTACTCCTACCATGGGAAATCTGTTCCTGCAGGTATCAGATCACACTCCACCAGGGCCACAGCTACCTCTACAGCCTTCCTCAGAGGAGTTCCTACCAAGGATATTTTGGAGGCAGCCACTTGGAGTTCTGTACATACCTTCACAAAACACTACCATCTGCCTTTATATTCCAGAACTAGTGCTGGCTTTGCCACTGCTGTTTTGCAGGGCATTCTGGCTCAACCCAGTTCCTCCTAGTACCTACCACCCAGTGCATAGCTTTGGGATTCTACCCATCTGTGATTACTGCAGCTGTATGCACGATGAACATAGTACAGTTTTGTACCTACCATAAATGTAGATGTTCGAGTGCTAATACAGCTGCAGTACAGGTTTCCCTCCCTCCTTCCCGACTTGGTAAAGGCATGAGGCCTAGCAACCTCTTCATACTACCTGACTGGGTTATCCGGCTATGTTTTATTTGCTTGCTACCACTGATTTTGGATTATATTGCATTGCTTGTATATGTATATAAGCACTATTTAGGTATTGCCTTCCTTCTGGGGGCACCTGACATCTGGGGCAAGAATTTATTTTATTTATTTTATTTAACATTTGTTTACCGGGAATGTCCGACTAGGTTCCACAGAGCCTGTTTTCAGCGGAGGCCCGGGGAGAAATGCTCCAGATGCATGTCTTTGGAATGTGGGAGGAAACCGGAGTACCCGGAGGAAACCCACGCGAACACAGGGAGAACATGCAAACTCCACACAGAAGGCACCCCAGCTGAGAATCGAACCGGAGAACCTCTTGCTGTGAGGTGACAATGTTAACCACTGCACCACTGTGCCGCCCAAGAAAGACTGAAGAACATGGCGTCGGCTGTGTCTTGTATACTCTGGCCTCACTGACGTCAGAAGAGAAAGCGACGACAACCGACGCCGGACCAAGACTTTGGAATTCGGCCGACCGAGGGACCGCCTGACGGCAGAGAACCCATCTGTGATTACTGCAGCTGTATTAGCACTCGAACATCTACATTTATGGTAGGTACAAAACTGTACTTTTCTTTTAGGGCAGCAGCCACCGGATTGGTTATTCACAGATATGCATGGATTCATATCCAGCCTATTCCTAACGATTTTAAGTCAAACTCTTAAATTCTCCCATGGACAAAGGCCTTTTGTTGGGTGCTCAGGAGGCCAGTCTGTTCAAAACACTCCAAGACCAAGGTAAGACTATGAAAGGGTGCAAGCAGATTCTACTCTCCTCAGTTCCTAGATACCATAGGAACTACCCATCTAAATCTACATCATTTATCAGAAGGGACCCTGTGGCAACTCAAAAAACAAGAACCCCCCCCCCTAGGAAAAATTTGTCAGACAAACTTCATAGGAACCCTCATTGTTGGAGACCTCCTTTTGGATATAGAAATCATTGACTAGCTTTGCAGCACCCTGTTCCTTGCCTTCAGCCCAATAACTCATCTTTTGACAAAACTGTCACTGTCCCTGACCTGGTGGGAAACTATTACCACAGAGAAATGGGTTCTGTCAATCAAGGATTGTTATGCCATGTCCTGGGAAAAGATCCCTCCTCTGAAAAGCATGCCACAACCTCCTCACAACTAGCTATCTATACTAGCCCTAATTATTCAGGGCCTTCTGAATCACGACACCATCAAACAAGTCCCAAAAGACTTAATAGGAAAAGGATTCTACTCCAGAGTCTTCCTAATGCCAAGAAAAGGACAGTGGAGATCCATCCTTTTCCTTTCTCTTCTAAACACTTTCTTGAAAGTACAAACTTTCAAAATATACTCTTCCCTCTCTCTCTCTCACCTTTCATTCTCCCCCGGCCTTTCAAGTGTCCCTAGATCTGAAGGATGCCTGTTTGTACATACCTGTTTGTCCTTCTTGCAGGAAATTCCTCAGGTTTTTCTCTGGCTCTTAGAATTTTCAATTTACTTCTTTGCCTTTTGGTCTTTCCACAGCACCAAGGGTGTTTACAAAGTGTCTAACTCCAGTGGTAGCATTCTGCTGCACCCAGGGAATTTAAATTCCTTTGTATGTGGACAAATTATTTCTCCAGCCTCTCCCTGTAGGAGTCCTCCTTCAGCATCTTAAGTTTCACTGTACAGCTCCTGTCATTTCTGGTTTTCACAATCAACAACAAGAAATCCCACTGGGTTCCTATTCAGGACCTGGTTTTCCAGGATTGCAGACTGGACACAAAGAAAATGCATGCCTTCCTCCCTCAGGAGCAAGTTCACAGTCTATCCAACTTCTTTCTAGATCTCTCCTTTGCAGCACACTGCACAGTAAGAGAAATTGCTAAGAACTTTGGGTTTCATGGCAGCCACCATTCTGATGTTTCCCCTAGGCAGACTTCATACGAGGAGAATCTAGTGGTACCTCCAATCTCACTAATAAATATTGACATCAAAATCCTAGCTGCTATCCTAGCAAATAGACTTAAGAATAATGTCAGTAATCATCTCTCCAGAACAAGCTGAGTTTATCCACTCTAGGCAAATCTGGGATAACACGCTTACCCTAGAAGCAATAATGAAACTATGCGGGGAAAAAAAAAAAAAAAAGGTATGCCCTGGCGCAAATACAATACAATAAATACAATAGAATCCAAACCAATAAGAATCATAAATGGCACAAGGCAAGGTTGCCCTCTCTCCATTCTTCTTCAATTTATATATTGAACCCCTATTCCTTTTCATATTTCAGTACACATACCAAAGCTTCTAAATAATAAAATTATCCTAACAGCTTCTGCAGATGATGTCAGTATATATTTCGAAACCCCTAATACAGACCTCAGTAAAATTATGAAATCTATTAAAACTTTCTCAGAAGTATCAGACTAGGAAATTAACGCATCCAAATCCAAAATCTTTCCAATTAATCTACTAGGCCATAAAGAATACAGTTTTCTGGACACACCGATTCAAATAGACTACTCCTTCAAATACTTATAAATACTTTTTGATCATAACCAGAAGTCAATAATCCCAAACAACTTGGGGGAAGCTATGGACATGTAAACCAAGACTTCTATAGATGGAAAAATATGAAGCTATCAACCTTAGCTAAGGTTGCAGTCATTAAAATGAATGTTCTTTTAAAAGTGATTTATCAAATAGACAACAAACACGAACATCCCCGAAAACTTCTTTCATAAAATCTGCGCAGAAATAGCCAAGGTCATCTGGTACCCAAAATCAACAAGGATCAAATACTCTAATCCTGCTGAAAGAAAGAGGGGGACTGGGTTATGATATAATTTACTCAAACAGAATAATACAGATATCAGAACACTCTCCTATGGCTAAAGAATGGTCACCAGCATGGGTTAAACTATGGTTTAAACATGTTAAATCATTAAATATTAATCCCAAAGCCCTACCTTTTATCCTAAAAGAACAATTCAAGACAATTGGATTACATAAATCATTAAGAAATATCATAATATTCCAAAAGCTACTTGAATCTATGAATCTAGTACATACTTTGACCCTTCTGTAACCTATACATTTAAATCCTAATCTCAAGTTAAATAACAACATGATAAATCAATCAATAACCACAAATTAAGAACTATGTCGTATGGGACATTCTCAAAATGAAAGATTATACTATAGAAGTGACCAGAAAAAAGCTGAAGCTCAGCAAAAAACATATAATAATTCTAAGACAACTTAAATATCTGGCTGCCACGCTGGGTAACTTTAACAATTCAGTACAAGCAGATACATCACTGCTACAATGCCTTTCTTATAAAAAGAAAATGTTCTCTAACACACACAAGTTAATTCCATCCATCAAGTATCAATTATCTTTACTGTTCTCTGCCTACTGGAATGAGAAAAATGGAAAATTACAGATGAACAAAAATCCAAAGCGATGGAAACTACACTAAAATTATCCCCTTTCAAGAGTTTAATCTATATACAATTGGTGATCAACAATAATGCCTACTACACAAGTGAGTTTAAATGCATTTAATTCATATTACTCCCCAAACTGTCCATATTGTCCAACAGTGAATGCTGATCTCTTTCACATCCTACGGGGCTGTAAATTTACATGCAAGTTATGGTGTTCTCTGAAGTGAAGTTAGAAAAAACTGGGTTACGAAGTGTCATCATTATTGTGGGAATTTGCTGTCCTACATGTAACCTGCAAAAAATTACTTAAGTAGGGCACACAGATATTAGTCACATTATTTGTGATAATGAAACTATACATCACCCAGAACTGGACAGATAGAACCCAACTATCATGGGAGGAATTCAATAACAAAGCCACTAGGTATGTTATATCACATAAATTAATCACAAGAGACAGTAATAAACGTACGCATTTTCAAAAATACTGGAGTCTCCTTCTGAACCACATTCTAAAAGAATGAATATTATTCAAATAATTAATCATCACATTGTATACAAAATTTCCCTATACCAAGTAAAGCAAAATTCCTGTTATTTTCGGTATACCGAAAGTGCACAAAAATATTGAAACCCCACCTTTTAGGCCCATTGTGACAGCTGCTGGTTCAAAAACACATAATTTGGCTGTTTATGTTGATAAAAAAGTTAAATATGTGGTTGAACGGTTTCCACATTTGGTTAAAGATTCCTGGGATTTTTTGGGACAATTAAAAAGAGACCTGTGGTGTGCTGATTCTGTCTCTCTGACCATTGATGTACAAGATTTGTTTTCTTGTATCCCCAACAAGAAAAATTTCTTTAAAGAAATACTCTTCACCAGTTCGAAATTGCTCCCTGATGAGATTAGTTTAGTATGTGAACTCATGGGACTTATCCTGGAAAACAACTACATATATTTTGAGGGGGAATACTTTCAGCAGGTTAGGGGAGTGGCGATGGGAGCCACTTGTGCTCCTACATATGCCAACCTGGTCCTGTTAGGTTGGGAAAGAGAGCATGTTTTCAAAAGTGAGTTTTTTTCTAATGTTGCATTTTATTGCACGTTTTTGGATGATATTTTTATTTTATGGAAGGGAACTCCTGCATCCATTCCATTATTCATCCAATACTTAAACCAAACTACTATTTTTTTTAAAATTCACATTCAGTCTTCATAAACAAGAAATCTATTATTTGGCTACCATGATAATTAAGGACAGTGAAAAGTTTATTTCTAAAATCTATCGTAAAAAAATTTTTGTAATAGTTATTTACATTTTGACAGCCATCACCCTATGTCACAAAAGAAAAGTATCATCAGGGGACAAGTCATCAGGGTTGCCAGAATGACATCTTTGAAACAGGACCTTATTCAGGAATTTATTTACCTGAAGGACATGTTCCTTGAGAGGGGGTACCCAGGTGAGCTTATTGATACTATCCTTGGTGGAGTACTAGTTGATTGGGGAAAAAAATACACTCCATTATTAGGGAGAGGTTTGAACAGAATAAATACAGGAACAACCATTGAGAATGTGAACAAAGTTGATGTCCAACAAGCATGTGTTGTCCAATACAGTCCCTTATACCAACAGGTGAAGGAAACACTTTACAAAAATTGGAGTATTTTTTAAAACTAATAATGAAATGTTTCAAGTCTTAGCCGAGAAGCCTTTATTTTCAACCAGAATTGGCCCTAATTTAAAATCAATCTTGGAAAACAAAAATAAAAATCAAGGTGAACATGCAAATTCAAATGGCAATAGACACTGTGGTAGATGCACTTATTTACATCTTACAAGATAATTATATTTCCGTAGACAATAAGAGTATAGTTTATTTGAGAAGAGGTAACTGCTATTCAAGTAAGTTGGTATACATCGCTAGGTGTAATACCTGTACATCTTTTTACATTGGGAAGACAGAAAGGCTATTTAAAACCAGAATATACCAACACTTATACGATATAAAAAATAAAAAGGAAACTAATGCTTTGTATAAGCACAGTACCCAATGTGCTGATTTTTGTGGATTTAAATTTGCCATTCTGGATCTTGTGCATATTGAAGTTGGGGGGGGGGGGGCTGGCAAAATGCATTAAACAAGAAAGAAATATTATGGCAATTAAGACTAGCTGCCAACTTCCCTCCGGGGTTAAACGATTATTTAACTATATTACCTATATTGAAAGAAAAGGCAGGACAGGTTTAAATGCCTCATTTCTTTATATTTTTTCATATTGTTTTAAATGAGAATATGTATTTATATATATATATATATATATATATATATATATATATATATATATATATATATATATATATATACATATGCATTTAAATACTTTTTTGCTGTGGTTTTAACATATATTAATCCCATTGAACACTTCTGTGTAAAATTGTTAAATATAAACATGTAAATGCATTTTTAAAAAAAAGTTTTTATGCACAAGCATTGAATAGTTTGTAATGAATATATTACAGTATGTTTTGTAATTGGGTGGTAGAAGAGCCAATCATTGTCAAGCTTCTATTATTTAAACACATTTTTTATGATTACTATGTTGTTCTGATGAAGTCAACTAGCATTGACGAAAGCGCTTAATTTTTATACCTGGAATAAATTATCTTTCAAGGACTCACAACATTAGTGCTCTTTATTGTTACAAATCAAAGAAGCTTAGACAAGCAACTTAAGGATGAATCAAATACAGATACATCTCTCTCATGCTTCAGCCCTTTAGCTACTGTTGCACCTGCTGTAAATATTGTATATAGTGTGTTAGAGTTTACTACACCATGCAGTTAGGATAATTCTATGCATTTTCCTGTTAAAATTTGAAAATATAGTAAATGGGTTTTATTCTATGTAACTTATTGGAAATATGACCTGATTGCAGGTTGAAACAAATATTACTTTGTATCTGACAATTTTCATGATTGTTTGTATTATCATCTACTTAATATACTTTTGGAAAACAAAAATAACTATGAAATAAAAAGAGAATCTAGTGGTACCTGAAATCTGTGTGGTCCGAACACTCCAACCATTGGATACCCTGATCCCTTTCCTCCCTTGTCTCAAAAAGGTGATACTTTGGTGGAAGGAACAGGTTGATTTCAACCCAGAACTTCCATTCACACCTCCTCCATCTCCTCTTTAACAGGGTCACACAGACACCTCTGACGAGGCATGGGGAGGGCATGGACAGGGTTACACTGAGGGCAGGGCAAATGGCAACCTTAGTTCCTGAAAGAACATATCAATCTGAAGGAAATGAGGACTCTTCTGCAAGTACTGCAGACCTTGTATTTGTGGAAACCCAGATCACTTGTAGTGTACACTGGCGACACCCCAGTCATGTGGTACATAAACAAACAAGGTGCCACCAAATCCTACCAGTTGTGCAGGCTAGCACAAGACGCATGGAACTTAGCAGCTCAGGTATACATCACCCACAATAGTCAATGTGCTGGCAGACTCCCTAAGCTAGTCCTTGGAGGACTCCATGAACGACCATAAACAGGTTTTCCAGGCAGTCACTCTTCAGTGAGATGCACCTTGGATAGACCTCTTTGCATCACCAAGCAACCATCAGCTCCCCAAGTTCTGCACCAACTAACCTTGCCTCTCCTCCTTTGAGTATACAGGGAAATTCCTGTATGCCTTCCCTCCGAACTACCTCTTCTTCCAAAAATTGTTCTAAAAGCACAAAAGGAAGCACCCAGACTCCTTTTACTGGCTCCCTTTTGGCTGAGACAACATTGGTTATACGTGCTATTTCAACTGACAGAGAAATTATGGGAAAATTCTTCTGCAGTCAGACATGATCACTCATCAAAAAAGGATTGCTTATCCAACGATATCTTTCCTCACTCAACTTGACTCTGGATGATAGGATTTTAATCCCTTGAGGATATCTCTTCCCTGAGGAGGTTGTTCATGTGCATCAGGAAGCCAGGAGACCCACTTCCAGAAAAGTTTACACAGCTAAATGGAAAAGGTTTTCTTATTGGTGCTGCAAACACAGTCAGGAACCACTCTTGTCATAGGTCTGTGCTGTCCTGCAATACCTTTCTGAATTACTGCATTCTGGCTTGGCTTACTCTTCCATAAAAGCTCACTAGTGGGGCCATCAATGCCCTTCTGCCCCTTAAACCCTTTCTTGTTCTGGAAATGCTTTGTTTGTCTCCCTTTGAATCAGCATATTCTTCCTCTTTAAAATTCTACAATTGGAACACTGTTCTACTTTTCTCTCTCACCTCTGCTGGGAGAGTTTCTGAGTTACAAGCTCTCATGCCCATTCCACCTTTTCTTATATTCCACAAGGACAGGGTGACTCTCAGGACTAATGCATCTTTCATGTCCCTCAATCAAGTTGTTCACCTCCCCACTTTCTTTCCCAATCCCCATAGTAGGGGGATAAAATCTTACCTTCTCTGGACATTCACAGACAACTGAGATTTTATCTGGACAAAACTAAATCTTTCAGTAAGATCGACCAGCTATTTGTATCTTTTATGAGCCCTAAGTTGGGCCAGCTGGTTCATAGGTAGGTACTGAGCTATCAGCCCAAGGGTCTACGTAAGCCTAGCCAGCAAGGTGCCATAGCTTACGCAACCCAAGAAAGTTATTTTCCTGTATCACTGTCCAGCAGAGACACACAAGTGATCACCGGGGTGTATTTCCTATTTCCCATCCACTCATCAAGATTTTTCTTGAAGAGTGCTAATGAAGAACTTTGCTTGATATAGATGGGCAGCTTGTTCCAGAGTATAGGAAGTCTCTGGGACAGGAATCTATCCCTCCAGCGTGTCCTGTTAATTGTGGTGACAAGTTTTAGGTCCCTAGAGCGTGTAGCTTGGAGGGATTGAGATTTTTTTAGGTGTGGCATGTCCAACAGCTCTGGGTTTGACATAGCTTTATATGTTAGGCAGAGATCACCTCGGAGTAGGCGATATGCTACGGAGTAAAGCTGGAGTTTTTTGAGGCGGTCAGTGTAGGGCATTTGTTTGAGGCCAGTAATCCTCTTTGTGAGGGACTTCTGTGGCCTTTCCAGCTGCTGCAGATGTCTTGTGAGGTACATTCCAAAAGGGGCATTGTACTCTATAATGGGTCTAATGAGTGATGAGTAGAGCGGAACAATGACCTCTTTTTTCCTGGATGAGAACCCTTTTATGATGAGGTGTGCCACATAGAAGGGCTTCCTGACTACTGTGGCGATGTGATTATCAAAGGAGAGATTACTGTCCCCCTGGGCCCCAAGGTCTCTTATCACATATTCGGTGTTAAGTAGATTGCTGCCTATGTGGTAGTCCATGGGTACAGAGTTTTTACCAAAGGGGATAACACTGCACTTTTTGGCATTGAGCTTGAGGCCATGGCTCTGACACCAGGCATCTGTCTCAGTGAGGCCCTTCTGTAGGATGTCCACATCATTTGGGGACTTGACTATGGCTCCTAGTTTGCAGTCATCTGCGAACTTCGTCAGCCAGAGGCCTGTGTAAGCCTGTACTTCAGAGAAGTAGATACCAAACAGGAGAGGTCCTAGGACAGAACCCTGTGGCACTCCACTTGTTACTGCCTTGAGGTCTGTTTTGGAGTGTGCAACTTTTACAGTGTGGGTTCTGTCAGTGAGCCAGTTGGCAACCCATCTTGTGACGTAGGGATTTATACCTAGTTTAGTGAGTTTAGCTATAATTCCAGAATGGGGGATGGTGTCGATAGCCTTGGCGAGGTCAAGATAGGCTGTGTGAACCACCAGGGTTGGGAGTGTGGCCTAATGGTTAAGGTGTTTGCCTTAAAAACATAAGGTGCAGGGTTTGAGTCTCACAAGGGATAATGGGCTAGGCTTACAATTGCTCACAAGGGCAGTTAGCCTAGTACTAACCTATGAACCTTACCCTCATCCACGGCTTTGGTGACTGCCTCAAAGAAGTTTGTCAGGTTCAGGAGGCATGATCTGCCTTTCACAAACCCGAACTGGGTGGGATCCAGAGTTTGGAGGTTACCAATGTCTGTGTATGAGTTCCATGACGATACGTTCCATGGGCTTGCAGACCAGGCTCGTCAGGCTAATAGGTCGATAGTTCCCGGGATCAGTGGTGGCTCCCCCTTTGTGGAGTGGGATAACTGTTGCTGTGCGCCATTCAGTGGGCACAAAGCCTGATGCAAGGCTATTATTGAACATGGTGCTTAAGTGGGGAGCCAGTTCATTCTGAAGTTCATGTAAAAAGCAGCCTGGGATGTTGTCCGGTCCCATGGATGCTGTGTTTTTGGCTTTAGAGAGTGCAGCTTTTACCTGCGTAGTTGTGATTACAAGGACTCTGAATTCTTCCTTTATAGATATGTGTCCTTTAGGGGGTGAGAGGGGGGTAAAGTTAGCACTGAACCAATCTGCCAGGATGTTGGCAATGTCAGTTGGTTCTGTAATTTTCGTGCATTTGTGCTATAACTCGGAGCAGATCTGGATGTTGCCATCTAGATTCTTGACATAGCTATAGAATGCTTTGTGGTTGTCCTTGGATTTAGTGGCAATTTTGTTTTCGTAGCTAGCTTTGGAGGATCTTATTAGGGATCTCAGTTTCTTATTGAGGCTGACCAGGGAGCTCCTCCACTCATGGGATTTTACTCTCTTTGCAACAGTTTCTTCCTTCTGTTGTACAGTTTGTTTATGGCAGGGGACCACCACATTGGCTTCCTTTTTTTGGAGGTCTTGGTTCTGTTTGGGATAGCATGATCCATGCACTCGTGTAAGTGCTTATAGAGTGCATTTGCGTAGGATTCAGCAGTTGTAACTGTATTGTCCATCTGTATGGGTGTCATGAAGTTCACCACTTCTGTCTTAAGCATGAAGTTGGCTCTGGAGAAATTTGTTACTGTGGTTTCCTTAATGGGGGGTGGGGGCGGGATGTGGATATCAAGGGTGATAAGCTTATGGTTGGATCGGACCAACGAGGAGTTGACTTCAGGTGTGGAACACCGGTCACTCATGTTGGTAATGACTAGGTCTAAGATATTGTTGCCCCTGGTGGGGGTGTGGATAAGTTGATCTAGGGTATTGGAGTTTATGAATTCCAGAAAGTGTTGAGCTAAGGAGTTGGTACACGAGTAGTTTTCCCAGTTAATGGTGGGGTAGTTGAAGTTGCCCATTATTAGGGTGTTTGGTTGAACCCTAATATTTTCCAGTACATCAGGAAAAGAGGAGTGGGAATCGTGGGGCATGGTGGAGATCTGTAGTAAGCTAAAATTTGGATTGCAGTTTTGCCCAGAGTTAGTTGCACTTGGATAACCTCTGATGCATTATGCTGAGCAACTAGCCTGGAGGTGTGGATATCCTTAATGAATATGGACACACCTCCACCTTTGGTGTTTCAGCCCAGGTTACATGGTCGAAAAGTGTGGTACGAGTTATAGCCTGGTAGTGCAGGGGTGCTCTCTGGAGCTTTGAACCAGGTTTCAGTTATTGCATAGATATCGAAGTTCTCCATTTTAAGGAGTGCCTCGAGTGAGTGCATTTTGAGATTTAGACTTCTAGCATTGTGTAGCTTTACCTTCAGTTTTTGTTTGCCTGTTCCTGTTATGGTGGTGAATTTGTTATTTGAACCCTGACTAAAAATGCACTATAGGGGCAACAAGAGCCTTAGCCAGTATCCAGAATCCCAGGGGCGACAGGTGCAGGCCATCTGTGGCAAAGCATCGTGGTCTGTTGACCATGTCATCCCAAGCAGACAAATACTGGATCCCCTTAGAATGACACCAGAAGCTTAACCAGTTGTTGAAGTCAATCATTTTGTCCTTGTACTGTGGTATCATTCTGGGCGATGGCAGAATGCTACTCAGGGCTAGGGTCATACCTGCCTGGGCTACAAGATCGGGAGAGCTCTTCCATGTCTCTTTTCATGTAGTCCAGGGAGGTATGTCTCAAGTCATTCACACCAACACGGACAATGACAGAGTCATATTTGTACTCTGTGTGGAGTGACCTGAGTGAGTGGGTTATGTGGCGGATCCTGGCACCCGACAGGCAGCTGACAGTAACCTTCTCCTTGTCTAGCCTGGTGAGTGGGACATCAGTGTGCCTGACTATAGAGTCACCTATGACTAGTGTGTTGGGTACGTTGTTTTGCCTTATTGGCTTATTGGTCTCCGGCAAACTATTACAGCTTGGATTTCTAAGGCCATGTTTTTCTGCTACTCTTATTATCATGAGTCCTTGCCCTCCTACGTTAAAGATCATTCCACCAGAGCAGTGGCTTCTTCAAGAATTTTTCACAAGGGAGTAGATGCCAGGTCTGTCTTGGAAGCTGCTACTTGGTCCTCTGTACACACTTTAACCAAACACTGCAAAATGAGTGTCTTTTCCAGGCCCAGGGCTGCCTTTGCTAGGTGGATCCTGTCAGGGCTTCTAGATAGCTCATCTGTGCCATAGCCAACCACCTTGTTGTTTACCTCCTTCAGCTCTGGAAATTATCCATATGTCAGGAATGTTGTGATAATGATTTCAGTCAGGACATAGTGCATTTGTGTAAGAACATACCTTGATAGACGAAGTCTTATTGATCACTTTTGCAGCATTTTTTCCGCCCTCTTTCCCCTATTCTCTAGCTTGCTTCAACCTTCTTCTCCCTGTTTCTCTTAACTTCCACTCTCTTACATGGAATTGGAGAAGTTTACTTACCTATTCAAGCTACACCCTTCCTAGCTGACTGGCCTCCTTCTCTCAGTAGTCTTCAGGCCTCTGGCTTGGTGATAGTCTGAGGTACGTTTTGTACATTCATCTGTATACCCTTACAGTTAAGAGCTGAGGTCATGCTTCAGACATGCGGCCTTGGGAAGGTAAAGTTTTGCTACCCTGGCTGGATGTCAGCGGTGACAACCCATATGTCGGGTATACTGCAACAGTGATCAGTAAGACCTCTACTGTTATGGTAAGTACTTGCACAACTCTACTTTCCAGTCATATATCTAAGCTCTTTAAAAGCATTAGGCAGGGCAAGAGGTTGTCACCCTCCTGAAAAAAAGTACCTTCTGAGAGGTCCTTTGGATAACAGAAGTTATGGTTATTGGGTAAGATTCATTTTGGTGTCAAAAAGACAGAGCACCTCAAGCTTATCCTGGAACTCGGAGCACCAAAATGAATTCATGTTAAAAAAAAAAAAAAAAAAGCTGTCACAATGGGCTCGGTGACTGGTTCTGCAGTTTGGACCCTCAGTACACCTGCTTACATGTAAAAATTGACACAACATCCAGGAGGTCTCTGCACTTCTGGATTGTAGCCGGCCACTGCCAGTTCAGGTGCTGTTCTTTGGCCTTACTTCAGCCCACATTGTAGTCCCTAAGCATGTCACAGTAGTAGCAGCAGCATATCGGTGGTTACAGGGAGCCAGTAACTTTTTGTAGGTAGATGACTGGGTTTGTGGTGCTCCTTTTCATATCTATTCAGCCATCAATTCCAGTTTCTGATCAGACTGGTCAGTGTACTGGGCATCACAGTCGGCTTTCCTATGCCACGACTTACATCCACCCATATTATCTTTTGGGGTTATACCTTGGTTGCTAAGGTCTGCAAATCCTTTCTGCTAGAAGCGAAACTTGGAATCCTCTAATTGCCTTGAGCAACTTACGGCAGCATCAGAGAGGTACTTCAGAATAGGCCCCTCAGTATTCTAAGATATAAGGTGGCAGCTATTCATTAGGCACCCCACTCATGGTTATAGAAGAGTCCCCTGTGATAGATGCATAATTTTCAGTTACATTAGCACAGGTATCACATATCACAGCTAATGTCTAGTTGCAAAATCCTGAGAGAGAGAGATCTTGCATGATGGCTCCATACTGCCAGTGTGACAAAGGGACCCATTCCAAACCCTTCTTATATTGTATTCTTGTGATGGGGAGGATGCTGCCAGGACAAGAATGCTCAAGGCCTTTATTCCTGCCAGAAATCCTATTTGCACATTAACGTGCTGGAGTTGCATGCAGTCCTGCTGTCTTTTTGGATATTTTAGGGCCACCTTCCCCATAGGATCCTTGGCCATCCATAAACACAACATGGCAGTATTCTGGTGCATCAGCAAGCAAGGGTACTCAGTTGTTCCCCTTATGGAGTGAAACTGCCAAGTTATAGATTTGGGTCATTGTTTACAATTTGTTTTTGTTGGGTAGTACACATAATGGGATAGAAAAGTTCATTGGCATACTGACTCATGTGGTGTCTGTACCTTTCCTACAGGTGGTCCCTCAAATGGAAAGTGTCCAACAGGATGCTCAGCAGATGGAGTAAAACTCTCATAGACCCTTTCCCATCACCTTCAGATATAAAATGCCCCGACTTTTTTTAGTTCATTTTAATAATAATAATAATAATAATAATAGAGTGGAGGATGTTCTGATGTGGGATTTGGTTGGTAGGTGTGAAGAACTCTCTTATATGGAAAGTTCACAAAGCCTAAAGACTGAAATCCAACCTAACTGTAGTGGCATTCTTCTGGCCTAGAAATGTATGTAGTTTCACCTATTGCCACCATAAACACTACAGGGACCCTTCAGACATCTGACCTGTAAGAGTCTGATAAACCCACCTATACAAGTGTCCATAAACTCTTTGTGTAGCTTTTTTGGTTTTAAACTTGGCAAATTTTTACAGATTTTGACATTTGTACAGCAGACATCTGCCAGAAAGGTGCACAAAGACAAATGGAAAATGTTTGTCAGCTAGATATTGCCGAGAGAGAGATGGATTCTAAGACCATTCCCGCTGAACATGTTCTGCAGTATTTAGCAGAATTATTCCACCATCAGGTTGATTCAGGCATCCTTTTCCAATTTTTATGCTAGACATCATGTAATAATCTGAGCAACGCTGAAGGCTATCAAAACTTTCTTCAAGGGTGCCATTTAAGCCACCTATCTGAGACCCCATGCCTGTTTGGAATCTTTAAGGAGTCCTCACTAAGCTGTCATTTGAACCCACATCTTAGGCCAGCCTCAGATATCTGCCATGGAAGTCAGTCTTCCTACTATCCATTACACCATCCAGGATGCTGTTGAATCTTCAAGCTATGCCGGACAAAGCACTGTACCTCACTTGCCATAAGGTCTGAGTGGTAATCAGAACATGTCTTTTATGCTTAAGGACATGATAGAAAATAATGTGACCCATTCTATCAGTCTGATTTTACTTTTCCAACTGCCCAAACAAAGGAAAATATTGTATCCACTGCATGGATGTCCACAGAATTCTAGAGTTCTTTGTTAGCAAAGAAGAGAGATCAGGAGAAGTAATCAGTTCTTCGTTTTCTTTGTTAGCTATGTGAACTTTTCTAGGTTGCTGTCAGATTCTGCTAGATCAAGGGGGGGAGGTGATGCATCTACTCTGTGTGATATGGGGTAGACTCTATCTGTAAACATCTCCTGGCTTCCTAAAGATCGTTTCCACTCATAGTACTTCACCCACCCAGTCAACGCTCAGCACTTCACCATGCACCAAAAAGTGAACATTACATCCACAACAAGATCTGGTTTTGGGTTACTGTGATAAAAAGGACATTGTCTTAGCTAAGCCCACCCAGGTATGTAAGTGGGGACTCTGTCCTACCAGTCAACAGTTTTGCTCATTCAGTCTTACAGTAACACCTCTATTTGATATTCAGAGACCTGTCACTGTTAGACTAAATTATCAAAACTGTTGACTCGTGTGTGTGTGTGTGTGTGTGTGTGTGTGTGTGTGTGTGTGTGTGTGTGTGTGTGTGTGTGTGTGTGTGTGTGTGTGTGTGTGTGTGTGTGTGTGTGTGTGTGTGTGTGTGTGTGTGTGTGTGTGTGTGTGTGTGTGTCTGTGTGTGTGTCTGTGTGTGTCTGTGTGTGTGTGTGTGTGTGTCTCTGTGTGTGTGTGTGTCTCTGTGTGTGTGTGTGTGTGTGTGTGTGTGTGTGTGTGCGCACACACACACACATTTTTAGTTCAAGATTGGCATTTCTTGGAGTATTCCCTTTCCTCTAGGGCATGGTCATTTTGGAGTCGGTGTGTGTGTGCGTGCGTGTGTACACACAGATATATATAGGTAGATATAGATATGTGGATTACATGTGATTTGGTTGATCATAGCTAAAATCAACCACTGTATTCTCAAGCAACATTCGTCAACAGTTGTGTGATAACTGAAATCCCGTGGGAAGGGGAATATGCTTTTCCTTCTGGGATTGTGCAGTCTCAGAGTTAGTATATGTAATTAGAAGGGGGTGTGGAGCCTAAGGGTTTGTACCCCTGCGGAAAAAAAAAAAAACATACTTTTTAAAGTTTGGAATGTTTCAAGGAGTAACCTTGGTTCATGTGCAGGGTGGTGTCTACATTCACATTTCAACATTTATTGGGTTGACATTAGGCATGCCAACATCATATCAGTTTGATGAATGCCACTAGATCTACATATATATATATATATATATATAGGTTCATAGGTGTATACTAGGTTAATGGCCCTGGGGCCTTTACAAGCCTAGCCATAAGATTACCCTGGCATCATGCCACCCGACCTTAGTTCCCAGTGCGTCTGTTGAGTACAGCCACTGGAATTATCCCCAGGGTGAATTTTCTATTTCCCATCTACTCATCAAGATTCCTCTTGAAGAGGGTCAGCGAGGTGCTCTGTTTGACATGTATGGGGAAGTCTGTTCCACAGCATGGGGATTCTCTGGGTTATGAACCTGTCCCTCCAATACGTAATTTTGATTGTGGTAATGAGGTGAGGTCTCTGGAGCGTGTCATACAGAGGGATTGGGATTTCTTTAGATGTAGTATTTCTAACAGAGCTGGATCAGACATGGCTTTGCAAGTCAAGCAGAGATCGCCTCTAAGCATGCGGTATGAGACAGAAGATATTTGGAGTTTTTTGAGTTTGTCCATACTTTGTGGGGTACGTTTGCGGCCACTCCAGTTGTTGCAGGTGTCTAGGGAGGTACATGCTAAATGGGGCATTCTACTCGATGATTGGCCTAATGAGAAAAGAGTAGAGGGAGACAATGACTTCTTTCTTCCTGGATGCAAAACCTTTAGTAATGAGATGTGCAACATAGAAAGACTTTTGACCACAGTGGCAATGTGGTGATCAAAAGAGAGGTTGCTGTCAACCTGTGTTCCCAGATCTGTTATAACGCCTTCTGTGTTCAGTGGACTACCATCAGTGTGGTAATTCATGGGAACCCGGTTTTTCCCAAAGAGGATGACGACACATTTTTTTGGCATTGAGCTGAAGGCCAAGGTTCTGACACCAGTTGTTGGTCTCATTGCGGCCTTTCTGTAGGATGTCAGCATCACTTGAGGAGTTAATAATAGCTCCCAACTTACAATCATCTGCAAACTTTGTCAGACAGAGTACCTTTGTGTTGGCCTGGACTTCAGAGAAGTAGATAGCAAACAGGAGAGGACCCAGGACTGAACCTTGTGGGCCTCCACTCAGGACTAGTCAGCAGTCTGACTTGGAGTCAGCTACATTCACACTGTGAGTTCTATCTGTGAGCCAGTTTGCAACCCACCTAGGAATATAGGGGTTGATGCCTAGCTTAGTGAGTTTTTCTATGATTCCTGAGTGGGGAATGGTGTCAAAGGCCTTGGCCAGATCAAGGTAGGCTGTATGAACCACCTTGCCTTCATCCACAGCTCTGGTGACTGACTCAAAGAAGTTGACCAAGTTTAGCAGGCATGATCTACCCTTCACAAAACCAGAGTTTGGGGATTCCCTATATCCTTGTTTATTAAGTCCGTAATGATGTGTTTTCCATAGCTTTGCATATCAGACTCATCAGGCTAATGGGGCGATAGTTCCCAGGGTCTGTAGTCACTCATCCTTTGTGGAGAGGGATGATTGTAGCAGTGCGCCATTTGGTAGGGACAAAGCCTGAGGTGAGGCTGTGATTGAACAGGGCACACAGGTGAGGTGCCAGTTCACTCTGTAGTTCATATAGAACACAGCCAGGGATATTGTCAGGTCCCATAGAAAGTGTATTCTTGGCCTTGGACAGTGCTGTTTTAACCCGTGCAGAAGTAATACTGAGTGCCTAGCGATTTGCTGGTATTGTGATTGGTTGCTTGGGGGAGGATAAAGTTGGCACTGAATCTGTCGGCCAGTATATTGGATATATCTGTTGGCTCTGTATAGGTGGTACCATTGTGCAGTAGCTCAGAGCAAATCTGTGTATTGCCATGGAGATTCTTTACATAACTATAGAAGGCCTTGTGGTTGTCGTTTACTATCCGCTGTAATTCTGTTTTCATAGCTAGCTTTAGAGAATTTGATGAGGGATCTCAACTTTTTGTTGAGGCTGATAAGGGAGTTTTTCTAGTCTTAGGACTTCACCTTATTCTGCATCAGTTTCCTCCTCCTGTTGTAGAGTTTGTTTATGGCAGGGGACCACCAGCGTGGCTTCCTTTTTTTGGAGGAAAGCATCTTGGTTCTATTGGGTATGGCGAGATCCATACACTTGTGTACGTGTTTGTACAGTGCATTGGTGTATGATTCGGCAGTCATGCAACTATTCTCCATTTGCATGGGTGTCGTGAAATTCACCACCTCTGTTTTTAGGAGCCCACAGTTAGGGCTAATATATATATATCATTGGAGGGTTGCCCCCCCCTGCAAAAAAAAAATTGAAAGGAGAATAGCTTTGTTCGACATTCACTTTCTGCTGTGTTTTTGTAGATTTTTTTTATGGTTCTGGGGCTTGCACTTTCGAGTCTTGGAATTACAGTAGTGAACTTGGACCCCTTCTTACCAGATGTGAAAGTTATGTATTTCGTAATGCTAGATCTTCAAGATTACCCAGCCAGCCATCTCCCTACCAAGGCCCAGGGCAAGCAAGCCAATCACTTGCTTCCTTAACCTATAGTTTTCTTAGGGGTGCTGTAACTGATAACCTCCTTCCTTCTCTGTTTTCCTTTCTGGTAGATTACCTAAGATATGGTTATCTGAGTAAGGTTCATGCACCAAGAAGCAGCAGAAAGGTGAGAGCAGAGTGGCATGATAAGCGCCATGAGGGTGGTAACAAACGGCCTAAAGACTTCTGGAGCAGAGCAATTGTAATGCTTGCAGCATATATTATTATCAGTTACCACAGATGGATCCACTTCTTACAGATTCAGCATTGTTGTATGTTTTTAGGAGAGACCACTGCAATGCAACTTTCATTCCTTTTCTCTGTGTATGGAGAGTATGTATTTAAGCCTTCAAGTTGTTTTTACAGAAAGATTTTTTTTTGGTAATTTTGGTTACTTACTGTTTGCCAGTTATTTGTCTCAGTACTGATATGTGTGTACCATAAGCACACTGCAGAACTTCCACACACTAGCAATGAGTGTGGATGAAAAGACTGACTGTGTCTGAGAGGCCTGCATTACCTGCAAATGTACCTTTACAAATATGAGACCAGCACTAGTCCTCGTAGGAAAATGCAGACAACTTAGAAAATCCTTCCAGAAAACAGGAAGTAGAAGGTAGGTAAACTCAAATGTTATGATTTCTGTTAAGCGACCCCTCATCAAAGATCAGCTGTCAGAACCATAGCTAGGTATTTTGGCACCCTGAGCAGTTTCTCAATTTGGTGTCCCCAGGACTCTTAAATTGGAGACAAAAAAAATGTGTCCTCTCCTTTGAAACCTTTAGCAAACCTCTTGCTGCAACTTGAACAAGCTGCTTGCCACATGTAAGTACCATGCACACTTGAGTGCTAACCACAAATACAGTAACCCTGACTACAGATGCTTTAATGGCATTCACTTGTGAATGCCAGTACCGCACTACTGCCCAGTTGGCATCCATCAATTGCACCCATGGTGGCTGTCCCCTTCACCTAGCTATGCCTCTGTCTGCTATAGTACCTTCAGAACTGTACCTTCTCCACCTGTCCTTGAGAATTTTTTCTGAGTACTTTAGCTTCCTTTTACCTGCCACGGGCTTCTATTTTGTCAGGCTGCTCAGCTTCCTATGTAGGTTTCTTTTGCCTTTGACCCTACACTTGATGCATGGATTTTGACTGAAAAGATTCTAGAAGAACACACAAACATTTCTACAGTAGCTGAAGAAGGTTCATGATGTAATGCACAGAGATTTGCTTTTATCATTCTTCTGGTAAACATTGCTGTTAATTACAAAAGCGGAAAATTAGGTTGTGTGCAGTGTGTTACTAAGCATTCATTGTAAGCTGGCACTTCTGCTTGTGATCCAATGTATATGTTTATCAAAAAGTAAATATGCAGCTTTGCACAAAATCAGGGAATTAAGAAATATGTAATGTTGCATATAAAAAATTCAATGTTACATTGTTCATGGGGTTGCAGAAAGAAAGCCACATATTGTAGTGTTGCATATAAAATGTTTAAGTGGTTTTATGAAGTATATCCTATCATAACTCATCCTATATTTCAAACAGTTGCAATAGTTCTGCTGGATACCTTGATAGTGTTTGCCACTTAATGAAATCTGATTAAACTGCTGTTATTTTTGTCACTTAATGAAATTGGAGTAATCTGCTGTTATTTTGCTGATTGCAGGTCATTTTTCCAAAGACTGTTTCATGCAGCCAGGAGGGACAAAATACACCTTGGTTCCTGAAGAAGATGAAGAAGAGGACAGAGAGGAAAAGTCTAAACCGTCTGAAGAAAAACCCAAGAAGAAAAAAAAGGTAATTGTTTTCTACTAGTTTAGTCATTTACAAATAAGGTTTTACTAACAAGGAAGCATCAAGCTTCTCGCAAGTACAGAGCACTGTTTCTTCTTCCAAAACATAAGTCCTTCTATCAAGCAAGAAAACAGGGCTTTTAATTTGATACTAAAAAGAAAGAAAAAAAATAGTTGATTTTTTTATTTTGTGCACGAAAAGTATCTGTCTCTTCTCATAGCATTGGTGACCTCATAAGTGATTAGGTGATTGTATTAAACAAAAAGGGGCTTTCAACATGAATGTGAGTGAGATAATTGAGTTTGTACATTTGTGGTAGCTTCTTTGAGGGGAGATCTGTAAACATGCACACACACTGTATCCCTACTTTAAATACATATTGGTATTTAAAAAGTGTATCTGGCAGTGTCTTGCTGACTGTCCCGCTAAGAGAACCTTGATTATTTTATTTCATTGTTTGCCGTATGGTAACCTGTTAGGTAACAACTTTTCAGCCTTACATGGACCCACAGGCAGCAAAAATTACAAAGGTCAGAAAGCAGCTTGAATAAAAGTAACAGTGGGTCAGAAAATTATGCATTAAGCATGCTATGTACCATACTTACTGCTTATTAAAAAAAAAGTTGATCAGAAAGCAAATACTGATACATTGTATACCATATTGGATTATGATAACTGAAAAATTATAGGATTCAAGTACAAAAGTTGTAAACACAAATACAAAAGTTGTAAACACAAATTCAAAGCTGCACTCTCCCTTATATATATATATATATATATATATATATATAATATGGATCTAGTACTTATGCTCCAACACATAAATCACCGAAATGCAAATAACCGAACACTAACCAACGAAAACACACTACAACGAAAATACATTCTATTGACTCGCTAATCACCGAAAAAAACACAACGGCAGGTACCGTCAGCAAAACTCGAGCGTATCCCATACTGTCAGCACAGAACATACATTCCGATGTATACAGTTCAACATTTGTGCTGATAAAGAAATAGACAGAATTCAGTTCACAAAGCTTTACTTATTTGTTTTAACCAGATAACGAAGTGTAAAAACAGTCCTGTTCCGTTCATATTTGCAGAAAGATTAGCAATTGCTTTCACATAATCAAGGGACATGTACTCTTCTCTATTGGTGAACAAAGTCTGGAATTGCTCTTGCCAACGAATAAGGGCCCTTTTCTTTGGAGTAGGTCGACATGCAGCAGACATCCTACACCGTATTTCATCCACCCTGTTCTGTTCACGGCTAATAGCCTTCAAAATGCTGTACACTTCAAACAAATGCTTCCCTGCTAAACACCGAAGCCTCCTGTGCCATGCTTCAACAGCATTGTGGGTCCTGGGCAAGTTTAACTCATTTAACACACTGATGTTCCAGAATTGCACAGAAAATAGTGGAGGGAATCTGATAGAAGTCGTAGTCCTAGTTTTAAGGCATCTAGGCTTCCCTATCAAATATCATTCCTCAAAATACTTTGAGCAGCTTGCCTACTACAGGAAATTGCTCTTTTGACAGAAGAAATGTGTCCATGACTTTATCCTCTGATAGGAAAGCTAAGGCTGCCAACTGCTTGACATAGTCGGAAGTGAATGTCTGAGATGTATAGCGAAGCTAGTCCCAAACCCTGAATTTTCCACCAAACGTTTCTTCCAAAATGGAAGAAATAACCCTTGCACACCACTTCACTAATATTGCAGTTTACACTCTGAATGGCTGCAGGCTCAAAGTCACACAAGACAAGTGAGATTTTTAGATGTAGTTTGCGGTCATTAAAGAACTCAAAAATGCATCTCCACATTAAATTGTATGCACGTAATGACTTCTTATTCATTAAGCAGTACATTAGGGTTACACTCCTGCTATAAGCACCGTACATGACAACACTACGAATGGTGTACAATTGCCTACATTCTGCACCCCTTTTGAAGTAAGCGCCATCCATTAACCATATCTTTGTAATTGTCATGTCTTGCAAATTTGCATCTGTTGTCAGCACTAGCACCTTGATATGATTGCTCATATCTTCACAGGACTGTTTTAGGAATACACCATTTTTCAGTGGGAATTGGGTTACATCAAAGTTGAATAGATCTAATTCAATACAATTTAGGCCACATCTTCCCTTAGAACGGACACGCTTAACCGTTTGAAGCATAGATTGTCTGTTAGGCAAATACGGTGCAAATTCCAGGGAAGTGGAGGCTGCAGCATTGTCCACAATGACACATGGTGTATCTCTGGAAAGGGATGCCCTTTGCTTCAACTCTGTTCTAATGCATTATTTTTCCTCTTGTTGTGGTTCACCTGCGTGACAATGCTCAACAGATTTCACAAGCTCTTCACCATCGGTTACAGAGATAGTGATGGCTCTACCTTTACATTTACCAGTAATCTTATACTTGCAATGCCAGTATTTACGCGTTTTAGTCTTTTTCTCTAACTGGTAGACATATCCATCTAATACCAGTATTTCTCCACCTCGTTGAGACTTTTCAGTTTTGTAACCTTGTCCCAGGACAGCGGGCGCTAACCTACACATATCAACCATGTCTCTTAGCATGGTAGTACTAGTAAACTCGCAATGCTTTGATATTTGTAACCTTAATGGCTGTGAATTACCAGATTACCACTTAATTGCACTCTGCTGTTTTTGGTGATTAGTGAGTCAGTGGAATGTATTTTCGTTGTAGAGTGTTTTTGTTGGTTAGTGTTCATTTGTTTGCATTTCGGTGATTTATGCGTTCGGCCACAAGTACTAGATCCATATATATATATATGTGTGTATGTTTACATAGTTCTTTATATGTATAAATGTTTGGCTTTACATTGTTTTAAGGCAGATGCTTAGGTTTTATTATTGTAATAAAGGGCCCAAGAAATACACTTTATGAGAGCGGAACAAAGTATATCTTTGAGGCAGTGGTGATTCAAACGTTATGTAGTGGTGGTGCTTTCTTGAGGAAAAATGATTGGACTGTGCGGGTCTATATTAAATCACCGACCGCTTAAAAAAGCGAACGGTGATTAATCGACCCTATGTAAGTGAAAGCTTACAATCTTGAACTGTCAGAACAGAGATTTTTTTCCTAGGGAAAAAATTGCTGTTCCAAAACACATACGCACAACACAAGCACACCAAACAAACAGCAATCCACACACATACACCTAAAATCTGACACCTAACCCTGCACTAAACTATACACACACCACTAACTATCCACTTACCTTAACCCAAACCCTAACCCTAAGGTCCGTCACTATCGCACACTCACCTCACCCGCTCCCTAACCGTAACTCACCTAACCCGCCCTAGCCCTCACGTCCACACAATCGCAAACATACCTAACCCGCGCACACTTATCTGAACCCGACCCATAACTTTCCACCACAATGCTGAAAATACCGAAGCAACAGAAACGACAACCGAATTCTTTCCCTAGGAAAAAATTTGGTTTTCTGTTGCGTAGATATTTTAAGTTTTCGCTGCATAGGGTTCGATATTAGAACATTTGAAGGTTTGAAACCTTGATGTTCTAATATAGACCTGGACTGTGCAGTTACACAGATAGCAAAATGATGATCACTGATTAACACTAAACTTTTAATACCATGTTCATGCATCATAATACTGAAGTAGGTTTAGTACTGTTTAGGGAAAAGAAGGGCATGCACGTGGCAGGAATGCATTTATTACAACAGAGGTATAGTCGGCAAAATCAAAATTAAAAAAGAGAAATGGTTAAGTGGTAGGTTCATAGATTCATACTAGGCTATCTGCCCTAGGGCATTTATAAGCCTAGCCAGAGTGTGTTTGGCTTTCGTCACCCATTTTAAATGAATTTTGCTATGCCCTTTTTCGAGGTTAGTATACTGTGCCTCTGTCTAACGGTGACACATAAGTGATACCCGGGGTAAACCTACGATCTCCCATCCACTCATCAAGATTCCTCTTGAAGAGAGTCAATGAGGGACTCTGCCTAACCTGGACTGAGATTGTATTCCAGAGTGAAGGGAGCCTCTGGGTTATGAATCTGTCCCTCCAGCATGTCCTATTTATTTCAGTGCTGAGGTTCAAGTCTCTCGAGCACGTAGCTCGATGGGATTTGGATTTTCTGAGGTGCAGCATGCCCATTAATTCCGGGTTGGACATGGCTTTATACATCAGGCACAGATCACCTCTGAGCAGGCGGTATGCCACTGAGTAGAGCTGGAGTTTCTTTAACCGGGCAGCATATGGCATCTGTTTGAGCCCTTTGATCCTCTTGGTGAGGTACTTTTGGGGTCTTTCTTGTTGCTGCAGGTGTCTGGTAAGGTACATCCCAAAAGGGGCATTGTACTCAATTATGGGCCTGATGAGGGATGAGTAAAGAGGCACGATGACCTCCCCTGATCTAGATGTGAATCCCTTCATGATTAGGTGGGCTGTATAAAATGTTTTTCTAACCACTTTGGCCACGTGGTTGTCAAATGAGAGATTGCTATCAACTTGGGTCCCCAGATCCCTAATTACTTCTTCTGTACTTAATGGATTACCACCTATGTGGTAATTTGTGGGCACTTTGTTTTGCCAAAAGGGATGACTATACACTTTTTGGCGTTTAGCTTGAGGCCATGGCTCTGGCACCAGTTGTCTGTTTCTATGAGGCCCTTTTGGAGGATGCTTGTGTCGGCTGGAGAGTCTATTATGGCGCCCAGTTTGCAGTCATCTGCGAACTTGGTCAGCCACAGTCCTTCCGTGTTGGCCTGTACCTCCGAGAAATATATACCGAACAAGAGAGGTCCCAGGACTGAGCCTTGTGGGACGCCACTTGTAACTGGTTTGGAGTCTGACATGGCTCCAGCAATTCTAACCATGAGGGTTCTGTCCTTGAGCCAGTTTGCAACCCATCTAGTGACATAGAGGTTTATATTTAAGCTGGTGAGCCTGAGTGGGGTATTGTATCGAAGGCTTTTGCGAGGTCCAGGTAGGCTGTGTGGACCACCTTCCCCTCGTCAATGGCCTTGGTGACTGTTTCAAAGAAATCAGCCAGGTTTAAGAGGCAGGATCTGCCCTTAACAGAGCCGAACTGGGTAGGATCCAGTGTCTGTAGGTCCCCAATATCTTTATTTATGAGGTCCATGATGATCCTTTCCATAGCTTTGCAGACCAAGCTAGTCAGGCTTATGGGGCGATAGTTTCCAGGATCCGTTGGGGGACCACTGTTGCTGTACGCCACTCTTTGGGTACATATCCTGTAGTAAGGCTGAGATTGAACAGTAGTTTTAGGTTTGGGTTTAGCTCTTCTTGGAGTTCATGTAGGACGCAGCCCGGGGCACCGTCTGGTCCCATTGATGCTGTGTTTTTTGCTTTGGAAAGGGCGGCTCTTACCTGAGCATCTGAGATGTCAGGGGGGGCAGCACTCTGCTGGGATAGATATTTGCCCTTTTGGTGGTGGTGGTGGGGGGGTTTGCACTGAACCTGTCAGCTAGGATGTTGGCAATGTCTGTGGGTTCGGTGTATTTTTTGTCATTTTGGACTAATTCTGAGCATATCTGGGAATTCCCACCCAGGTTCCTGACATAACTAAAGAAAGCCTTGTGATTATCCTTAGTGTCCTGTGCAATTTTTCTATCGACGCTGGCCTTAGACGATTTTATGAGTGCCCGTAGTTTTTTGCTAATACTGATCAGAGATGCCTTCCCTTTTTGGGATTTTGCTCTATCATGTAGTAGCTTCCTCCTTATGTTGTATATTTTGTTTATGGCTGGGGTCCACCAGACAGGACGTCTGCCTTTGGAGGATTGGGTCTTGGTTTTATTTGGGATTGCATGATCCATGCATTCCTGAAGGTGTTCATAGAATGCGTTTATAAAGGATTCTGTGGTCTGGACTGTATTTTCCACAGACTCGGGGGCTTTGAAGGATTCCATCTCGGTTTTGAGAAGTGTGAAATTTGCTTTAGAGAAGTTTTTCACTGTGGTTTTCTGGGCAGGGGGTGGGGTCGGGATGTGAATATCCAGTGAGATTAGTTTATGGTCTGATCTTACCAGTGAGGGATACACTTCTGGTCTGGAGCATAGAGTCCCCATGTTGGTGATGATCAGGTCCAGTATGTTTTCCCCTCTTGTGGGAGTGGTAACAAGTAGTTCCATAGCATTTGAGTATATAAATTCTAGGAACCTTTGGTCTAGGGTGTTGGAGCTAGAGTAATGCTCCCAGTCTATGTTTGGGTAGTTGAAGTCGCCCAATATAATGGTGTTTGGAGAGACCTTCATATTTTCCAGTGTTCTCAGGAAGGCCGAGTGGGGTTCCTGGGTTTGGGAGGGTGGTCTGTAGCAGGCTATAAACTGGAAGGCAGTTTTACCCACTGTTAGTTGCACATGGATAGTCTCTGATGCTTCGTGCTGTGCCACCATAGGTTCATAGGTTAGTACTAGGCTATCAGCCCTAGGGCCTATACAAGCCTAGCCATAACAATTCCCTGGCTATTTCTTCCCACATTATTTACTTTCCTGGACCCCTGTCTAGCAGGGCGACTGACATGATCCCTGGGGTGAATTTCCTTTCTCCCATCCAATCGTCAAGGTTCCTCTTGAAGAGGTCCAAAGAGGCACTCTGCTTGACATGTATGGGCAATCTATTCCAGAGTCTGGGGAGTCTCTGGGTCAGGAACCTATCCCTCCAACATGTTTTGTTTATTGTGATGACAAGGTTTAGATCCCTGGAGCGTGTAGCTCTGAGGGATTGGGATTTCTTTAAGTGTAGCATGTCCAACAGCTCTAGGTTTGACATGGCCTTGTATGTTAAGCAGAGATCGCCTCTGAGTAGACGATATGCGACAGAGTATAGCTGGAGTTTTTTAAGGCGGAGGTGTGGATATCTTTGACGAATATTGATACTCCCCCTCCTTTTGTGGTTCGGTCCAAGTTTTGGGGCCGAAAAGCATGGTATGAGGTATAACCTGGTAGTGCTGGGGTGCTCTCGGGAGCCTTGAACCAGGTTTCTGTTACTGCACAGATATCGATGTTCTCCATGCTAAGGAGAGTTTTGAGTGCGTGCATCTTGAGGTTTAGACTTCTGGCATTGAGTAGCATTACTCTTAGTTTCTTATCCCTTGTGATACCTATGGAGGTGGGTTTGTCTTTTGAGCCTTGTCTAAAAAAGGCACTATGGGGGTAGCAAGAGCCTTTGCCAATATCCGAAAGTCCAGGTGTGACAGGTGCAAGCCGTCCCTAACGAAGCATCATGGCTTGTCGAGTATGTCATCCCAGGCTGGCAGGCATTGGATCCCCTTTGAATGACACCATTACTTAAGCCAATTGTTGAAATTGATCATCTTGTCTTCATATTGTGGCATCATTCTTGGTGAGGGTAAGATACTACTCAAGGTCAGGGTCATACCTGCCTGGGCTACATGCTCAGAGAGCTCCTCTGTCTTTTTGCATGTAGTCCAGGGAGGTACGTCTCAGGTCATTCACACCAGCATGGACAATGACTGAGTCATATTTGTACTTGCCTTGGAGTGACCTGAGTGCTTGTGTTATGTGGTGGATCCTACCGCCCGACAGGCAGCTCACCGTGACCTTCTCCTTGTTCAGCCTGGTGAGCGGGACGTCAGTGTGCCTGACGATAGAGTCACCTATTACAAGTGTATCAGGTGTGTTGTTTAGCCTTAAGGGCTGTGACTGTTCGGCACACTGGCTTTGTGAGCTATGGGTTGCACGTGTTTTGTTTTGGGGTAGCGGTTGCTTGAGTGTCTGCTTTGGAGATCTCTGCTGCTTAGGCAGATTTTTATTTAGAGCCTCCGAGTATGTTTTTGTGTGTTTATGTGTTTGGTTTGCTGTCGTGGTAGGTCTATGTGAGACCGGAATTGTAGTGAGTGTGGTTTCCTTCTCCTCCTGACTGGTTACGCCAGTACTGAGTTGAGAGAGCTTAGCCTCCAGTTTGGCTATATGGTTGCATCTCTTACATGTGTTGGAATTTGTTGGGAGGAGGAGAGGGTTGTCTGTGTACATGAGGCAGTTGTAACATTGCCTCAAGATTCCCAGATTCACCAGCTGGACCGGAGAGGAGATTGACAACTGACCTTTGGACATGCTAGAATAGTATTGGGAATTCCTTTATAATTGAAAAAAAGGGCCAATGGGGAACAAGGTACTCAAGGGGAGTTTGTGAGGGTGTAGTGCTTTTAATTTTTTAGTGCTGACTTATATAACTGCTTTAGTGAGCAAATGCCAGGTAACTTAAATGCAATGTGTTACAGGTAACTTAAATGCAAAAACGACCAACAGTAACTTTCTTTCAAGTGAAACAAGGAAATAAGTGCAGTAAGCAATGCAGATATCACTAGTGATTCACAGAAGCGCTGAAAAGCCGTGTTTTAGGTGGAATTAGCGTTTCAGGGAAATAACAAGCAAACAAACAACAAGCATACAAACAAAGCTAGATTCAGCAGGCCTGGATCTAGTCTATGCTACAGCAAACAAGGTGTACCAATTTCAGTAAGCAACAGTTCAAATATGCAGGCACTAAAGGACAAACATAAAACAATTAACAAGAAGGGATGGCTGGAAGTATGAGGAACCTAGACAAGCAAGCAAATCGACTGAATGAGTTTTCACCTCATTGCTTGTCATGTAGTAAAAGGAAAGGGTTCCAGACCTGAAAGAGACATGGGGATTGGAAGATGAGGATAAACTGATTTTTTTCTTAGCATACCCACCCTGATGCCATGTGGTAAAAAAATCTATGCATCACTTGCACCAATATGAAATACAATAATAAAAGAATATGTTTTTGAAGAAGGGTATACATAGGTCATGTTTTTAGTCACTCTGCCACCACTTTCCCACTACTTTTTGTGAACCTTCAACTCTTTCTTTGGGTCATATAGTTTTGTTTGTGGTCTCCTTCACTCCCTGCTGACCACCTCATAGATGTATTATTGTACTAGAAGTACTCAGGCAATAACATAGTGTTTAAAATATTTCCCATTCAAATACGCAGGATGTATAATTTGTTCTGTATTCAAATTTATTGCAATATATTAAAGAGAAATCCTTTGCTGCGGCTTATGGTAGAATGAGAAATTAGAAAAAAATATTTTAATAAGTGCAAGAACATCTTTTTAAGTCATGTAATTCTTTAGAAAGATTCATGTTCCACAGTTCAGTAGACTATTAGTTGAGGTACACTAAAATGCATTTAGTTTCTTTACACATGTCATGAGCTTTGTCCATTGTAAGGCTACTGAATTTTTTCTTTTTGTTTTATGTCCAGTGCATCCAGCAATGGTCAGGGCCCCATGTAACTGATTTCACTGTTGTCAGTAAGTTGAAGACTTCTAAGATGGATGCACACTGAGTAACGGCTTAACGTCAGCTATTGTAGTGTGAAAACACAGAAAAGAGAGCCAGTGAAGTTGTCTTTCTGGGAAAATTTCAATAACTGGCTAGAATGTGCACTGCCTGAATTCTAGCAAAAAAAAAAAAATTCAGAGAACCTGAAAGAAGGTGAGGAGAAAACACTTAACTGGGAAGAAACCTGCAGCTATTCGGCAAAAAGCAGTGCAAGCTCCAGCTTTGGTGCAAGACATGACTTCAGTAATGTAGAGGAAAAATGAGTCAAATATGCTCAGGGCTGGTCAAAATACACAAAACACCGAAGGAGTATATCAACTCATAACAAAAGGCTGGAAACAATGGAAGAAGCTTTAAACATATATTCAGATTAGGTGGTAAAACTGCAAAAATCAGAGTTCAAAAATGAAGAAAATGCTGGCTGTGAATGTAACACTGCTCAAGAAGAGATGTTTCAAGAAATAGAGTTAGAGGACAGAGCATGTAGGGGAATACCCAAGATTTTCTGCTGTACCAAAGAATCTGAAAGGAAGACTGCATTAATTGTATGAAAGCACAGCTTAGCAACTGGACTGGTATTCCACAGCAGGAGTTTTTAATTGAAAGAGCATCGTATGTATGCTCCAAACCTGGCCACGAGAAAGCAACCTAGACTTTTAATAGGAAAGATGTAAACCTACCAGCAGAAAGAGTTTATTCTGACCAAATTTTGGCAGAAGAACAAAGTATTTAAAGTGGAAGACAGTAAAGAGTTTGTGGAAAATCATAAACGGTACACCAGACAGAAGAGGAATACATTTATTCCAGTAATCTGGGAATGTCAAGAGGCTATACAGAAATAAGATTTCACAGGAGTGTGCATTTAATTGAAAGTTTTGATATGCATCCAATAACCATTTCAGATCACGTGCCAATAATAACTGAAATAAAAATGCAAGGTAATGAAGTAAAAATGAGGTACTGACAGTTCTCCACCTATCTGTTGAAAAGGAATTTAAGAAATGGGTAGTGGAAATTATTCAGGAGTTATTAGGGAATATAGAAGTTTCTTCTGAAAACGTAGCTAGGGACTAGGATAAAATTAAAGTGGAATTTAGAAAGGGTGGAAATAAAATGAGGAGAGAGGTGTTCAAGAAGTAATTATTTTAGAAGAACTGACAATAGCTAATGTATTGCAGAATAGAGGGGATCTCACAGAACAAGGAGAGGAGCAATTGCAGAGTGCTAAACAGAAAATAAGGGATTACCTTAATAATATGCATGAGTTTAGAAAGACTGCTGGTAAGCAACTGATTTTGATAACTCCAGAGCACAAAAACTTTTAGCACGACGACTCAGGAAACAAAGAAGAAAGTGTTGTCACCAAGCTTAGGAAGTCTATAAGAAGGAAAATAAGAGATCCTCTAGAGGTACTAGAAAGGTTATTTTATGAAAAGTTGTATAAAGCAGAGAAATATGGAAATCAAGAAAAGGTACAAATGGAAATGTTCATGGAAAAATTCAGTATGTCAAAGTTAGAGGTAGATGACGCTCAATTACTAACAATTAGGACAGGAAGAGATGAGATAAAGCCATGGTGGTGCAGCGGTAGCGTTGGTCGTGCAGCGGTGGCATTGTCACCTCACAGCAAGCGGTTCCTCCTGTTCGATTCTCGGCTGGAGTGCCTTCTGTGTGGAGTCTGCATGTCCTCCCCACGGTCGAGTGGCATTCGAAAGACATGCGTGAATGGGCATGCCTTCGTTGAAGGTTGGGCTTCGGGCTGGCTCCTCGGCACCATAAAAATCGGCTACCAATCATTAGCGGACCGGCGTTCCGCTGTGGCGACCCCTAAAAGCCGAATGAAAAACAACAAAAAGGACAGGAAGAGATGAGATAAAAATGGTGATGTATAACCAATCTACAGGAAAGCCCCCAAGAACAGACTGTCTTCCTGTGGACATTTAGAAGCTAGGAGGGAAGAAAGTGATAAAGATTTGGAAAGTTTTAACAGTATTTTAAAAGGAGGAGAAGCACCAGTATCCTGGAAGAAAGTGGTGTGACTGTAATAGTAAAGATAGTAAGATCTAGTTTCATATAGGCCCATCTCAGTTCTAAATCATGATTATAAAATGTGTCTATAATGTGCAAAAAATGGCAGAGGTGATGTCACTATTGATAGATATGGATCAGTGTGGTTTTGTGGAAGGGAGGCAAACATTTGATAACATTAATAGAGCAGTGATGACACACAGCAGAATGTAAGAAAATACAGTTGTTATTGGTGGGTCTTGATGCAGAGAATGCATTTCACAGAGTAAGGTAGGATTGTATGAGTAGGGCAATGGAAGCATTGGCATTCCCTGATGAAATAATAAGGCTGATTAGGAGAATATATGAGGGATTGGAGGTGAAAATTAAAGTGACTGGGATCCTCTCTGATTCTGTTTGAGCAGAGGAACCTGGCAGGGGTGCCCTCTTTCCTTTTTGTTGTTTGTGTTCTATTTAGAACCATTGGCAAAGAAAATAAGGGGCTCAGAAATTCAAGGATATAATTTTTATGGTAGTCAAGGATAGCTGGCTCTTTTTGCATATGATATTATTTTATACCTGATAAAACCAGAAAAGGACATTTCAAAGTTGTGGAACATTCTGAGACCGTTTCAAGTCTTTTCAGGAAACAGAATTAATCAAGATAAAACAAAGGCAGTAGCTGTAAACTATGTATGCACACACAAACTAGTTCAGCTAATGCCATATTTATGGGACTATAATAAAATGAAGTACTTAGGAGTTGGATTAAGAAGGATTATGTTATGGTAGCTAAGGATATGTGGGAAGAGACTAAAAAGATAATACAAAAACTTAGAAACTGGAAGCTCTGTTTTATGGATATAAATAGCAAGATGCAACCTGTAAAAATGTTTTTGATCCTTTTAGTTTTATACACAGGTCAGGCATATTTTTATCAACCAGAGGAGAAGTTGTAGAAAGCAATTAAGAGTTGAAGGATTTTATCTGGGAGGGGAAGATGCCAAGAGTCAAGTGTGGTAAGCTGATCCTTCCAATAGAACAAGGTGGTTTAAGATTTGAAGGGGTATTTCAGAGCCACATAGTTAAGGCTGCTATACATAGCACAAGTAGAAAGCTGTATTTCAGTGTGGAAAAGGATGATGATTAAACAGGGTGGGGGGGACTCAAGAAACAAGGAGAGACTGGGATTTTGGATTCAGATCCTTAAGGAGAACAACAATAACCATACAGAGTATTATACTCATAAAGCAGCAGAACATATTTTAAGAACTAAGCCAGCATGGGAATGGATAAAGGAGATTCTGCCAATTGAAATGACTGCAATTAAGGGTACAGACAGTAGGCTAGATGGGCCTGGAATTTACTGGTGAAAACTGGCAAAGGAACCAAGGTATTGGGAAGAAATAATTAGCGAGGCAAAGGTAGTAGAATGGGAAGAGGCCAATAATTTATTTGAACTGCAGGCTAGAGATTGTGTTCCCTATCAAAGATTGATGTAAGAGTATAGGGAAAAAGAAAGAAATAGGGGGTTCTTAACAGAAAGATCAGCACTTGTATCAGAAGCTACAGTTAAAAAAGGGATAAATTAGTAGATCATATAAAATATTGCAAAATTCAATCAGAGGAGATTAGGAAGGATTGAGAAGAGAGACTGACTAAGCAGTTCACAAAGAGACAATGGGGGATATATGTATGACTCCCAAATGTGCAACAAAGTCTAGAATAGTTAGGATCTTTGGATGGAAGTGTTTACATAGGTATTTTTATACCCCAGCTACACTTCAAAGAATTTTTCCTCAGATAGATTACATATATTGGAGGTGTGATGTGGAAGAAAGAGGTAATTGGGAATGTATGTTTTGGGTAGTGTAATGAGATTTAGTTTAAAATTTCCCTGCTGATTACTCTTATCAGAAATACAGGGTGAACAAATTGGTGCATCTGAGGAAATTATTTTTTTGAGCTACGATACAGAATCAGAATTGCCTAGACATAGTAAGGCCTCACTGAGTCTAATTATGATGGCTGCCAAAAAAGCAGTTACTGGAAAATGGAAATCAGAGTCAAAACCAGCTGTGCTAGAAGCAGTGAATATAGTCATCGTCCTCTTCTTACAGCTGTTTCCGTTAGGGGTCACCACAGCGGATCATCTGTTTCCATTTTTTCCTGTTCTTTGCATCTTGCTCTGTTACACCAACCATCTGCATGTCCTCTCTCACCACATCCTTCTCCTTCGGCCAACAGTATCCCACTTTTTACCAACACCCTGTTGGCGGTCGTTGTTAACCCGGGCCTCGACCGATCTGCGAAGCAGTGAATATAGTAAGAGATAGAAAACAAATGGAAATTGGGATCTTTAGAAAAGGGTAGGAGCAAATTACATAGAAAAATGTGAATTGTGGGAACAATACATACAGAATAATGTTTTGGAGGAGGAATGAGGTTTAAAAGAAGGCAGGATGTGAATGAGCTGTGTGATGTTTGGCTGACAAGGACTGGATAGATTATAAGTGATGTATAATGTTTACAACTAAAATATGTCAGTATGGTTTGTTTTATGATTGCCCTATGTCATAAGTGATAATTTAATAAAGATGTTTCTTGTTTAAAAAAATTTGTAGTATTAGTTTGGACCAAAGGCTGTAAAACACAGTGTAATAGTATAACTCACTTTTTCTAATAGGTTATCACAGGGGCTACATCCTGGAAGGGTATATGTTGGGTGTACTGTACAAGACAGGCACACAAAATTTCCTAAAATGTGCCTGTTTAAACTTGCATTATGTTATGTTGCTCATTGTTCTTGATTGCCTAGCATATCTTATATTCTGTCAAAAATATCTGTACCGGGTCCCCGCCAGGAAGTTGTATATTTTGTAGTCATTAAGTACTCCCATAGACAAAGACTTGTAACTATCAGCCAAATAATAAATAACTGCATTTATCTGACTGTTGTGGTTTACCCTGCTGAAATGGAGTCTCTCCAAAGCCTGTCATTCTTCCACTGACATTTTGTAATTGTTTTATATCCTATATTACCAAGTTTTCAAAAGTTTCTATAACAGAAGAACTGTACTAGGGCAAAAAGAACTGTACTTCTGTCATGTGGGATAATGTTTCAATGACCAATAAAAAATTATGTGAATACTCACTATGTGGTATTGAAAATCATTTGTGTCATAGCAACTTTCATTACTTGACTTGTAAATGTATTGATATACCTATAAGCCAGACATTTTTACTGCAGAAATATTACATTGATCATCATGACAGCACATCAAGTTAACCCCTCAAAAGTCATCTTTTGAAAAAAATATTTCATTTTAAGCTTCCTTATAAATGTATAAACATTTATAAGGAAATTAAATTCACAAGGCCAAAGGCTGATAACAAAAGTTTTTCCTGTTACAACATACTTTATAGTAAAATGTTTCCTAAATAACATTTGGTGTGGTTAAAACTGACATTTATCTGTAGAAAACCTTGTGAAAGGAATGTTCATACTATACTTTTTTACATTCTGATGATGTGACTTATTCTGCTGCCATTTAAATGATAGTTTCTATTTGAAAATTACAGTATGTCTTTCCAACTTATCATGCTGCTGTCATTTGATCTAATGAAGTTTGTCTAGTGAAGACATTTTCAGGAAGTTGTGGCTAGTAATGTTTTCAGCCATCTTATCATGACTTTAACTGTCTCTAGTTACTAATTCATTTGTCCACACAAGTGACCATCTTAGTAGTGCTGCATTGTTGTAGTGCCTGCACAGATAATGCTGGTCTTCCGCAAACTATGAGGATGGTTTTAATATTCTCAACCCTTTTGAAGCTACTTTTAAAAGCTGATATTTTTGTAAAAGAAATGTCACTTAATAGAGGTTAAATTCAACTATTTTATGGTTATGTAAATGAAAACAGTTCATTACAGTACATATCTGTCCCAAAAGGCATGCTAGTGTTTATTTTGTCTTTTAACCAACAATGATGAAATGGAACCTGTAAACTGAGTAGGCACAGAAGTACTTAGAAAGGCAAGAGTTAGCCATGGTCAAAGCTCATTAATAAAGGCAGAGGCAAAGATATCCATTGTTAAAGATCATTGTTGTCTAAATTCCAGATTAAACAGACACTAGCAGAATAAATGTTTCCAGCACAACAGAAAAAAAAGGGAATGCTGGTAGATCTGTGAGAGTTTGTGAATCACTCCCACCAGCTGGATCACACAAGCTGTTCAAAAGGGGAAAACGTCATCTAGCGTGCCATTTAAATAACTATATCAGTTAACATTAATTTATATCTTGAAGTGCCTTTACAAAATAATCTGTCCATGGAGCCTATTTATTAATTATTTTCAAAAACACAGTATTGTACTTAAAGTTCATGTATAAAGGCACAAAAATGCCCTTTTTCTTTTCAAACAAAAAAATGTTTGAATTCATCTTTATGCTTCAGAACACGTGTGTGTGTGTGAAAAGAAGAGTGCATTTTTTGAAGCATTTAGTAAAATATTAAGTTTCAAGTACTGCTTCTGAACGTGGAAGACTAAATGCAGTAAGCAGTGTTTACAGCATTAATATTCATAGAAGGGCAAGGGTTACGTCATTGTGGGTTTCAACTCTAATAATGTTGGATTAGTGTAGGTAAGTAATTGTACATTAGTGATGTAATTGCCAAACTTAAAACTATATTATTTTTTTTGCCAAACTGTTAAATTAACAGTTTGGCAGTTACACCACTAATTTACAATTATTTGCCTACCTATTCCAGTAATATTAGAGTTGGAACCCGGAATGAATTAACCAACAGCAATTAGTTAGGATCTCCTGAAAACGTCTCTTTCTTAAGAAGCTGTAGGGTGGCAAGAACTGTCCCAAAGGGAAGACTTGATGTCAGGTGAAAGTAGACCTGTTAAACCTTCCTGGGATTATAATCAGCCATTGAGAAAATCAGACAGATATATGGACTGTTCCAAAATTTAACGTGATTAAACAGAATTCTGAGAATTTTAATGCTGCATTATTAAACATCTTTTAATGATTGTGTCACATTTGATGTAAGTAACCCATGGCATTTATGGAGTTTTAAAATTTAATTTACACTGATCAATGTAATGTAATTCATCCTGCCTCATAGATATAGATAGCATACACATTTTCTAACTTTTAAAAAAGTGAGTAGAATATGGGTATATACTTTTAATTACTAATGAGCTGGCTATGTTGATTATCATGTCATGTGATACGTAGAAGTTCCAGGTAGTTCAGATTTGCCGTACAAGCCTTATGGAGTTTAGACCATATTTCTTGTGTCTCTGTACTATTTTATTATGCCTGTTGACATGACAGGAATGACAGGATTTATACTGCATTTTTGGACATCCGTGGTTAACCCCTGTCCTCAGATGCTTTGGTGAGGGAGCGAATTGCATCTTATCATGCAGAATATAATTCAGGAGCCTGCCGCCCTTTGTTGGGGCACCATAGGTTTAACAGGACCAGGTAGGTCTTGTAGGGCTTAGTCTAGATCAGCTGGTTACCTGCCCAACTATAAAAAGGGTTTTACCATGAAAAAATGGAGCAACTGTTCCAGATCCCAAGAAAAGACAGCTGTTAAGAGACCCATTCAGGAACTCTCATGGACCTCTCATTTGTCAAAAAAATCTTGAGTGGAAAAATTTTTAAGATGCTCTCTCCAGTCTCTGTTGCTCCAAATCTTAATGATCATCATGGACGAGAAAGGTGCTGCCCATTTTGCAAGATTTAAGGAAGATTCTGTGTTTCTTGCATGGTCCCAGCATTTTCAGTTCACGTCCTTATCCTTTCTGATCTTTATGCACCAGAAATATTCACCAGATACTTACTTCCTGTGTTTATACGTTTCTGGTTCTAGGGCTGTGCACCTGATCATGTGTGAATGATTGCTTAATTCAGGCTTTGTCCCAGAAGGAGATCATAGCAGCTCTGCATCTAACCACTCCTGTCTTACCAAGCTAGGATCTCTGTCATCTTCTAAAAGTTAAGACTGTCCCTATCTGAGTTGGTACATTTCTGGGGGCAGTGCTAGATACTCTCCCAGTTAGGGATTAACCCTTATGTTACTAGATGTGTAGCCAGTTAGCTTACTGCCAGAACACACACTGTCAAAATTGGTGACTCCACCTCCACCAATAGACCTATCACCAGTGGAGTACCACAGGGGCACTTTACTGTTTGTCATCTATTTCTCAGAAGTCCAGGCCAAAGTAGACGGCCTTTGACTCACTAAGTTCGCTGAGAATTGCAAACTGGAAGTAATCACGGAGTCCCTCTACAATGTTAACATATTACAAGAAGGGGGTAATGCAAACAAATGATTGGTGCCAAAGCCATGGTCAAAAATTAAATGCAAAAAATACATTATTATTCCCTTTGGCAAAATGAAATTCACTGCAAATTACAGTATTGACATCACCCCCCTGAGTTTCAACCCAGTGGTCTGAGACTTTGGAACACAGGTTGATAGCAATCTGAACTTTGACCACCAAGTTTCAGCAGTGATAAGGAAAGCCTTCTATGTAGTACACCTCATAAGCAAGGCATAGCATCCAGGTCAGAGGATGTTATAACTCCACTGTACTCAACCCTCATCAGACCACTAATGGAGTATTATGCACTATTTTGCATGCGCCTCACTAGACACCTGCAGTAGTTGGAGAGACCTCAGAGGTTTCTCACTAAGAAAATACAGGGACTCCAAACCATGACCTATGTGGACAGGCTGAAAGCGCTGTCACTTTACTCTTTATCTTATAGGCTGCTGAGAGGTGACTTTTGCCTGGCGTATAGGGTAATCTCTAACCCTGCCCTAATGGAAATGCTGCACATCTGCAAGTCAAATGGCACAAGAGTCAGTCACTCTAGGGATCTCAACCTGTCTTGTGACATTAACAGAACATGCTGGAGAGAAAGATATGTCTCCCAGAGAATGCCGCTTCTCTGGAATAGACTTCTTATTCATGTAAAACAGAGCTCCACACTTACCCTATTCAAACGCAACCTAGATAATTGGATGGGAGACTGAAAATTCACCACTGGGGTGGCAGCCATGTCCTTCATGAACAGGAGTAGCCATTGTTGATCACAGACCCTCTGTGTTCATAAATTCATTCTCCAAACTGCCCAAAATGAACAAACTGGGATACTTGGGATTAACATGGCTAGGCTTGTAAAGGCTCTAGGGCTGCTAGATTAGTAACATCCTATGAATAGCAGAGAGAGCAGGGTGATCTAACCTCATGACAGTTATTTAGCACCATCTTTCTCAGTTTTTCCAGCATCACATGACAGCCAGAGAAAATCAGAGAGCCTTGGAAAATATGTCAGCATCTATATTTTTAGTCCCTTTGGCAAAGCTTCCCATGAGGAATATTTAGTGATACCCTAACACACTGTAACTGTGGCACTTGCACCCAGTAGGCAAAATCGTACTCATTATCCCTTGTATTTGCAGTCAGTTTCTTTGGTGGGCATACAAGTGGGTCTAAATCATTCAGTGCCTGTTCCCTGTTCTACAACAGTCAAACACTATTTACAGATGCATTCGGCCATGCTGGGGGGGCACACTGGGCATTTCAAGGTTTAGGGAACTTGGACTTTCAAGACCCCAAAATGCCAAATTAGCATCAAGGAGATGCTCATTGATCTCCGCCCTTCAGGTCTTTAAACATGGTTTAGTCCTAGGCATACTTATGGAAGTCTCTGACACTTGAGTTATATTGTATCTAAAACAGACAAAGAGAACTCACGTCTACCATTTGTGCTAACTCGTAACAGGAGCCTGGGAGACAGCTCCTCAGCAGAACCACCTCCTGTACGTAGTCTGTAACCTCTTGGAGCAGGATGCACTGCAGGGCCTCCTGACCAGCTCTTACACCAATACCTATAATTAGAAATTGGAGTCAGAGATCTTCAAGTACCTTTCATTGTGATGGAGAATTTCTGCAGTGGACCTCTTAACTGTTCCCCAGAACTGCCAGATGTGGATTTGCTCAAGGTTCTCATGTAAGCAAACCTAGATCATGAATTCCTCCTCCCTTATCTGGAGAAAGGGGTGCAGTATATCTTTCCTCCCATGCCCTTTTAATAAGTGCTCTAATGAACATTAAAGTGGATCTAGCACACCTAATGTTAATAATCCCTTTTAGATTAAGACAGCCGTGGTTCTCAGTGCTTTTTGCAGCTGAAGGAGGAGGAAACATTTACTTTATCCATAAATTGCTTCATGCTTCTCCAGCTTGAAGACAGCATGGCACAGGGCTACACAATCTTAAGATGATTGCCTGGAGGACACTTTTCTGATTACACACCGGGAGACTGGTATTCTGTGTTCTTAAGATCCAGTACAAACAAGCAGAAAGTGATGATCCTGACAAAACTGTGGAAGAATGGAAAGGTATTAAAAATTGGAGATAACAGGGTGTTTGTGAAAATGATTATTCACTGTACACCAGGCAGAAGAAAAGCAATTTTATCCCATTGATCAGGGAATGTCAAGAGGCAGGTGTGAGTTTCAAAGTGCTGTATCAAGCTATCTTCAGAATGTCTGGAGACTCCGTCATTTCTAATGCAGAACAGGCTAAGGAGCAAATAAAACGTTTCAGCCAAAAAAGAGTGAGCCATTAAGCAGAGTGAGACTCTGCTTCTCATTCTTCTAACAGTAGCAAAGACCATAGAGAGATTTTGCTAATGTTCTAAAGGAAAATAGAGAGAGGGTAGCACAGGAGCTAACTAGAAAAATCAGGAGTACCTTCGACTTGAACAAGAGACTGGTGTTGGGAGATGATCAGGAAGAAAACTAGCAATACTGAAATTAGTGAATAAATGGGAGAAAAAGCATTAGTCCCACTGAATGTTGGAATATGGTTTTGCATGAAAATGTGGTTAAGACTGAAATTTTGTTGACTTTGTTAAAATTGTGAGTGAAATGTAAAACGTGTACCTCACTTTATATCATTAATGATTTTAAGGTAAAGTAAAGGGAGTGAAGAAGTAACTGCAAGTAAAACTGTTTTTCTTTTTTTTTTTTTATAAATGCATTTGTTAAATTGCCACTTAAAATATAAACATACATATAGCAACAGAAAAAAAACAATATTAACACTTTTCCCATTTACACACACTAATCATTGCATGTTTTCTTTCTGTATTACTGTCTTCCAGTTCGACATTACAAAAATTGCTCAATTCCTACCTTTTTATAAAACCTACTTCCCCTGAGCAGTATGCTGCACGCATTGTTCCCACACATTCCATTAATTTCTATGTAATATGCTCCTTCTTCTAAAAATCCCTTCAAGTACCTTTGTATCTTTTACAATATTAAATGCCTCAAATACATTTTGTTTGGATTTTGATTTCAATTTTCTAACAACTTTTTTTTCACCCAATAGAATTAAACTTAATAAGACTTTACTATGTCAAAGAAATTCAGATCTTGTGTCCCAACTAATATTTGTATACAGATGTTCATGATGTAGCATAAATGTGCATGGGGCATTTTAAATGTGAGGTGGGGAGTCTTATTGACTGCTGTATTTTGTTACAGATATTAAAGCAAACAGGTATTTTTTTTAGTTGTAAAATGTACACAGGCTTTATACTATAACAAGATAAGAAAGGGTGTCCTGAAGCAAGCTAAAGTTGATATAATATTGTGATCTCAGACTGCTGGTATTGAAATATATGTGAAAGTAAGATAGTCATTTTCAATAATTTATAAGGGAGGATGCCTAGATTAAAACCTTTGGACTAAGCTGTAGACAAGTTTTTAAGCAAATAGTCTTAAAATGAGACAAAATGATGAAAAGCATAGAACGCCCCCTTTCTTGCATCTCCAAAGTTATTAGTTTGTTTTGTTTATTTATTTATTTGTTTTTGATATTAATTGCTGTCAAAGAAAGATACATCTGCAGATGCAGGCAGTTGGCCAGAGGATGTCTGTACATTGTGTTCTGAGTGAAATGTACAAAGATTTTTTCATGCTCCTGCAAAGTTGTTAAGTGTGGTTTTCTCATTGTTGACTTCTTTTACTTTGAGATGAGCTGTCTGTTGATGCAAGCAATTAATGTTGAGAGATCTCAGTACTTTGTGCTGAAAGAAGTGTAGTATTTGAAGGTACCGTGGCAAGCAGTTCACTGAAAAGGTTTGAAACTGTGGGAATTGAGTACTTCCCAAGCAGTCTTAATACGTCAATTTAATAGATTAGTGCACAGTTTAATTTGTTTATTTAAAGATAGCCAGTGTCAATTTTCTTGGGGGGGGGGTTAACATTAATGTAATGTTTGCTGAAAGCATGTAAGCAGTTTTCCACATCTGGGAGAGTAATAGAGATAATGAAGGAACAGGTAATCAGTATATGTGGGGACATAGGCTGTAACATGCACTTTAGCATGAGTAAATTTAATTTTAGATGAGGCATTGCTTGTAGGTACAGCCTTCAATTTGGAACAACTGCTTTCTGGAGGAGTAAGCTTAATTTGTTGAAAATGTGCATAGTTTTGTATGTGTGTTCTAAGTTAAAAGTGTATGAGGTTCAGAAATGTATTTAGTTTTTTTTTTTGATGGTTTTCATTGAAGTAAAAAGTATTGAAATGTGACATAGGATCGAATGGAGATGAGAAGGCACAACTGTTTAAAAGATCAGCATTCCAAACAAAAGTGTGTAGGTAAGCTAAATGTTGGATATGCATATTCGAAAGAACTGTCATGTATAACCGTTAGGATTAATAGCTTTCTAGCATAATTGCTACTGTCTCCATATTATCATGGGATGTAAATGACCTTACAGGTATAGGCAAAAAGCTAAGAGCATTGAATTATGTTAGGAAATGTAGGGTGCAAGTAGGAATGTTGCAGGAGATGCATTCAGATAGAGATTAACATGTGAATTGGACAAAGGATTTTAGGATGGACATTTAGCAGAATATCAAGGGCAAAGGAAAAGGAGAGTTATAATACTGATTCCAAGTTGGAAAGCAATAAAAAAGACAATAATGGTAGATTTATGGTAGTAAGAGCTGTTGACAAGGGAGGAGAATTATGCTGGCATGTATTTATATTCCACCAAAAAGTGCTGTCATGGAACTGAAAAAATTGTGAGAAATAATCAGCTTTCTGCAGGGAATATTATTTATCTTTGGGCACTGAAATTTAACTTGCAATAGTGAGGCTTATCAGTTTGACCTAGAAGGGAAAATTTAACAAAAGAGAGTAGATTTCTGAAGAAATTTATGAAACATTTGATATGGAAGGTGTGAATTCAGTAGCAGGAAGTCAGAATTTGCATATTAGTCATCAAGGTACACTAGCTGGGCTAGACTGGAAAAGAGTTTATATTTCTCAAGAGCATATGCACTTAATTGAAAGTTTGATATACATTTAGTAACTATTTCAGATCAATCACTGATATGTACTAAGATAAAGATGCAGGGTAATGAAGCAAAAACAAAACAGTGACACCCGTTAAAAAGAGAGGAATTTAAAGAATGGGTAGTAAAAATGATTCAGGAGTTATTGGAGAAGACCGAAATTTCTTCAGAAGGGATAGCTAGTGAGTGGGATAAAATGAAAATGGAGTTTAAAAATAGGCTAGAAATAAGAGAAAGATTTATTTGAAAGAAATAAAATTTGTTATTTAGAAGAAATGACAAAGGTTAAAGGATTGTAGAACAAGGCGAATCTGACAGTGCTAAAGGGAAAATACGGGAGCATTTTGGTAGTATGCACAAGTTTAGAAAGACTGTTGTTAAGCATAACATAACATCATAACTTCACAACATAAAAATATTTAGCACAAAAACTTGGGCAACAGGAAGTAGAAAGGCTAGTCATCAAATTTAGGGAGCCTTTGACGTGAAAATTAACCAGAATTGCTGTAGAGAGTTTAGAAATATTTCAGACATGTTGTGAGCATTTGTATAAAGCAGAGGAGTGTAGAAAGCAAGAAAAACACAAAGGGAAATATTTAGGGGAGACTTACTCATGCCAAGGTTAGAGGAAGATGAGAGACTCCAAAATTAATAGCTAAAATAGGAAGAGATGAGATAAAAATTATGGTGTATGATCAATCAATAGGGAAGTGTGGAGGGACAGATGGTTTTCCTGTGGACATTTGGAAATTTTGAGAGAAAAAAGTGATACGTTCTGGAAGGTATTTTCAAAGGGGTGAAACACCAGCATCTTTGAGGAAAAAAACAAACTATGATAGCTGTACCACCCAAAGAGGATGAAGACTCTTCAGATGCAGCTTCATATGGACAAATAAAGTGTTTACGTCTATACTAGCTAAGAAAATGGCAAAGGTGTTGCTAAATTTGATATATATGGATTGGTATGTTTTGATGGAGAGGAGGCGAGCATTTTACATTGTTAATAGAACAGTGATTCAGAGGGAAGCTGAATATAAGAAAGTAATGTTATTGTTGGTGGTTCTTGATGCTGAGAAAGCATTCAGTCGAGTCATCTGGGATCTTATGAGTCATTTGTGTTTCCCAATAGTATAACAGGCTATATATGAAGGGTCAGAGGCAATAATCAAGTTAGGAGGGTTCCTCTCCAACAAGCTTTGTTCGAACAGAGTAACCGCTCTGGAGTGTCTTCTTCCCCTTTGTTATTTGCTTTACATTTAGTGTCCTTGGAAAGAAAACAAGAGACTCACAAATTTAAGGATATAACTGGTATGGTAATCAAGAAAAAGTTAGCTTTATTTGCAGGTATTATTTTGTACTTGACAAATCCAGAAAGAAACATTCCGTGTTGTGGAATATTTTAAGATAGTTTCAAGTATTTTCAGGATACGAAATTAATGAAGATAAAACAAAAGATATAACAGTAAACTATGTACCCACATATGAACTGGTTCAGCAGTATCCATATTTATGGGGACATGATTAGATTTAAAATAAGTATTTAGGTGTATAGAGTAAAAAACTAAGGATGTGTGGGAAGAGACTAAACAGATGATACAAAAACTGAGAAATTGGAAGATTAAGGGTATGCATAAGATGCAAGCAGTAAAAATGTTTAGTCCCTTTAGTTTTATATACAGGTGAGCCATATTGCATCAACCAGTGGAGAAGCTGTGGACAGTAAGTTAAAGTTGAAAACATTTAATGTTATGTTCTCCTATTTTGCCTTCATTTGTACAGTGTTGGGTTTGGAGACGATATTCATTCTTACAATGATGGGTTGGCTCCGACTCGGCCAAATACACAGCTGAAAGACTCAAACGTGGCTCATGGCAAGTAGGTATCCCATAATACAGTGGTATAATTCCCCAGATCTTGTTTGCCACTTTACGAGGTTGGATGCGCTCATCTTGGCCATGGCTAAGTTGTGAAAAATTTTCTTCATATTTCCTTTTAGAACCCGCAATCCTGTTCTGTTTTATAATAGATAGCTAAGTATTTAGTAATATATAAATTGTTGTGCCTTTCTTGCATTGTAGTTCTATAGTTTTAGCTTTATTCCCTTTGGTGCTGTTTTTGGCTGTTATTTCGTAGGCCTAACTGTATCCCTTGTAGTGGTGGTGGTTGTGTCTTGTCTTGGTTAATTAGTAGCTCGTTTGAGTTAGAGAGCTCTTCACCCATTTTAGTTAGAGGTATTGTAGTTAGTGTGTTGTTTTGTGTGGGAAATAGGGCCGCTTGAGTTAGAGGCCCTATTTTAGTGTCTATATCACGTTATCGAAATCTTACTACATCGAATCACTAAAGGTCGACCTCTAGTGATTGATGTAGTAAAACATCGAATAACGTTTAAAAAAAACAAAAATAAAAACTAACTAGTGTAGGCAGGGGGGCAAGCACCCCCACACCCCCCTTACTTAAATATTCCAACTCCGAGACTGTACTACATTGAGGTAAACAGAAATCTCCCCCTGCATAGATTTCCCTTTACTTGCACAATGTTCTGCACTTTCGATGTTGTGGTGCTGACAATATCAGCTTCGATATTGTCAGCTTTCGACATCGTGAAGTAGACCCCTATTTTACTCCCTTGTTGTCCGTCTCCTTCGTGTTTCCTGTAGTTTACTACTCAGTTTAGCTTAAGCAGTTCAGTAGTTAGAATTTCTTGTTATTATATTGTGGTCTTATCTTCATCATGTCTAAAGACCCAAAAGAGAGGGAGCATAAGCCTTCGGGCTTTAAAAAATGCCATAAGTGTTCACAAAAAATATCTATCACAAACGGACATGTCATATGTTTGTATTGCCTTGGAGCAATTCATTTACAAGAGGATTGTATGTTTTGTCATTCCTTCAGTGCTAGAGTTCAAGAAAACAGAAACAAATTGATCCTTAAAGGGCTCTTAATGCCAACATTTGAGGAAGCTATCCACAGTTCTTCTTCCTCCTCCTTCCAAAAAGGAAGAAACCCAAGAGAGACAATCACCTGCAACATTGGCTCAGTCCGAGCTGCCAGTCAAGTTACCAAAAATTTCTAAGGCCACTACCTCCTCAGCTCCACAGTCTGTGGAGCTGTTGAAGGTTATACTAATTGACAAGCCTGGTTCTTCTGTTCCAAAGTCCTCGGAGCTGCAAGATACCTCTTTTTGGAGCCAGTCCATGGATATTTCACTGGTTTCTCTGACACTGAGATCTCTCATTCTGCACAGGTTTTGTTCTCCATCCCTATCCTCCAGGTCTACCTGGAGTTTATCAGACCATGACGTGGAACGGATGGTGTGCAGACTCTTGAAGTCGCTGGTGCTAACTAAATTATTTTCGGCTCCGACCCATTTGGTCCCGCAGCTTACTGTATCAATTGTACCCACTGTTTTTCCTCCTCCGAGCTAAGCTGGACCTTCGGAGCCAGAGTGCTTGGTACCACTTACTGTGGATCCATCTATTCCGAGACTCCCTTCGGTGTTCATGGAGCCGACTTCTGCTTTGACACTCTCGGTGCCGTCCAGAGAGTCTGGCAGCCGTGGTTCCCCGGTAGGCCCGGGTGGGGGGTGGGGATTCTCGGCCCTGATTATCTTCTGTGCCAAGCCTGCCCCTCAGAGAGTTGGCTCGGGTTAGGCTCGTCTCCTACATCGGCCTCGGGTCTGATCTCGCTGGTTCTGGTGCTTTCCTCTGTCCCCTCAGAGCCAAGGGAGTCTTCGGAGCCGGTGGGATCCGCCTTTGAGCTGATGTGGAGTGTGCTGTTTACCTATACAGCTCCACAGAGGGATACTAGCACTCGTCCCCCTAAGGCACTGGCTACTGTCTTGGCACCACCCATTCCACAGGACAGCAGAGATCCAGAGCCTCAGGATCCCCCATTGGGTGAACCCCTCTCCTCCGAGGCCTCCCCAGAATATCCTTCTGAGGAGCCACCTCGGAAGAGAACTTGCAAGAGGAAGCACGTAGACTCTCCAGATGAGTACGTCACTTCAGACACTGACCTCGAGGAGTCGGCATTGTCCCCACAGTCATCCTCTGATGATATCTCATTTGCATATATTCAAGAGATCCTTAAGCAGAGAGGTGGCTGGCAGGCCACCACCCCTTCTGATGAGGATTCAGTGTACCTGAAGGCTTTTGGATCTCAACCTTCAGCCTCCTGGGTGTCTCTGCCTTTCGATGAGCTAATGGACCTGGTTAGTTGAAAGGCGTGGGAGTCACCTGACACAATGGAACCAGTCCCTCGGAGGCCAAACAAATTCTTGTCAGCTCCTTCGAGAAAGGATTTCCTCACTAAGGGGGTACCTGTAGATGCTATGGTGGTGGCAGCAGCCACCAAGATGGAACTTTCAGAGACATCCTCATCTGTTCATCCTCCGAATAGACTCCCGAATGATGGGCAGGTACATTAGCTGCAGGGGTGAATGAGAAGGTCTCCTCCCAGCTATCCACCTTAAATTCCATCATCAACTCCTCCATGAAGCGGATATCCTACACAGCTGATGGAGCAAGCAGGGCAGTGGGTTCCGGAGTTTCTCTTAGGAGACAGTCCTGGATGCGCTTGTGCAATTTTGCTGAGCCCTTTAAGTCTACTTTTACTAATGCCCCTTTTGACGGTTCCTCACTCTTTGGACCCAAAGTAAAAGACGCTCTCACCCAGTGCGAGCAGGAAGGAAAAACTCTCTCTGCCGTTGGAGTATGTTTTTCTGTACCTTCAAGACCTTATCCTAAAGGTCAGAAGAGTGGGAAAATGTGATTTGAAAGATCCCAGAGAGTTTTCCAGGATGCATGGGGTGATTCCTTCCCCAGGAGAAGAGGGGGAGGTAACAACGGTAGATGCCGCCCCAGATGCAGAAGGGGCCTGCAGAACCAGGGTGACCGTGATTCCTTTCACAGACGCCCTTATCAGCACTCCTGAAAGGAGGCCCGACTGCTCTACTATGGAAGCAGTCGGGGGACGTTTATCCATGTACCCAGAAGCTTGGCAAACTATCACAAGAGATAAATGGGTACTAAAAATAATATCCAGAGGATACTCCATTCCATTCTCCAGTCTTCTTCCACAAACCAGAGCAATCCCAGATATTCCACCCAATCTAAGGGAGCAAGCAACTATAGAGATTCAAAAGTTCCTGCACAAGAGAGTCCTCCATGAAATTTCTGCAGACCAAATAGGATTCGGAACTTACTCAAAATTCTTTTTTGTGCCAATAAGAACAGGGGACTGGAGATCCCTATTAGACCTAAGGAAATTAAATCAATCTGTCAAGAAGTCAAAGTTCCGAATGGTGACACTGCAGTCTGTACTTCCCTTTTTTAGGGAAAGACGATTGGATGTGCTGGATAGACCTTCAAGATGCTTACTACCACATAAAAATGGACAGGACGTCGAGAAGATACTTACACTTCCGGCTGGGAGCCAGTCATTATCAGTTCTGAGCCCTGCCCTTTGGTCTCACTACAGCCCCCAGACTGTTTACCAAATGCATGGCAGTAGTCACGGCTCACCTGAGGCGTCTAAGATTCCGAGTGTTTCCCTATCTAGACGACTGGCTGCTATCTGCCACCACCGAGCATCTACTCCAACAAGCCAGGAATCGAACTTTGGACGTTTGCACTCAGTTGGGTATTTCAGTCAACTTTCAAAAATCTGCCTTGTTGCTCTGTCAACATATTACATTTATAGGTGCAGATCTAGACACTGCTTCTGTGGTAGCATGGTTTCCAACAGACAGGGTTGTAGCACTCGGACAGCAGATACTTTATCTTCTTCTCAAGACCAAGTTGAAAGCAAAGATAATTCTAGGATTACTAGAGACAATGGCTTATCTGCGGTGGTGGTGCTGCGGTAACATTTTCGCCTCAGTAAGACGCTGTCCGGTTCGATTCTCAGCTAGAGCATTTTCTGCATGGACACATGCGTGAATGGGCGTACCTTCGTTGAAGGTTGTGCATCAGGCCTGGCAAGCTGGTACATAAAAATCAACTGCCAATCATTCGCGGACTGGAGTTCCGCTGTGGCGACCCCTAACCGGGCAAAGCTGAAAGACACACAAACAAACTAGAGACAATGGCTTCCACAATAGCACTGGTTCCTCTTGCCAGAATGCACATGAGGATCCTTCAGTGGCTGTTGTTCTCCCAATGGTCACTTCAAGAGCTTCCCATGTCTCACCCGATCAGGATAATGGAATCATGCAAAAACACTTAAGATGGTGGATACACTCCAGTCATGTGACCATAGGGAGACCCTTTGTTCCACAACAACCCATAGCTACGGTGACCACGGATGCTTCCCAGATAGGGGGGGGGGGCATTATCTGGGGAGAATAGTCCAAGGTTCATGGCAAGAACACGAGGCTCACTTGCATATAAATGTCCTAGAGATGAGAGCAGTGCTTCTTGTGTTGCAAGCACTTCACGACTGACTCTCTCTCTCTCTTTAGGGACAATTCTAATACAGTCAGACAATATGTCTGTGGTTTGGTACATAAACAAGCAGGGGGGAACCAGATCTTATCCCCTTTGTTGCGAGGTCCTACGAGTTTGGCAATGGGCAGTTTCTTCCCCGCGCTTTCTAATAGCAACGCACATTCTGGGGAAGTTCAACGTGATAGCAGACAAGCTGAACAGGGAAATTTTAATGCCTCACGAGTGGTCTCTCAATCAGAATGTAGCGGAAATGATTTTCCGAACATGGGGTCTGCCTTGCTGCGATCTTTTTGCCACTCCCATGAATGCCAAGTGCAGCAGCTACTTTACCCTAGTCCCCCCTCTGGGGGAGACACCGAGAGACGCACCTGCTCAAGATTGGCCCTCGGGACTTCTGTATGCCTTTCCTCCATTTCCTCTCATACCCAGAGTCATTCAGAAAGCACAGTCCTTGGGAAGCAGGATAATTCTCCTTGCTCCTTACTGGCCTTGCCAAGTTTGGTTCCCCCTTCCTTTGGCCTCATCTCCAGGAGAAGCCTTGGACTCTGGACCCAGTTCCATACCTGCTGACACATATGTCAGGTGCGCTTCATCCTTCTCTCCATGCCCTGAAGTTGACAGCTTGGCTGCTCCACTTCCTAGTTTAGTCAGGCTTCAGAATTTCACTCCTACAGTTAAACATATCTTAATGTCCTCTCATAAAGCACTAGAAAATTGTATTCTAGCAAATGGAAAAGGTTTTTCCCTTTGGGCTGAAAACAGGAACATTGATCCCTTTTCTGCATCCATCCATTCTATTTTGGAATTTTGAGTGGAACTCTTCCAACAAGGTTCGGCTGCAGCAGCCATCAGAGTACAGCTCACTGCAATCTCAAATTTCCACATTGGTGATTCTGTCACGAACTTAATGTCACACAGGTTGTGTAGAGCCTTTCTGAAAGGTGCCTCCTTATTAAGACCTCCCTTTAAAGAATCCCTTTCTCCTTGAGATTTAAATGTTGTTCTGTCTCACCTGATGATACCACTTTTTGAGCCCTCATCATCTTCAGACCTCAAGTTCCTTTCCTGGAAGACCATTTTTCTGGTGACTATAACATCTTCTAGAAGAGTATCAGAGTTGCAAGCTCTTTCTATTAAACCGCCCTATTTGATATTTCATAAGGATAGGGTATCCTTGCAAACTAATCCATCATTTTTACCCAAAGTCTCTTCTTCAACTAACGTAAATCAATCTATTGAGCTTCCAGTGTTCTTTCCTAATCACAGCAGCAAGGCAGAATACAAATGACATCAAGTAGACGTGCACAGACAACTCAGATTCTGTTTGCATAGGACCAAAGATTTTAGAAAATCTGACCAGTTATGCGTATCCTTCTCTGATGCAAAAAAGGGTAGCTCAGTTTCAAAAACTACTCTTTCCAACTGCATTACATTCATCTATACCTCAAATAACAGAGAATTCTCTGTGGTCCTCTTCAAAAGGAACCTTGACGATTGGTGGGAGAAAGGAAATTCACCCCGGGGATCATGTCAGTCGCCCTGCTAGACAGGGATCCAGGGAAGTAAATAGTGTGGGAAGAAATAGCCAGGGAATTGTTATGGCTAGGCTTGTATAGGCCCTAGGGCTGATAGCCTAGTACCAATCTATGAACCTATGAATTACCATTCAAAGTGAAGGCTCAGTCCACTAGAGCAATGGCTATGTCTTCTGCCTTTCAAGACAGAATTCCTATGGATAATATTTGTGCAGCAGCTACTTGGACCACTCCTCATACTTTTATTATGCATTACAAAGTGGATTTGGCCTCCAGGGTCAGGGCCTCCTTTGGTTCCATGGTGCTTTAAGGTGTACTCTCGTGAGCCACCCGGGGAAAAAGGTGCTAGGGACGCTGTCCCATCATTGTAAGAATGAAGGCGAGGTAGGACAACATAACATAAAGAAGTTTTGTACTCAGCATAATGTTCCATGTTTGTTGTCCATCTCACCATTCATTCTTACTAGCCCTCCCTCCTTCCCCCTTCCAAAGACTCCTTGTGGACCTGGTGGATGTTAGTACCTTCAGGAGTTCTTTGTTTCAGTTTGTTTCTCCTTCTATTGCGGATAGTATATTCCGCATTAGAAGCTGAAGTTAAGTGAAACTTGTAGTAGTGCATATTTGTCTTCTGTTAAGTACAAACTTGCAGTTTTAAAAGTACTGTATTTTCATTTTTTCTGTTTCCTAATTGTGTGTTTCATTGAACAGTGTGCTGTGTGGCTATCTGCAGTTAGTTCCCCACCCACCCTCCCTTCCTGTTCATGTGTTGGTGGCTCTGGAATTGCCCGCCCCTCCTGTAAGTGTGTATTAGAACACTCCTCCTGGGTCCATCTCATTTGCTCACTTAACCGAGCACAGTGAGATCATATTCTAAGTCTAGTGTTCACGCTACTTAACACAGAGAGAAGATTTGAGAAGGCCAACCCACTTAGGTTCTTCCTTCCTCTCTCCTTGCACTTGAATAAATTGCAAGTTTTTTTTAATCTGCTTTTACTGTATTTGTGTTTCCTCCTACTTTATTTTGCTTTTCTTAAAAGTGTTCAATTTTATTTATTCTGCTGCATTTATTACTGCTTGGTAGTAGCCTGATTAAATTGTAACTGTTATTCTAAGTCTTTTGGTTTAAGCACTTGGGCTTAATACAGGTTGTTTTACACTAAGAAGGTTTGTGGTCTGCACTGTTGTGGCAGGACAGGTAGCTTACATATTTCTAAGCTGGGAATTGCTGATTGAAGGCCCAGTGTCTGCTATTCTAAAAGTGTATTAGTTCTGGCTTAAGCACCTGGGCTTCAGGCCAGTTATTCTACATTAAGAGGGTTTGTGGTCTGCACTCTTGTGGGAGGAGAGGCTGGATTCTGCTCTTCTGAGCTGGGAATTTCTGGTCACAGGCTTATTGTGCCTGCTTATTTGAACTGTTTCTTTCTGAAATTGGTGTGCCTTGATGCTGTAGCATAGACCAGATTCAGGCCTGCTAAATCTGGCTTTGTTTGTATAACTTGAGCACTGATCCAGGCCATCTTTTTTTGGAGATGGTTCCCCTGCACCCTAGTAGTAGGAGTGTGCAGTTAGAATTTGTCTGATTGAATACTGCTGGAACAGGGCTCAGTTTTGAGCTTTTTTTCTGGTTAATTGGGTAACTTGTTTAAACCAGTTTGTTCCTTTTCTATTGTTTTGTATATATATAAAAAAATTGCACTTTATTCATCTGCTTTTACTGTATTTGTGTTTCTTCCTACTTTATTACTAGGGGCATTGACTACAACACTGATCTGCGATGTATAACAATAATTATCCTTTTCTGTGCATTTGAAGTATTTTTTTGATTCTATCTGCTTTATTTTCTGAAAAAGATATGCTTGTTTCCCACCTTTCTAAGCTAGTATAGTCCAGTTTTCAGGTTAGTGCTGAATGCAGGGCTGTTACAAATCTCTGGGTCTGCCCATACCTTACTTGGATAGAAGGAAGTTTCTATGTTCACCTGTGAGAGAGGGGAGCTTTGAGCAGCCTATCTGTCCATGGAGGAGTGATTTCAGCCCCAGAAGTTAGTAGTTTATTGGCCATTTTGAGCTAATTTCTTTCATTTCCCTGCTCTAAATACCACATTTGCCCGGTTTTGCACACCGGGCAGTGCCAATTAGCTAGGGTAAAACTATTCCTGGCTCCACAAAGTCTACTCTTCAATTTTTCCCTTGGAACTAGACAAACTTTCAACTTAAGCACTCAAACCATTCACTTCTCATACCCGCACTTACTCAAAACTCATACCAAGCACTAATAAACCTTAGCAGTAGACCCCCCTATACTGTAGAGAAGGACAAGGCTCGCTATTCGACCTTACTAGCCAATCAGTAAAACAGTTCACTGTACCTATCCATGCATGTCCAAAGGGCAGTTTCAGGTGTACTCTCCAGTCCAACTGGTGAATCTAGGCATTTTGAGGCAATGTTATGACTGCCTCATGTACACAGAAACCCCTCTCCTCCTACCACCAAACACTAATACATGCGAGAGATGCAATTATACAGCCAAACTGGAGGCTAAGCTCTCTCAACCCAAGACTGGATCAGACAGTCAAGAGGAGAAGGGAAATACTTGCATCACAACACCAGTCTCACATAGCCCCATTAAACCAGCACCGGCAAGAAACACACATAAATCCACAAAAACATACTTGGAGGCTCCAAATAAAAATCTGCAAACCCAACAGAGACCTCCAAAGCAAAACATCCATGCAACCTCCACCACCCCAACACAAACCATGAAACACATACTTCACAAAACCAGTGTGCCATGCAATCACAGCCCTTAAGTCAAAATAACATGCTAGTAATAGGTGACTCTATAGTCAGGCACACTGATGTCCCACTCACTAGGCTGAATAAGGAGAAGGTAACTATTAGCTGCCTGTCGGGTGTCAGGATCTTCCACATAACAAAAACAGGCAGGTCACTTCAGAACAAGTACAAATATGACTCTGAGATTGTCCATGTTGGTGTGAATGACCTGAGCCGTACCTCACTGGACTACATGAAGAGAGACATGGAAGATCTCTCTGATCACGTAGCCCAGGCCGGTACGACCCTGAGTAGCATCTTGCCCTCACCAAGAATGATACCACGGTATGAAGAAAAAATTCTCAATTTCATCAATTGGCTAAGTTTCTGGTGTCATTCAAAGGGGATCCAGTGTCTGTCCACCTGGGATGACATACTCAACAAGCCACACTGCTTCGCTAGAGACGCACCTAGGCTTTCGAATACTGGTCAAGGCTCTTGCCACCCCCATAGTGCCTTTTTTAGGCAAGGTTCAAAAGACAAACCCACCGCCGTAAGTAGCACAAGTAACAAACACCTGAGGGTAATGCTACTCAGTGCCAGAAGTCTAAACCTCAAAATGCACGCACTTGTGGCACTCCTCAGTATGGAGAAAATCGATATATGTGCAATAACAGAAACCTGGTTTAAGGCTCCAGAGAGCACCCCAGCACTACCAGGCTACAACTCATACCATACATTTTAGCCACAGAACCCAAACCGAAATACAAAAGGCGGGGGTCGTAGCCATATTCATCAAGGATACCCACACCTCCAGGTTAGTGGCACAGCACGATGTTTCAGAGATCATCCACGTGCAAATAATGGACAAAACTGCAATTAAAATTGTAACTTGCCACAGATCACCCACCATATCCCAGGACCCCCATTCCATGTTTCTGGAAACACTGGGAAACATAAAGGTCCTACCAAACACCCTAATATTGGGTGATTTCAATAACCCAAACATTAACTGGGAGAACTACTCAAGTACTAACTCCCTTGCCCAACATTTCCTAGAATTTATAAACTCAAACACCCTGGTTCAACTGGTCAACACTCCCACCAGAGGTGACAACATATTGGACCTGGTCATCACCAACATGGACGACCAGTGTTCCACACCTCGCTGGTTAGATCTGACCATAAACAAATCACTTTGGATATCCACATTCCGCCCCCCACCCCCACCCCCGGACAAGGAAACCACCGTGAAAAACTTTTCAAAAGCAAACTTCACATTATTTAAGACCGAGGTGGAACATTTCAAAGCCCCCATGCTGAAGATAACGCTGTCCAAGCTGCAAAATCCTTTACTAATGCATTCAACGGGCACCTACAAGAATGCATGGATCATGCCATCCCAAGCAAAACCAAGACTCACTCCTCCAAGAAAAGCAAACCAGTCTGGTGGACTCCTGCCATAAACAAGCTATACAATAGAAGGAGGAAACTATTACAGAAAAGAGTAAAATCCCAAGAAGTGAAGACATCCCTGATCAGTATCAGCAAGAAACTATGATCCGTCATAAAATCTTCCAAGGCAAACTTTGAAAGAAAAATTGCCAAGGACTCCAAAGGTAACCACAAGGCATTCTTTAGTTTTGTCTAATAATCTAAGTGGCAATACTCAGATTTGCTCGGAGCTAGTGCAGAATGGCACAAAATACACTGAACTGACCGATATCCTGGCAGACAGGTTCAGCGCAAACTTCACCCCCCCTCTCACCCTAAAAGGGCGCATAACCATACCAGAAGAATGTAGAGTCCCTGAAATCACAGAACTCGGGTTAAATCAGCCCTCTCCAAAGCCAAAAACAAAGCATCAATGGGACCGGACAGTGTCCCAGGCTGCATCCTACACGAGCTCAAAGATGAACTAACCCCTCATTTAAACACACTGTTCAAACACAGTCTTTCCGCAGGCTATGTACCCACAAAGTGGCGCACAGTAACGGTTATTCTGCTCCACAAAGGTGGAGCCACAACAGACTCCGGGAACTATCGCCCTATAAGCCTGACTAGCTTGGTCTGCAAGGCTATGGAGCGCATCGTCATGGAACTTATTAGAGCATTGGGAACCTACAAACACTGGACCCTACCCAATTCAGCTTTAAGGGCAGATCATGCTTCCTAAACCTGGTGGAATTCTTTGAGACCATTACCAAGGCTATAGACGAGGGAGAGGTGGTACACACATCCTACCTAGACCTCACTAAGGCCTTCAACACCATTCCCCATTCTGGTATTATAGACGAGCTCACCAGCCTGAACATAAACCCCTACATCACAAGATGGGTTGCCAACTGGCCCACGGACAGAGCCCACATGGTGAGAGTTGCGGGAGCTAGGTCTGACTCTAAACCGGTTACGAGAATTGCGGGTGCTAGGTCCAACTCTAAACCGGTTACAAGTGGCATTCCTCAGGGCTCAGTCCTAGGGACCCCCTCCTGTTCGGCATATACTTCTCAGAGGTACAGGCAAGCACAGGAGGACTATGGCTGACCAAGTTCGCAGACGACTGCAAACTAGGGGCTATAATTGACTCTCCGGCTGACACAGACATCCTCCAAAAGGGTCTCACTGAGACAGATACTTGGTGTCAAAATCATGGCCTTAAGCTAAATGCCAAAAAGTGCATAGTCATCCCCTTTGGAAAAAACAAAGTACCCACAAACTACCACATAGGTGGTAGTCCCCTAAATACAGAAGATGTAATAAGGGATCTGGGGACCCAAGTAGATAGTAATCTCACCTTTGATAATCACATTGTCAAAGTGGTTAGAAAATCCTTCTACGTGGCCCACCTAATCACAAAAGGGTTCGCATCCAGATCAAAAGAGATTGTTGTGCCCCTCTACTCATCACTCATCAGACCCCATCATAGAGTACAACGCCGCATTTGGGATGTACCTTACAAGACACCTGCAACAGCTGGAAAGACCACAGAAGTACCTCAGCAAGAGGATCACTGTCCACAAACAGATGCCCTATGCAGCTCGACTGAAGAAACTTCAGCTGTACTTGGTTGCATACCGCCTACTCAGAGGTGATCTCTGCCTGACATACAAGGCCATGTCCAACCCAGAATTGATGGGCATGCTCCACCTAAAGAAAACCTTATCCTATCAAGTCACATGCTCTAGGGATCTAAACCTCACCACAACAATAAATATGATGTGTTGGAGAGAGAGATTTCTGTCCCAGAGACTTCCCATGCTTTGGAACAAGATTCCAGTCTACATTAGGCATAGCTCCTTGCTAACACTATTCAAAAGAAACCTTGACGAGTGGATGGGAAACAGAAAGTTTACCCCGGGGAAGCACAGGGAGCTAATCTAAGGGGGCGGCGAAAGCCAACAAATTCTGGCTAGGCTTATAAATGCCTTTGGGCAGATAGCCTAGTACCTACCTATGAACCTGTAGTTGTGTGTGTACATATATATATATATATATATATATATATATATATATATATATATATATATTTATATATATATATATATATATATATATATATATATATATACACACACACACACACACACACACACACACACACACACACACACACACACAGATGTGTGTGCATGTAGTTTTACAATTCATTTAGTAGTAGCAGCAAACAAGATCTGGGGAATTACACCACTGCATTATGGGATACTTACTTGCCATGAGCCAAGTTTGAGTCTTTCAGCTGTGTATTCTTCCAAACCCACCATTGTAAGAATGAATGGCGAGCTGGACAACAAACATGGAACGTTATGGTGAGTACATAACTTTGTTTTTGGTAGAGGAAGAGGTGAAGTTTATCCTCCCAATAGACCAAGGTGGTTTTGGATTACCTGATTTGAATGGATACTTTAGAATCATTCAGTTAAGGCTCATATATGTAAGGCAAGTAGTAGGTTACAAGTGGAAAAAGATGATTAAGTGGAAAGTTTGAGCGATTTAGCTTTTTCAGTGCATATCCTTAAGGGAAATAACCATACAGAGTATTACATATACGTAAAGTTGCAGAAAGTGAGCTAAGACCTAAGCCAGCATGGAAATGGGGAAAGGCATTTTTTACAGTAGGGATGAAAGCAAGCAGAGAGATAGAGAATAGTCGAGAGGGCTGGAATTTACTTTAAAAATGTCAAAAGAACTAAGGTATTGGAAGCAAATAATAATAGTAATATCTCTTTATTAACCAGGTAGCACACAGTCCTTTTTTAAGAGCAATCCATGAACAATGTCTGGTTAAGTGACTTTCTCAGCCTCTCACAGTTGGCAAATGAGGGCTGGGAGAATCAAACCCTGTACCACAAGAACTACATAACTCACAGCATTAACCTTCTGTGACAACTGCCAGGGAAATAACTAGAGAAGGAAAGTTAATAGAGTGGGATGAGGCCTAGCAGTAATTTGGACTGCAGGTTAGAGACTGCCAACCCTACCAGCGATTGATGTTAGAGTAGAACAGGAAAGATGAGTGCTAAGTGAAAGGCCTCCGTTGGTAGGGTTTTCAGTCAAATCTAGAGCAAAAGCTGCTGTTAAAAAGGGGATAATTAGTAAGACATACAATCTTGCGTGATAACTGTAAGAATCGATCTTAGGAGGTTAGGCAAGATTGGGAAGAAATACTGAAAAGGTCATTTATAAGAGAACAGTGGAAGGACATCTGTATGCCTTCCACGTTATGTGGCAAAGTCCAGTAGTGTAGGATTTTTGCTTGGAATTGTTTGCATGAGTATTTTATACTCCAAGGAGGCTTCAGAGAGTTTTTTCCTCTGGTAGATGGCAAATGCTGAAGGTGTGATGGAAAAGAGAGGTAACTGGGTACATGTTTTTAGGAGAGTGTAGCGAGTTGACAGTTTTTAAATATTTTCTAGAGTAATGTGGCAGATGTGGGGAAGCAAATGTCTGTAACTAATGGACATTTAGTCTGTAAGGAAATTATTCTTTTGAGCTGGGACACATGATCTGAATTTCCTATTACATAGTAAAGCCTTACTGAGTTTAATACCATTGGCTGCCAAAGAAGCAATTATTAAAAATGTAAATCAAAATCGTAACCAAATGTTTTTAAAGTACTGAATAGTGTAGAGGAGCTAGTGGTGGGATCTTTAGAACATGGGAGATTCAAGTTACATAGAAATAAATACATGCAGAGCAATATTCAAGAGGAGGAGTGAGATTTAAGGGAAGACAGGAATTGAGTAATTTATGTAATGGAGTGAATAACTGTTAAAAAAAGAAAATGTATATATAATATGTAAGGCATGAATGTGACATGTTAATATAGTTCATATTTTGTGTATTATAGTGTGTGTGCCTACATCTTAAGTGATAATTTAATAAAGGTGGTTAAAAAAAGATCCTTAAAGTCTTTACCTAGCTAAACATTTTTTTTACAGGATTTGTTTGTTCATCCATAAAGTCTTGACATTTAGCATGTTTGCCTAAGGGCCCTGTACCTTGCCCAAAGCCAGTGGCTCCACCCTGGGACCCGCATTTCGTCTGAAAGAAACTTATACTCATCTTTTAACAAGACAGTACCTTTTCCTTAAAGTTTCTTTGCTGGAAAACAAGTTCATCACTGGCCATTAATTCTGTTCTCTTTGTCTCTGTCTTACAAGCTGTGATGGCAACAAAGCCCTATACCATTTTACATAGGAAAGACTATGCTTAAAAACAATCTCTCATTAATGCCAGAGGTGGTGTTTGAGTTTGTCTGGAACTGAACTGCATAGTGTTCTTTTCTATGTTTGAAAATTGAGGAGTGAGTCTTAACATATTTTGGATGTGCATAGCCAGCTAAGATATTGCCTGGTCACAATAAAGGACTGGAGAAAATCGGGCTAGTTTGTTTCCTTCAAATGAGGGAAGCTAGGCAGGCCATTATCTAATCAGATACTCATTAAATGGCTAACTGAATTGCCTTCTGCTATGATTACAGTGGAAAGGTCGCACAGTGGCAGGTCAGAGTATGTTCTTCAAAAGAAGCAACTGCTTTTTTACATTCTACAGAAGTGTTGTTTGTTGAAGTACTGCAAGGGAGCTACTGATCACCTTTCACAATTTTCCAAGAAACTACAAGCTTACACTGTTTTTAGCTCCAGAGCACAGTTTGCCACTGCAGTCCTGCAGGTTGTGTTGATTCCTTCTCCCTGAGTCCAGGGTAGGAGCAAGTATGCAGCACTACTGTTCCCTTTATTAATGATACTGCAGCAATGAGCTCTGTGATGAACATAGTGTAGCTTTGTAACCTCTTAGCATAGCAGTAAATATTTGAATCTGGGATTACAGATTCAGTATGGACTGTATCCCACCATTCCCTTGGGACATTCCTTTATGAGACTTCCCTCATAGGGGTGGAGATGTAGCATGTTTCTGGATTTTCATTATGGGTCTGCAAGCTGGAATTAAGTGATTCAGAAAGTCAGAGTTGACCTGTGCTTTTGACATCTCCCATAGACACTGTTGTCGGGGTGGCCTATTGCTGTCACACCATAAAGACTTGAAGATGGTGGGGACTTATCTCTCCTTTTTACCCATCATCACTGTTATTCTGATGTCTTCATTGAGAGGAGGAAAATGATTCACACGTGAAATATCGAAAGCTAAAGAAGTCAGAATGAATGGCCAGACATCTACCTGCAATGAATGCCCTTTCTTTTTGAATGGAATTGCAGCAGTGATCCCACTATTTAAAGTTCTGCTGCTGTGCTAAGCTGCTAGAGAGCTGCAATTCCAAGTTCTTGTCCCCAGAGACACCATGCCTTGCAGTTGCCAATTTTATTTCTTAGTATGTTGGCAGTGGTGTTTGTGCTTTTGGATTTTGATGTCTACCGGCTTTGCTGCATTCAAATTCTGCTCCAGTGTTAGATTAGCTGTTTTCAGTCCTTGCTGAATTTGTTGTGCAGCAGATTTGGTTGCTGTTTCTTTTGTTCTGCAGCGCTTCTCTCCTTTAAGTATTCTTGTGCCAGCAATGATTTGGAGTCATGTATCTTTTGACTACAGTGTTGTTCTTTTGGTACAGTCCTCTAGCTCCTTCCATCCTGGTGACTTGCTTCTTGGGATTCAGCCTGATCGTAGAATCCATTGTGGAAGGTCCTGTTACTGAAACAGATAGATGCATTCTTACAGTATCAGTTGAGCTTTGAGAAGACCTTCCTGGTAGATCAGGAATACCGTCTTACTTTATCCTTTCGGGTGTGTGGTCCCTTCATTCAGCCCCAGCTGTAAGATTCCCCTGCAAGACAAACGTATTTATTGGTTTGTTACTTGTTAGCAGTTTAGGTGACAAACTCTTTATCAGTATTGCTTGGTTTGGAGAAAGGTGGTATGGAGTGAAGTGGTAGCTATTAGGAATGAGTGTACTTACCTAGCAATAGTGTAAGTCACTGTGTGCATTGTGATATGCATGTGGCCATCTTCAGCAGGGAGAACTTAGTGAAGAAAGATGGTAAATGATGACTGGTGAAGAGGAGGATTCTTTCCATAGGATTCCTGAAGGAGTGTCCTCTCACAGGTAACAAATTTGGTAAGAACACTTCTGCTTCTTATATCAAATGCTTGTATGTAATTTATATCATGCATAAAAATGTGTAGTTCATTGGAACATGTTTTTCTTAACATCCAGTCACTTTTCTCCTCCTTATTTCCTGTAATACCATTGTACCTGTTTCAAAACTTTGTGTATAACCAACAGGGGGCTTAACAGGCACCCTTGCCATACTTCCTAAGTACAAAACTTTTAAAATAGTCATCCACAAGAACTCTACCCCGACTTTGTGACAGAAATTCAGTGCAGCAGTGATGGCATACATGTGATCATAAAACTGTGACTACTTATGCAAGCATGACAAGTTAAAACTTACAAAAACAGTTTAAAAGCATTTTTGCAGAAGACCTTCTCCTACACCCCTAGATTAGAGGGTTGTATCTCCCAGGCTTCTCTACCTGTATATGCTAATTCTGAGATCACTGTGGCTGAGAGTAAACACAGTTCCCTGTACAGAGCTCACTATTCGCAGTTTTAGGATTGCACTTTTGGGTTTTCATCTCTGCTGCCTTAATTTTCTGTGTGACACTCTTCTGCTGTTTGCCATATCTTAGAAATTCTGTATAACAAGTCATATATCCCACTGATGGTCATCATAAAATATATTCCCCAACAGCCAGTGTTGCAGCCTCTCAAAACTTATTTCTTACCAGTCATACCTAGCAGGAGAGTAGCTTTACATTTCCTGACACATGAGAATATCCTGCATAATCTAGTTACAAAAAATATTGAACAGTAGGCTTGTTTTATCACACAGATGTTTCTGTAATAGTTGTGATTTTTTTATCCAGTCATAGTGATTTTTATCCAGTCATAAGCCTTCTTTTATACTAAACAGTAAATAAAAATCTTTTGTTAGTGAACTGTAACCCAGTCCTATGAGCAGCATTAAAGTTCATGCATCTATCGCCTTCAGTTTTGCCTACTCAATCTTGGAGACATTTCAACAAAATATGATCACTATGTTTGTATCATTTACCAGTCAGTTGACTATAGATATCCTTGGAGTTCTGCAGTTTACTTGTCAAGCATCTGTGCAGAGTTTTTTTGCATTTTGTTAACTGTCATAAGATATTGTGAAGTACCTATGGCTGCTTGCAGCCTCTGATCAAGTCATTATACTCTTAGCTGTGCTCAAACTAAGATAAACAGTCTCTATTACTTTCAGAAGTGCATCCTAATATTTACTTGAAAATTTTAATACATTCGTAGTAAAGTTTCATACTTTAATGTTGTTTGTAAAATGTAACTACTTCTTGCAAGCTGTTCTTTGCACAGGTAATTGTGTCATTTTTTTCTACCAGCTGCCTAGTGGTGTAATATTACTTTTGCCACTTATGTGAACATTTATGAAAATATGATTTTGTAGTGTGCGTATTTCTATAATAATCTGTTATCCAAATGTAAGTCTCTGTCAGTAACTGTACAATATAGACCACAGATAGCGGTAATGAGTTCATTAGATGCTATGGAAGCAAGAAAGCTGATGCATGTCAATTTGCCATAATGTGTGACCAGTTCAAGTTATTAATGTAAACATTAGCTTATAGTACTTTCTCAGAAATGGCCAGAGACCATTACAGTTGTGTGTTACTTCTGATCCCGTTTTGGCCATATCATATTCTTTAGAGAGTTACAAACTGGCTCGTCAACAGTCACTTTAGCCATACTTTATAATAGTTATTATCATGTCTGCCTGAATCCGTTTGCTAATATTTTATAATGAGGTGATATTTCCAAACCAAATGCAAATATCTTATGCTGGCTATGCTTTACTAAAGTAACTATTGCATATTTTTATCACAGCCAACCAGCCATCACAGTACTGGCTTGTCCAGGCAGTTATGCATGCAGGTTTTAAAATGTGATATTTGATATTCATATTTGTGAAAATAATTGACGGAGTTCTTCTAGCAGTGTACAGGTATGCATGTGGTATGATGCAGTATCAAAAAACTCCTTCAGTTTCCGTATATTATTGCAGTGATTAACATAAAAAGCACACAAGTTATCAGAATTCTATTGGATTATTCATCGCATTGCGTGTCATTTTGAGTCATGTTGCATCATTAAGTATGTATGTAATGGGAATAGCCAAAGTCTTTTTAATACAATTCCACCAGTTTTGCACATTTTCATAATTGCAGCATTTCCTATCTCTTTCAGATAGGTATTTACACGCGCAGTTGTGGCATCACTTTCTTTTTCTTAGCCAACCAAATGACAGATTTTTGGTTTAGCTAGGCAGTTAGTTGTAGATGCATTTTCTAAATATACATTTAATATACATATTGGATAAAATAAACCACAAAACAGTATACCATGTAAACTTGAAAATAAAAAACGCCACACCAAAATTCCCAGCCCAACATTTATTCACCACAGTTTGTGCTTTCATTCCAAAATACAGGAACTTAATCAGAAACTGTACCAGAGTAACTTCCTTCCTTTTAAAGACTCAGAGGCTTCATGCCTGGACCAGCAATATTTAAAGAAACACACACTCTTAAATATACACTTAAAAGTAGCTCTAGAAGTACACACTTAAAAAATATTTACATAAAATATACTTACATAAAATGAGTTGCATAAAATAAATGTATTTCAATAAATGTTCCTTCAAATAATCTGTAAAAATATGCAAGTTTAAAAGTTTTCATAAGAATAAAATGAAGAAAGTTGGTGGAAGGCATAAAAAATTCTGTCATAAAATATACATATGAAAGTACTGAAAATTACAAATGTCCATTTTATGTAAGTATTTGTTAAATATAAATGTTGCCTGAAAACAAAAAATGCTTAGGCAATCTGTGTTGCACACAAGTAATTTTGCAGTTTTCTAAGAGTTCTGGTTTTGGCAGCGGTGCCAGATGCTTATGACATTATTTATGTATTTCATTTTTGTTTTCTGGTAAAGTCCGACTGGGTTGTGAAAACCTGTTTTCATTGGAGGGTCGGGGAGAAAAGCTCCAGGTTACAACAAAAAGGTTACATGATGTTGATTTGGCATGTATTCCTACATTAACATAAAGGGAATATAATGTGCAATATTATGATAATAAAGATTTGTAAAATGATAAACTTGCCCATGGGAATAGCTAGAATACATTGAAATTAGTGGAACTTTTCTTTTAGCAAGTTCATGTACGTGATAATCATAGGTTTTATTAGAGGAGCAAAAAAGACTGATGCTGTGTTCAGCACTGGTAACTATTTTAGTGTACACTAATTCTGAGAGCACACTATCTTGTAGTACTGCCTGTTACTCCAGTATAGGATGATCTCTGAATTAGTATATACAAGTAACATGGGTGTGAGGATACAGCCCCCACCTGCAGCAGTGAGTTTTGACTTTCATTATTTTGATTGTTTTTCACACACTAGTGCTCTCAATTTCAAGTGTCAAATATTAGTACACCAGTCAGTTGTCATTATGCCTTTCCTAAGTGCTTCATCTATCCCATAATGATCCTTCTATTTCACTTGGAGCTATGGGCAAATTTTTGATGTGCTTTCTAGCAGTAACTAGCATCACCCACTCCCAAAATGATTTATTCTTTTGTCAGTGTTGTACTTAGGTTAGAAACCTGAGTAGACTAACTGGTTACTCAGTTGTGTCAGTTTTGATGTTTGCATTCCGTTATGTTGTTTATTAGTAAAATGTTGGTTAGCTTAATTGTGCCATTTTACTATGCCAGGAAAGTTGTAGCACTTGAGAAGAGTAGTGCTTAGCCAGACGTACTTGCCTTATTTTATTTACAATACTGAGACCATGGTTTATAAACCAAAAAATTGCAGATAATTTGCCAGTAGTTTATAGTTGGAACATAAGAATATGACAAAAAATGCCAGGTAGTTAATGCAAATGTGATACCAAGTAGTGATTTCTGATACTTTTTTTTAATCCTTTAGAGTTTTACACAGCATGGTGTGCAAAGTTTAATGGCCAGCTTTTTTTTTCTTTAAAAACTCTTTGTATACGACTGTATAGGCATGTGAGGCTTGGACTGAATATTGCATAATGGGGGTGCTGTCAGCAGTTGAAAAGAATAATTCGAAGGGTGTTATGTCAGTATACAGAGTTTGGAAGTTTGGGGCTAGGGCGTACAGGAGTATAAATGCTGTGCTTTCTAATGCACATTAAAGAATGGGCTAACTGTACATCAGTACCCTGATTGGAGAATGAACTTTCTCCAGCACGGTATTAATTTACAATTAATGCCCACTGAAGAACATATCCGCCACTTCACGGCATCATATTAAGCCACCGTGGAGCTTGGACTGTGAAAACTGAATGGCTGCCATTATTTTACACTCGCTAAGCAGTGCTTCTGCTGTTTAGCGAGTGTAAAATAAAATAAAAGTAAAAAAAAACTGTGTGTATGTGTTTGTGTCTGAAATTGTATGCGTGTGAGCGAGAGAGATCGGCTGAGCTACTATTTTACATTTGCTAAGCAGTGCTTTTGCTGTTTAGCAAGTGTAAAATAAAATAAATGTAAAATTAAAAAAGTGTGCATGTGTTAGTGTGTGAAAATGTATGACTGTGAAAGACAGATTGGTTAAGCTACTATTTTACACTGGCTAAGCAGCGCTTCTGCTTTTTAGCAAGTGTAAATAAAGTGCGTGTGTGTGAGAGATGAGAAAGAAAGTGTGTGTGTATGCATGTATGAATGATTGTGTGTGTTTTTATGTTGTTGTCTGCATGTGTGAGTGAATGTGTGCATGAAAACAGAAGAGTGTGTGTGTGTGTGTGTGTGTGTGTGTGTGTGTGTGTGTGTGTGTGTGTGTGTGTGTGTGTGTGTGTGTGTGTGTGAGAGAGAGAAGAGCGAGAGCGATCTCTGGCAGCATCTAAGAACTTTGCATAACTCTCAACATAAGAAATCTGGACAGAGCCACAAATAATGGGGAAACAAAGGGCTGGAAATAGGGACTGATTTTAAATGTTGTTCTCGTTTCTTATTTATTTATTTGACATTTGTTGACTGGGATTGTCTGAGCTTGTGCCCTTTTTCAGCGGAGGCCAGGGGAGAAAAGCTCCACAGTATAAAAAAATGCAAGTAAAGATGCAACAATGTAAATAGTGCAATAAAAAATTATATTAGGCACAATAAAAACTATGTACAAAAAGGTTAAACAAGTGACCAGTTGCAGCAAAAGTAAGATCTTAGTAAAAGAGGCATTACCAAAAAGTAGTAGGTATAGAGGAGGAAGATCAGAAACAAAGTGTTGGAAATGTAGGAGAATTTGAAGTGCTGGTTAAGTAAGAGAATAAAAGCAGAAAGAATGACAGATAAAGGTGTGAGGATTTTAAGTAGAATGGTTGCAATGACATCTCCAGGTGCTGTACAAGTAATTTCTGAGTGTTGTCTTGAATTCATGAGCATGCATAATATTTCTGATGGACATAGGAAGCTTATTCCATGACAGAGCAGGCAGATGGTTGCTAGAATAACTGGGATTTCCTTAACATGCATTTTTTTCTGAAGCAGAGATTTGTGTGTCTGTGTCTGTCTGTGTGTGTGTGTTGGATACTGGCAGCAGTAAAGAGGTTTGCAAACCTCTGCACCTTTCAGCTGAAGAAATCTTTTGCTCTAAAGTAGAAACGTAATTATTGCTCTCATAAAATTACAACGCTGCTAAAGTAAAGGATATGCATTTTCTAAAGGAAAAAAGTCTGAAGCTCAAATGTATGCCATTATTTAGTAATTTCCATCTCTAGTGACTGCCAACAAACGATTTAGGAGTAAGGAACCAAAAATAAATTATTTTTTTTTTTTTTTTTTTTAAATGTTACATTTTGGCTGTAAAATCCTTCCTCCAACACCATTAACATATACTACAGCAAGTTTGAAACATTAGACAGAGGAACTATTTTACATCAAAATTATACAAAAAAAATTTATAGTAGTAAAAAATAAGTAAGAAAAACACAATTATTTTACAGCGAGCCCATTCTCTTAAGCACAGTAATGCCCTCCGCTCCAGGGTGTGTGTTTATTAAGCAATAACCGATGACGTGGTGTGGTATATTGAAGATTTACCTACGGTTGGTGTGGTTTAATCACGAGGGCGAAGCCCGAGTCATTAAATAAAGCCAACCGTGGGTAAATTTCAATATACCACAACCACGGAGTCGGTTATTGCTATTATACAATGACATTATTTAAGAAAAAAAATACTTACTTTTCTTAAATAATGTCTTTGCATAACTGCTATTATTGTTCTTCCATGGCTGGTGGTATACTGCTTCCTTGTGTTGATGTACTCTGCATGCGTGTGGGATTTGTGTTCCCACACATACCCAGTGCATCAATGCTTTGAAACGGAAGCAACGGAGAAAAGAACGTCTCCGTTGCTCCTTTTTTTTTTTTATTAAAAAAAAAAACTTTAGGGCGGTTTAGGGGTAGGAGAGAGACAGCATGGAAGAAATACAAGGGATATCAGGTACGTGTGTTTAATTTTAAATAACGTACCTGCTTTCCCTAGTATTTTGTCCAAGCTGCCTCTCTAGTATGTCCGTCGTCGGGGCTAAAGACGTTATTTTTATTTTTTAAGAAATAAAAATAAAATGTAAACAATATACCAATGGAAAGACGTCCGGGTGACCAGACCTTTTTCCGTTGGTATATTGTGGGTTTACAATGGGCACGCTGGTTGTGCTTGGCCAATCAGCATGCATGTTTTCGAATATTAATGTGGAGTCATTGTATAATGTTTAATTAATGCCTTTCCGGGGGTGTAGAGGCCCTCCACCTGTGGTGTCGGTCCTCATAACCCCCCTGGGCAGGTGTTAATTGCACAGTAATGCATGCCCTGTTGGACATTATTGCTTGCGTAAGTGTTATGAAATTGAGAAGAGGACATGTCAAGAGGAGAGGTAGGTGCTGGTGAAGCTATATCTCCAGAGTGCGTATTAGTGGTTTAGAATTAAGGTTCAGGAAAATAGTTATAATATAGCATTCAGCCAGTAACTGTCACATTTTAAGTATATAATTTGGATAAAGATTTGCAGTTACTTACTGTTGCGTTTCTGAAGTATTGCTTCAGTTCATTTTTAAAAAATGCGCGCTTTTAAGTCCATGATTAATTGCAGAAGTTTATTCCATATGTTGTGCATGTAATTTTTGAAGAGGGTGACACCAGACAGGATTTTGCTAGTTTTTATTAGTACTTTGTTAGTTTAAAGCAGTGTTCTTGTGATGAAAGGTAGGTTTTATGAGGTGTAATGGTTAGGTACCCATAATTTTGATATGGAAATGTATGGTTGTTACAAAGGTTGATGAAAGATGCACTGTATTTTGAAGAGATGACTAGCATAATTTTCTGAGGAGTATGTATTTAGTGAGTTCCATATCTCTTAGTGCCTTAGCAGAAAAATTCTGGACAAAGCCAAAACTAATGAGGGGCCAAAGGCCCAAAAATAGGGACATTTTTAATATATTCATCTTGCAAATTTAGAAAGTTGCTAGAATAAGAGGATTTGCATTAGCGTAAACTTTCTGAAAGGTTTCAGTTCTGAAGCTCAAATGTCTGTCATCATTTAGTGACTTCAGTTGTCAGTGATTTGCCAGAAAAAAATACAGTTTATAAAGAGCAGACCAAAAATTTGAGGAAAAGATCTGGACATTCTGTGACAATCTGGACATTTGAGAGGCACCGTGATTTTAATAGGCAGCTAAAATGAGCTTAGGAGTTCTGAGGTAACTTTGTTCCAGTTTTGAGGCAAGTGTTTTTATAAGCCTGAGTAAGTTGCACAGCCATAAAGTATTTTCGAATGTACTAGAGTTGGCTACTAGATTTTGTTTAACCATAGGAGATGAGTAATTCCTTATTCTGTACATGTTACCAAGAGTTATGTTTCATTTTTATGGTTTTGTGGATCTTGGCTTTGATTGCGAGGTAAAGAATAAACAGACGTTTTTGAATCTGTGTGTGTGTGTGTGTGTGTGTGTGTGTGTGTGTGTGTGTGTGTGTGTGTGTGTGTGTGTGTACGCGCGCAGTTTTTTTTAATGCCTGCTGCTATAAAAATGTAAAGCTTGGGTCAGTGTGAGTTTTGTAAAGATTAAAACAGAACACAAAGAATTATTTTAATATTAAGTAGGAGAAGAGACGTCCTTGAGGTATTGTGCTACTAAATAGTAATGCTTAGCAGTCTATATCACTTGTACTGAATTACCATTAGGTGTTTGGTCTACTTCTATTTACTTTACATCTAAACTGAATGAAAGGGGTCCGAAATGGATCCTTATAGAACACCTTTCTTCCTAATGTGTTCAAATGATAGCTTTGAGCCCTATCTAATGCTGACTATTTCAGTTTTCATAAGTTTTAAATTCAGTCTGTAGTCAGCAGAGTTACATTTCAGTCTGTTAATTTGTTTATTAGTCTGTCATGAATAGTGGCATTAAAGGCTTCAGGAAGGGTCCAGGAAATGTGCTGTTACTACCTTATTTGAATTTAAATTGTCTTTGATATAATCAAGTTTAGGCGAGCTGTGTTAACTGAAAATGCATTTCAAAACCTATACTAACAAGTAAACTTTAAGATCCGATTCAGCTAAACTAATGCTTCTAGTGTTGAGCTCCTTTAAGACACTTCCCTGTCTTTATTCCCCCCTTTCAGAAAGATCATGGTTCAGTCAAATTTGCCAGCATATCTGCAATTCATGGAAATCTAAATGCTCTCATTGCTGGACAATTGACTCCTCACTGCTACAACATATCAGTCTCTTCTAGAAGCTGGAGATTACTTGCTTCAGCTCTACTTATCCTTAGGAATTTCTGTGAACTAAGAAAAATCCAGTCTGTGTCCAGCACAGTCCATACTCTTTATTGGATGCCATCTGATTACAACATGTGTGATCAGCCTGCCTTTGGAAAGAGCTCTTATACTCACTGCATCTCTTCTTTGTGTCTTGAATCAGTCATCTCTCACAATTCTCTTGAAGCTTCATGTTCTAGGATTCTTGGCATCTACTGTCATCCTGTTTACCCATGCCCATTGTTACATGTGCATTCTATAATGACTTATAAGAGTCTAGTGATTCCAGGTATCAGATCACCCAGCAACCCCAGCAGTGCTGACACAACTATGCAGGGCTCATCTGAAGTGGTGGCTCAGTTGTTCCACATTTTTGCAAGGGAGACTATTTGTTCTCAACTCTTCCAGCAGCATTAGTTACCATAAATGCCTCCTGTATTGGGTAGGGAGGGGGAATTTCAAGGGCAGGATGCCACCACTTAAAGACCAATGTTCACATAAGCAGTCTGGAGATGAAAGCAAACCTTCTATTGCTGCAGAAATTTCAGGACTTACTTCCTCCAAAGTGGTTTCCACCCAGACAAGACAGTATGTCAGTAGTATAATATCTCAACAAGTCAGGAGGATCCAAATTCTACTTCATTTAGTGAGAGACCATGAGAGCCTGATAGTGGACAATTGCTTCACACCAGTTTCTCTTAGCAGTGCATTATCCCTGGGAAGGCCAACTGTCTTGCAGACAGGCTAAGCCAGAAATTTCTGATGCCTCACAAGTGGTCTGTCAATCAAATGGTATTTTGTCAGATTTTCAAACACTGAGGACAGTCTTACTGTGATCTGTTTACCTCCCCCAGCAACAGTGAATGTGTCAACTGTTTTACCTCAATTCCTTCAGAAGAACATTTCATCTAAAGACGCACTTGTCAAACAGTGCCGCCATTCCTCTCTGTGCCTTTCCCCCCCACCACTGATGTCCAGATTCCTACAGAAAGCAGCAGCATGCAAAGCCAACGTGATCCACCTTGCTTCTAATTGACCATGAGAAATATGCTTTCCCTTGCTAAGGCTTTGTATACTAAAACCTTCCATTGGCTTCTGACCCCCCCCCCCCCCCAAGGATCTCCTGTTTCAGTCATCTGGACAATCTCACCTACCCTTCTCAGCATGGTTTCTCCAATTCTCATAATGGCTAAAACCCCACATCTGTCCCAGAATTTGATTCACATGATCTCTGCTTCTCAGGAAGAATCACCCAAAAGGTGTAAAAAAGCAATTGGAAACATTTTCCCAATTAAGTCAGGGTATTATAACTTTCTGCTCCAGTTCCAAACATTCTAAAGTTTCTGTCTGAGCTGTTTGATCAAGGGTCCACTATTTATTCCTCCATAAAAGTTTAGCTGGCTCCCATTTCCATTTACCATTGTGGTATTGATGTCCATGTCACTGCCTCCAACAAGCTGTGTAAGGCATTTCTCAAGGGAGCCTTTTTAGTTCATTCCCTCTGTAAAAGGTCCAGTACCTCCCTCTACCTTCAGTTGTGTAGTGGAAGCATTGAGTGGCTCAGTGGTTGTAGCGGTTAGCATTGTTGACTCGCAGCAAGAGGTTCTCCAGTTCATTTCTCGCCTGGGGTGCCTTCTGTGTGGAGTCTGCTTGTCCTTCCTATGTTCCCGTGGGTTTCCTCTGGGTACTCCGGTTTCCTCTCACATTCCAAAGACATGCGTCTGGAGCATTTCTCCCCAGGCCTCCTCTGAAAATGGGCTCCATCCCAGTTGGACTTTCCCACTAAACAAATGTCAGGTAAATTGACCAGATCTCCATTTGAGCCAGCATTGTCTGCTCAGTTAAAATTTCTTTCCTGGAAGGCTCTTTTTCTGGTAGCATTAATATTTACAGAAATGGTTTGATTTGCCTTATCTTCCCATCCTCCATATTTAATTTTTTACAGAGATAGAATTTCTCTTAAGACTAACCCTTCATTTGTTACAAAGGTAACATCAATCAGTCAATTCATCTACCTGCTTTCTTTTTCAAATTGTTTGGATAAAGGAGGAATATAGTCTTCACACCTTGGATATTTATAGACAAATCAGAGTCTACCTTAACTGAACAAAGCCCTTTATGAAGGGTGACGAGCATTGTTTCCTTTGCCTCTAACAGATAAGGACAAAAGGTTTCTTAAAAAAAAAAATAAATAAAATTCCCGATGGCAGTCAGATTGCATCTCCTTTGTCTGTCATTCACAGAGTAAACCTCTGCTGAGCAAACCAAAAATGCATTCCACAAGGTCACTGGCGATTTCTGAGGCCTTTTCAAGAATTCCTTCTTACGTTAAATCTGTGCCACACCACAGCACAGTCTACTTTACACACCTTTATAAAATATTACAAATTAGAGTTGTCCAGATGTAGACCATCCTTTAGGCAACAGTTTTGAAAGGGAACCTGTCCTGTTGACACAAGTGTTATGGTACTTTGGGATTCTGACCCAACAGTTGGATGAGATTGACAGGATGATAAAGATACAGAAGTTGTGTGCGAACTATAAAATCCTAGTCCATCAGAAACAACATCCCTCCCACCTTATCCCTACAGTTCCTCGGTGTACTGCTGAACTGACAGACCTTTAGAAATATTCTGTCAGCTTACTTTCCTTTTACCCAGAGTGTTTTCTATAGATGGTCAGCAAACTCAATCTGAAGAGATAAGGACCCAGGGAGATTATGCTTAGGAAATGTCTTAAAGGAGCTTAAGGCTAGGAGATTTAGTATAGCTGAATCAGATTCAACAAAAGGCTCCTGACCCAGCAGTTTTATTGAAGGATCCAGTGTTCTGTTAAGTATATGACTTCCATTTTTGATAAATGTGATTAGTTGTTGAAAAATAATTCTCAGAAGAGTTCCATTAATTAAGTTTTTTGAGTTGTTTTGTTTTTAGCTGGGTAAATGAGCTGGTCCAAGGACACTTTACAGTAGCCACCTGAGCTAAAGTAGCAAAGAGAGTGTACTAAATAATATCCGGTTTAGACTAATAACACAAAGATGTAACATAAACAAGTAGCAAAGACAAGGCAGAGGAAATATCATTTGCAGTCTGATAATGAAATGATGTGAATTACTCAAAAGTGCAAAACAAATGCAAAGCAATAGTAGAGAAACTGATATAATCAACACTTGTAATAGCAGAAAATATAAGATGCATAGAATTTGTATCAATAACATTTCCATTTTAAAATCAAACTGTGAGTTATTTAGAGTATTGAATTTGTCTTGATATTCCATATTGAAATAGTTTATGAAAAGCTGAAAAGAAGATATATGTATGTATCTTGGAAGTAGAATTTATTTACATTAGTTGGAATGTACACAAATTTCAAATGGCTTAGTCTTTACTAGTATGTGGAAGATATTTAGAGTTAGGTATTCGAGAAGAAATAAGGCATTATCCCTTGTCTGTAAAGCATTGTGTGTTGTCATTGAACAATGTTTCTTTCAGTTATTTTTCTTAAATATTACCATGTTTTCTGTGCCCTTAATTTTATGTGGCTTGTCTTTCCAGGAAGCTGGAGATATTGCTAAGATGTTAAGAACTGCAGTGGGATGAAATTTATTGGGAAATAATAGAAGTACCATTTTGTGTAGTAGTATTATATTTCCTGTATTTTTCTGATTAACATGATTGTTACAGGAATAGCTAAGGATTATGCTATCATCTTAATGAATTTTAGTGGTAGGTGATCTGAGTGCCTCCCTCATGGTGAATTGCTGTACAGGCTGCGGCATAGTATTTGGTGTTGGCAAGGGTTTGGTGTTTGTGGGGAGGAGATAATGATGCTGAACAACTTTCGTACGAGTTCAGTAGTTTTGGAGTCTGTAGAGTCCGAGGAGAGGGACAAGCTGCAGATTTTCCTTGCTTAATAAATTTAATTATTTTCAGAAATGATTAGGTGAATAATTTGTTGCATTGTCAGTTTTCCTTATTTTCCTATTACAACTGTTACGTTTAGTTTTTAAGATGTTTATAGTGTTGTAAGTTGACTTATTTATTTATTTATTGTATGTAATAGACAAGCTGTATCTCTCCATATAATTATGGTATTTAGGCTGATGATCATCCGTGGTTGACAGGACTTTCTCACTCTTAGAGACTTAACAAAATCAAACTGACTATACTTTGCAGTGAGAAGTGGAGGAGTTCAATGCACTCCTCAGAAACCAGTCCTTGAGCCAACTGTGGCTCAGAGCATCAGCTTCTTACCACAGAGCTTAGAGTTAAATTAAACAAAACAACAAAAGCCCCCAGGTGAATAGATATTATCAAAGAAATTGTCTTTATAAATGTGTAGTGGAGGTGAAAGCATCTAATGGATTAGACATGGTGGATAAAGTGCCTACAGATCAATGGATAGAAGATTATGCTACTGTCCTGGAGATGTCAACAAAAATATTCCAGACAGAAAGAATAAGAAGGCTAAATGACTGCAGAGGCTTTAGAAGTAGCCAAAGAAAGGAAGACTGGGAAAATATGGCAAAAACATATTTATCTTTCTCTTAAAATATCAGCACGTTTTTGCATTTACACCCTCATCACGACTGTTTGAGTACTACTCAGGTACTCTTTTTGTCTTTTTATAATACAGTGTGATGTACTTACCATAAAAAGATTAATTCTGCTCTCTCCATGCACTAACTTTTATGTTTCTTATCCTAGTAGCTGTGTAAAGATTGTATACTGCTGTTTATGTATATAATGTGTATATACTTAGTTTATAATGATTTTTGTTTGTTCATATGTTCAGAATGTGTAGTTATGCCTACTTGGCCCCAGTTATTCCTAAAAAAGGTCCACAGACCAGAGCACCTACCCTGTTAACAAATCTAACGAGTAAATAAATATTAGAATACAGAGTTTGAGAAAATAGCAAGAAGAGATGAAGAGGAATATTTAAAGAAGTTGTGCAAAGAACTGGAAGACAGTAATAGAATGGGAAAGACAATTTCTCATCAGGAAGGTTAGCAATGTTAAGGGGAACCAAGGTAAACATGAGCATGATTATATGAAGAAGGGAAGGGCCTAGTAGAAGTTATTATGAAGCTGTTGCAGGAATATGCAGAACTATACGATACATATGATGGCATGTTCTCTGACCGTGATCCAATCTCTAGATAATGTTGCTGCTAACAAGGATGCAGGAAGTGAGAACATTGAAGCGGAATTGTGTAATTTGTGCAGAATTATGCTGCCACAGTGTTTGCCAGCAAATATGGAAAAGCCAGCAGTGCCCATTAGATTGGAAAGAATCAATTCATATTTCATTTCCAGTAAGGGGCAGTACTGAGCAGCAGTTGTATTATTGAGCAGTTGTACTTATTTCACATGCCAGCTAGGTAATTCTCAAGTTCCTGAAGCATATAAACAGACCTGCCAGATGTGTAAGCTGGTTTTAGAAGGATCAGAGGTAACACTCAAAAATTGTCAGCATCCACTGGATAATAGAGAAACTAAGGGAGTCCCAGAAAAAAAAATGTTTACTTCTACTTTATCAGCTAGTCTTTTACTGATAGGATCATGACAAACTGTGTCAGAGTCTTAGGAAGGTCTGCTTATTTGCTGACTGAAGAATTTTTATACAATCAGGAAGCAATAGTTAGTTCAAAATATGGAGTAAATGACTGCTTCAAGATTGGGAAAGCTGTGCAACAAGTGTTATATTTCACCCATATAATTTGCTATGTATGCTATTTCATTCTAAATGCTGGGTTAGGTGAATCAGATGCCAGAAAAAAATCCTTAGAAGGTCAAATGATGCTAGTCTAATGGTTGAAGAGCCTTTTGATGAAGGTGAAGGGTAGAAAAGACAAAAGTTTACTCCTAAAAAAAAATAAATAAATAAATAATTATGCCATTTAGCCCTATCAGGTCTTTGCAGACTGATCAGAGAAGTGCTGATTCAATCAGCATTAGAAACATTATTAAACAAATGGGGAACATTCTTTCTTAGGCAGACATGTTTGTTCATATTTTTGGACTCTAACCTTGTTTTCTTTACAAAAGGGGCCCTAACATTAAGGATAAGCTTGAATACTGTGAAACCATTAACATGGATTCAGCAAGGAACGTCAACAAAAAAGTATTTACAAACGTAGGTTTTGTAATCCATGGGACTATATTTTTAATGACAATGCTCTCACTGTAGACCTAGCAAATAATGTAGCTGTGACTCTGGAAGGGTGGTTTATCTGGGTAAGTGCACAACCTGCAAATAATTTTGCATTGTAGAAAATGAGGGGGGCGTAAAAAACAAATGTATGTGCACAACTATGACATTCTGAAGAAAAATGGAAAGAGTTCAATGCTGGTGCTACAGTGGGACCAGTCGATTAGGTGTGATGCATAACAGAGATGCTTCTCTGTGGCTGACAACTCTGCATATATTGATGGGCTACACTTGTGCACTCTGAGATAATTACAAGGCACAGTTCAGAATTTACTCCAATCTCGATCAGTGTTTCTATTTTATTTCTGTTTTTTATATCATCTGTTGCCTTCTTGATTTGATATAAATAATAAATGTGTTTGTAATTTTGCATACTTTGCTTGTTCCAGTTCAGTCATGATGCATGTAATCCCATACCCACAAAAGTGCAGAGTAAACTTGTAGTTATTTAGTGCTGTTCTTTGAAGGTGAGACAGAACTTTGTCCACTTTTCATATAACAGTGACAGTTCACGTCTTACATCATTTCAGCTGTATATTTGGGTCCTTGCCAATTAATGCTTAGTGTTTCTTGATGGCCAGCAGGCTTCTCACTCTCTTCCTCGACGTTTGTCAGAAGGGTAAGGACACCTGCTGGCAATGCAGTGTGCTATGATGTGGTGCTTACATTAGAGTGTTTCTTCATAGTGTTGAATATAATGGAACTCCGCAAAAGCATTCCAGGCACTGGCTGACACCAGGTGGCATGCAGCAGTGTGATAACTGTATGTACTTATTTTTCTGTAAATAACTATAACACCATGTCTTCTTCAGTTTGAGGTTATATAATTCCCCTCCTCCCCATCATATTCTTGCTGGTGAAATTGCCACTTCTTTTTGAATACATCAAACCATTAAGAAGTTGTGGAGCCAACAGATGTTGCAATGGTCTAACAAAGTGTCAATTATGTCCACAGGTAAATATTGCATTGCCATATTTTAATCTGGTGGTACTTACCATCGTGGATCAGACTGAAAGCACTCGCCTATCCCACAGCCAACACAAAAAGTCTACCAGTTTGTGACCTTACTGCCACTGGGGCATTGTGTCTGTAGCTGGTCAGTTATATCAGCCCCATTCTTGTACTGGTTATGCTGCAACATCACTGAATGAATTGCCATGTACCTGGTGCTTCTGTCTTGCTGATTTAGATGGTAGCATGACTGACTTTCCATGCTGTGGCAGTCATCTGTCCACTTTCAAGCTACATTACTGTTTTGTGTGGTATCTTGCTCAATTTATCCTTATCCAGTTGCAGGCCGTAGAGGTTGATTAGTCTGCACGGTACCACTGTAGTACAGTCACATCTTCAGTAGTGCCTTTGCAGTAGGGATTACCATAAAGATGTTTTGTAAATATCCATTAATGACATTTTCCTTGCAAGTCTCTGCTGAGTTCCATTACTGGATGTTGAGCAAGTCCCACTTCAGCAGTCCTGTCTTCCCTTCCAATTCACACTTCAAAATCATTAGTATAAATGATATGGATGGCTGCCAGTGCATACAGATTAATACCTTACTTTGATATGGCAGTCATATATTGCCAATAAAACAGAATGTCCCTGGAATTTCACCATCAGCTCATACCTCACAATAGCAATTATATCGTGTCTTGCATGCACTGTGAAAGTGCTTGCTGCAGATATTGCAGCTTTACATACCCAAGATCCCCTTTTGGAAGGGGGCAGAGTTTTGCATTGTAATTCAGGAGAAAATTGTGTTTTATTTTCTTCAAAAAAAATCACTCAGATTTAATGAACTGGACAGTGGCAGACTGACCAAATGACAAGCAAGTATCCTTTTTAAAAGTTGCAGATGGAATACGTTGTCATACACTGTGGTATGCCTGTATATCTTCTGCATTGACTGGAATCCATCAGTTGTCCACCTCCTTCACAGCCAGCTGTATCACATCTTCTTTTAGTGCATACAGCAAATGTGGAAGGACTGGACTCATAAAATCTACTTTTGTTTTATTGCTACACACGGCACTTGTTGGTACAACAGGCCCCATACAGTTGTACACATGGATACTGTGTAATGTGGTAACTCACTGAGATGTTCCATACTGAAAGTCATTGCCAGACTGTTTTATGGCCTATACATTTACTACACATGACACAACCAGGAGTTCTTATTCTTGTCAGGTACTGTACATGTATCATAACTCTGTGATGCTTCACATGTTTGTGACTCCAGAAATGGTAGTGTGACTGAGAACTGTTGTGAATCTTGTGACTTGAGCAGTATAAATAAAAGATGTTCTGTAGTCCTATCTCGCCTTCATTCTTGCATATGGGTGCGGAGCCGATCCTCTGCTCCAACTCGGCCTATTACAAAACTCAAAGTCTTCTAGTTGGCTCATGGCTAGGTAGATATCCCATAGTGCACCAGTACAATCCCCAGATCTCGTTTGCCACGTCTACGAGTTCAGATGTGCTTCTTGCTTGGCCATGGCTAAGTTTAAGACTTTTTCTATTATTACTATATTACCGTTTAACTTTAGCAAGTTATATGGCTATAGTTAGAGTTTAGTAGTGTTAGAGAAGTTTCAGACTTGTTGAAGTGTTTTTCTTGACTTTAATATACTTAATTGTTGAGAACTAGTTGGCTGTTGGCTCTTGTTCTCATTTAGTATCCTGTGTGTCAGTCTTTTTCTAATTAACATGCGTATGCGGTGTAACAGATCATTGTAGTCCACAAGCAGACAACAGGTGTAATAAGAGACAGACGGTCATTTTCTAAGCACTGTGTTGAATCCTAGGCATGTGCCACAGGTGATTGTGGCCCATCTGCACTCACCTGTGAATCCTGAGAGCATGCTCAATTGCTGACTGTGGAATTGCTGCACTGTGTCATCTGTGGGCCTATTTGGTCTTCTGTAGTGCATGTTGCAGACACTGTCACAGTACCACACAGTAATATTGTCTTTCACTTCAGGAGTATGTATTTGCAGTAAGTGCCAGGGGACTGTTGCATTCCTCTTCAGAAATGCCTGCCTGCAACTGTTATACAGTATGACTGGGGGGAACCTTGTCTTAGTCTTCATTGTTTCAGCTGTGTTGCAGTTTCTTTTATATGGATTAAGTGGGATGTCATCTTCCTAATTGCTGCTATTCTTATCATGGGATGGTCTTAGGGAAGGCTATCTTCTTTTTCATACTGTCATTGCCAGTGTTCTTAGTCATAGGTTTTTAAGTAGGGTAATGACCACTAAGGCCTTCATATGCTTAGCCTTGCAACTCAAATGTGTCCCACAAGTTATTGTATCTTAGACATTATGTTACAGGGTTGGTGGTGGTGTGGAGTAATTTAATGACTGCCTTTACCCATCAGAGACATGGGTGCCAGACCGGAGTCAAGCTCTGATTTCACTTTAATTCCTGCTTGCTTGGAGCCCAACAGCTGGCCTAACTTCCAAAACTCTGTCTTTCCTGTCCTGACTTTTTCCTCTTGGTTATATAAGAGGGGAGTTAGCCAAAGACACTTTCAGGACTTTCCTGCTACATTTCCAAAGTACATTCTCATACAAGTGTTTTCAGTCTATTGTGTCCGCTTGCTTCTCAGTGAATTGGATGGTGATATCCTAATGCAGCTTATTCAGGAAGAAGTTAGAATTTGATGAGAATCGGGTGTCTGCCAGTGACCCAAGGCTTCTGATGTGGCTGCCTTGGTAATACTGAGACCAAAGGTGTCCAGCCGAAAATGATCAACCACAAGGGTTGCAACACCTAAACATGAGTGTTACCGCATTCCAGTTAGTTACCCAGGCTACATCCTAGGATCTTCTCCAGCGAGCAGAGGATACCATGAGCTTTTTGTGATACAAGCAGCCTGCCTTGGATATTCCTTTGGTGTCAGGCACCTACTAAAAGATGGAACATTGAAAGTACCCCATTGGAGTATTCAGGGACACCTTATTTAGAGGCGGATGGGCTGATGTATAAAAAGTGGATATTTTCCCTCTCTTACTTTGAATCTGACACAGTGGACACTCTGTCCTCTACTCCCCCACCAGAATATGTCATATGTTTACCAAACATTACAGGATGAAACCTTCAAATAGGAAGTGAAGGAGTTCTCAAAAGCTTAATTAAGGTACAAGAAGTTTTTAGGCTTGACTCAGCTGAAGCCACTTGTATCTCCAGTCTTAGAAGTATTGAAAAATATGTTTATAAATGCATCAGTAGAGACAGATTCCTTCACCATACGCTTAGGAAACCTGACTGTTTTTTATAGGGTCAAGGACTCCCATATGTTTTTATGCAAAGGCTGATCCATTTGTTCTGTCCCTGAATTTCATCAAGGGGAACCTGTTCAGCTCCATCCAAAAAACTCACTCCCAGTGTCAGAATGAGCAGGGTGCTTAACTGCTTCGGAGAAAGGACATCTCTGCTTACCTGGCCTTCAGAGCCCTTAACTGCCAGACACACACATGCTGAAGTTTCAAGATTGCATTAGTGTAGCTAAAAACTTAAGGCAGAGGGGATCAAGGACCTGTAAGGGGAGATATTTGAGCCTTCTAACCTCAGTACTCTTGCTGTCAACATAAAATGTGGCTGTAATTTTCCAGATGCACCATGCAGGGCAGCAGCTACTAGGACAGTGATTAAGAAACCTGCCAGACCACGTGAGGGTGGAACTCCTAAATACATTATTAGATAAGAATCTCATCTTTAGACCCCAGGCTGAAAAAGGTGTTTAAAAGACTGGATTGGAAAGGGAAATTTATGCAGTCTGTCAAACAGCATTTTCAGTAGTAACCTGCAAAGTATAGCAGAAACTACTATTCCAAAGACTGGCCTCATTACCATAAACAGGAAAACGTAAGTCTGACGAGGGAAGGAGGGCATGCCACAGGGAAAGAAATGGCAGGCAGAGCAACGGACAAAGTATAGGGGCCCTCAGGGCCATGGAACTCAGAGTAAGCAGCAATGACTCAGTCAAGCTTATCTCTGTCCATTTCCTAGGAGTCGGACCCCAACCCCAATGTCCCCTCCTCCAACCACTTGTCCTTCCATAAAAATACTCCTGTGAAGGAGTAGGAGGCCATCACCCAGGACTGGCAGATACTAACCTTTTTGAAGTGGAGGTGCAGACCTGAATTGCCAGCCCCCCTCCCAGTTCCCAAGGAACAAGCTCACTTGGTCCCAGCTCTGCTAGAATACCTCTTAGCTCAAGGTGCTATAAGAATGCCAAAAAGGGAGGAATGAACAGGATTGTATTCCAGTTTTTTTCTAGTGCCAGTCAAAGAATGCACTTGGAGAGCAATTTTGGAACTGTCAAGATTAACAAATTCTTAGTAATGGCAAAATTCAGAATGCTTACACTACAGGACCTTCTGCTTATTCTCTTCTCTCCAGCCCTTCTAGTAATATTGGATCTAAGGATATGTACCTCCACTTTCCCTTCTCAAAGGTGCTCACAGATTTTCCAAGGTTCTAGACAGGGGGCTAACACTCCCAGTTCATGTAGCTTCCCTTTGACTTGCGTACTGCACCCGGGGTATTCACAGAGTGCCTGGCTGCAGTAATTGCTCAATGCAGGACCAATGGAATTCATATCTATCCCTTTTTAAATGATTATCTGATTCAGTTAACTTGTTTAGAAGAAATGCAGTACTGTCTACAGTTCACTCTTACATGTTTCATAGACCTAGGCCTCTCTGTAAACCTGTGAGGCATGTTCAGTTCTTCTGGGAATTAGTAGGCACAGGCCAAGAGAGACCCTTTCTTCCCTAGGACAGAGTTTTCCTATTGTCACAGTACCTTCAGGCAGTTTCAGAACAGAACACCATCACAGCAAGGGGATCTGAGAGTTCTGGGATATATGGCTTCCTGCATACTAGTGGATCTGATGTTGTAATATTCATTCATTCCTCAACTGTTGGCTTTGGATCTGATCCGACTCTGCCATTTCTTCCAGATTGTAGAACACTGAAACTCTTCAGCTCCTCCCTTTACCCATAATGTCCGAGTGACCTTACATACCTCAGAAGCATTTGGATGTAGGTCGCAAAACTCTCGAGTGGGCTGTTAAAGTTTTTTGAGTTTAGATGTTCTTTCTGTAATTGTTATACCTTCCTCTCTTTTCCTTCCTTTAAACCTTTTGTACCCAAAATTTCTAATCTTATTTTTTTCACTCAGTGTTCTCTATTACCATAGCTTGTATTATGTACCTTTATAGTGCTTTGTAGTACCTTTTCTTATTCTTTACCATTGTTGGTATTTTCTTTCTTCCTGCTACCTTAAAAGTTCCTTATCTTTTCATTCCTTTATATATTTATAGTAAAATGTCTGATAAACCTTCAGGGTTTAAAAAATGTGTGGCCTGTGGCCAAAAAATTCCCAATTCAGACTCACATTCCAAGTACATTTACTGTTAAGGACCTTCTCACCTGGATTCTGACTTTGACATTTGTGAAGGATTTAATGCCTGTGCTTTAATTTACTGTAAAAATAAGCTAATTCTTAGGGGCTTGCTGCTTTCAAAACCAGCATCTGTGGGCCTGTTGGGCACAAACCCCTAAAAGGTTGGAGAAAAAAGGAAATTCTCATTCAAAATAGTCTTATAAGACATCTCCTAAATGGACACTGGCTTCTACTTTGGCTCGGTCTTCAGAGCCACCCCTCAAACAAGCTAAAAAGTGGGATATGATCGCTTCAGATCTGAGATCTAGATACAACAAATTACCCAGGATCCATTCTCCTCAATTACTGTCAGAGCTGAATATCTTTTGACTCCCATTGCCCTTTTTGGCACAATCCCCTTGTCACAGCTCAAGAGCCTCATCTACTGCCTTATCCATTTGATTTGCCAGGAACCTATCCAAATCAGATGTGGATAGGATGATAAAGAGGTTTCTCAGGATGCAGATACAAATGGTGTTTCTTCCGACTCCAACCCCATCAGGTCCGGAGACACTTGTTAGTACTACACCTCCAATATTGGGTCCTTTTCCCATCTGACCTTTGGTTTCAGAGCCATCAGTCTGAAAGTCCTGGAGTCATCTGCCTCAGATACGAAGATACTGGCATCTCCAACTCCAGTGGTGCCTCTGAGCTGTTTGGCAATGAATACTTCTGAGCTAAATAACTCTCCAAGCCATAGTGTCTGCGTTGGCTTCAGGGTGGTAGCTTGATCTCTGAAGTTGTTGGAGCCGTCTCTACCCCTCGGAGCTTTTGGTACTGGGCAGCTCAACTCTGACTCCCTAGTCTGGTAGCTTGCTTGTGGGGCGGCAGGAGCCAATGGTCCATAAGCCTGCCTTGTTGGATCTGTCAGTTTCTGTTTCTCCCTGGTGTTCTGACTTTGAGGTAGTGAAAAGAGCCTTCTCTATTCCTGGAGTTCAGACTTCTCTACCCTCCTTGGCTGTGACTCTCCTGTCCCATTCGATTCTGTGTCCAGAGCCTCCATAATCCGTTCCACTGAGACAGCCAGCCCGAACTGTCTCCAAGCCACCCAGCAAGGTATAGTTATTTCTTCCGATACCTTCCCAGAGCATCCCACCGAGGAGCTTCCTCTGAAGGGGAAGTGCAGAAGGAGGTACTTAGACTCTCCACATGTCTGTCACTGAGGACACTGACTTTGATGAGGAAGGGTCCCCCAGATAACTACTTGATGGAACATTTCTCCCCGGGCTTCTGCTGAAAATTGGTTCATTCCAAGTCAGACTTTCCCAGTAAACAAATGTTAAGCAAATAAATAATGTCTCCTTTGGAGACATCTTAGAACTCCTAAAACGAAGGGGTGGTTGGTCACCTGATAACCCTTCCCAAGAGGAGTCTGAGATCCTGGAGTCTTTTTGTGCTGGCCGTCTACCTCCTTGGTGACTCTGCCCACCAATGAGCTCATTGATTTAGTCTCAAGATGGGTGTGGAAAGAGCCAGACACAACTGAGCCAATCCCTAAGACATGAAATAGCATCCTGGCACCACCTAAGGATAGACCATATTGGAGTAAAGTAGTAACTGTTGATGCCATGATTGTAGCAGTGGCCACTAAGAAGGAACTGACAGAACAAAGGTCCTCTGTCCACCCCCCTAACAGGGAGTCTAGGGCACTGGACAGGTTTGGGAAGCATGTCTATGCTTCAGCAACCTTCGTTGTTAGGTTGACAAATTATTTGGCACATTTTACAGGACTCTGGAGAGATTTGATCAAATAACTTTCCAAATTCCTCTCTGGGACCATTTCCTGTGAGGTAGTGCGTGTACTATTCTTTGCAGTTGGCTACCCTTTAGTCTATTTTAAATTCATCCATGAGACTTATCTCCCATGCAGCTGAAGATACGTCATGGGCGGTGAGTTCAGGCATTTCCATCAAAAGACATGCCTGGATGAGCTTATTGGACTTTGTGGAGCTCTTCAAATCTTCTTTTGTCAATGTTTCCTGTGACGGAACCTTCTTGTTTGGCCAGAAAGTTAAGGACACACTCTCTAGGTGTGGGAATGAAGGAACAACCTTGTCTGCCATGGGCATACATTTTTCGACCCCTCAGTAGACCTTTTCAAGGAACCAATGAGGCAGATGGAAAATGTGGTTCAAAACATCTTAGGGTCTTTTCCAAGATCCACGAGGAGATAGTTCTGCCAGGGGCATAGGGAGGAACTCAAATGGAAGAGGTGGTCCGCATGACCAGGAATCATCCAGAGATACATTCTCTGACAGATCCTATCAGTGCTTCCTAAAGGAGGCCCAACTGTCCATCTTTGGAGGCAGTTGGGAATTGTCTATCCGTCCTTCAGAGGGCCTGGCTAGAAATTACAAAAGATTTAATGGGTGGGGAGGATAGTATCCAGAGATTATACAATACCATTTTCCCATCCATTTCCTCTAGTATCATATGAAATCCCCAATGTTCCAGCCAGTCAGAGGGAAGCAACAGCACTAGAAATAAACAAGCTGCTAGAAAAAAAGTCATCCAAGAGGTCCACCCAGAGCAGATAGAACTCTGGAACTTATTAAAGATTCTTTTTAATGTCAAAAAAGACAGACCAATATTTGATCTCAGCAAACTAAATCAGTCAGTTCCACATACAAAGTTTCAGATAGTCACTGTTCAGTCCATTTTGCTGTTTCTGCACAAGGTGACTGGATGTGTTTATTAGGTCTTCAGGATGTGTACTATCACATGAAAATGAACAGATGATCCGGAAGATATCTACACTTCTGGCTAGGAGCCATTCATTACCAGTTCAGAGCACTGCCCTTTGGTCTCACTACAGCCCCCAGGGTGTTTACCAAGTGCATGGCTGTACTTGCAGCTTGCTTAAGACTGCGGTAATTCTGAGTGTTTCCATACCTGGATGACTGGTTCCTGCCTGCTCCAATCAGGCATCAACTGATTCAAGCTTGAGAATACTTACTTCAGTTGTGCTGTCATCTGGGGATTTCTGTCAGTTACAAAAAATCTCAGTTCAGACCAACTCAGATTCTGGAATTCATCTGTGCTGTGTTTAACAAGGTCACTTAAATAGCTTCTCTCCCTCTGTTCCAAATTCCAACAATTCAGTTCCAAGCCAAAAAGATCATTCAAAGCTCTTCTTTTTCAGCTTGTCTGATACTCCAAGCATTGTGATCCATATCAGTGGCAGTCACTCTTGTCCCGCTGACAAGGTACCATATGAGGATCCTTCAATGGACACTCGCAAGTCAGTGGTCTGTTCTCCAACAACCACTATCCAGTCAAGTCAAAATAACGTAAGTTTACAAAAATTACCATCTGTGGTAGATCAATTCCAATGAAATACAAAGAGGCGCGGTCCCTTTGTTATCCCTCAACCCAAGGCTACAGTGACCAGAGACACCTTCTTAGATTGGGTGGGGGGGGTGTTTCTTGAGAAGGATGGTCCAAGGCACTTGGTCCCCCAAAGAGGCCAACATGCATGTCAATGCCCTGGAGATGAGAGCTATCCTCCTAGCATTGCAGGCCTTCCAAGACACTCTCCCAACCAAGAATATTGTGATTCAGATGGACAGTATGTTGGTGGTCTGGATTATCAACAAGGGGGAACCAGATTTTACTGTCTTTGTCAAGAAGCTATGAGAGCATGGCAATGGGCAATCTCCTCCAGTTGCTTTCGGATAGCAGCACACATGCCAGGGAAGTTCAACATAGTTGCAGACAAAAACAAATAATGCCACTGTGGAAATAATTGGTACCAATGGAGAACAACAATGAAAAACGTTGATAAAATTAGAAAAATGACCACCAAGACAGTAGTATAAATCCAAGGTTTAATAAAAGGTTAAACAATAGTGATGCACATCTTGGACTTAATGGCTCAGTCCCTTTAACACCTATTTTGAAGGGGCGGAGATTGTTTTAATGATTTTATTGATAGTACTTTGTGATAGGTGTTTTTAGTATTAAGATGTGTATATAAATGAACTTGTTTTTAAGATTGTTTAATGGTCTGAAGAAGTGCTCATTGTAGCATGAAAGCGCTAACCTTTTTTTAAACCTTGGATTTATATTACTACTGTTTTGGTGGTCATGTGGATTTCTCTGATTTTATCATAGTTGCAGACAAGTTAAGCAGGTCTATTCTAATGCCTCACAAGTGATTGGTCAACGTGAAGGTGGCAGAAAGGATTTTCCATCGATTGGACAAACCATGCTGCAATCTTTTTGCATCTCCTCTCAAGTGGCAGTAGGTTCTTGGCCCTTATGCCTCCAGTGGGGGAGTCCCAGAGGGATGCTTTACTTCATGTTAGGCCCTCCTGTCTCCTTTACGCTTACCCCCATTACCCCTAATTCCCAAATTTCTCCAGAAAGTATCTCTATTGAAGAGCACAGTTAACCTCATTACTTCTTACTGATCTCATCAGATCTGGTTTCCCTACCTTTGGCCTCATCTTCTACATCTGCCCCGAGTTCTGGATCCAGCTCCAGACATGCTGTCTCATCCAACAGACACGACTCATCCAGACATTTCAGGTCTCGAGTTGACCACATGGTGTCTCCAGTTACATTGATTGCTAGACAGCCCAGGCTCTCCTCCCATGCCTGTCATATTCTGTTATCATTCCGCAAAGCTTCCATTAGAAACGTTTATAAAAGTTAATGGAAAAGATTTATTTTTTGGGCACATAAAAATAATTTAGATCCTTTTTTAGCACCAATTTAAGGCTCTTGACTTTTTAGCTACAGTTTTTGTTGAGGGGACCAGCTCCTCAACTGTCAGAGTACAATTAGCAGCCTTTTCTAACTTTCACATAGGAGTAAATAACTCGACCTTAGCTTTTTCCAAGCTTTGCAAAGCCTTTCTAAAAGGAACATATTTACTTAGACGACCTCTGAAGGATTGTACTTTTCCTTATGATTTAAATATTCTTCAGGCCTTAACTCAACCTCCACTTGAACCATCAGCTAAATCAGAGGTAAAATTTGTGACCTGGAAGACAGTTTTCCTAGTTGCTATTACTTTTGCTAGAAGAATGTGTGAACTTCAAACCTCATTAATTAATTTTCCACAAGGAATAGAGTATCTCTAAGGACTGATCCTTCCTTTATACCTGAGGTGGTGTCAGAATCCATTAGTAATCAGGTCACCAACCTTCAAGTTTTCTTTCCAAATTTCTCAAACAAAAGAAAATATATGTTGCACGTATTGGATGTTCTACCTCCACAGAACCAAAGATTTGAGGAAATCCTAAAAATTATTAATTTTGTTTCCAAATCAAACCTAGGTGAACTGGTTTTTAACGTGACTTTGGCTAAATGGTTGACTGGTTGTATTACCTTTGTTTATGAAAATGTATGTTTGCTTTTACCAAAACCACCAAAAGCCCATTCCACCAGGTCTATGGCATCTTCTTCAGCTTTCTTGTCTAGAACTTCCTTGGATGAAATTTGTGCAGCTGCAACCTGGGCTAATCCTCATACCTTTATTACTCATTACAACTTTGATATGGTTTCTAGGGGAAGAGCAGCCTTTGACTCAGCTGTGCTCTGGAATATCATTCCTTAGAGTCCTCCCGGGATTTAAGTAGCTGGGGACTGTGTCCCAATAGTTGAGGAATGAGTGAAAATAACATCAGCTAAAGAAGTTATGTACTCACCATAACTTTCTGTCTGTGGTGTCCATTTTCATTCTTCCTCAACTTCCCTCCCACCGACCCCCTCCTTTGCTTTACTCCTGGAATGATTGAAGGATATTAGAGGAACAACTGTCCCTTTGTTTGAGCCCCAGATTCTGTTATTTCCTTCCCCCACTACTCTTTAGTTCTAAAGGCAGCAAACCAGATCTGAGGTTTGTAAGGTAACTAGGCCATTGTGGGTAAAGGAGGAGGTCGAGAGTTTGTGTTCTACAATCTGGAAAAAGCAGCCGAGTCAGATCCGAGGATTGGATCTGAATCCAACAGTTGAGGAAGAATGAAAATGGACAACACAGGTGGAACATTTGAGTATGTAACCTCTTTTTCTTTTAGCAGCATTACATATGAGGAAGCTACAGTGATATCTCAAGAATAGGTGGTGTCAGCATAAACAATCTCCAATGTATCCAGATGCCAGTTTACCTTGCATAAGAAAGGAGGTCTCTTGGAGGATAATCCAGCTGAACCGAAACTCGGAGATGCCCTTCATGTTGCCTCAGGAGACTTGGACTTTCAGGACAGATGCACCTGAGTATTCTGGATTTATTGGTAAAGAATTTCATAAAAAGTCACAGTGTGAAAGTTTATGATAGCAGTGATATTAACCTTCAAGGTGGTCAACCAATTCTGGACTCTGGGAACCCTAAACATCCTTAAGGACAACCCCACATAAACATCCTTAAGGACAACCCCACAGTTATATGGTACATCAACAGGCACAGAATACCCGTTACTAATTGCTGTGTAAGCTAGCAGTGGAAGCTTGGGAGATAGTCTAGGAATCTGTCCCAACTGCTTGTGAAAACTACATTCCATCTGAGGAGAATGTTTTGGCAGACAAGCTGAGAAGGATGTAATCAGATCCATATGAGTGGATGTTAAGCAGGGTTATGTTCTTGAATTTAACACACAGGTGTGGTGTAAAAAAGGCATTTTTGTTTCAGCAAATAGTGGGCAGTTCAGGAACTTTTATATCAGAATGTTATGCTTAGGGTCCTATAGAGTGGACACCTTCTCCATTTCATGTTTTTTTTTTTTTTGGATGCTTTCTCGCCCATACCGTTGATCCCTGGGTTATTGCAGGAGATCAAAGAGGAGAGATCATAAATGCTATTGATAATGTCCTTTTGGCCAAGTTAACATTGCTTCTCCCCCCTGCTGAGCTTTGCAAGGATAGAGTCATGTAGTTCCTTCCTCAACTCAAAACAAAGGGTCCGTACAGCACTCAAACCTGAGGGCTTTATGACTAACATATTGAGTGATTTAGCACTCATACCATTAATATACGTTCTCAGAGGATGTAATAAATATGTGGGTGACTAGGAAACCTAACCCAAGGAATCCTGTTTAGCAAATTAGAAGTGATTCTCCGTGTGGCGCTTTCCCAGAGACCAGGATCTGAATTTGGCACAAGTATCCCTGGTTCTCATCTACCTTTCAGAACTTTACAGAACAGGACTGTTGTATGTCTGTCTGAAGATATATATATCAACTGTTTCTGCTCGCTACCCCTGGATTTCCAGCTATACTGTCATGTGCCAGTTATGCAGTTTATGAAGGAGAAAAACTCGCATTGCCACCTTTGAATAACCTGCTTCCCTGCCTCTCCCATATGTTTTCTGGAAGACTGCCTTTTTGTTGGCTAACAGCTTTGCTAGGAGGTTATCAGTGATACAAGTCATTATATCCAAAAAAAACATTTTTTTGATTTTCACAAAGACAGAGTCACACTATAAATCCCTCTTATCTCATGCCTTTCGTAAGTAACTTTGTGACCTGTGTAAAAACTCTATCAAAAAAATAAAAAATATATGGGACACAAAGTTAATTACTGATTGGCAAGTTTTCATTATATGATTAGTGATGCATGATATTTAAACAAAGATCATTTATTCCTGATTGTCTCTGATTTTGCAGTGAGTGTGGCTGCTATTCTAGGCATCTACCAGAAAAAGGCTACAACAGGTCTACAGACCCCCTGCATCATCTGGGGCAAAACTGCTGCTCACCAAAGAGCCTGTGGCCTATTTCTTATCTTAGGATTAGTGCTAGCATTTTGCTTCTGGTGAGAGAAGAAGCAAACAGACTTTAACCCAGCAGTATGAAGCTGTGGTGAGACCAGCACTAGTGGTAGCCAGTTAGGTGAATCCTTTCTATTAGTCATTCTTGACAAAGCTAATTCTTTCTTTTAAGTAAGTAGTGCCTGATTAACTATTGTCTAACCTAACCTCACTAAATAACTTCATCCATAAAATTCCTGGTCTACTACAGTAGTTTACCTGCAGGTGGTTGGCTGTGCCCTATATCGACGCAGACACCTTGATTTGACGTGTGTTCTTTAAAAGCACCCTTGAAATTTCACCAGTACCTAGCTGAAAGCATGGCAAATAGTTTGTGCAGTGACAAGCACTTACCAAAGAGCTGCAGACTAGATACTGTTGACATTACTTTATATTCTAACTCCAGCTATCTAATTAATAAAAATGGACCTGTTGCCATGGAAATGAACTTTCCCACTATCTCCACTGCCACTTTGGTAGATATGGGCATACTGAAACAAACTAGAAATTGCCTCATGTTTACTGACAACCAGCTAATTCTTAAATTGATAAGGTACGTGACGGATGTATTTACACAATGCCATTGGAGGCAAAACTCTAACATAAAAGCAGTTCTAATGTCAATCAGGTTGTCAGTAGTATACACACTGCACCCATCACACTCAGCATGAAGCAGACACATAGACCTACAAATGCTAAGGTACTTAAATATAAACCTCCTAATCTCCAAAGACCTCCTAGATGAAGCACATACAATAAATGCCCTCATCAACCCCAAATGTAGTCTTTCAAAACAACACTCACAGCAACACATACAACCACATCTCATGAAGTCTGCACTTCTAAACCCATAAGGCAGGCCAACATTCTTGTCATTGGAGACTTCATTTTGAGACCCACTGATGTCTGTCTCACCAGGCTGTGTAAGGAGAACATCCAGTCATTTGCTTATAACGGGACAGGGTCTGCCATATTAGACGAGTACCTGTATGACTCAATCATAGTCCATTTGGGTGTAAATGTCTGAGACATACCTTCACTAGGTTGTGTGAAGAGACGCATCATGGAGTATGTGCCAGGCTGGTATGAGTTTAGCATTGAGCAGCATTCTATCTTCTCCAAGGATGATGCCACGTTGTGAACAGAAGATGACTGACTTTAATAATTGGTTTAGTTTTTGGTGTCACTCTTATGGGGTGTAATATTTGTAAGCATGGAAGAAGATAGTCTGTACCTCCACTTCTGGGCTGTGAGTGTGTGTGTGTGTGTGTGTGTGTGTGTGTGTGTGTGTGTGTGTGTGTGTGTGTGTGTGTGTGTGTGTGTGTGTGTGTGTACAGATACTTAAGTGTCTGTGTGTGTGTTTTTATATATATATATATATATATATATATATATATATATATGGTTTACCTTTAAATAATCGATTGCACTTTGTCGAACTGCCACTTTATCGATGTGTTTTGCGCGAACCAAAACCACAAAAATTTTAAAATGTCAAAAAACATTCGACATTACCGGCCGCACAACACCTCCAAACCCATGCTACCATGGGTCAAAAAGGGGCAAGGTTTTGACATTCGCATATTCGGAATTCGACATTGGAGACATTCGCATTTCGGCATTCGCGCAAGTCGTGTCGCCCATATCAGGATCGACATTATAAAGGTTAACCTATATAGATATATATATATATATATATATAGATATATATATATATAGATATATATATATATATATATATATAATAAACCATATTGACATAATTTCATTTGCAAACATTTATCACATAACTTCTATACAGTCTTTGTCAATTGAACATTATACAGCTCATTCAGTTCCTGCCTTCCCTTAAACTTCATTCCTCCTTCAAAACGTTATTCTGCATATATTGTCGCAATTCCCATTTTTTTCTATGTAATCTGCTCCAACCCTTTTCTAAAGATCCCACTTGCAGTTCTTTTCACTCTGTTATTATATTCATTACTTTTAATATATTGGTTTAAACTTTGATTTGTATTTCCTAGTAATTGCTTTTTTGGTAGCCACCAGAATCATACTCTGCAAGGGCTTATGTCTAGGTAATTCTGATTCTGTATCACAACTCAAAAAAGAATTTCCTTAGTTGCATCAGTTTGCTCACCCAGTATTTCTGCCAGAGTATTCTGCAAGGAATGTTTATCTGCCAACTCATTACACTAACAACAAATATGTTCCCAATCACCTCTTTCTTTTCCATCACTCCTCCAACATTTGAAATCTGTCTAAAGAAAAATCCTGTGGAGTCTGCTTGGGGTATAAAAATATCTATGTAAATACTTTCAAGCAAGGATCCTAAATATTCTAGATTTTGTTGTATATTTGGGAGCCATACATATATCCTACCATTGCTTCTTTGTGAATTGCTTATCCATCTCTCTTCCCAATCCTAATTTCCTCTGATTGATTCTTATAGTTTTGATGCAATATTTTATATATCCTACTAATTATCCCTCTTTTAATAACAGCTTCTGTTCTGTATTCTACTAAAAACTCTACCGATGCTGGTCTTTAACTTTGGATCCCTTCTATTCCTCTTTGCCTATGCGCTGTTACCAGTTCTTGATAAGGGAAGGCAATCTCTAGCTTGCACTCCAAATGATTTCTTGGCCTCTTCCCATTCTGTTACCTTTCCCTCTCTAATTGTTTGCTGCCAGTACCTTGCTTCCTTTGCCACTTTTCTCCAGTAAATTCCAGCCTCCTCTTGCCTATTCTCTGTACCTATAATTGCTGTCATATCTAGTGGCAGAATCTCCTTTCTCCATTCCCATGTTGGCTTAGTTCTTAGAATACTTTCTGCTACTTTAAATATAATATTCTGTATGGTTATTGTTACTCTCCTTAAGGATCTGCATCCAAAATCCCAGTCTCTCCTTATTTCTTGAGCTTCCCCCTTTTATCATCATTCCTTAACACTTTGGACTGTAACATTCTGCTTGTGTTACTTTATAGGAGCCTTAACTGTGTAGCTCTGAAATACCTCTTCAAATAAGTTAATCCGAAACCACCTTGTTCTGTTGGAAGGATCACTTATCCCACTTGTCTTGCTATCTTCCCCTCCTAGATAAAATCTTTCAACTCTTTATTGTTATCCACAACTTCTTCTCTGGTTAATAAAAATAAGCCTGACTTGTATAAAACTAGAGAGACTAAAAACATTTTCACTGTTTGTATCTTGCTATCCATATCCATAAAGCAGAGCTTCCAGTTTGAGTTTGTGTGTTATCTTTGTTTAGCCTCTTCCCACATATCCTTAGCTGCCATAACAGAATCCTTCTTAACCCATACTCCTAAGTACTTTATCAGGTACAAAATGATATCATCCGCAAGTAAAGCCAGCTTTTCTTCATTACCATACCAATTAAATCCTTGAATTTCCCTTATTTTCTTTGCCAGTGGTTCTAAATATAGCACAGATAACAAAGGGGAAAGAGGACACCCCTACCTGGTTCCTTGGTTCAAACATAAATTATCAGAGAGGACTCCCCACTTTAATTTTCTCTACCAATCCCTCATATATCCTCCTAATTAATCTTATTATTTTGTCAGGGAATGCAAATGCTTCCATTGCCCTACTCATAAAATCCCAGCTTATTGTGTCAAATGCTTTCTCTGCATCAAGACCCACCAACAACAGTGGTATTTTCCTACATTCTGCTTCCCTTTGGATCATCATTGTTTTATTAATGTCAAATGTTTGCCTTCCCTCCACAAAACCACATTGATCCAAATCAATTTTGGCATTGCTTTTGCTATTCTTTTAGCCATTATAGATATACACTTTATAATCATGGTTTAGAATTGAAATGGGTAAAAGCAAAAGGCCAGCACACATTTGTCAACACAAAATTCGGTAATGGGCAAATTTGTATTCCTGGGTAGCGTCCTTTGCCAATGACATGTACTGAGAAGTAAAAGTAACCTGCTGCTACACATACGGCCTATGAATATCAATACTTACTGACTTCCATTCTTACATCATCTCGCTGCCTTGATAGACAGTGAGACATTGTTATGAGGGACAGACCATAAACATGGGTCAAAAAGCTGGACATTGTGCACAAATCTGGACAGTTGACAGGCATGTATAGGTGCAATAGCAGTGGGAAGTAGGTACACTGCAGCAAAGCACCAGTTATGTATAACGGCCCATTTAATTTCGGAGTGCGGAAATATGATCAGTACATGTAACAAACTCAAAACGGACATTACCACTTCCTCCACTTCCACCTTTCACATTAACCTTTCTGTCCTAACTGAAGGCAAGCCTTGGCAAAGAACTGACGATGACAGACATTCCTGTCAACAAGGCACCGCAAGAGCAAGACATGTAGCGAAAACCTAAAATAATGGGAGGACAACAGCCTAAAAAAATCCGGCTACATTAGAATTACTTATACACTTTGAAACTGACGCAGTGACTTAAAATATCTGTGTCACCACGTGAACATCATATGAATACTTGCTACTTACGTATTATTGGTTTTACAGATGTGGTTGCGATAATACGCAAGTACCCAAAATTCTTTAATCAATTGATGAGCATATCCCCAATAGGAGTAAGATTGGCATACCGGTTTCAGCTGAAAAGTCTTCTTCAGTACAAGAATTGAAAAGGGCCTATATGAAGCTGGATCTGATGAGTTTTTATCATCTTCAGGTATTACAGCCACCACAGCTTTCTTCCAGGATGTTGATGCTTCTCTTCCTTTTTAAAATACTGTTACAAGAAAATACTGTTAAACAAAACCTTCCAGATCTTCATCACTTTCTTCCCTTCTAGCTTCCAGACTTCCACAGGAATACTTCCCATTCATGGAAACTTTCTTGTAGAACCAATCTCTTACTATCCTGTTAGTAATTGAGGCTCATCTACCTCTAACTTTCACATATTTAATTCTGCCATAAACATTTCCATTTGTACTTTTTTGATTTCCACATTTCTGTGCTTTGTGCAGATTTTCATAAACTTTCTGAAATATTTCTAACATCTCTGGATCTGTGGTTATTTTCCTTGTTATAGGTTCCCGAAGCCTGGCAATACCGCTTTCCACTTTGTTGCCTGAGCCATTGTGCTAAAAGCTTTTGTGCTCTGGAGTTATTTTCAAAATGCAGTTGCTTAACAACAAACTTTATAAACTCATGCATATTATCGAGGTGCTCCCTTATTTTCTCCTTAGCATTCTGCAGTTGTGCCTCTTCTTGTTTTGTGAGATTTCCCCCATTTTCAGTACTTTAAACTTTGTCAGTCCGTCTAAATAATTCTTGTTACTTTTTAACCATGTCTCTTTTTGTTTTATGTCTAGCCTATTTTAAACTCTACTTTCATTTTATTCAACTCCCTATCTATATTTTCTGAAGACATTTATATCTTCCCTAATAATTCCCAGATAATTTGCACTACCCATTCCTTAAATTCCTCTCTGTTTAACATGTAGGCAGAGAAGTGCCATTATCTAATTTTTATTTCATTACCCTGCATTTTTATTTTAGTTATTATTGGCATGTTATCTGAAGTAGTCATATCAAAACTTTCAAATCAATGCACGTTTCTGTGAAATAGAATTTCTATCTAGCCTAGCCCAGTTTTTTTTTATCTTGGGGAATAATATGTAAATTCTCTCAGAGCTTCTACTACTGAATTCACATTTTTCATACCAAATATTTTCATAAATTTCTTCAAAAATTTACTCTCTTTTGTTACATTTTTTCTTGCTAAGCCCCCTGATACATCCTCACTGTTGCAAATCAAATTCCACTCCTGACCTATAAGTAATATTTCCTGCTGAAAGCTGAGTATTTCTCCCATAAATTTAAGCTCTATTGTATTGATTTTTATGTGGAATATAAATAGATAGCAGCGTACTCCTCCTTCCTTGCCAGTAGCCCCTTTCTATTACAAATCTACCATTAATGTCTTTTTTCCTCTTACAAGTAATGTAAGTGCTCCCCTTTTCATTTCCTCTTATATTCTGCTGAATAACTATCTTTATCAGTTTCATATGCTCAGTTCTTTCCAAATGTATCTTCTGTAAAATAACTATTTGCACCCTCTATTTTTAATATAGTACACTATTCTTTCTTTTTTTTGTATATGCTTGTGAGACCATTCGCATTCAAGGATAATATGTGAAGTGTTGCCATTATGATAAGAAGTTGTTATCCCCACCTGTTATGTATAACATCTTTTTAATATATAGTTTCAGCTTTTGTGTTACATGCCAACACTGTTTGTCAGGTTGACCTTTTATACATTTGTTTCTTGTCGTATCCATTTGAACTTATGTCACATCATACAAGACCTTTTGTTTTAATGAGAAACCTCAAAAAATCCCATCCCCATAACCAGTTAATACAAACACACAAAACTATGTACATCTTCAAATAATGAAGTTTAACCCTTCTGATAGGAACAGTTGTCCCAGATTGATAGCTACACTTAACAGACTTTAACCTGTAATGAATGTTATCCATGCAAAGGCACATGGTACAGCCTGTGTTTCAAGTGTTTTCTGTTTTCACATTATCTTTATTCCTTACCCAGATGCAAAAATCAACTTGAATGCTTTCAGAAAACATTATCTTTAACCATTGAAAGAAAAAAAATATTCTATTTTTATTGCCCATATCAGCTTTCCTCCATAGAAACATGAGAACCAGATACACAGTTGCCTTGACCTACAAGCTTCTCACATTGCACTGTGAAAATGTATTTGCTAAAGGAAAACTTTTCATTGTATTCAGTGTGCTTTCATTTACTTGCTTCCACTTAAAACTTATTAGATCAGGTGAAGGGCCTTAATCCAGTCATTCCCCTATGCAAAAGTAAGAAAAAGCATATCAGTTTTGCTTATGTCATGCTGTTTTGTCCAGGCTTTCTTCTGTTTTTACATTGCAGTGCCTAAAGGTCTTAAAACTGAACACAAAGAAAGAAGAGGGGAAAAGGGGCACATGTTTACTTTGGTATCCCTATTACATATAAAAAACAAATTTAAAAAGCTTTACCATATAATATGCATTATATGTCATGTTTTATAAAAAATGCTGTTAAGAAAATTTGTTTTACTTACAGTTACCTTTTTCTTTCCTCTTCCCCTCTCCTTAATGTTCTTCCAAACATTAATGACATGGAATAGGGCATATGCTTTGGAGTTCCCCACAAGTTTAACAAAGTCTAAAAAGTCCAATATTTCCAGATTTTCTTGTCTCTGTATTTCATAAAAGTGATTGATACTTTGTAATCCCACATTTATTCATTAAGTTTTCATTTGCTTGGTTTATTCTGGTTGATCTCTATGTAAACACACTACTGGCTCTTCTAGTCAAATTGTGTTTTTTTCTGTCTTTCAAGCATTTTCCTTTTGGAACATTACAAGTTGTTTCACTGGCATAGTATCTCTATGAGCTTTATCATCGGAAGAATAAGAGGCAGAATACCCTTTTGTTTGATGGATAAACTTTTGTAGTTTCTTCTTAACATGGTCTGAATCAAAAATGACTTTGACCCTTCAGGAAAAAAAATTCTGAAGATAGCTGGATAGAGCATCTTGAATCTCACACCTGCTTCTCAACATTCCATGATTGTTGGAATAAATTTACTCCTCTTCTGCCTGGTGTACAATGAGTAATAATTTTCCATAAACACACTGTCTCCAACTTTATGTACTTTGAGTTTCTGCCACAGTTTTGTCAGAATCAACTCTTTCTGCTGGTAGGATTGCATCTTTACTATTAGAGGTCTTGCCTGCTTTCTCATGGCCACATTTGGAGCATGCACACAATGTGCCCTTTCAATTAAAAACTCCTGCTGTAGAATACCGGTTTAGTTGCTTACTTGTGCAGTCCTGAAATGAATACAGTCTATTCCTCCCAATTTTGTCTGTTACAGCAGGCAATCTCAGGTGTTCACTACATGCTATGTCCTCTAATTTTACAGTTATCTGTAACATCTCTTCTTGAGCAGTCTCATACTCAGCCAGCCTTTTCTTCATTATGACCTCTCAGATTTGCAGGTTTATCACCTCATCTAAATATCTGTGTAAAGCGTTTTCCATTTTCCCAGACTTTTGTTATTTGAGTTGATATACTTCAGTGTTTCATTTATTTGAATTAGCTTTGTGCCCATTGGACTTGTTTTATTCTCTTCATGAGAGGAAGTCATGTGTTACACCAAAGCTGGATCTTGAACTGCTTTTTGCTGAACAGATGCAGGATTCTTCCCAAACAGTGTTTTCTCCTTACATTTATTGTTGATTTTCTTTCATGTTCCCTAAATTTCTTATTTGCAGGCATACAGGCAGTGCACATACTACCCAGTAATTGAAGTGTACTAAAAAGAGAAATTCACTGGCTCTCTTTTCTGAGTTTCTCTTTTCACACTGGTAGAGCTGAAGTTAAGCTGTTACTCAGTATGCAGCCATCTTGGAAGTCTAGGCTTTCATATATTGGCTAAAACATTGTCCTCCCTCATACTGCCTTTTTAGGCAATGCCAACCTGACCATTCTTCCAACATACCAAATCAAAACCAAGAAAATCTATAGGTGTTACTGCTCACTTCTAGGAGTCTAAATAAGAAACTCCACTCCCTACAAGCTGTCCTCCCCCTAGAGAATGCTGACATCTGTGCAGTCACTGAGACATGATGTAATGCCTCAGAGGGCATACCAGCAGTGTAAGGCTATAATGCCTTCCCCACATTTAGACCAGCTACTAAGCAGGCAGGGACTAATGGTGGAAGTGTCTCATCTTACATCAGAAATAAAAGTACTTCGAGGCTGTTCAAGCAGGACGATGCACTTGAGCTTCCATAAGTTCAAATCACCATTGGAAAAATCCCATGCCATTTCCTTGCAAGCTAAATTTCTGACTCTATGACCCAGGAAACCCGTTACATGTATTTAAGCTTACTGGAGACACTTACCATCCAATCCAATACCATAGTCATGGGTGACTTTAATTACCTCACTATTAGCTGGGAATCATATACAACACCAAATGTGCAGGATTTTATAAACCAGATTGTCAGTATGCTAACCAGTGCAGCACACTTACTGGATTTGGTCCTCACTAATATGGTAGAGCACTGCACACACACACACACCCTAATGTAATGTCCTGTCCAGTAAGGTCAGACCACAAAATGATCTCCTGTAAAGTAAAAATAAATCCCAGAACTCCAGCTAACCCTGGAACATTCAAGAATACTTTAAGGCTGATGCAGAGAAAGCATTCAGTAAAGTAAGCTGAGATTTTATGAGTAGGGCACTGAAAGCATTTGCATTCCCTGATACAATAATAAGATAAACTACAGGGATATGTGAGGAATTGGAAGCAAAAATCAAAGTGTGAGGGTTCCTGTCTGACAAGCTGTGTCTGAACAAAGGAACCAGTCAGGGATGTCTTCTTTCACCTGTATTTGCTTTATATTAAGAGCCACTGGCAAAGAAAATAAAGGAATTAGAAATTCAAGGATATAATTGGTATGGTAATCAAGAAATGTTGAATTTCTTTGCAGACTATATTATTTCGTACCTGATAAAACCAGAAAAGGACATCTCAGTGTTATGACATATCTTGAGACAATTTAATTTCTTTTTGGGATATAAAATTATGCAGACAAAACAAAGACAATACCTGTTAACTATGTACCCGCACTTGAATTGGTCTAGCAGTACCTATGGGGACACTGTAAAATGAAGTATGCAAGGAGTAGGGTTAATAAGGATTTTGTTATGGCAGCTAAAGATATGTGGGAAGAGACTAAACCAAATATGATGATAGCAAAAACTGAGAAACTGGAAGCTTTGGTTTATGGATCTGGATAGCAAAATACAAGCAGTGAAAATGTTTTAGTCTCTCTAGTTTTATATACAGGTCAGACATACTTTTTATTAAGCAGAGGAGAGTTGAAGGAATTTATCTAGGAGGGGAAGAGGGCAAGGATAGAGTGGCAAAAGCTGATCCTTCCAAAAGAACATTGTGGTTTTGAATTACCTGATTTGAAGAGATAGTTTAGAGCTGCACAGCTAAGGCTCATATACATAACACAAGCAGAAAGCTATAACTCAAAGTGGAAAGTGGTGATGAAGCGGGGGGGGGGGGGGTCAGGAAATAAGGAAAGAGTGGGATTTGATTGCAGATCCTTAAGGAGAATAACAACAGCCATACAGAATATTATATTCATAAAATAGCAGAAAGTATTCTAAGAAATAAGCCAGCATTGGAATGGAAAAAAGAGATATTGCTGAAAAGGATTACTTCAGTTAGGGGTACAGAAAATAGGCAAGAGGGGTCTGGAATTTATTGGAGAAAACTGTTAAAGGAACCAAGGTATTGGGGTCAAATAACTAGAGAGGGAAAATTAATAGAATGGGAAGAGGCCAAGAATACATTTGGACTGCATGCTAGTGACTGCCTTCCCTATTAGGGATTGATGTCAGAGTATAGGCAAAGAGAAAGGGATCGAGGAATCCTAAGTGAAAGACATACCTGGTAGAGATTTTGGTTATATCTAGAGCAGAAGCTGTTGTTGAGAAGAGATTAGTAGTGGAGCATGCAAAATATTGCACATTAACTATAGGAATTAGTCAGTGAAGGTTAGAAAGAATTGGGAAAAGAGGTTTGATAGATATGCAATTCACAATGAAACAATAGGAAGATGCAAGTACATCTCCCAAGTGTGCAACAAAGTCTGTAGGATTTAGGGTTTTTGCTTGGCAGTATTTACATAGGTATTTTTATACACCAAGCTGACTACAAATATTTTTTCTCAGGTAGATGGCAAAAGGTGGAGGTGTGATGGGGAAGAAAGATGTAACTGGGAACATATTCTCTGGGAGTATAATGAGATAGCAGACTTCAAAAATTCCATACAGAGTACTGTCAGAAATACTGAGTGAGCAAATGGGTGTAAGTAAGGAAACATTTTTTTTAAGCTATGACAGAAGATCTGAATTGCTTAGAAATAGTAAAGTGTTGCTAAGTTTAATTCTGGTGACTGCCAAAAAAGCAGTTACTAGAAAATGGAAAACAAAGTGTAATTCAACTGTATTTGATGTACTGAATATTGTAACAGAGACAAAAGAACTGGAAGTATGATTTTTAGAAAAGGTGGCAGCAAATTACATAGAAAAAAATGGAAATTGTGTAAACAATACATGCAGAATAATGTTTTGAAGTGAGTGAGATTTCACGGAAGGCATGAATTGTGAAATTTATGTAATGTTGGACTGAAGATGGGTATTAAACACACGTTTGATGTATAATATTTGTTACTAGGAGCATGTTAACAGGGTTTGTTTTCTTTTATATAAATGTATGTTTGCCTGTGTCTTAAGTGATAGTTCAGTAAAGGTATTTTAAAAAAGAACTACTCTAAGGATAACTTTGTACTATTAAGTGATAATCTGGCAAAAGTTCATGCCCCCCGCCATTCACAGAAACCCTGTACAAGCATGTTAATAGCTGCATAGAAGCAGCTGTACTCACCAAGAATAAGCCCTGAAGTAACTCAAAATCAAGCCACCTTGGTGGAATCACATCATCAATAAGGTTATGTAACAAAAGAAAGAAAATCATGGCAGAAATTAGGTGTACCACCCAATAAATTATACAGACATCTCGGAGGACAAATGGTATATCAAAGCCAAATTTGAGGTAAATCTGGCCTCCCAGGCCAAGGATAACTACAAGGCATTCTTTGAGTATGTCCGCAACCTCAAGAGCAATTCACAATTGCTTGCAGAACTCCTTATTAATAGAACCACCTACACTGAGCCAGAAGATATAGCAAACTTACTGGCAGACAAATTCACCTTTATCACTCTCACCCTACTCCATCTCCCCTCAGGAAATTCTATGTAATATAACTCCCCCAATTGTCGAATGTGAATAGGTCCTCAATGCTCTCTGTAGGGCCAAGAATGCTTCATCAGTGGACCACGACTATATCCCAGGCTACCTTTTAAGTAGCATGAAGCATGAACTATCAGGCCATCTGGAGTCATGAATGGAGAATGGCAACCATCATCCCTCTAGACAAAGGAGGGTTATCTACAGACCCCAGAAACTGCAGACTTATGAGTCTCATTAGTGTCATATGCAAAGCCAACAAAAGAATTATGGACATGATCAATAATGAAACAGGAAAGTTTGACACTGGACCCAACCTGCTTTGGTTTTGTGAAGGGCATGTCATGCTTACTGAATCTGATAGACTTGCTTGAGAAGGTCACCAAAGCAATGGAAGAGGGCAAAATGGTTCACTTTGCCTCCTTTACCTAGCCAAGGCATCCACCTCTACAAAGAGGACAGTCAGCAATAGAGTCCCCCAGGGACTGGTCCTGGAACTGGTTCTTTTGGGTATCAGCTTCTCTAAAGTCAAGGTGTTCATCAAGGGCCTCTGGCTGACCAAATTTGCAGATGATTGCAAATTAGGAGCAGTCATAAAATCCAAAAACCGACACTAATTTTCTCCTGGAAGAGCTGACACAGACTAATTACTGGTGTCAGAGCTGCAGACTAAAACCAAATGCCAAGAAATGTATAATACTATCCTTCTGGAAGTCAGCCAACGCTGGCAACTGCCATATTGGTAACATACCCCTAAGAGTTGACCAAGTAGTCAGGGACTTGGGAAAACACACAGTAATCTAGCCCTTGACCATCACATGGCTGCTGTAGTGAGGAAGTATTTCTATGTTGTGCAACTTATAAACAAAGGTATGTCATCTAGGTCCAAGGAGGTCATTGTTTAACTGTACTGGGCACTCATCAAACCTATCACTGAGTACAGTGCTCCATTTGGTAAGTACCTAACCAGGTACATGCAACAGTTGGCACATTCACAGAGATTCTCAATAAAAGAATACAGGGCATTAACAATATGTCCTACACAAAATACCTCAAAGCCCAGTCACTGTATTCTGTCTCCTACAGAGGGTTGAGGAGAGATCTATGCCTGGCATACAAGGCATTGTCTGATACCACTCTGATGGAACTCCTGCATATCTGCAAAACAAACAGCACCAGAGTTATCCATTCTAAAGACTTAAACCTTGCCTTTGCTATAAACAGAACATGTTGGAGAGAGCAGTATGTGTACTGGAAACTACCTCTTTTCTGGAACAAGCTCTCTATCCTTGTAAGGCAGAGTTCCTCCCTTACCCAGTTCAAGTTTAACTTGGACAACTGGATAGGAAACTGGAAGTTTGCCACTGTTTTTTTACGTATGTCTCTAATGGACACAGGCAGCCTGTAAATGGTTCATCTCCCAGGCCCCTGCTTGTAAATGATTAATCTTCCTAACACGATTTGAGATACATGGCTAGTCTTTAAATGGCCCAGTACACACCTATGAACCTAAGTTGGTTTGTTTTGTTAGTTCTAATGAACTTTATGTTGTAAGAATGAAAGAGCTTAACTGTGGACTTAAAATACTGTAAATTTAATTATTAGGTGTCTTGAGGCATCCTGGGTTGGCTTATTTCAAGGCATTTCCTTTTTTTTTGTAATAATCAGACTGTCTTTAAATGTCTATCCCAGAGTATCTGTTTTTTTTTTTTTTTTTTTTTTTATTCCTTTCATGTCAAAGTTGTTTCTGACCAGGTTAAGGCCCATTCCAGTAGAGCCAATGCAGTTACCATGGCCGTCCTCGGGGGTGAAAACACTACATACATTTTGGATACAGCTGTCTGGTCATCAATCCATACATTCTCCAAACACTGCATCCTAGGTTTTCCAACTAGGGCAAGGACAGAGTTTGCCATAGCCATCTTTTAGGGCCTGTTCTCTTACAACCTCCTTATGGTCTGTCACCCTCTAGTCCTTTGAGCTCTAAGAGTCTTCCCAGGTGTCATGACAGCAAAAATGAATAGTATGATGAACATTTTACAGTTGTTTTAAGACCTTTCCGTAGTTGTAGATGTTTGAGTGTATTCACTGTTGCAGTTGTAATCCCACCACCCCATCTCCGTCTTTTGCTTTGGGGATTCTGAGGTTGGACGCGCTGTTTTACTTAACCATCCACCTTCACTGTCTATCCCTTTTCAGGCACCTTCCTTCCCCTGGGCACACCTAGAACCCAGAAAGGCAGATTTGAGGCTTTGTGGTTGGGTCACTGCCCCATGAGGATGACTCTCCCAGGTCCACTTGTGCCCTGACACCTCTGCACACATGTTTAGTTTAGACAGGGCAAGAAAGCTTTGAAGATGCCATTGGCCGATATCCGTCTTATCCCACCAGCATCCTGACACCCACCTGGGGGGGGGGGGCTGATGAAGCCAGGCTGGGAGGTGTAGGGTGTTGGAAGTTCGACTAGCTGGCTGCATTGTGCAGGCATGAATCCCAGATATCATCATTGCAGCAGTGAATACACGCAAGCATGTACAACTATGACAAGTTTTTAACACAGCTCTGAGGTTCTAAGCAAACTCCTTACACAACTATGACAAGTTTTTAACACAGCTCTGAGGTTCTAAGCAAACTCCTTATCCTCTTGAAGGGACTAGATATCTGTCGCTCTTTAATTCAAGCTCTAGACAACAGGAAAGCTTTGATCTCTACCCATATATGCCTTTTAATAGAATAGTTCTTCCCTTTCTTTAACTGATTTTTCTGTGATAAAACAGAAAGCTGCAGAGTAAAAAAAAAACATGTTCAGAAACAGTACAAAGGTTTATAAATTGATAGTTGTTAGTGGTTCCCATTAGTCAGTATTGCATATGTTGTGCATAGACAAATGTGTTTGGTGTAGGTCAGAGGAACAGTGATGGCAATATGCAGTGCAGGTGCTTTGTTTACTTAACCTTTTCAGACCCTTCAGCCATGGCTCAAACAGAAGGACAAAGATAAATGAATTGTTATACATATGGGCAGAGTTTAATTTACCCAGATGAGGCAGAATGCATTTTGGGAGTTGGGGGGAAAACTGAGTACCTGGACAAAAACCCACATATATTGTCAGATGCAAACTTTGCAAAGTATGCATGTATTAGAGAACCACTCCTTTCTGCAGATAAGTTTCTAAAAAATAAGTTTTCTATCTAGGTTGGAGTGAGAGTATTCTTACTGTATGCATGTATGTATGTATGTATGTAAATGTATATATGTGGGGTCTGCTTGACATTAACAGAATGTCAGTAGACCAACGTTCAGATTACTGAGACAAAAAAGTCCAAGTTTCATTTAACTGAAACTTCATTTTACGGATGCTCAGATGACTGAATGTGTAAAAGCAGACACCCCAAGCTGAGCGGAATAGGAAATCCATTCATTGTGATCTTGGAGTAGGTATTGTACCTCTCAACCGTACCAAATTTTTCATTTTTTGCCAGTTTTGAGGACCAAATAATGTGGTGCCACAATTCCCAAGTGACGCCCCTTAATTTCTGGGCTTTTTTTTTTTTTTTTTTTAGTTTTATTCCCCCAGCTTTTGGGCTGATGTCAGCTCTGTAAACAGCCTGCCAGCCTGTCGGAATTCGGGCTCCAGAGATTCACTGTACTTTGTTTTTGCAGCATGTGAGCCATGTGTGCATTTCCCCAGCGTGCATAGGTAAGAAGGACAGTTCTCTACCCATACTACTACTTCTGATTGAAGGAGCTGTAGCTCTCAATTGTACAAGTTTTCACAGAATATCTGGAATTTTGGGCTCATACTTTTGGTGTGTTCCTCTTAAAATTCAGATGGTGTAGTGGTACAGTGGTACTGTTGTTGCCTCACAGCAAGACGTTCTCTGGTTTAATTCTCAGCTAAAATGCTTTCTGTGTGGAGTCTGCATGTCCTCCCTGTGTTTGTGTGGGTTTTCTCTGGGTGCTCTTCTTTCCTCCCATGATACAAAGACATGCGTCTGGAGCCTCTGCTGAAAATTGATTTTGTTCCAATTCGGACTTTCCTGGTAAACAAATGTTAAATAAAAATAAAATGTGTGGTTTTCTGGCAAATCAGTAAGAATTGAATTCACTAAATAATGTTAGCCATTTAAGTTTCAGTCTTCCTATCTTTCAGGAAACACATGGTAACACAACATTTTATTTTAGCAACTTTCTAAGATTATACAAGCAAAGTTTAGAATGTGCCCGTGGTTTTGGGCCTTTGTTCGCCCTCCCCCAATACATTTGGCTTTTTCCTGATTTCTTGTGCTGCAAAGTTCTTCAGGCAAAGAGAAGTTTAGTGCTGCATATGCAAAGTCTACTTGCATTGTTAGTAGCACAACAGGTAATATATACTTGCTTTTGCTGCAGAAGGCAGTGGGTTCTACTCCCACAGTATGTAGATGAATTGCTGATACTGTATTGTGTTGTAGTTTTAAAGGGGGTGGATGCTGCAGTCCTAAAAATGTCCTCCTTTGGCGGAGATACCTAGTAACTATAAATCTGTTATCAGCTTGCTATCCATTCCCTATTGAAATATTACTAGCTTATCTTTTTTTTTTAATGTACCATAGGCAATTTATTCTTCAAGGGCAGCAGACACTTTACTTGTAGATGAAACAAAGCAATATAAAGTTGTTTGCTAGCAGCAACCTCTTAATTAGTTACAGGTCTCTTTAGTGTGGAATTATTTACATTACTTTTACTTCTGCAGATATTGTGCATATTTACTGATACTGGCGGATTGTAGAAGTTTGAGTAGACTTTTATGATGGAAATGTTCTGAATTGGGCAGTTTTGTCATTATTGGTTCATGCATTTTGTTTCATTGCTTACTGGAAAAATGTTCAAAACAATAACTTTAAAACATGCTCTAACAAGTGTGCTGTATTATACAAGGAATGTAATTTAATATGGTCAGGATGGTGTATCAAAGAACACATGTATGTTTTGTGTGCAAGGGACCTGTGAAATCAGTCCAAAGGTAATCTTTATCTACCACTGGCCAGATGTATTTTCTTTGAATGTGGTTTCAATGCTGTTTCAATGAATGCGAGTTTCAAGGGCGGAGAAGTTGTAATGCTAAGTCTATTTTCATTGTGAGACTGTATTGCTTAGTTTAGCAGATGTCTATTAGTGTTTGTGCTATAAAATGTAAAATAAAAGTTTTAAATGAAATCCAAATAATCACTGTGGAAGTAAAGCAGTATGCACATTATACTGTTTATGGTAAATGGGGCAAAAAAGCCAAGGGATCTGACATTGGAATGTCTGCAGAGGGACTCTGGGGCCATATTTTGGTTGTCTGTTCTTCAGTTTGCATTTGAAAGTTATATCTCATAATTCCATTGGGGCAGGCGGGGTTACCTAATTATGTATGCACATTTTATGTTGATTAACATTTAGATTTGTACCTATTTTTCATGGGCCTTTGTCCAGATTTTTGATGTTTCTGCTTGTTGAGAGGTATGGTAGGTGTATATATACATTGCAGGTGGTTTGGGGGGGCAGCCCCTTGCAAAAATGTAAAATTAAACTATTTCATGATTTTTTAAGTTTCTTTTTTGTAATGACTATCCATGTTGGTGCTATAGCTACCTCATGAATATTGAGTGGTATGTTTTGGGTTTGCTGGTATTGGTTAGTGGGCGGGGTGTGATTAGGTATGTTGGTTGGGTTTTATAAGAGTAGTTTAGTGTTGCTATAGTGTTGTACTTGCTTTTCCTGTAAATCGTTCTCTATATTTTAAATTGTGTTTGGTATGTAGTGGTAGAATTTAGGATTTAACATTGTAGGGTAACATTTATAGGAAATGTGTTCACAGTTATTGTAGTATATTGTATTGGAGGTCAGTGTTTTGTAATTTCAGGTATGTGACAGTAGGGATGTTCTTCGTGTTTCACTGTTGCAGTCATTACATTTGGGTAATCCTGCTGGCAGGTTGCCCTCAGCCGGTCTGAATTCCAAAGTCTTGGGTCCTGCGTCGGCTGCTGTCATCCCTTCCCTGACGTCAGGTCGTCAGGAGTATAAAAGAAGCGGCCGACGCCATTTTCTTTAGTCTTTCTTGCCGTGCGGTGCCCGAAGCAGAAGCAGTTCGCAAGTGCCGGTCGGCCGACTCCTGAGATTTTCATGTTCGAGTTTCAGATCTGAAGTCTTCAATAAAGCTAATTACCCCGTTGGGGAAACTATTTTCTTGCTCCAGACCGATGTCAGAAAAAGTTAATAATTGTATTTCTTGTGGGAAGCAAATACCTCATAAGGACTTTCATTCTTACTGTATTCCTTGCCTAGGCCGTGATCACAACGTTTCTGGTTGTCAGTTCTGTGCTAGATTTAACCAACGCACTATTAAGCATCGGTATGATTTTGCTTTAAACTATTGTGGACACCGGTTTAATTATCCAGAAATGTCTTTGGATAGCCGTCCGACTACCGGAGTTCACAAAAACTGCAAAAAAAAAGGGAAAGAGATAGACAACCGAGGCCCAAAACCGACGACGAAGCTTCTCCTAAGCCAGTCGCCGGTTTGCCGATCCTCAGTGAGGCGCTTTCACAGCCCCTGACGCCCGGTACTTTAGAGTCGCAGGCCACTGCCGACTCCCACATGGAGTCTGCCATACCGCTGGAAACTCAAGGTATTGGAGCCTTGGGTATTATCCCTTCAGATGGGTCCGGAGCTGCTGAGCAGGCACTGGCTCCTGAGGGTGTATTCAGACCTAAACATCTTTACAGCAAACCTACTTCAGCTTCAAGGGCAAAGACTGAAGTACCTTCCAAAGCAAAGAAACAAACTCAAGAGCCACGTGGTCAGGCCTCTATGCCCAAAAAACAGATGCTCAAAATGGCCGAAGACTTGATTACCTTGATCAGGGGTTCCCATCCCCCTCCTGATAAGAGGCCTAGGCAAGAGACTGACTATGAATCTTCAGATCAGGTTTCCATTTCTTCTGATTCTTCTTTTGATCAGGAATATTCTCTACCCCCCCCCCCCCCTATAAGGATTCTGATGCTGAAGAATCTATACCTTCAGCTTCTCCTCCAGAGGACTATTCTTTTGGGGAAAAGTTACATATCATGAGGGAGCATTTCCACTGGGAGAGCCAAGATTTTTCAGAATCTAAAAAGAGGCTCAGGGATTTCCTTTTACTACCTCAACACAAGCCACTAGCCATCCCACCTGTGTTAGACATTGTAGATGATGTGTTTTCGGAGTCTAGACTTACCCCTGACTCCTTACCTCCAGCTCCTGTTAAGCCTGACAGATATTACAGGGTTCCTGACTCTCATAAATTCCTTTTTAAAAACCCTGCTGCAGACCCAGAAACTATTTCTCAGGGTCCCAAAGGAGTTAAGGCTTCCACTGCAAAAAAACCCTACCCCCTCTGACAAAGATTCTCGGGCACTGGATAGATGGGGGAAAAAGGTTTACACATCTGCAACCTTGGCTATAAGGGCCTTAAACTGTCAGTTTCATATGCTCAAATATCAGCAACATGTCATGGCATTGCTTAAACAGAAAATGTTGTTAAACTCTGAATGTGCAGAAAACAAGGAAATGCAGGATTTATTGCATGCAGCTGAACAAGTTGGAAAGCATGCTTTGCAATGTGGTTTTGATTCTTTAGAGGCCTCCTGCAGAGCTGCAGTTACAGATTCTGTAATTAGGAGGCATACTTGGTTAAAGTAACAAAATCTGCCTGATCATGTTAAAGTTAAATTGTTAGATGCACCTTTACAACATGATACTTCGTTTGGTGTTAAGGCAGAAGAGGTGTTAAAAGAAAATGGAGGACAAAGCTAAATCTATGCAAATGGTCAAAGATTTTTTACAAGTACAGCCACCCAGGTTTAGTAGACACTGGCCAACAAAGAATTGACCCTTTCCTGTGTCAGACAGACCTCAAAGGGGCAGATCCAGACGCCCTTATTGGCAGACCCCAGGCGCAAGGTTCATAGCGCTCAAAGCAATGGGGGCTTCTACCTCCAAAGTTGGAGAAGACAAATCACAGCCATACAGGAAACAGTCCCAATGACTTCCCCCTGCCTGCACCAAGCACTTATCTCCTGGCAGCACCCTTAGGGGGAAAATTAGCACTTTTTTTCTCAAAATTGGCACATTATAACCCAGGACAAATGGGTCCTAAATATCGTGTCACAAGGCTGCAAGTTCCATTTCCATACGCTGCCAAAGGCAAACGGCCTGCTAGATCTGCCAAAAAATCAATGGGCAGAGGCACAACAACAAGTCTCATCCCTCATGGACTTGGGGGGCCATTCAACAATTACCAGAGCAAGAGCAGGGACAAGGATTTTACTCAAGACTGTTCTTGTTACCCAGAAAGGACAAGGCCTGGAGGCCAATACTGGACCTATCTATTTTGAACACATTCCTGGATATACCAAAATTCAAGATGTTGACTTTGCAGCAGCTTCTGCCCATGCTGGGCAAGAACGCTTGGCTTGTGACTTTAGACCTAAAAGAGGCATACCTGCATGTCCCAATCAGACAAATATGCAGAAGATACCTCAGATTCAAGGCTGGCTCAATGCATTACCAATTCTCTGCACTGCCCTGTGGCTTATCTACTGCGCCCAGGGTCTTTACAAAGTGCCTGGCACCAGTAATTGCATTCTGCAGACAATGAGGACTACAAATATATCCTTACTTGGACGACTGTCTAATTCAAGCAGAGAACAAGGGCATTCTTCTACAGCATCTTGTGTTTGTTAAAAGACTTCTAGCATGCCTAGGGTACACAGTCAAAGAAAAGAAATCAAAACTAGTACCCTCTCAAGAGATAATATTCCTGGGTGCAAGCTTAAATACAACTGCCCAGATGGCTTATCTCACGCCAGACAAACAAAGGCAACTGACTATATTTCAAAATGTTGGCAACAAAGGCCCAGTTATCTGCAAGAAAAATTCTGCAGGCTTTGGGCTTAATGGCATCCTGCATCCTACTAATTCCATATGCAAGACTGCATATGAGGAAACTTCAATGGTACCTAAAAAGTGTTTGGACTCAACATTGCCACAGCCTGGAAACTATGATTATTCTCATTCCCTGCCTGCAACAGGAGTTTCGATGGTGGGCAAAGGCTTGTCACCAAAACAAGGGACAGCCATTCACATTACCCCCAGCCAGGCAGACACTAACAGTGGATGAATCAGATTATGCCTGGGGGGCCCACATGACAGGAAGATGCATTCAGGGCTCATGGATCTCAAACCAAATGCATCTACATATCAATCAAAAAGAAATACTAGCAGTTCAAAATGCCCTGACAGCCTTCAAGGAATTACTTCATCCAGAACAGCTACTGATAAAGACAGACAACACCACAGTCATGTGGTATATAAACAAGCAGGGGGGCACACATTCTTACCCCCTTTGCAGACTAGCCATGACTTTGTGGGACACGGCATTGACTTACCAAGTACATCTGCAGGCACAATTCCTGCCAGGAAGGAAAAATACTCTGTCAGACGAACTAAGCAGAAACCTTATGGATCCCCGCGAGTGGCACCTGGATCCACAAGTCTTCAGCATGATAACAAGGAAATGGGGATGCCCGGACATAGATCTATTTGCCTCCCCCTCACAACTACCAACTAAAAAGATTCTGCACAAGGATTTATCACAGACAAGCATGGAAAGTGAGTGTTCTATCTTTCAGCTGGAAAAAACTATCAGTATATGCATTTCCCCCTCTGCCTCTCCTCCCCAAGGTACTCCTAAAGGTCAGACAGGAGAAGCCAAAGATGATACTGATTGCCCCAGACTGCCCCGCCAGTACTGGTATCCAATGTTAAGGAGCTTGTCTCAATGCCCAGCTTGGACCTTACCTCAGGTACCTCATCTACTGTCCCAGCAAAGCAGTCAGATCCTGCACAGCCAACTCAGAACTTTAAACCTGACAGCATGGCGAATAATGTAGTCATACAAAACGCACCTCTCAGTAAAGCTGTGATGGATGTCATTTTGGTAGCCAGAAGGCCTAGTACTAGAAAATCTTATGCTGGAAAATGGAAGAGATTCTGTGCTTGGAACTAGGCATGAGGAACGGATACAGCTGTGCCAAATATTCCTCAGATTTTGCAATATTTAACTGAGATGCTGGACAAAGGCCTATCTTTTTCATCTGTTAAAATTCATGCCTCTGCCATTTTGGCTCATTACAATATAGAACCACCAATCTTTTCTGATCCCTTATTAAAGCAGTACCTCAGAGGAGCCAAAAATTTAAGACCTCCAAGGAGATCACCAATGCCTGCATGGGGACCTCAACTATGTCTTGGAAAAACTCACCCTGCCTCCTTTTGAGCCAGCTGCTACTGCTAATATAAAGTGAGCCAGCTGCTACTGCTAATATAAAGTTTTTATCTTGGAAAACAGCTCTGCTCCTAGCAATAACTTCTGCAAGACAAGTTTCAGAGCTACAGGCACTCATGGCTGTGGAACCTTTTATTATTTTTTATCCAGACAGGGGGTCTCTGAGGACAAACCCAACATTTATGCCTAAGGTTGTGTCCACTGTGGCTCTCAACCAAACTATTCACCTCTCAACCTTTTATCCAAATCCACAGAACAAGGGGGAGAGAATGCTGCATTCTTTGGATGTACACAGACAGCTTAGATTCTACTTGGACAGAACCAAAGTTTTCAGAAAGACAGAGCAATTACTAGTGACCTATGCTACAGGATCACAAGGAAAGGCGATCTCAAAGCAGACTATTTCAAAGTGGCTAGGCCACTGCAGTCATTTCTGCTATGTACACCATGGCAAGCCAGTACCTAAAGGCATTAGGCCACACTCGACCAGAGCTGCAGCCGCTTCAGCAGCCTTTCTCAGGGGAGTACCTACCAAGGACATTTTAGAGGCTGCTACTTGGAGTGTTCAGTGCACACCTTTACAAAGCACTATTATCTGCCATACTACTCTAAATCCAGGGTAGGCTTTGCCACTGCAGTTCTGCAAGGCCTCATAGCCGCTCCTAATACTGTTTAGCTGCAGCCTTCCAACCTTAGCTTTGGGACTCTACCCAAATGTAATGACTGCAACAGTGAAACACGAAGAACATAGTACAGTTGTGTACACTTACCATAAATGTAGATGTTCGAGTGTATTCGCTGTTGCAGTCCAGGTTACCCACCCACCATCCCTCTTTTCTTCTGATGGAACCTGCCTTTCCTTCTCTGATTTATACAACCTATGTGGTGTATTTGCTTGTAGATGAAGGTAAATTTTATATTGGTGCATGTAATTATACATATCTAAATTATGGCAACCCTCTTGGGGGGCACCTGACATCTGGGGCAAGAAAAACGAAAGAAAATGGCGTCGGCCACTTCTTTTATACCCCTGACGACCTGACATCAGGGAAGGGGTGACAGCAGCGGACGCAGGACCCAAAACTTTGGAATTCAGGCCGGCTGAGGGCAACCTGCCAGCAGGATTACCCAAATGTAATGACTGCAACAGTGAATACACTCGAACATCTACATTTATGGTAAGTGTACACAGCTGTACTTTTTTAACTTTTCAGGATTTTAAAAGTTTGTTTGTGTATATAATGGGTCTACTTCACATAACCGAACGCTCAAATGTTTGAAATTCATATGGCCGAGACCATATGATCGAATATTGAATGTTCGAAAATGTGAACTAGACCTGTAAAAATAAAAAAAACACATAAAACTATGTATAGCAGAGGGGATTCAACCCCCCTGCACCCCCCACAATCCCCCTACTTAAATATACCAACTCCGAGATTGCACTACAGCAAGAACAAGTGAAGTTTCCCAGTCCGCGCTGTATGCGATTTCCCGTTCAGAATGTCGGTATTTATATATATGTGGGTCTACTTTGACCCATTGAAAGCCCACTTGTTCCAGTCGCACAAAAACACACTACAAACACATTTTTGCTGGGGGGCTGCATCCCCCACACCCCTGCTACTTAAATATACCAACTCTGAGATCGCACTACAGTGGGAAAAAGGGTGAGTTGCTTACTTGCGATTCGAACAAGTGAGCTTTCGATGGGTCAGTGTAGACCCATATATATATATATATATATATATATATATATATATATATATATATATATATATATGTGTGTGTGTGTGTATATATATATATATATATATATATATATTCTGTCTTGCATCCTTCCCCAACATGTTAGCATGAACCGTTATCAGGTTCAAAAAGAACAGCTCACAAGAAAGCTTATGGCTATTGTAGTAGCCCTTCTCAGCCACAGTAAAAAGGCAAATCCTGTCCAAGCAATGCAGTCATAGTTCTGGGTATGGAAAGAACTAATGAAGTGGTGTGTGCTACTGCTTTTTTAAGAATAAATGCAGGTCAAGCCTAGCTGAATATACACACATTTGTGCTGTGATTAGTTTATCATAGCAAAACAATAATACAATGATATAGATGACCAAAACCAAGTGTCCATTGTATATCGTTGCTTGAATGAGACTGTCATTAAAAAAAATATGACATCACAAACTATAATTGGGTCAAAAAATAACACCTGGCACAAAAGCCAATAAGTAGATGCTGTAGTAGCCTGGTAGTAACAGGTTTTCCTACTGTCTGCCATGGAACGGACTCATGAAAGTATTACATTATGTTTGTTAGCTCTATATAAATGCAGTAGTGCTGTGTGTATTAATCACTAAATCATAGTAATATATGCATGCATATACATGCAGACACTCACACAAACATGTATGAACAAGACCAAGTGCCCCCAGCATATGCCCCTGCTTGGATGTGATAACAGTTATTAAGGACATAGCAGCATAAACCACAACCAGGTCATAACAGACCAGCTGTCTTGAAGGTTAGTGGACTTGGAGGACCTCTCCAGCACTGGAAAAACCTGTACCATTCCTGTAAATAATTCACTGTTGCATTACATTAATTTATGCATATTCTGAGTATTACCACATGAATTAATGCAGGATGTGATGTCAAAAACAAAATCAACATAGACTTTTCTGACTATAAGTTGAGTAGACATGGAAAGGCCAGGCAGCACATCTGAAAAGATTAACAAAGATGATAACATGGCAGGTAGGTAAACTGGTACAACATTTATTGGAGATATTAGCAATGTAATGCATAAGCTCACTGTGAGAGCATCAGCCTTGGCAATAGCCCTGACATTTCCTTGATTATGAGTGTTGCAAACATTATGCTTGCCAGATTACATTTGTAACAGAAAGTGTACAGTGGAAAAACAGCCAATCATCAGTGTGCCCAATTTCTCTATTTTGTTATTTTTTGACCCTGAGATTTTCAAAATAGGTTCATATCCAAGTGCTAGGCTAGCTGCCCTTGTAGACCATTTTAAGCCTATCCAATTTCCCTTTCATAGATGAAAATCGAACTTTGTAAGGTAAACACTACATCACCCCCCCTTCACAGATATTTATTTTATGTCATCTCTCATGCTCTTCTTGAGTACTTACCCATACGAATGGTAAGGGCATTTTTCTTGAAAAAAATCAATTAATTACAGCCCTCTAAGGAAAGCAACACATTATTTTTTTAATCTAAAGTAATTAATTGTATTTAGTGGCCTTTAAATGGGTAAGTGAACTCCATTTCAGACACTTTTCAGCCATGAATCAAGCCATGTGAACAAAGATAAATGATTTGGGCAGTGTTTAGTGTACCTAATGAACCAGTGTGATTTTTGGTAGTTGGGAGGAAAAAGTGAGTTCCAAGACAAAGCCCACACGTAGTCAGATGTAAACTTTCCCCCATGTACCTGTATTAGTAAACTAAACCTTCTTGCAAATAGGCATCTGAAAAGTAAGCTTTCTATCTAGAGTACCTGATTCTTCTTTCCATCAACAAATAAGGCAACATATTTATAAAATATTTTTTTTCTGATTAAAGTGTTTTTTTTTTTTTTTTGTTTTGTTTTTTTTTTTGGTAGCAAGGATTTAGTACATACACCTAGCTTGGTCATAATCCAAACAGAACTGAAAAATCTTGTTTAAAGCCAGGCTTGCATAATTACTTAAAAACTAGTGTTAAAAAGAACAGTAATCATGCAGAAATAAACAGCATCAATGTGTTTGCTTACATGCTTGTTTTTGTATATGAGGTTGAGGTTATTTACCTAACACCTTTCTTCTAAAAACTACATATTGCTTGGGAAAGGATAAAACTCTACAGCTGATCCATTGCTATCAACAAAACAAAACAAAAAATAGATTTTCTGAATTTAGGCAGGTATGCCAGCCGGTTGCCAAGTTCTTTCTCTGAGAATGAAGAGCTCAAGTCTCAAGACACCAACATTTGAAATGCAGATGATGGTTTGCCATAGGAAATCACTGTCATTGTTGTTCCTGTGTGTTCTCTCTTTCACTGCCTCACTCATGCTCACTCTCTGTCCGTCTCCCTCCCTCACCCTCTGTCTCCCTGTACCTCAATCACTCTCTTTCTCACACACACGCTCACTCTCACTCATACAGTCTCTTACTCACTTTCCTCTCATTTTGTCACACTCACTTATAATCTCTCTTACTCTCTCTCACTCGCTGTGTCTCTCTCTCTCACTCATTCTCAGTCTCACTCTCACTCTCTCACTCTTTGTCCGTCTCCCTCCCTCACTCACTCTGACTCTCTCACTATCTCGCTCTGTCTCTCTCCCACTCTGTCACTCACGCACACACACACCTCTCTGTCTCACTATCTGTCACACTCTCCCTCCATTATTCTCTCTGTCTCACTCACACTCGCTCTCTCTCTCTTTCACTTTCTCCATCTCTTTCTCGTGCTGTCTCTCCCTCACTCTTTTCTTCATTCCCTCATTCTGTCTTGCTGTCCATCACTCTCGGTCACTCTCTCTCTCTCTGTCTCACAATCTCTCGTAATCTCTCTCACCTTCCTTCCTTACCCCTTTCTCACTATCTTTCAATCTCTCTCTCTCACTGTTAAGTCACTCTGGTATGTGATTGTATGAGTGTGTGTGTGTGTGTGTGTGCGTGTATATAGATATAGATATATATATATATATATATATATATATATATCTATCTATATATATATATATATATATATATATATATATATATTGGAACACTTTATAATCTCGAAATAATGGAATACCGAATTCCAGAATCCCGAGATCATAAAGCCGAAAGTTCTAAATACCAAAACCCCAGAAGCGCGAATTTCAAAATCCTAGTGTTCGGAGATGTTGAAGTAGCGCTTCTGGTGTTACGGTGTTTGAATGGAAGTTCAGGTAAGTATGTATGTTTAAGGATGTTGGTTAGGGGCTTTAGTGTGTGTCAGTGTGTGTCGTGACTGTGATGTTCTGTGTGCAAGGGGAATGTAGGTTTGTGGTAGTGTTTTTGTGTGTTTGTGTAGTGTGACCCTGGAATTAGTATATTTAAGTGGGTTGTGTAGGGGCTTGCCTCCCTGCTTGTATGTAGTGTGTGTTTGTGTGTTTGTTTGTGGGGGGAAGGTGTGTTTGTCTATGTGTGTGGTGTCTGGTTAGTGCAGGATTCGCGATTTCAAAATTCGTGCTTTCGGGATTTCGGTATTTAGAGCTTTCGGCTTTATGGTCTCGAAATTCTGAGATTCGGTATTTTAGGATTTCGGGATTATAAAGTGAATCTAGATATATATATATGTATATATATATATATATATATATATATATATATATATATATATATATAAATTCATTGGCAAGTGCTTACACTTAGCCCAGGAGAAGCCAGCACATTGTGGTCTGTTATACCCTTGGTTTGTCCACTGCCTTATCTCTCACATTCGGAGATACTAGCAGAAATCAGTACTTCTGCCAACGTGTCCCTTTTTACTTAAATTCCTGTTCAAAACCACTGAGTAATCATACCTGCTTTTCTTATTTCACTGCAATTCATTATTTTTGTATCCCTAACATCAAGTAAACCCATTGTCTTGTATATGAATCCAGCACAACCCACTGACCAAATCCCTCATGTTCTGCTTTTTCGTATGATTTATGATGACATGTCATCTGGTCAGCAATATTAGATCTCATTATCTACATTGTTTCTGTATGGACTGAAATTCTTATATGCCCAACCACACATCCCACCCCTCTCAACCTCTTAGTACAAGAATTTTGGACAACACTGAAATTAAAGAGGGGTCAAAAACTACAAATCAGCTACAGATTTTAAATATTGCTCTTATAAACTTGAGACTCAAGTTGCTAGAGTAGCAGGTTTTACATTAACATAGATTATCTGAAGGGTATGAAACCTGAAACTCAAATATCTGTCATTATTTAGTGGCAAGAATAAGATTTTCCAGTTTCCTCCACCCCCGCATTCTCTAACGTAAAACTCTTCCTGCTTTTTGCCTTCCAGGATGCAGGTTTCATTTACTGACCAGATTATTTTTGCACTCCTTCCTTCCTTCCTTTCTTTCTTCATACCCATACTTTGCAGATTCTTTTTGATGTATGTACCTTCATCACCATAAGTAGTGCTTTTGCCTCAGCCAGCTACTGAATTTTGTTCAGTACAACTGTCATTGTATCCTACACCTCTCAACAAGTCCTATTGATGTCACAGCCTAGTAACTTCCTATGATATTATGATTTATTTCCTGATGTCTAATTTATTTCATTGAAAGTGCCCTCCATTTCCACATGTTTAGAAGGCATAGCAACAACTCAGATTACTCAAATCAAGTGACATCCTTCACTTTCATGTTCATACATTTGTTTCTCTTCTGTGCTGTAATTTCCACAATCCTGTTTTTGTTGTACTTCTGTTTCTGCGCTGTCATTTTGAGATGTGACTCATGGGACCCACAAATTTGTATTAATCTCATTCTGGGAGAAATTAGAACACATTATACTGGAGTGATGAGGCTAAGCTTTTTAATGTCCAAGTGGTCATAGGATCATAGGAAGTTACTAGGCTATTGACCCTGAAGCCCTTATAATCCTAGCCAAGAGTTTAGCTCATGTTTAGACAAGTCAGCAGCTGATGCCCGTGTCGAGCAGGAACACAGGTGGAATCCCAGGAGTGAATTTTATTTTTCCCATCCAGTTAGGGAAGGGAGGGTGGCCTAATGGTTAAGGTGTTTGCCTTACAAACACAAGGTGCAGGGTTTGAGTCTCACAAGGGATAACTGGCTAGGCTTAAAATGGCTCGCAAGGGCAGTTAATTTAGTACAAATCTATGAACCTATGAAGTTATCCAGGTTGCGCTTAAGAAGGGGTAAGGAGGTACTCTGCCTGATGTGGAGAGGGAGTCTATTCCACAGATGGGGGAGTCTCGGGACACAAATCTGTCCCGCCAACAAGTCCTATTGATGTCACAGACCAGGTTGTGGCCGTAAGTGCTGGTTACTCAAGTGGAGCTTGACTTGCAGATATGCAGCAGTCCCATCAAGGCGGGGTCCAAGATCATTTTGTATGCCAGACCAGAGGTCTCCTCTGAGGAATCTGTATGAAACTGAGTAGAGGGATAGGGCTTTTAGCCTATCTGTGTATAGTAGATGTTTGAGGCCCTGGATTATCCTGGCGAGGAACCTCTGTGGTCTCTCCAGCTGCTCATAAAATACCAATCTATGACAGCATAAAAGCAACACATTTCATACAAGTGTCCATTAGCAGCATGTTAGCCTCACAGACGCTTTATATATTTCTCCTTTAAATGGTCAGTCTGATTGAAAAATAGCACCATTGTACTAAATTCACATAGGAAATGTCTTTTTAAGCCGTGGTGCAAACACAGCTTCATCTGTTCTCCATAAAACCATACTCTTTTACAGTTGCCAAAGAATGTATTATGTATTTGGTGGATGAAATAATCAAGCAAATGAAGAATTAAGGATAACTTTAGATTTCCACATTTTCCTTTCACTTCACTTTCGCTTCTCTTGTAACTGGTCTAGTCCAGACACAGAGTTGCTGTATCCAAGACTTGTTTGTAAGCTTCTGATCCCCCCAGGCCTTTTAGTGTCGGAGGGAAGCCTTCTAGCTTATCAGTGGGAGTGGTAAGCACTAGGTAGCTTATCTACCACAAGAGAAGTGGTTTCTGGCCCAGAAATTGTAGTTTTTGGCCGTTTGGGCAGTTTTTTCCATCTCTTTCAACTTTCTGGTTTAAAAGCCCATGTTTGTGCTTGTTTCCCCCTTTCCTGTAACTAATCTAGTCCAGATAATGATTTGCTGTATCCAGGGCTGTTTGTAAGCTTCTGAGCCCCCCAAGCCTTTGTGTTGGAGGGAAGCCTTCTAACTTATCAGTGGGAGTGGTAAGCACTAGGTAGCTTATCTACCACAAGAGGAGTGGTTTCTGGCCCAGAAATTGTAGTTTTTGGCCGTTTGAGCAGTTTTCCCATCTCTCTCTCAACTTTTCTGGTTTAAAAGCCAGCATTTGCACTTGTTTCCCGCTTTTCCTGTAACTAATGTAGTCCAGATACAGACTTGCTGTATCCAGGACTGTTTGTAAGCTTCTGAGCAGTGCCAAGGTCTGCTCTTCAATTTATCCCTTAGATCTACTAGTTCTCTCCTCTCTTGCACTTATACTAGCTTATTAGTCTAGCACTTTACCAGACTTCTTGTAGCAATTATTGTAGCACACAAAAGTGCTACCAGCACTAAATATTCTACAAGGAAACAGACCCAGTACTTATTATCAATGCCCACCCCTCCAGGCATGTGTAAAGGTCAGTTCCCCTGTGCTATCTCCTATTAACCTGCTGAACTTGGGCATCCTGAGGCAAAGTAGAAACTGCCTCATGTACGCCAACAACCTTCTCCTCCTACCTCCCAACACTCAGACTTGCGAGAGATGCACTTATATAACCAAATTGGAAGCCACGCACTCTCCAGTCAAGACCGGAATAGCTGGTCAAGAGGAGAAGGTCCAACACTTGCACCACACCACATGGAACATATAGCCCTCCGGAACACACACCAGCACTGCCTTCACATAAAAACGCAAACCACACACCCACCTTCACGGAGGCTCTCAATACAAATCTACCCAAACGGCAGAGACCTCCAAGGCAGAAACGCACTTGACCACCACAACACAACACTAATCATGAGACATATAACTCTCCTAAACAGTGTGCCACTCAGCCAAAGCCCCTAAGGCAAAACAGCATGCCCAACGCACCAGTCATAGGTGACTCGATAGTGAGGCACACTGATGTCCCACTCATTAGGTTGAATAAGGAGAAAGTAACAGTCAGCTGCCTGTCAAGTGTCAGGATCAGTCACATAATGCACGCATTCAGGTCCCTCAACAACAGGTACAAATATGACTCTTGTCATTGTACATGTGGGTGTGAATGATCTGAGACGTACCTCCCTGGACTACATGAAAAGAAACATGGAGGAGCTCTCTGATTATGTAGCCATGGCGGGTATGACTCTAGACCTGAGCAGCATCCTACCATCACCCAGAATGATACCACAGAAAATGATTGATTTCACCAATTGGCTGAGTTTCTGGTGTCATTCTAAGGGGATCCAGTATCTGTCTGCCTGGGATGACATGATTGACAGACCTCGATGCTTTGCCAGAGATGGCCTGCATCTGTCACCCCTGGGCTTCAGGATACTGGCCAAGGCTCTTGTCACCCCTATAGTGCCTTTTTTAGGTGGTGTTCCAAAGACCAAATTACCACCGTAACAGCTACAAACAAATGGAATCTTAGGGTCATGCTGCTCAACGCTAAAAGTCTAAATCTCAAAATGCACTTGCTTAAAGCGCCCCTTAAAATGGAGAACATCGACATTTGTGCTATAACAGAGACCTGGTTCAAGACAGCAGAAAGCACCCCTGCACTACCAGGCTATAACTCATTCCACACCTTTCAGCCCCAGAACTTGGACCAAAGCTCCAGAGATGGTGGTGGTTCCATATTCATAAAGGATGCACACACCTCCAGACTGGTAGCCCAACATAACGCATCAGAGATACCTCAGGTGCAGCTAACATTGGGTAAGACAGCGATTCAGATCGTAGCCTGCTATAGGTCCCCAACCATGTCCCAAGACTCACACTCCACGTTCCTAAGCACCCTGGAGAATATTAGGGTCCAACCTAATACTCTCTTACTAGGCGACTTCAACTACTCCTCCATTGACTGAGAAAACTACTCACATACCAGTACACTTACCCATTTCCTGGAGTTCATTAATTCCAGTACCCTGGACCAGCTCGTTCTTACACCCACTAGAGGTAGCAACATCCTTGACTGTGTCATTACTAACATGGGCGACCATTGCTCTACACCAATAGTGAGCTCCTTCCTGGTTAGATCTGACCACAAACTAATCACCTTGAAAATCCACATCCCTCCCACTCCCCCCCACAAAGATAGCCACCATGAAAAACTTCTCCAAAGCTAACTTTGGGCTCCTGAAAACAGAGATGGCTAACTTCACGGCACCCATGCAAATGGAGAATAGTTGTATGACCGCCGAATCATACACCAATGCACTGTACGAATACGTACACAAATGCATGGATCTCACCATACCCAATAGAACCAAGATGCTCCCCTCTAAAAACAGGAAGCCAATCTGATGGTCCCCTGAATAAACAAACTCTACAACAGAAGGAGGAAACTGATGCGTTGTAAGGTGAAGTCCCAAGACTGGAAAAACACCCTTATCAGCTTCAACAACAACTTGAGATCCCTCATCAAATCCTCTAAAGCTAGCTATGAAAACAGAATTGCATTGCTGAGATGCTTAGAAGAGCACAAAATCCCTGATGCCTGCCTTGAGTGATGGCCTGCCAGCATGGCTGTTGCCATAGTGGATCTGGTAATTCCTCACAGGTAGGGAATGAATGGACTTGAGTTCAGTAGGATAAGTTTTAATGGTCAGTAAGTAGAAAAGGGTAAAAGCAACTGAAAAAAAAAAGATACTTCAAGAGCTGATGAAAGGCAAGAACAAAGGCAACATGTTTTGCGTGATTCAGCAATAATGACTGCAGGCAAAGTATTTTGATTGGGTAAAAAAATGCACAATCCAGCTATAAAGCAGCATTATTTCAAGACTTATGGCAGCATGTACTTAATGAGAACTCTTGCAGGTATGCAAATTGTTTGTGTGACCAAGCATGAAATGAAGGTGCAGAGTTGAAGGCTGCCATATATGGATTGTCATCATGGACTTGTTAGCTTTTATATTGCCCAGCAGATTTAAAAATTCAGACTTGCTTATCACAATTAATGTTTGTACCAGGCAGTGTAGGGGTCTCTAACAGCTTTAGTGGTGAGAAGAGAAACAGCTTCATCCAGTGGTCATGAGTGCAAGTGGTAAACCTCAGGAAGATATTTTGTTTAGTTTTTAAAGTGCAGATCATGTAAAAGAAAGGATGAAGCATCAGCTGAAAACTGTTAGTGCTTGGATTTGAGAGAGTGGAGTAGAAAAAAGTGCATTGTGAAAAGATGTCCCTGCCTCCCAACATACATTTCATTGAACTGCTACTGAAGAAAGGGTCCGATGTCAAATACAAACTATTGGGAAAAAAAGGATTTCATTTCAGTATGTTGTTTGATGACTTGTTACCCATCTAAACTGGGCCTCATTCAACCGTAACAGTATTACTTTGACATTAAATAAAAGGTGAGACAGAAAGGCATGTCTGTGATTACTCTTTTAGAAGGACTCTGAATGTATAACGACGTGACTGACAATGGAATGTATACTCCATAAAAGACAAATTAAAATGTCTTAACTCCAGATTCATGTATGAAAAATTTTTCTATATAGTGTTAGTGTAATGCTTTAAAAAAACGCAAGAATATGGATTAGAAGTCAAATTCAGATAGTTTAAATTTTAGTGTAGGCAGTTTTTATAAACAAGTACTGTATTGATATGAATTCTTACTTGTTAACTTGTTTTAGCATGTCATTGCATATATAAATAAGAAAATGTATAATATTTTCTAAGACTCAACTGCATGCTTTTGATTTAAGAATATGTACAAGAAAACATGTACTGTAATTTTCTGTCTGTAAAATCATGTGTTTAAAGTCATGTTTTTAGTACTGTGCAACCCTACAGTTCTCATGAAGATACCATGGTTTCCTCCATTCTATTTGAATTTTGGAACTCTCTCCTTTGTCGATTTGTGAAACTAAGAAACACTCTGTTTAAATTTTTGCTCACATCGTGCCTACTTCACCACTAGATGTGCCCACCTCCTCCTGTCCTCTCCATTCCTTTTACCTCATTCGTTCTTTCTTTTAATCTCACCTCTGTTACACACTCATCTTATTTGTCAGTTTTACACCTGCTCCTCAAACACCCCTTCTTACATGCTTTGTCTTGCTGTTTTTATTATGACAATTTTACAATTATTGTGTAATTTATTGCACCTGCCAAAAAGAGGCTTTCTGTCCAGTCAGACATTCCCAGCCACCAAATGTAAATAAACTAATAAATAAATGCTTGCCTTTTTCATTATGTGTTGCAGGAAAAGGAACGGAAGAGAAAAAGAAGAGAGAAAAAGTCTTCAAACTCATCTCAGGATGACAGCTCAGATTCCACAGACGAGGAATGCTCTGATGTCAAGCAGAGAAAGCATTCAGAGAAACATCATAAATCCCACAAAAAGAAAAAGAAACATAAAAAGTACAAGCACAAGGAATCAGTGAAGTAGTCATCAAGACCAACTCTACACATTCGTGTATACACACACACGTGCACACGTGTGTATGTATATGTGCATGAGATATATATATTTTTTTAATTGTAGTGGGGCTTTCTGCTTAATGGCCACACTCCAGTTTTCTTGCATTACAACCTTATGGGAGAAGTGCATGTTGCTGTAATTGAGTACCTTTAGGAAAATAAAGAGGCTCACAGAAACAAAACGGAGGATGGTTTATTCTATATGGTGTCTGAGTAAGACCTGTAGAACATCTTTTGTGTCGTTTGAGTGTAGGCCTGTAAGCAAATGCAGTACATGTTATAACCTTCTACTGTTACGTTTACTTTCATACTGCACATTTGCGTGTATGCAGCTGAAAACTAAGATCTGAAGGAGGATTGTTCATTTGTCAGCAACCTGTGGGTTACGGATCCGATATCGGATCCGAGCCGGCAACTTGTTTCAAGCTAATGGATCCGAGCTCCTAGCTCCTCCCTTCACCCATAATCCCCTGCTAACCCTCCATGACCTCAGATCTAGTTTGCCACGCTTGTGATGGCTGGATCCTTTTCTTGAGCTCTGCAGATAAGTGGGAAAAAGTTAACTTTTTTCTAGCATTTTTCGTCAGGAATTTCTGTTTTAGTTTAAATAGTACTTGTAAAGTGTGTCTGAGTTAGGTTCCCTATTTTTTAATTAATACCCTCCCTTCGCTGGTCGCTAGTGTGTGAGTGTTTGTTGAGTGTCTTTTGGGGCCTGAAAAAAAAAAAAGGAATGGCTGAGGCCCCAAAAGCCATATTTTCTAAATGTACCGAGTGTGGCCATAAGCTCTCCCCGGCTGATGGCCACACTCGGTGCATTCGGTGCCTTGGGGTTGAACACCTTACCTCGGGCTGTACTATCTGTGCAGCGTTCAACCCCAGGGCACTGAAAGAACGGAGGTCGAAGCTGGTCCTGGCAGGACTTCTACCCCCGGATTCAGCTTCGGCCTCCGCTACCTCTGCTACTCCCGTGGCTCCATCACAGCCTGTGGTGGTTGCCACTCCTGCCCCCCTGCCTCCGACTGGGACTCAAACTCCCGCTAAAGTGTCGGAGGACAGGGAGGCCAGGAGGGAGAAACGGAGGGAGAAGCACCACAAGCGGTGGGCCGAGACCTCTGTTTCGGCCCCGCCAGCTAAGCGGGCTTCTCCCTCCATTGCTTCTAGGTCTCCTCCTCCTCGGCTCCGATCCCCTTCTTTCTCCCCATGGCCCGAGGAGGAGGAGACCCGATCTCCGTCGAGGTCATCGAGGCGGCATTCCAGGCCTGCCTCGGTGGCCTCTTCGAGATCCACTTTCAGCTTATCAGATGCAGACTTGGACTGGGTGATGCGAAGGTTCATCCAGGCCCAGCTGCAGATGGGAGTGCTCTTGCCTCCCCCCCCCCTCAGGGGGGGAGCTCGACACCTTTTTTCCACCCAATTGCTCCTTCTCCGACCCGCTACCCGGGTTCGGAGCGCTCGGAGCCGAGCAGCCTTGGAGCCGGGGGTGGGTCGGCGCCGACAGTACTTGGTACTTTGGATCCGACCCTACCCTCGAGTCTGTCGGATCTGACCTCTCGGCGCCGGCTCCGATCCCTTCATCGGATCCGAGTGGGAGCCAACTTTCGGATCCATTGGAGAGTGGCTCTCCCTCGGCATTCGATGTTGTGGAGAGGGCTCTGTTGAGAGCATCCGGATCCCCGGTCCTTGCATCGACTCATCCCTGCACTCCCTCTCTGCTGGGCCAGGCTTCCATCACCCGGCCAAAGGGACAGCCTGCTTCGATGTCACAGATAGTTCCATTGGAACAAGATGTTGCTGGCGAGGCCTCCTCGGACAGTCCCCCCGAGGAAGCTCCCCGCAAGCATAAGTGCAAAAGGAGGCACATGGACTCCCCTGAGTCCTTAACCGAGGACACGGACTTGGAGGAAGGCGAAGGCTCCCCAAGATCACCCCCTGAGGATGTCTCCTTTGGAGACATCATGGAGATGTTGAGAATCAGAGGTGGGTGGTCTGCCCCCAAGTCTTCCTCTGACGAGTCCGTGTTTCTGGAGGCATTCGAGGCAGGCCCGTCTACCTCCTGGGTGTCCCCTCCAGCCGATCCCCTGGTGGACCTTATTACCACCAGGGCATGGAAGGATCCGGACACCGTGGAGCCAATACCGAAGTGACCGGATAGGATTCTTAGCCCCCTCTCAGACCGGTCACATAGGAGTAAGGGCCCCCCTGTAGATGCCATGTTGACGGCGGCAGCCACAAAGAGGGAATTGGCTCAGGAGAGTCCCTCAGTCCATCCACCGAGCAAAGAGTCCCGTTTGATGGATCGCTTAGGGAAGCGAGTCTTTAGTTCAGCGACCTTCTCAGTAAGGTCTCTGAACTATATGGCACATGTCATCAGGATGCAGCGGGATCTTATCAAAGAATACGCTGCATCCCCCCCTGAGTCCATGTCGGAGGAGGATAAACAATTGTACTCCACCCGAATGGCAACTCTGAGATCTATTTCAAACATCTCTATGCAGCTGTTGTCCCACGCCACAGAGGGAGCCGCTAGGGCCAGCGGAGCAGGCCTAGTCATGAGACGTCAGGCCTGGCTCCATCATTGCGACTTTACGGAGCCCTTTAAAGCGTCCTTCGCGAACGCCCCCTTTGATGGTTCTGCCCTTTTTGGCAAAACAGTTTGCGAGACGCTTGTCCAGAGTGAGAAGGACGGGAAGACGTCTGCCGTCGGAGTCCGCTTCTCTGCTCCCCAGCGGTCCTTTTCAAGGAACCAAAAGGGTCAGAAGAAGATGTGGTTCCGGAAATCACAACATTCCCAACCAGCTCTGGACAACCAGTCCTACCGTGGCAGAGGTGGACAGGGAGGACGTCGCCCCAGGGGCAGAGGGGCTCTGAGAAATTTCGGGTCCAGAGAACCTTTCTCTGAGCGGCCCGCGCAGCAGCCCTGAGGGGTTGCCTGGCTGCTCCACTCTGGAGGCAGTCGGGGGGCGTTTTTCGAAACATCTAGCGGCATGGGAGTCCATCACAACAGACCGCTGGGTGCTTCGCATCATATCCAGAGGGTACAAAATACCAATTCTCCATGTCCCCCAATCCAAGAACCTCCCCGATGTACCACCCGATCACAGGGAGGCCGCAGCAGCTGCTAAGAAAGAGCCATCCAGCCCGTCCCCCAAGACCAGCTCGGATTAGGGTTCTACTCCAGGTTCTTTTTGGTGCCAAAAAAGATGGGGGATCTGAGACCCATCCTAGACCTTTCCCGCTTGAACCTGTCAGTAACCAAGGAAAAATTCCGAATGGTCACTCTTCAATCTATCCTCCCCCTTTTGAGGGAGAACGATTGGATGTGCTCTATAGACCTCAAAGATGCGTATTACCACATCTTAATGGACAAACGATCCAGGAGGTTCCTTCGCTTCCGGCTGGGAGCCAGTCACTATCAGTTCAGGGTCCTTCCCTTTGGCCTCACCACAGCCCCCAGGGTGTTCACCAAAGTGTTAGCAGTGATTGCGGCCCACCTGAGACTCCAGGGAATTCAGGTCTTCCCGTACCTGGACGACTGGCTCCTGACCGCACCAACAAGGCATCTACTTTGTTCGGCCAGAGACTTCTTTCTCCATCTAGCCCCACAACTAGGCATTACTATCAATGTCGGCAAATCTCTACTGGCTCCAACACAGATCATAGAATTCATAGGTGCCAGAATAAACACCAGAGATTTGCGAGCCTTCCTAACTGCCGAGAGAATCAGAAATCTACAACTTCATGTGCGGGCTATCCTTCATTCAGAGGCTTCACCAGCGGAATTGATCCTGAGGGCACTAGGCTCCATGGCAGCAGCGATTACACTCCTTCCGTGCGCCCGTTTGAACATGTGAGTCCTGCAATGGACTCTGTTAGTGCAATGGTCCTTCCTATCCCTTCCTCTCCACCATCCCATTGCTGTCAGTAAGGCTTGCAGAAGGGCGCTACTATGGTGGCTCCAAGCATCGAACTTCCATACGGGCCGTCCCTTCTGCACCTCTCCCCCTATCGCCACTGTGACCACGGACGCTTCCCGCCTCGGGTGGGGGGGGCATTACTCAGGCAGGACAGTCCAAGGCACGTGGAACAATACAGAGACCTCCCTGCATATCAACGTTCTGGAGATGAGAGCGGTGCTGTTGGCATTGCAAGCACTTCAGAGCTTCCTCCCCGCAGGAACGATTGCAATTCACTTGGACAACATGTCAGTGGTCTGGTATATCAACAAACAGGGGGGAACCAGATCTTATCCTCTTTGCTGCAAAGCCATGAGAGTGTGGGAATGGGCGATCTCCACCAACCGCTTTCTGATTGCAACGCACATTCCAGGGAGGACCAACATCCTAGCGGACAAGCTCAGCCGCACCCTTCTTACCCCTTACGAGTGGTCTCTCAATCCTCTAGTAGCGAAGCAGATATTCGCAACATGGGGCCAACCCTGCTGCGATCTTTTTGCATCTCCATCGAACGCCAAATGCGACAATTTCTTCACTCTAAACCCCCACCAGGGGAATCTCCAAGAGACGCTCTGGTGCATGCTTGGCCACCCGGTCTACTCTATGCCTATCCTCCTCTTCCAATGATGATACAACTCTTACAGAAAGCCTCGCGGTTGGAGAGCAAGATGATTCTCATTGCCCCATTCTGGCCTCAACAAATTTGGTTTCCTTACCTGTGGTCTCACCTTGTGAATCACCCTTGGATTCTAGATCCCATTCCGGATCTCATCTCCCATCCATTGGACTTGCCAACTCCAAACCTGGGCAATCTGAAACTGACAGCTTGGTTGCTCCAGTTCCACTCCTAGTTAGGACTCCCAGTATCTCTTCACCAGTCAAAGCCATCCTCGTGGCAGCACATAAGCCCTCCACCAGGAAAGTGTATCACAGCAAATGGAAACGTTTTTCCATCTGGGCGGAGCGCCGCGATCTAGATCCCTTTACGGCTCCTCTTCCATCCATTTTAGATTTCCTAACTGAACTCTTTCAAGAAGGCGCTAGTTGTTCAACTGTCAAAGTGCAATTGGCAGCCATTTCTCATTATCATGTGGGACATGATACAGGACCCTTGATGTCAGCCAAATTGTGTAAAACCTTTCTCAAGGGTACCTTTTACTTAGACCTCCTGTAAAGAAGCCGTACCCCATGGGATCTTACTTTAGTTCTTCAAGCCTTGACTGCTCCACCCTTTGAACCCGCTGCTTCAGTGGATCTCAAATTCTTGTCATGGAAAACAGCATTCCTTGTAGCCATTACTTCAGTGAAAAGAGTGTCGGAACTTCAGGCTCTTTCTGTAAAGCCTCCATACCTGATTTTTCACCCTGATAGAGTGTACCTCAGGATCAATCCCTCCTTTCTTCCCAAGATAGCATCAGAAACCAACATAAACCAATCCATAAATTTACCGGTTTTCTTCCCTAAATATCAAAATAAGGGTGAATACAAGCTGCACTCATTGGATGTTCATAGGCAGCTTCGTTTTTATACTCATAGGACGGCTGGCCATAGACAATCCGACCAGCTGTTCGTTTCCTTTGCCAAATTTAACATGGGGAAAGCTATCTGTAAAGTATCTTTATCTCGCTGGATTTCCCAATGTATCCTACTAGCTCATCATGCCTCGGGTAGACCCGCACCAGAAGGAGTTCGTGCTCATTCCACTTGCTCCATTTCTACTTCTGCGGCTTTCAAGTCTAGAGTTCCTTTGGATGATATTTGTTCTGCAGCCACTTGGGCTTCATCTCATACCTTTATCAACCACTACAAGCTAGACCTGCTTTCTAGAGGGAGAGCATCCTTTGGCTCTGCGGTGCTTCGTAATATCCTTCCATGATGGCCACCCAGGGTGCAGGTAGCTGGGGACTCTGTCCCACAGGTTGCTGACAAATGAACAATCCTACTTCAGATTTAGAAGTTATGTACTCACCATAACGTTCCATCTGAGTAGGTAGTTCATTTGTCTGCAACCATCCCCCCCTCCTTCCCCCTGACCTTCTTTGGATCTATTAGTTTTTAGATATCCTTTGTTGGATATATATGGAGAGGCAAACTCGATCTGAGGTCATGGAGGGTTAGCAGGGGATTATGGGTGAAGGGAGGAGCTAGGAGCTCAGATCCATTAGCTTGAAACAAGTTGCTGGCTCGGATCCAATATCGGATCCGTAACCCACAGGTTGCAGACAAATGAACTACCTACTCAGATGGAACGTTATGGTGAGTCCATAACTTCTAATTTACTAATAATTTCATAGGAGATTCTGGTCTAATATGCATTTTCCGCTGCTTTTCTCCACAACACCATTTGTTTGACTCATTACAGCAATCCTGATGGTGAAAGATAACATTGAAGATTGCCAAGTCGGGTACTAGTCACTGAGCTGCCCCCTCTTCAGTTAGAAGACTGGATCTGTAACCTTTGTGCAGAGCTATCCGGCTCTTTTATGGCACAGTGCAGATAGCATTTATAATTGTGCAATGTTGAACTATTTTGTGTTTGCAAGCACCGCAAGTGTAGTGATGTGGCAGTTAAATTGCATTGTACATAAGGTAATTGAAGTTTTCAGTAACTGAGATTTGCATATTAAAAAGATGATAGACCTTTGTGTGATTAGATGGGATCTGCATATTATGCAGAAAATCACACCTTTGAAGACAGTTAATTATGTGTGTGTTTAATAGGTTGCTTTCACATTTTTTCCTGAGCGTGCTGATTATGTCAGTGCCCACCCATTTACATTTATAACTTAATAATCTTTACACATCAGAGAACTGGGTATAATTAATTTGTAACACCACTGGATACTGTGTTTTAAAATAAGCGATGTTAGATAACCCCTTAGGACATTTATAAAAAGTCTTCATGTCTTCAGGGATGTTTAAGGGTTTTTTTTGCAAATTTCATCTCCTTGTTGGAGCATCATTTTCTTTTTTATTTTTGCCACAGCTGCTGTTTAAAAAAAAGAGAAAAAAAAAAGAAAAACTAAAGGTGTGGTCATTTTAGCTGTTGCCCAGCATGTGGAAGCTGGAATCCTCCAAAAACTAAAGAATTGGGGAGAGTGACAACTTTAAACATTACTATGCACTGAACACAGTACTCAGTATCTGCTCATTACTTTGAAATGCATCAGTCAGCACAGCCTGCCAATATACCAAAACGCTTATTCCTATAATAAATGTCCAGGCTGTTCTTAAAAATACCTAAACTAGTACTTGCTTTAATGTAATTTGGTAGTCTGTTCCATGCATCAGCTTATCTCTCAGAGAACCAATTAGTACACTTCTCATTCCTATGGAATCTTCTACATAGGTTGTCTGATGATTCTCTATTACTTTTTGATAACCCCAAACATTCCCAGAGGTAGTTGTCTCTAAATGCCCTATATACCTGAATACAATCTCTTCTTAGGTATCTGTAAGAGACACTGTACAAGTTCAGATATTTTAGTCTTTCATAATAACTTAAATTTTCACATCCGTGGATGCCCTTGACATGCTTCCACTGTACTCATGCTTGTTTTCTTAATAAGGTTTCCATGTTATTTCAAATTCAGGTTTGGGTATAATGCAACTAACAGTGACTTCATTTCTGATTTCCTAGCCTTTATAAGTCTTTTCATATAACTAATAGGTCTACAGCTATCATTAACCAATTGGTTGATATGATTAGAAAAACTCAAAATTGGATCTACCCATATACCCAGGTCCTTAAATGAATCTATAGAGGTTCTTCGTGTTTCACTGTTGCAGTCATCACACTTGGGTTATCCTGCCAGGGGTAGCCCTCAGTCGGCCCGAATACCAGAGGCGCTTAGTATTTCTGCGTCGTTTGCTGTCGCTCCAGGACTGATGTCAGGTTGTCAGTGGTATAAAAACATGCAGCCGACGCCATTACATCAGTCTTTTTTGCAGAGGAGCCCGAAGTAAAAACAGTTTGCATGAGTGCCAGTTGGCCGCTACCTGAGTTTTCATTTCCGAAATTGAAGTTGAAGTCTTCTAAAGCTAAGTACCCCATTGGGGATCCTTTTTTCTTGCTCTAACCGATGTCGGAAAAAGTTAACAATTGTCTCACCTGTGGAAAGCAAATACCACACCGAGATTTCCATTTTTACTGCGTCATCTGTTAAGGCCCAGACCACGACGTCCCTCACTGTCAGTTTTGTGCTTTGTTCGCCGCCAGAACTATACATCGTCGGGCCCTTATCGTAGCTAAATTCTTTCGCTCTCAATCTCCGTATTTGGAAATGGCTTCGGTAAGCCATCTGACTACTGATCTTTCAAAAAAACTTAAGGATAAAGACAGAGACAGAACACACAAGTCCATAACTGCCGACTTCGCTTCCTTTAAGCTAGTCTCCAGTTCGCCGGTACTCAGTGAGGCGCTTTCGCAGCCCCTGATGCCTGCTTATATGGATTTGCAGGCTGCCACCGAGACCCGTTTGGAGTCTGGTATGCCACGAGACTCTTGACTACGGAACCTACGGATGTCTCTATCTTGGATGGGTCCGAAGCCGCTGTGCAGGCACCGGTTTCTGAGGAAGTTCTTCGAACTACCGATATTCAACACAGACCAGCGACTTCTTTCACGTCTTCAGTTCTTTTTAAAACTACCAAGTTTCTAAGGCCCAGAGTATGAACTACGCCTAAAAAAATGATGACCCAAACTCAAGCGCCTACTTCCTTGCCTCAATCTCAGATGCTTAAAATGGTGGAAGACCTCATCATGCTCATTAGGGGAAGTCAGCCTACCCCTGCTAAAAGGAAAAGAGACTTGTCCCCAGCAGCTTTATCTGACCAGGAGTCCGACGACTCTGAGGTTTCCGATTATGAAGACATGCCCTTATGTGGATTCAGATGCAGAAGAATCCATTCCTTCTGCCTCTCCTCCAGAGGATTTTTCTTTTGGTGAAACCCTACATACCTTGAGAGAGCATTTCCATTGTGAATGCCAGGAGTATCCTCAGTCCAAAAAGAAACGCAGGGAATTTTTGGATTTACCACAGCACAGACCCTTAGCTATTCCTCCTGTTCTGGATGTTGTAGATGATGTTTTTATGGAATCCAGTCTAACTCCTGATACTCTACCTCCTGCTCCCAGGAAACCTGACAGGTACTACACAGTCCCTGACTCATACAAATTTCTTTTCAAAAATCCTACTACTGACCCAGAGGTCATCTCCCAAGGACCTAAAGGAATAAAAGCAACCACAGCAAAGAATCCCACCCCTTCGGACAGGGATTCCCAAGCTTTAGACAGATGGGGTAAAAAAGTATACACCTCTGCAACTCTTGCTATTAGAGCATTAAATTGTCAATTCCACATGCTGAAATACCAGCAACATACTATGGAACTTATTAAACAAAAATTATCTACCTTCCCTGACTGTGCAGAAAATAAAGAATTACAGTAGCGTATGAATTCTGCAAGCCAAGTTAGTAAGCATACCCTGCAATGTGGGTTTGACCCCCTAGAAACTTCCTGCAGGGCAGTAGTCACATGTTCTGTACTTAGAAGGCATGCTTGGCTTAAGGAACAGACCTTGCCAGACCATGTCAAATCAAAATTATTGGACGCACCACTGAATAAAGACAATCTGGCACCAAAGCAGAAGAGGTTTTGAAAAAGATGGAAGAAAAAGCTAAGTCTATGCAGACAGTTAAAGACTATTTGCAAGTCCAGCCTCCAAGATTCAGTAGGTATTGCCCCGCAAAACATTGGTCCTTTCCAGTCCCCTCAAGCCACTTCAAGACTAGACCTAGGGGAAGCAGACCCCCCCCCCCCCAGACAGCAGTCTCAGGGTATGCAGAGATCTAAGCAATGGAGTACCTCCACTTCTAAAACAGGGAGTGCTAAGCCACCCCCTTATGGAAAGAATTCACAATGACTTCTCAACTCCACCTCTCACCTCTGCCCATCTGCTCATACTCCTAGGAGGAAAACTTGCCTCCCGTGCAAAAAACTGGTCCTACATCACCAACAATCGATGGGTCTTCAACATAGTGTCCCAGGGGTACAACTTTTATTTCCACACACTGCCAACCCCAAAAGGGTTCCCAGATCTTCCCCCAAACCAGTGGGCAGAGGCATAAAACCAAGTTCATTCCCTGCTGTCCATGAGGGCAATTTGACCTGTTCCTGCAGAACAGATAGGCCAAGGTTTCTATTCCAGACTTTTCCTGGTACACAGAAAAGAGAGCACCTGGCACCCAATCTTAGATCTATCCATTCTAAACACCTTCCTGGTGGTACTAAAATTCAAAATGCTCACCCTACAGCAGCTACTCCCATTGCTGTCCAAAGATGCCTGGATAGCCACCCTGGACCTAAAAGAGGCCTGTCTGCATATCTCAATCAGAGTCTCTTTCAGGAAATATCTACATTTCAGGGCAGGATCTATGCATTATCAGTTCTCTGCTCTTCCCTTTGGCTTATCCACTGCTCCCAAGAGTTTTCACAAAATGCCTGGCTCCAGCCATTGCTTACTGCAGACAAAAAAAAATTCAAATTTACCCCTACTTGGATGACTACCTGATTCAGGCAGACAGTCAGGAAAAGCTGTTGCAGGACCTGACATTTGTAAAGGACCTACAAACCTCACTGGATACACTATCAACGAAAAGAAATCCAAATTAGTCCCCAGTCAAAAAAGTGTATTTCTGGGAGCAAGCCTGGACACAGCATCCCAGATGGCATTCCTTACTCCAGAACAACAAGCCTATCTGACAGGTTACTTCTCTCAACTGGCCACCAGAACCCAGTTATCTGCAAGGAAAATCCTGCAAGCTCTAGGGTTCATGGCCTCCTGCATTCTTCTAATTCCATATGCCAGCCTGCATATGAGGAAACTTCAGTGATACTTAAAAAGCCTTTGGTGTCAACATTCTCAGGACCTGGAAACTGTTATACCTATGATAACTTGTCTAAGGAAAGATTTTCTTTGGGCAGCAACATACAAGCCCATGCCACCCAGACCTTAACCATAGACACATCAGACTATGCCTGGGGTGCACACCTGGACGGCAGGTACATTCAGGGCCACTGGAGCCCAAATCAGATTCATCTGCACATCAACCAAAAAGAGATGCTAGCTGTTCAGCATGCTCTGACAGCTTTAAGATCCCTACTCTCTCTGGGGCCTCTACTAATTAAAACCAACAGCACCACAGTGATGTGGCACATCAACAAGCAGGGGGAACTCACTCTTGCGCACTCTGCAGGCTAGCCATGACCCTTTGGAACATGGCCTCAGCCATGCATATTCACCTGGTAGCTCAATTCCTGCCAGGCAACCAATACTCTCTGGCAGACAACTTAAGCAGAAATCTCCTAGACCCACACGAGTGGCAATTAAACCACAACACCTTCAGCCTTGTGACCCAAAAATGGGGTACCCTGAAGATGGACCTATTTGCCTCCCCCCACAACCACCAGCTCAACATATTCTGCACCAGGGAACCTCACAGCAAGGCCTGGAAAGTGGATGCTCTATCCTTCCACTGGATAAACCTCTCAATCTATGCATTTCCTCCTCTACCTCTTCTTACTCAAAATAAGGTAGGAAAGACCAAGGGCAATCCTGATTGCCCCAGATTGGCCATGCCAACACTGGTACCCATTACTGCGCAGTCTGTCACCGTTGCCTCCATGGCACCTCCCTCAGATTCCAACTCTCCTGACTCCGCAGGAGGGAGAGTTCTTGCATCCACAATTGCAGACCCTGAACCTGGCAGCCTGGCTTATTCCTTGACTTCTCCTCCAGTTGCTAGCCTAAGCAAGGAGGTCTTGGATGTTATACGTGAAGCCAGATGAACCAGCACTAGAAAATCCTATGCTGGCAAGTGGAAAAGGTATTGTTCTTGGATCCAGACTAAAGGAGCTGACCCAGTACAGCCCTCCATACCTCTCATCTTGGATTACCTAGCAGACCTACTCCACAGTGGCCTTTCCTTTTCTTCCATTAAAATGCATGCCTCTGCCATATCTGCACATTACAGCACTGAGCCACCTCTTTCACAATCTGTCATAAAGCAGTTCCTGAGAGGGGCTAACAATTTAAGGCCACCAAGAAGAGCCCCTACCCTTGCTTGGGACCTTAATTTTGTGTTGGAAAAGCTCATGCTACCCCCTTTTGACCCTGCAGGTTCAGCAGAGTTAAAACTCCTCTCTTGGAAAACAGCCTTGCTCATGGCCATCACTTCAGCTAGAAGAGTGTCTGAGCTACAAGCACTTATGGCTGTGGAACCCTTCATCATTTTTCATGCTGACAGGGTCTCCCTCTGGAGTAACCTAACTTTCATGCCTAAAGTGGTGTCCAGTGTGGCTCTCAACCAATCTATTAATTTGCCCACCTTTTTCCCTAAACCTCAAAATAATGGGGAAAGGATCCTGCACTCTTTAGATGTTCACAGACAGCTCAGATTCTACTTGGATAGGACTAAGCCCTTTAGGAAATCTGACCAGTTGCTAGTTAGCTTTGCACCAGGGGCAGAGGGCAAGGCCATATCAAAACAAACCATCTCCAAATGGATAGCACACTGTATCCATTTCTGTTACAAACACCATGGGAAACCACCCCCACAGGGGGTAAGAACACATTCCACTAAGGCAACTTCAACCTCTGCAGCCTTTCTCAGAGGGGTCCCTACCAGGGACATCCTGGAAGCTGTAACTTGGAGTTCTGTTCATACCTTCACCAAGTATTACCACCTGCCTGTCTTTTCCAAATCCAGGGCAGGATTTGCAACCGCAGTCCTGAAGGGCATACTAGCCAGCCCCAACTCTTCTTGACTGCCTCCACCCATTCTTCAGCTTTGTGAATCAACCCAAGTGTGATGACTGCAACAGTGAAACACAAAGAACATAGTACAGTTGTGTACACTTACCATAAATGTAGATGTTTGAGTGTATTCACTGTTGCAGTCTTGGTTTCCCACCCTCCAGCCCCCTTGTCTCTCTCTCTTCATCACTCTTTGCAGGGCTATTGGTATTTACTTTCTACTGGTGGTGTTATTCCACCATAACTTAGCTCCTTATTTGGGGGTGTTGACATTTGAGGCAAAAAAAAATGATGTAATGGCGTCGGCTGCCTGTTTTTATACAACTGATGACTTGATGTCAGTCCTGGAGCAACAGCAAACGACACAGAAATACTAAGGCTCTGGTATTCGGGCAGACTTAGGCTTACCCCTGGCAGCATAACCCAAGTGTGATGACTGCAACAGTGAATACACTCGAACGTCTACTTTTATGGTAAGTGTACATAACTGTACTTTTCAGTCACTGTGTGCTGTATTAAATATTCGCCTTTCAATTCATGTCTCCCAAATCTCATATGCTTAGTTTTTGATGTATTTATCAGCATATTATTTTCCTGTGCCCAAATGGTCAATTTATTTCCCCAGAATGAACTCCTCTTTTTATCGAAGAGAAAGTTCTCCATTCATCCTCTTCAAGCCAGAAAAGCAAACTGTGCCCATAAAGACTTAAAAAGTGTAAAAATAAATAAATAAAAGTAATGGGCAATCATAACAAGTCATGTAGCTGAAACCCTTGATGTCCTTAAGGGTTCATATACATATGTCCCATGCACCTCTATTACAGGAAGTTTAATGTAGTTTGGCTGAGTTTTTCCTTGTAATTTTTGTTGAATGGTTTGTCTGTGTGACATTTGTTACCCTTTGGTTTGTGTGTGTATGTGTAAAATGTGTTTCAGTATGTATTTGCATATATATAGGTGTATGTATGTGTGTGTATATATACATACACACACACACACACACACACACACACATATATATATATATATATATATATATATATATATATATATATATATATATATATATATATATATATATGTTCAGTGATATGACGCACCTTGGAAGTTGATGACATGATGGTAAGGAGGAGACTGGATATTTTGTGTTTCCAGGAGACGAAGTGGAAGGGCAGTGCAGCAAAATATCTTTGTCTGGGATCCATAGTCTACTAGTTGGGGGGTAGAAGAGAAAAGATGTGGAGATTGTGGTAAGGTACGTTTGTTTGAAGACTGTGAGGGATGTGTTCAAAATCGGTGGCATACTCATGACAATCAGAATCCACTGTAAACATAGAGAAGGCTTCATCATCTCAGCCTATGTTCCACACATGCCTCTCAAGTGTACCTCATTACAAGGAATGTACCTCATTTGGGGTCTTAAAATGTTCATGTTCCTCAAAGTTCCACATTAAAAGGGTCTGTAACATATTCAGTGTTAGGAATTTTTTAAAGTGAAATCCATGGTAAATAGAAATAGATCATATTAATTAATTAAAGATATTCTTTATAAGTAAAAACCAGCATGTTTTAACCATCCTATGACCTTCCTAGCTGAAGTTGTTAGTAAGCCATTAGTACGTGTTTCACATTTTGCCCATTTGTTCCACATTAAGAGGGTTAGTGTTCCTCATTTTGGAGATGGAAGGTTGAGAGCTATGGTTCCACAGCCGGGCTGCAATGGCAAGGAAAAGACACCATATGGTAGCAGTTGCAGGACCTCCTCAGTAAAGGACAAAATTAGTCGATCTGGTTAATGAGGACCTTGAATGCTTATATCACGACAGACATGCAGACAGAACAGGATATGAGAATTTCCTGGGTCCACATCATTTGGGCAACAGGAATAATGGAGACAATCACAAGTTCTCATTCCAGAGTGGTTGACATGCAACTCTGTTGTAAGGAAAGGGGCCTTGGGATCAAATCAGAGATTCTAAAATCATCCATTGTGAAATGGTCAGTCCCCAGCATGAGCCACTAGTGGCCACAGTCAGCTGTAAGCATGGTCATAAAAGGCTACAAGGCCAAAGGAGACTAGGCAGAAGACCGGGGGTTGACTGGACTGAAAGCACAGCAGTTTATGGAAATACTTGGGGCTTTAACATCTCAGGAAGAACAGGAAGTAGGGGGAGATGAACAGGAATGCAGTAACTCAGTGTTTGTGTAAAGATGATAAAACACACATATGCAGTTGAGCCGTGTATGAAACTAAGGTACATAAGTAAAGCTGGTGGAGGAATTGAAAAGTCCAGGAAGTAACCAATAGAAAAAGGTATTCTGAAAGAAGTGGGGGATAGAAAAGATGGGCTAGATTAAGAAGGAATATTGGTTAACTAATAAAGGGGCTACAAGAGCTGCCACAATGTCAAAGAACAAGGAAAGAGGGCAACAGACTGCAACTATCTTCTTATCTTGGCACTCCATGGATATAATGGGGGAAAAAACTATTCCTAGGCAGATTGAAAGTCTGCTTCAGGACTCACACATACCGATGACTAATGCACTCATATAAAGTTTAGAAGGATAGTCTCTAAAATTTCTGAATTGGAACAGCATTGTTGGTCTCTCACTTCAGCCAAGAAGGTAGCTGACCTTTATGCATGTATAGCCTCTGAACCATATATATCATTTTATAAGCATAGGGGTTCAGTTTCATCTAATTTATCTTTAATCCCAAAGGTTGTAAGGTATTGTGTTTAATAAAAATATTCAGCTGTGCTGTCCTCTTTCTACCCAAATTATCAGAATTTGGGCAACATGATTTAGCGTATTAACGATTCATATATGTAGTTATGGGGTTGCATTCCTGGGACAGATCCTTTAAGAAGATCTAATCAGCTTTTTGATTCTTTTGCTCAAACATTTGAGGCACAACTGTTTCTAAGCAGGCTGCAGCTAACTATTTTTCAGTTTGTATTTTCTTATTAGAATCTTCAAACAAATTCTGTCCTGGTCAGGACAAGCCGTAGTCTTCTATATCCGTTGCTGCCCCAGCAGTTTCCTTTATAGAGTCCCTGCTGCTGACCATTGTAAGGTTGTGACTGTCTCATCAATACTTCTACTGGGTATTATAACTTTGATATCTATTCTAATGCTACAGAAGGTTTTGGTGATACAGTGATTTCAGGGTATGCTGACAGGTACTGCTTCCTGCTTGTAGGGTGTTCAAGATTTGATCCAAAGGTGATGAAAATACAATAAGGAGATGAAGTACTTGCAGCAGTCATAGATGACTACCTTCCTGTATTTTTCTTATTGGTACTCTCCCTCCTTTTTCACTAATTTAATCTTTTTTGTCTTTATTTTATTAGTTTACATTTTGTTTTGTGGCAAAAACCTGTATGCAATGAGAAATGAGCTTATTTCACAAACCATTAGTAGAAGTTGAGCCTATGCTGCATATTTTGTGAACATAAGTGGCTACTCACTGTAAAAGTTACCCTGGTAGCAGAACGACATCTCTGCAATGTCTCAACAAGAAGTAACTTCTCACTAGCCTGCTGGTGTTGTTTATAGGTCAATGTGAAGTCAGCGTGATCGCAGTACTGAAGTGGTGCTGGAATGGCAGCTGCTCAGCATGTGCATGCTACTATTTTTTTATGGTATACTCTGCCCTAGGGCATTTATAAGCCTAACCAGAGTGTATGTGGCTTCCGCCACGCCTTGGAATGATAATACTCTGCCCATTTAGGGTTTAGTTTACTGTGCCTCTGTCTAGTAGTGACACAGAGATGACCCCCGGGGTAAACCTACGATCTCCCATCCACTCGTTAAGATTTCTCTTGAAGAGAGTCAGTGAGGGGCTCTGCCTAACATGGACTGGGATTCTGTTCCAGAGTGTAGGGAGCCTCTGGGTTATGAATCTGTCCTTCCAGTATGTCCTATTTATTTCTGTGTTGAGGTTCAAGTCTCTCGCTCTCGTGGCTCTGGTGGATATGGATTTTTTCAGGTGGAGCATGTCCATTAATTCCGGATTGGACATGGCCTTGTACGTCAGGCATAGATCTCCTCTGAGTAAGCGGTATGCGACTGAATAGAGCTGGAGTTTCTTCAGTCTGGCAGCATATGACATATGTTTGAGACCCTTGATCCTCTTGGTGAGGTACCTCTGGAGTATGCCTGCTACTCTTTTGGATGCTATACTAGAGTATGCCTGCTACTATTTTGGATGCTGTACTAGAGTATGCATGCTACTATTTTTGGATGCTATACTAGAGTATGCATGCTACTATTTTGGATGTTATACTAGAGTTCAAGTTTTATGTTTCTTGCTCTTGCAGATTCTGTCAAGAGTTTTTGGTACTGGTTTGTGTTTTATCACGTGGCCAAGAGCAACATATAGTTTCCTTAGTTGCCAGTATGCAGATGAATAAAATTTGAAATAGCTCTTCCAGCGAAGTAAGACTACCACCTGAGATTTCAGGACAAAAAAAAAATGATTTCATAAATTTTTAATAGTTGCATGAAAGCTTGTTTTGAAAGTGAAACACCTTAATAGTAATAGAAAAAAGAAACAACTCAAATTCTGCAAGAATCTTTTGTTTTTGAAAAAAAAAGTGAATTCCAATCCTTTGCACTGGTTTTTGGGTATAATTTGTCCTGAAAAATCTTGAGTTTCCATAAAAATGTTCCAGTTATAAGCATTTGAAAAGGTAGCAACTCTACAGCAAAGACATTAAATGAATAAAGTTTGAGGTGGATCTGATTGTAGTAAGTGCTACATAAAGTGAGAGTTGTGTAAAATTAGTGACAATACAATAGTAGTTGCAGCAGTAACTTCAAGTAGATCTCCAAACAGTTATAATGGTAATGTATTGAATAGTTTAGTTAAACAGTGTAGTGCAATCCATTTATGCAGTTATCATTAATACTAATGAGAAGGGGCTTTGCACAATGAAATTGAAGCCAAACAGGCTGTCATTTTCTGTCTTAATTTGCTTTTTATTCAGTAGTACAGTGCCAGATGTTACTTTCCAGAATCATTTAAAATGCATATTACTTCCCTTCACCATAAAATGCTAAAGCAAATCTCCCTTGCCCACTCTACTAATTACATGTTAATCCCATCCCTAGCCCTGTCACTGCTCCTAACCCTGCAACTTGTTTTAGAAAAACCTTTTTCTGTATCACAACCACTATTCAGACAAACATTGTCCAATGGTATTGTTATGTTTTTGAGTTTTTTTCTTGGTTTTGTTTTAGTTTTAGTTTAATTGTTTTTGCAATTCATGTACTGTGGGGTTTGGATGTTTTTTGTTAGTATTGCGTTCTTTACTTTGATTTGTCAATATTATGAACTGTTGGTATTTGTATCTGTCAGTATTACAAACTCGGCATTTTGAGTGTTTGCAATTTGAACTGTCCCCCGGATTCATGAAGCCTGCGCCAGGCATGTCCGCCGAGCGATTCAGGTACGAACCAATTCCACGTGCACTACCGGCGTATGCCAGATCTATGCAGCCCTCGGCATAGGTATGCAAATCACCCCATGCGCAGTGTCGCACCATGCTAATGAAGGCATACAGCGATTCACAAAGTAGCGCAGGCGTAGCGCAAGCCCATGGAAATGTAAACTAAAAAACATGGTTTACATTTTCCCAAACAGAACATTGTAGTTATGGAAGCGAACCAGACTCATGTATTACAAAGTTAACATATGCCAATGGCGAAATACACAGCCAATGACACAAGAAAAGATGTACAACAGCTAAAAAACATTTAATGTCATGTCCACAGTAACGCACAGTACAACCGCAGGGCATGTGTGTGCAAACAGGAATACAAAGGAAATATATACAAATGTCATAAAATTGCAATGAAAGACAAATTAGGATTGCACCATAATATGCAATGTTAGGCATGGCACACCACAAGCAAGGCGCAAGGGTTGCCAGGGGCCTGCGACAGTGTTCGTCGCTGTAACTATGAATTAGTAGTCAATGCCATGCAAATGAGGCAGGTAATACTGAATCACAAACGTCCCGCCGGATTAAGGATGTACCTGATGGCGCAGCGCTATAACACCGAGGAGTGTATCAAAGGTGATACATGACATCAGCAGAGGGGTGTGCCCCACCATATCAGTAAGCACATTGGAGCAATGTAAATCTGGCCTGGCCATTGCTAAGCAAAGCTGCAGGACAGGGGTGGGGAGGAGGGTATAGAACCGTTTAGCTGAGAGCACACATGGTGCCCGAAAGCGCATGTGTATGGGGATGAACTCGTGCCCGAAACCCGGTAAGCAGATGCACGCGCTGCGAACAATAGCACAAATAGGAAGGTCAGGGGAAGAAAAGAAGGAAATGCCGAAGCATGGGTAATTGGCGTACTAATGAGCAATTAACACCAATCAACTCACGGCGGCCAGTCAACGGCAGTAGACAAGCCTGCATGCAGAAACCTGCAAAACAGGATAGGGGAGGCATAGGATTGCAAAGAAAGGAGGGGAGAACCAGGAATGCAAAGATAGGAGAACTGTCATAGCAGAGCAAAGCAAACCCACAGTAGATCGGCAATAGCACACATTACGCAAGATAAGCCAGGTATGGGAAAATACAAATGAAAGCAGGAAGCTGGATGCATGCCAGCAAATGGTAGGTGTAACATGCACAAATGTAAACAGAAGGGCAGGAGGTAATTCACGGCATCCAAATGTAATGCAACACCAAAGGCAGCAAAATAGTGGTTCCGTTAATAAAACACAGAAGATACCCTGTAGCCACGATCGTACATACACACCCTATGACATCATCAGTGTTCACAGCAAAACAGTATAAAGTGTGAAAGCACCCAACACACACCTGTGTATTCCCAAACACCACACCATAGGTGTAAACAGACGGGGAACTTTTAAAATGTACATGTTGGGAGCTGCCATAGCTGTGATTCATCAGCATGTGTTACAGACCGATGGTGTTGTGGAGGATGATGCCGACAACCACCATAGGCCTCGGAGGAGGAGAAGAGTGTTCAGACCAAGGGTAACCTACCAGGGGCTACATGATCTGGAGATAGTAGAGCGTTACAGGGTGGACAGGGACATCTTACAGCAAATAGTAGAGCTGTGCCGGCCATGCCTGAGAACCAGAAACAACAGAGGGGAACCCATCCCAGTGGACACGAAGATATGTGTAAGCTTGCGAATACTAGCCACAGGTACCTTTCAAAGGCCAACTGGAGATATAATGGGGATCTCACAGGCATCGGCATCCAGGGTACTACACCAGTTCCTTGATGCCATGTTACCACATGCCAATGAGCATGTAAACTTCCCCCGAACTCAGGAGTTGGCCAGCAATATGCGTCACTTCCACCGTGTGGCAAACTACCCGGAGATACTGGGTGCGATAGACTGCACGCACATACAGATCAAGTCACCACCCGGTAAGTATGGTAGGCACTACGTAAACCACAAGGGATTCCACTCCATCAAATGCCAGGTCGTGTGCAATGCCCAGGGCATTATCATGGATGTGTGTGCTGGCAGCCCTGGAAGCTACCATGACTCCCATGTCTGGCATGCCTCGCAGCTGTATCAGGTATTTGTCAGGGGGGACATCCCACAAGGTCACCTTGTGGGGGATGCTGGCTATGCACTGGAGCCGTGGATGATGACCCCCATCAGAAATGCACACACACCAATGCAAGAACGCCATAATGAGGCACACGCACAAACCAGAATCATCATAGAGCGTGTGTTCGGGATGCTGAAACCACGGTTCCGGTGCTTGGACACATCTGGTGGAGCCTTGCAGTACTCTCCAGGCACATGTGCCCACATCTTCATAGTATGTGCCATGCTACATAATATGATCCTGCGGAAACAGCTGCAGCAGGGTCAAAATGGGGGAGGGCCTCATAGCCCACCACAAGTGCCAAGGCCAACACAGGCACAGAGGGATCCAGACCACGGACACACTGTGCCAGCCCCAGTAGGCAGACTGAGGCGTGCCCAGTATGCCTACGCCTAGGCAAAGAGGGAATGTATAGCACATACCTTGACAGTGTAGGCTCCCACGGACTGACACCCCTCCCCACCTGCACACACAGTAAAATGGATGGCACACAAACATGACTACCTGTACATTGTGATGTATAGGTGGCCCACTGTGGAATCCTACATAGGCAGCCCTCAAACATTGTACATGCAACAGCCATTAGAACACGGAAATGTCAACACCTGAACAGTAGATGCACCTATCAGCATCTGTCGGTGCTGTGTGTATAGGTTCCCAGGTACATTGGTAGGTACACGCCCGATTGTCAGAGGCAAAACACCAAACGGGGCAAACAATGACTCCCGTCGCCACAACATTGAGTAAGCAACTGTCGCGTACTGGATCAGAGGCAATCGCAGGAGCACGTGTGTAAGCACTGTCCTACACACAGTCATCACGGATTACCCGCCGCGTTAATGAGGGGCTCCACAAAATGTAATCATGGATGTTGTGTCAAGACAGGGGATGTACCCATGGCAGGCATTCGTCACCCTGGCATGCTGCATCCACGGTCGTATGAAGGTGTAGCAAATTATCGGGTGTAGCTAATTGTGGTATACATACCCAGTACTGGAGTACAGCCAGTAAACATCACATGGACATACCATTAACTGGACCCATCAAGTTGTAAACTAACGGAGTTATCCATGTGAGTGTAGTGTGGGGTAACTGCTGTAGTGTACTGCACATACAAATTGACATAATTTGTGTACAACCCCCAGATGTCCAAGTGGTACATGCAGTGACTGTCGTGCATGTTCCTGGTCCCACGTCCCGCAAGGGATGTAACGTAATCCCAATGGTTGCAGGTCATCAGAATATGTGTAGCACACGTTAGCAGGAATAAGTGTTGCCCACAGCTGGTATGCAGTGTTTAAATACGACTATACGGATAGGCACGAAACAGGGCTAAGCATCACCGACCACTGCGCAGATCATTGTCAATGATGTACAGAACAGGTGGCACCAGCATTAGTCACCCCTAAACAAATGGCGCCTGCTCTGAAGGGTAAAACGACCACTGCCAGGAGTGGAACAGGCAGTCATGTATATAATCACCCAACAATATTGCTAGGCGAGATGTACGTACGGTAGGGTTGCCACAGTTCAAATGACCAATGTGGGACATATGCCAGATGTCTGCAGGACGACACACACCCAGCCAGGACGAAAACCAGAACGTCAGTGTTTTGCATAGATAAAAAGCTTAGTCTAGTAATGGTCGCAGGTACGTGTTCCATGTCCTGTAACATGTAGGTGGGTCAGATACAGAATAAGTGTGTTATGCAACTATGACATAAACTATAGGGAATATATTTGTCCCAAAGTCACAGGACATTTGCTATGTTCACAAATATTTCGCAGGGCACAACTGCACAAAGAGGGACTGTCCCTCGCAAAGTGGGATGGGAGGTAATCTTAACCTATGGCAGGTGTGTAATGTGACAGGTACAGACACAAACGTGCGGAGTCCAGGAAACACAGTATACATTGACAAACACACAATGAAAGGCGTAGCGTGCCTGTCACCACCCCTGTCCGAGATATGTATATATATATATATATATCTACACATATATAATACAGATAGAAAGGGTGATAGTGTGATATATGTCGATATACAAGGGGTCACTGACATCTGCAAATATATAGATAGGTCGACAACATTCAAAACACCTTTGAGGTACAAATAAACATGATACCGCCAACTATGGAACATGTCACACACCAACACGCGTAACCAGGAGGCTGAAAGACAGAAAGAACACAGTACTGGAACAGTAGAACCGTAAGCAATATGACGATACTAAGGACATGTAGTCTCTGCTGGCGGCAGTGCCGTGTACAACTGTGGTTGTGAGTGATGTAGCCTGTGTATGTGTGTGTTGAGGGTGCCATGTGTGTTCCCATGTGACTAAAGTGTGTGTGTGTGTGTGTGTCCGCATAGTGTGTCTGTAGGTGGCAACTCGGAGGTAGATGATTACGGTAGGTGCGGGTATAGCTAGCCATAGGCAATGCGGTAAACACCTGTCCCACATTAGGAGGGACAGCCCCCCTGGCCAGGTGTGTCCTGACATGAAACATTACAAAGGGCAACTGTTCGAGAGTTTAGGACATTAGTATGACCCAAATAATATGCAATAGTTGCAGGAAATACACATGCCTGTATGTAAGAAACGGAAATGTTACATGCAAACCGATAAGTAGTGAAGGACCAAGAACAATTGGTATGTAATGAGGATAAAAGTATGTGCTATCCTGTGTACTAACAGTGGCCATATGTCAGCCTGTAAACACCACTGTGTGACCCGCAAGTGTCCAACTATGGCCATATGAAAAGGTGGCAAGCCATGTGACAGAGGGTTTGACACCAACACCACTGCAATGACTGCAAATATCTGGGACAGACATACACGGGATAGCGGTCATTTACAAATATCCCTGCACATATCGCCGTACATCTGGAGGTATGGAAGTATCAACTGCACCTGCATACCATATAGAAACCAATTAACAATGGCCCAAAGTAAATTCCCGTAACAGAAGTCTATTAAGTGATAGCACTGTAATTAGTGAAGGGGCCCACACACATATATATGGACTACATAGAAATGCAAGCCCCACAAAACCGTATATGCTATGTACACCCGCCTACATCCCCCACACTGGAAACAATAGCAATACAGACCGTAACCACAGCCCAAACATCTAGTTAGTCAATTACATCTGCTGAACCGTTTACATACCTTGTGAGAGACACATTTAAAGGCGCCATGCAAAATTGTATCCGTCATATAACGGAACAAACGGCGATGTTACAGGTGTTTGCAATAGTCCTTTATCAGATGGGTGGGATGACAGGTACAGTCACAGGTAGAACCACATACATAATCCATCACAAACAATCCACGGGAGACATGACCCCAAAATATACTTGACTCTACACATATCAGTTGCAATTACACACAACAAAACACAATACAGGCCGTCTCCCCGAAGGCAAGGCAAATGGCCAACGCCCAAGTGGAGAATTCAATTATACCCCACTGCTGCCGCGTAATTGGCGAATGGAGTAGCTGCACAGCTGAAGTGTACGTAATTAGTCACACCGGACCACCAATTGGCGGCAGTAAACCACATGTTGCAGGTATAGACGTATATAAGGATGTCTTGCCAGATATGCAAACTGTATGCTCATACCGTATAACAGTTGAAAGAGTGATACAGAAGAGCGAGATAGAGACGAAACACCAGAACGATATCAAGGTATGTAGAACACTAACTGTATGTATAGTATGTTCTGTATTACGTAATGTCAGTGTATTCATAGCCTGGTTTGCAGTAATTAAAAGTGTCCGCCGTGCATTAAGTGGGGAATGGTATTTATGTAGTGATGTCTCGCTGATCGTACTAATGCTTGTAGAAGATGTGCGTCCAGCAGTGGGCCACACGGTAAACAGCACAGACACCACAAGGGATGCAACATGACAGCTTTAAACAGAACAATGTCATACGACCCGCCGTCAGCGGCAGGGTATTCCAATAAGTATGTGCCAAAGCAGGGGATAGTATATGTAGATATACTGTAACAGTACGCATGTGTATGGGCATATAACGTCAATGACATGTCTAAGGTGGACCCTGTTTGCAAGTATGCTTTGAATTATGGGATACCATGTAAAACGTGTAATGTATAGTACAGTAGATTGATACGTCAGATATGTTACACAGGAGAACAGGCATATGATGCATAACTAAGGTATCATATAGTGATGTGAGTAGTATGTAATTAATATATGTATAAACAGTTATGATGAAATAAATATGTAATCCACTCTGTGCATTTGCAAAGGATGCAAACATTACTCCCATACTAGAATAGCAGAAGAGATGTGACAGACAAACATGAACATGATTGGCGTGTACAATAACAGTATACATATGGCCTGTAGTCACGGGACATTGTAATAGTGTGACAGCCAATCCAACTGGAAGGGCTATACCAGTAACCATGCACAAAGGACATGTAATAGCTCCACAGGTTCATAGTGGGGTACAATGCAGTCTGGCAAGTCTGTGTGTAACAACAACTACAGTGTGCACACCAGTGGCACCTCTCTAGGGTAGTGTCCTGTGAACAGAAGAGCCATGTGTAACCTGCATCACTGCACAGTACAGCCACTGCAGGGATCCCTGGCGTACATGTGTCCACCATCCACCAAGCGAGGTATCACATGAACACTGCTACTGACTGTCCATGCGTGATGTACATAGGAATCATGTCCCAAAGCATGGTGAGTGTCTGGTCTGGGAATGCAACCCCCAAGCACATGCCACACACTGTTGCGTGTGTGCACATATCCATGAGCATCATGCTCATAGCGGCTATTGTGTATGTCATGTATGCGGAGTATATCCATAAACATATTTGCAGACATGGGCCCTGTCTTTGCAGCAGACGTCACCCCTGAGTATGTAGTCTGCAAATGTGTACAGACGTGGTGTCTGTACATAAGCCGCATACTTTAACAGTCGTAGCTCAATAAATGTCATGATGTTTTAATGTTGAGTTATGTAAAGCTGTTGTGTAAGGTACACCCTAAGCGGGGTGTTGTACCCATGGATGTGTGTATACGTCCGGTGTTCAGAGGTACAATGGGTGCCTATGTACTAGCTACACACCCAGTACAGACATGTGTGGACACTTAGAAGGATATCCACACCACAGTGGCAATGTGGTAATCACAGGAGTGTGTACGACATACATGTGTCTTACAAACATGTACAATGCGACATGTATGTAGGGGACTAACACCTATGTTATAACCAGTGGGTGAATGGTGTACTGCAAAGGTGATGTTCATACCAAGTGTCATGCATGTAGAAGCCATGATGTTCATATTGGTATCCATCACAGTGACACCCGTATGGATGGGGTTTGTATCAGCTGGTGGAGCAACAATGATGCTGGGTATGCAGTGGTCTGTAAAGCTAGGCAGAGAAGTCCCCTCAGTGGTAGCCTGTACCTCAGGGAAGCATATACCGAACATGAGGGCCCCATGACTGAGGACTGTGGTAAGCCAAGTGTAACTGGAATGCAGTATGTGAAGCCACCCTCAGTGTGTGTGTCCCGTCCATTAGCCACATTGCATAACATCCGGAGACATATGTTGTGATTTGCAGGTGGATGTGTATGTAGTCAATACCAGAATAGAGAATGGTGCTGAATTGCAGCGAGAGGACAATGCAGGCCGTGTGGACACCCGTGTCATCAACTACTCTGGTGACTGTATGAAAGGTGTTCAACAGGTGTAGGAGGCATGCTGTGGCCCCAACAAGACCAACCCAGCTGGCATCAAAGGACTGGAGCACAAGAAAGACTCAACGAATGATGTCCATGATGATGTGTCCTATAGCCATGCATAACAGCCCAGTGAGGTGTGTAGGGCAATAGTCCCAGTTGTGCATTGTGGCGCCACCTGTGTGGAGTGTTACTGTCACTGTGTGCCAGTCAAGGGCCACAATGTCTGGTACAAGGCTATTACTGAATATGGTGTCCCAGTGGGGAGACATGCTGTTCAGAGGTCTGTGGACATCACAGCCTGGAATATTGTAGGGTGACAAGGGGCCTGTGTCCTAGGACATATAGAGTGCAGGTCAGTACTGTGTAGGTGTGACTGCAGGTACACCGCAATGTTCCTGCAAGGAATGTGACCCTGCAGGGAGTGAGAGGGTGTAATGTTAGCATTGAAGCCATCAGACAGCATGTTGCCAACATCACCTGTTACTGTCATGTTCCAGAGTGACAGTTGTATGTGTGAGCAGATGTGGGTATTGCATACGACTACTGACATACCACCATAATGCTTTGTGGTACATCTCGGAATGTGTCACAGTAATGTGTACATAGCTAGTTATGGAGTATGTGATGAGGGATCCTGTGGCCCTACCGAGGCTGACCAGTGAGTCACCCCACCCATGGGAATGTACACCACTGTGTAACAGCCCCCACCTGTTGTAAAGTATGTCCGTGGGCCCACACCCCCAGAGTGTCCGTAATCTGGTGTGTACCATCATGGCTTTGTGTGGAATAGCATGAACCATATTGTCATTTACGTGCTATTGAAGTGCACTGGGGTATGTCTCAGCATTTGCATGTGCATTGTCCACCTGCTCGTGTGTCACGACAACTACCGCTGTCATACGACATCTGTAGTTGGTGTTGTAGTACTCATCTACTGTGTATGCCGTGAAGTGTGTGGTGCTGGTATGTGGCTAGCAAGGGTGGGTAGCAGATGTTTGAATTCCACCAATGAGGGGATAACCCCAGGTGTGGAACATTAGTCACATGTTGGTAGTGTTCATGTCAAGGATACTGTTGGTCTTGGAGGTGGTGTATGGGTCGAACCAACCGAGCGGCGGTTATGACTCACACACCGTGTACGCCTAATGTGTCAGTACATGTGCAGCTATCACAGTTAAGTATGGGTTACTGTCAGTCTCACATTAGTAGCAGCAGTAGTTCCGGACACAGTTATATGCACGTGGAGCACCTGTGATGCATTGTGCTAAGTAACCAGCCGGGATGAGTGTACAACATAGTGGAATATGGGGACACCTCAGCTGTGGGTGTGCCAGTCCAGGTACGTGCCTGAGAGGTATGGTCTGTCTATAACCAGTCATTGCAGGTGTGCTCTGCAGAGCCAAGAGGCAGGTCCCAGTCACTGCAGAGATATTGAAGTGGTGCAGTATCAGGTGTGCCTTGCCTGCATGCGTCACAGCATTGTGTGTCATGACCACATGCTTCGCTAGCCAGTTCCCATTCTGGTGGTGACTGTTATTGGACACTGTGCAAGACAGGCAGTATAAAAGCAGCAAGAGTCCAACATGTGATCCATACTCCCAGGGCTGACAGGGGCAGGTTAACTGTGCCACAGCATCATGTTGTTTGGCCGGGTCTGTCAAAGTGGACATATACTAGATGCCTGTGGAATGACAGCAGAAGCATGGACAACTGTTGGGAGTGACACAGTCATTCGTAGTACAGTGGTAACAGGTCCGGATGACCGCAAAATGCTTCCCAGGGCTTGGACCACACCATCAGGGCTACAACACTGGTGGGCTATTGCATGTCCCTGCACACGTAGTCTGTGCCCTGAGAGACAACTTCAGTCACACAAACATGGAAGATGAGTCACATCGTACCTGCTGACTTGTGGCATGTGTGCATAGGTTATGTTGCAGAACCAGTTACTTTGACAGCAGGATGTAAGTGACTATCGCCTTGTGTAGCCTGCTGAGTGGAACAGCAGTGTGACTGCCGACAGTCACCTAAGACAGGTGTGTTGTGTATGTTATGGCACCCTATTGGCTGTATGTGATGGGCACACGTGTCTGTGGGCTATAGGTTGGTGTGGTTGTGTTTGGCAATGTGGGCTGTCGTTGGTGCCCACACAGAGTATGGAGGGGTACTGTACAAGGTGTCTCCGTATGTGTGGCCTGTGGTGGGGATCATGTGGGACTAGGTGAAGTGTGGGGTGCATTGCCAATGTTGCACATCCCCACATGACTGTCAGGTGCAGTCAGGGTTGGTGACAGTATAACCCCCAGCAGGGCTGCATATGTGCATCCCCCACAGGCTGTACTGTTGTATGTTGGGAGGTGTGCATTGACTGTGTACATGAGAATAGCTCTATTGCCACATGTACAAGATAGTCATCATAGTGACAGGCAATAGCACTGGTACGTGCCAGTTGGACATGCCTGTATATAAGTGGTACGTGCCAGGTGGACACGCCATATAAACCACCATGTCTCATGAGGTATGTGAGTGATGTGTGTACGACCGCTGTTGTACAGTTATCAAGCTGGAAATGTATGGACAGACAGTGTACCTGTGAGGACTGGTGTGAAATGGGTGCTAAACTAAGCAGTAGCTCATAACGTGCCAAGATGCTCTGAACAAGTGCCGAGCATGCCCATACATTACAGATAGGGTGTTATATAACATCAACCCACAAGTGTTGACAACAGTCATGATTGGTGGCACCGCATCAGAACACTGCCGGGTATGGTCTGCAAGTCCATGAACCATTATCAATGTAGATGTTAGCAGTACAGATGTACAAGACAGTACGGATATTCAGCTACAGATGCCTTTGTATGTCACAGGAGTGTTCTACTAGTGGCCTGTTGACAGACTCACAACTACTAAAGGTGCTACAGTGACGTGCATATCACACGGTGTCAGCTACAGTAAACCAGGGTTAATGTGTTGTACCCCACCCGCATTGTAGCCCATACCACGCAGACAAATGTCAGCCATCTGTGTATGTGAGGATGTGAATGGCCATGACCTATGGGCAATAGTTTTCACAGTGCTGTGAACAACATACAGAATGGGCTGTGTGTGTGACATATGTGCACATTCTGGTGGATGATATCAGCAATGACACCACTAGGGGAATACCCCCATACCCATTAAGAAACACCTAGGCTGTGGTCAACAGCATGGGCACTGTGTTAGGGATGGTGTAGTGTAGTACACATCCCTGAGCTGGAGACATCTCCCTGGCCCTTTAGGTAGCCATCCGAGGTACCCATGACATGACAGGGTGGTATCCATGAGCACGGAGATCATTGGACAGGCATACACAGCACCCGTGTGACCAGTATTGGAATACACATCACCCTCCAGGGGTAGGACCCATACGTGGATGGCCGATACCAGCCTCCACAATACTCACCTCTACTATGCAGCATGCTATCCACCTTGCATACAGACATATGCCATACTATGCTGTCAGACATACTACATGTCCATAGCCTGATCTGAAAGACCTACATCATGGACAACCACCGTCCTACGACTAGGATGGCCACATGCTGAACAGATCCCTGTGCCATACCTGTGACATACTCCCGCCATACCATGCAGCCCTGTCCACATAGCTGCACATATCATCCCTGTCATACATGGTGTGATGGCCGTATGGTAGATGTAGTATCATCTATCTGGATCAGTAATGTGTCACTGATGCCCCTCGCGGTGGCGTAAAGGGTGTCGGATACAGCTAGGAAACCCAGCCCGTACATGCTATAGCCGATAACCTTACCTGCGAATGACGTCCGACTAGCCATTGTCCCATGTCTATCAACACAGGCGATCCGTGGCAGGATGTTGAACAGTGATACAGTGCAGTGTAGATGTCTATGGCAAAACAGATGCATGTACAGGTTTCCATGCGTACTTGGTGCATTGTTACTGCCCAAGTCCAGTAAGGCTCTGTCTGTGTTGATATGTGACATATCCACAGCATCAAGGTCAACAGCATTACCGTGGATACATCAGGCATGAGTAGATAGGTAAGAACACCAGTGCAGGCAAACAGACATGCCCACATAGAGACTGACGTCACATGCAGTAGGAACACTAATGAGGTGACACACATATATGGGGATGATATCCAATGCATACTGGGTGTTTTATGTGTGTGACACATACATGCCAGTCGTGTTAGTGTCATGTTGATTTGCAAAGATAACTGTGCGAATGTACTAGAAATGTATGTGCAGCAGTATCACTGTACATGTCTGTAAATGTGACCTGTCACCTTCATCATGTCTTACAGATAATGCCGCGTACACGCCTACCAGCATACAGCCGACAGGAGGATGATGTCGTAATCCCGTACCTCCATGAGAACTACAAGGTGTTATTTAGCCATGTGCCACAGCATGCACAGCAGCGGGATGACCTGTGGCAGGATCTTTGCAGGAGGGTCAACGAAGTGGGTGGCCACAACCGCACCTACCAGCAGGTGCGCAGACACTGCACGTACCTGGTACGTCATGCAAAACAGCGTGCCACTGCAGTCGCCAGGGAACAAGGTGGAACGGGTAGTGGGCCACCAACCCAGCCTCTTCCCACACACACAGAGGAGCTACTGGCCAGTCTGGGAACACCCTCGGAACAGCCCCCACAAACACTAGCTGTCATCGTGGAGGTGGGTGTCTCCCAACCAATGAGCTTGGAGTTGCCTGGTAAGTCAGTACTGAACATATGGCCAGTATATCCCACGTACGTGCATGTGTCAGTGTACATCATGTAATGTAACAACATATGCAAGGTATGTGGACACACATGCTTTATGCTACCCTGTGTATGCACCATACCTCTGAACTGTACAGGTATTTGCAGGATGTCCAGATGTCTGCTTCATATTGTCGGTGTGTTCCCCTTAATATCTGTCCCTTTCTGGCAAATAGCTGAGGAATGGAGTCATTAAATGATGACATACATTTGTGTTTACGACTGCACATTCGTTGTCAAACCCATGTGCCTGCAAACCTATTAGTCTAGCAAATTTCTAAGTTAGTAAGAGCAATATGTCCCCATTGTCCCCCATCATAGTAGGCTTTGTCCACATTTATTGTTCCGAGAGGTTGAGAGGTATGGTATGCACATATGTGCTGACTATATGCTATTGTACAGGCAAATGTGTTAACCTGCACTGTGCACCCTGTGGCTGTCATACAGTCATGGCTAATGTTCATACTGCTGTGTCACCCTATACAGGTACCTCTGGCATGCCGCACAGACAAGAGTCCGTTGCAGGTGAGACTGTCATCAGTATCAGGCATGTCAAAGCATAGATCTATTCGCCATGTGGCCAGTTAATACATAGATATACAGGTCGCATCACCCATCATCCACACAGGCCACCCATGTGCAATATATACAACTGAAATGATACACAGACATGAAACTACAGTATTTGTCATTGCTACGTATGTCCAGCTGTGCATACAATGGTGGAGGTGTTCTACAATGGAGGCATATGTACTATACAGTGGAACAAAATGTGTTACACAAACTATTCCCGCACAGTGAGCAGTGATATGGGCAGACCACAGGCGTCAACATTGTGTTATATGCCCCTGCAATGGTTTCACACATTGTGACGTTCCATCCGACATGTCTGAGACACGTAGCGTTTTGGTTGCAATATTGTCACAATTTCCCATAACCCATACCCCACATACCACACACACACCTGTTGTCTGCATAGCCCTGTGGATGGTAACATATCCAACATCTATGGGTGTATGTCATATGGGACAACACAGACGTGTGATAGACGGCCATCACATACATGACCAACACATGTGCACACATGGCCATGGGGGATGGCCAGAGACACGTAGCCACACAAGACGGGATGTGGATAAACCCTGTCCCACTTTGTCCACACATGGTCCAATTACAGCCGTACTAGACCGATTGTACAGGTGATGTGGTACGCTGCACATCCTAAATGCCTGTGCACAGCTAGTGGAGGTGTCAGTGACATGTACCTCATAAGATGTGTTGAACATGATGTCTGTGTCATAGCATGATGGTAGTCACCTTCACATATTCCATTGACAGTGACACCAGGCCACAGAAACTGTACTTTCCTCCTCCTGCCGTAGGACATTGCTGTTAGCTGTGCACCTTGAGTGCGTGTACATCAATGTCATGTGTGAAATGGTGACGTGACAGGTCTGCTATGTGTGGACATGGTTGCCAGGCAGCTAACACTCTGTAGTCATCATGCAGGGGTGTCATCTGTATGTCCTCCAGTGACCTGTCACATGACACAGCATGGTTGGGTGTGTATACACCTCAGAATCGTAGGTCACAATCCAGGTATGTCATGGGTATGCATGCAGTTCTGGATATGCAATGCATACATAACATGCACTGTTTAGCAATATAGACGCCTCATGATGCCATGCAATGGCACAGTGTCTGTACATCACACTGTACAGCAATGTAGACAGCTCAGTCCCCTACCATGCCCATGCACATTTGCTCAACATGCATTCTATGTGTAGGGCATATGGACAACACCACAATGTGATACCCAGTAATATGCTGTACATGTGTCAGGACACCATTATGTCAGGCATGCATGCATGTTAATGCACGTGTCAGCAGATTACATGTCAAGGTCATGTTAGCCATGTGTACTGTTATCCTGTTCTGGTCCACATGGTGTATCACGGGGATGCATGCATACTACCATGATCGTGTGAATTGCATGGATAATGATATGATACTTGCCTGCTGTAGTGTGCATTCCAGGGGTATGCTTACAAACACTATTGATGTCTGAGCTGCATGCTGTCAGCTGTATCACAAGCATGCTGCATTCCATCTGTCATCTCACATGCATGGTGTGTCAGTGTGTGTGTGTCTATTGTAATTTAGAGTCTTTCTTTGCATTCACAGGTGATGTAGGTGCATTACCCTCCTGCGGTCCATCTGATAGTGTACCCACAGATGCTAGCAGTGATGAACATATGCACAAGGTACAGGCAGTGATGTCAGGGGTGGAATCTGTGCCAACGGTTGCCATCCCAGCTATGTCCCCCCTCTTCCCCGCACAGTTCAGCTGCCAACACATACCGCATCTACAGTGGCCATAGAGGAAGGACAGTCAGCGTTTGTTAGCGTTGAACAGGAACGTGTGGTGGCTACAGAAGGTGTGTCTCCACACCATGGTGGCAGTATACTTACTGCAGATGTGCCACACAGGCATGTGGTTGGTGCTGCTCGTAGGAGGACCTCTGGCAGACATGCATCTGCAGGACATAGTGCTGCAGCTGGGATCACCAGACGCATGTTCCAGACTGTAATGGCGGCACAGGCATGTGCCGAACGGCAGAACAGAGAAGGGCAAAGGCTGCAGAGGGCTGCTATCAGTACCCTAAACAACAACATCCAGGCATTGGCAGGTGCTCAACAGCAGCTTGTTGATGTTCTGGACAGGCGATTGGGTGACATGGTCAGAATCCTCGACCGTGGCATGGCAGTCCGTGAGCTGTCTGTGCTGGAACATCTGGTAGGGGTGAGGCATAGGGCACATGGATGTAGGCCAGCTGCACCACCTAGTGCAGGTTAACGTGAGCATGCCACCTCACATGGCCACTCCCATAGTGCCGGTAGCAGTAGCAGTGCAGCTGATGCTGCGCTGTCCACACCAGGTCACAGCAGGCCACGTGGACGTGGCCCTGGACGTTCCTGGCGGGGATACGGTTCCAGTGGCCATGTGTCGTCGGACAGTAGCCATTTTGTACCTCTGCCTGGTAGTGCCCATGCAACCCCTGGCAGGCACAGAACACGTGGCCGTGTCCAATCACAGTGAGCTGTACAACCTGGTCTGTACAATCTGGAGTGGTCCATAATACCCTTGTGTAGGCCTCACAAATGACAGAACCGTGTGCACACATACACGTACACAGCAAACACAGCTGTAGGGCTCCACAACACCCACATGCATACAGAACAGACATGTCCATTCAAATCACCGGCCCTTACCTGCACACATGATGTCATCCATTGGTGCAGCCTATGCCCCTGGCAAACAGTATCACCCTGTGCATATGATGAAGCCTGTGCTGCATCCCTGTCATCCACACCATCAGTGCAAGGATATGCTCATATGGTCTGATGCATAGGTTGAACAGAATAGTGAGAGGTGTATTTAACATTACGTGTGTATGCATATTGAGGGATGTGTATGTTGCATTGGGCGTGTGTGAATACTGAGAGATGTGTATGTGACATCAGTGGTGTACTGTCGACATGCACCAGTCATACCATGTAGTCGAGGTGCAGCATGCCTTGTGATATGTTCACAGTATGTGTCTTGGTTACAACAGTAACAGCATGTTGGTAATGATGCCCTGGTTCCCTCCTATGGTGTACTGGCATGTGCCTACAGGTAGCAGTGTTTGCAGTCCCCCATGTGTAACTGTGGAGTACTCACAGGCACGTATGGCAATATCAGCATGCTAAATATACCCTCGACCTGACTGTTAAAAAGTCGAACATGACACAGATGTCCAAACATGGCACAGATGTCCGCACATATACTGCACCTGAAGCATGTGGTCAGTTGAACAGGCTACAGCGGACAGAGATGTGACATACATACCGGGAAACATTACAGGTATGTTGACATGGTGCAGGGGTTGTACACAGCGGTCTGGCCAATGATGACGTTAGAGGCCACCTGATAGCATGAGGCCACACTGTGTAGCGGTAATACCCTGTCACAGTACAGGAACATGGCCACATTCACGGGGTCTACAGCACTATAATGCACACCCCATAGTGTTGAGGTGTGGACCCTTGCCTATGTGGTCATCACCCTCGCAGTACTTTGCACCCACACGATGTGGCACAGAGAAGGGACATGCACAGGTAGCCGGTATGGCTGGGACCGATGGCATCAACAGGGTAGTAGACTGCATCACCATGAGGGGCTAGTGATCCTGTTTCCACAGTATGGTAGCATACACCCTCACACCAAGCCCCAGACAGCCATACATACATACATACATACGCACGCACACACACTGTGGTGACCAGATATGTGTGTACGGATAGCCGATGTGTGTGATGCACCACACCTGCCGACGTCATGCTTTCCACACTGCAGTATGTACAGATCTCTACAACAGTGTACAGGGATGTTACAACTGGGACGTAGTCCCCACCATATGTGGCATGTGTGGTCACACAAGCGGACACACATGGCAGTGCTGGGAATGATACACCTGCCATATGATGAGCTGTTTGATAGACATGCAGCAGTAATGTCCGCAGTATGTGTACCAATGCTATGTCTGGCAATTGTTTGGCTATATGCACACGGGAGGATGTCAGTGATGCAGGTGTCACGTGACATACAGTTGGTAACACCTGACCACTGTGTATGCGTTAGGCCATCAACATCAAGTAACAGTGACATAGCGTACTGTTTGCACATGGCATGGTAGGGTGGCGTGTGACACACCTGTGAGCCATCCCCGGCACACATACATCTACACAGGTGGATCACCACTTTATGTACACACATCCCTCCATACGTGATGTACAACCAACCGTACTGTCTGTATGTCACCATATACAGGTGTCAATGATGGGGCTGCATTGCGACTGCATGTTGTAGTTATGCACAGCTGTGTTATGGATATCGGCCACTGCACATGCATGGTTGCTGCATGCACAGTACAGATTATACATGTGCGTTGGTCCTACATGTGTCTCCTGTAGCCATGTTTGTATGCATTGCTATTGGTGGACATGTGTGTTGACATACATAACACATGGACTGTGGTATGATATCACGGGTGTCATGGGTGACTACTACAGGGGAATGTGTCCACCGTCAACATTGCTACCTCCTGTACTGTGAGCATTCAACAGACATGGACCCACCTTCCATTTGCGTGCGTATGATTGCTTAGGCCACTGTTCTGCACAGGGGACAGCATAGGCTTAACTATGTACATATGTGTTGTGTGTGTGGTCCATGCACACATCCACTACGATCACGTTTGACATATCCAAATGTGTGTTTGTTGGTGTACAGCAACACTCATCTGTCACAGCTGTGTAAGACCAGTGGCCCCTAGTATGTCTTGAGCTGACCTGGTCATGTATAGTGGTATAATTGCAATGCATAACACCTGTTGGAACCCTGTCAGTACATGTGTACTCTGCACAGTTGCTGTAGACCTCTGTACAGTCCACTGGTCATGTGTCACATGGTGTTGTGGTAATGTATGGCTGTGTATTGCTGCAGCAACGACATGGTGATGTCTCGAGGGCTACAGTGTAGACTGCGGTGTGTACGTCTGTGATCTGCACCTGTGACAGCTATGATGGCAGCTGTGTACTGGTCACTGCATGTGTGTGACCGCTCTGTGCGTGGGGACAGTCATACCTTACTGTGCCCTTCTGTGTTGAGACTCCATCTGCATGCAGGATGGCCCGCCCTGTGCGTGGGGACAGTCATACCTTACTGTGCCCTTCTGTGTTTAGACTCTGCATGCAGGACGGCCCGCCTGTGCATGGGGACAGTTGTACCTTACTGTGCCCTTCTGTGTTTAGACTCCGTCTGCATGCAGGACGGCCCGCCCTGTGCATGGGGACTGTTATACCTTACTGTGCCCTTCCATGTTTGGACTCCATCTGCATGCAAGATGGCCCTTTGCAACTGCTAAGTGTGTGAGCATGCCCAGTACGCTGTTGTGTAGATGGACACACATGACAGTCCAAACTGAGCCCTTGCGTGTTGAGACTCCATCTGCATGCAAGACGGCCCTTTGCAACTAAGTGTGTGAGCATGCCCAGTACGCCATTGTGTAGATCGACACACAGTACAGTCCGAATGGATGTGTATTACTAAGAGTGTGGTCATGCCCAGTGACACCTTGTGTCAGTGATGTCCCTCTGTGCATGGCCGTTGACATCCTGTATAGCCATGGTGGTCATCCAGGCAACAGATGTCCATTTTCAACGTCATGATGGATGCCTACTGAGTACACACTGGTTGACTATCTTGAAGGGTGTACTGTCTGTGGTGCGTCCCGTGTCTGTCATGTTGTTGTGGTGCTCCATAAATCTTACGTTGCCCCGATCACACCACTGCTGTGTGTTTGTCTACGTCTACCATGGGACAGTAATATGTCTGTATGCTTTCAGACTGATCACTGTCTATACAATCCCTGTCGGCATCCTTGTCAGTGCGGATGATGACACACACTTAGAAGTATGCCTCTGGGACGGCTGTGTTTAGTAATCTCGGTAGCGCGTTCTGTAAATGCGTCATGCTGTAGTGTGATAGGGTAGTTAGGTGTATGTTCGACTCCCAGCCCTGCCATGTGTGTGTGTGTGTGTGTGTGTGTGTGTGTGTGTGTGTGTGTGTGTGTGTTTGCGTGCATGCTCCCGTCCGCCTGGGGACTCAGTCTTGCTTTTAGATGCCTCACACCACAGAAATTTCCTACCGACATCTTTGCCTTCGTGGATGATGACACGCACCTAGATGTCTGCCTCTGGGACTGCTGTGTTTAGTAATCTCGGTAGCGCGCTCTGTAAATGTCTCATGCTGTAGTGTGTTAGGGTAGTTAGGTGTATGTTCGACTCCCAGCCCTGCCAAGTGTGTGTGTGTTTCCAGCTGCATGACAACAGTACATTGCTTTTACAATATTCACTGTCCATAACATTATATATATATATATATATATATATATATATATATATATATATATATATATGTATTGTTGGGATTATCACTCTTGAATGTGCTGCATTATCTGTACGTGAGCACCTTGGATGTATGTACATCTGCTATGGCTCTGTGATAGTGCACATACTGTGTGCTGTAGTGATCGTGGGTTATACTTGTGTAGTGACCGGTTATTGTGTTGCTGGGTTTTACACGGGCATTGGAAACAATGTTAGTACAGCACCTTTGAATGGTCGTATGCACATCTCGGCAACAGTCAGCAGTGGTTATTACATTGGAGTGTGAGTATGGCTCATATCCGTATGTAGTAACAGACAATTCTATGCACCTCAAGTTAACATTACAGACTCACGTTTATCCAAAGGTTGTGGTACAGATCCCAGGACTGTATATGTATACATTCACAGGTGCATGACTGGGTTGTGTTGGATGCATGGAGGGGTGTCCATGGCCAGTAATGGGGATCTCTACAGCCTGGCAAGTACGGTCTGTGACTGTCCCACAACCTCCTGTATATGGCTGACACATGCTGTACCTGTGTATATGCAGACACACACACTTACCACAAACAGCTATGGCTATCACATACACAAACCCATTGCATCACCATTGGGCCATGCAATAACCGTTGTCCCTCACACACACACACACACACACACACACACACACACACACACACACACACCTACGTGTACATTGGATGGCTCAATGACAGCTCTGGAAGTGTAACACCACACCCTGTGCATATGATGTCACCTGTGCCACCACCTGTGATGTGTAACATTGATGCAGGATCAGACTAACCTGGTGCTGATGCACACGGTGGCTTTATTCCACTGTATTGATATTAGCATGCTGTTAACACACAGTGTGTTACTTCCAGGAGTATATCAGCAGGCATGATGCATTGCAGCTATGACCATCACTGTAGCATAGTTTACAGCACTGTTAATTCTGATGATGTATTCTCCATCCATATGCTATTTCACTGATATGTGTAGTATTGGCAGCATGTGTGTCTGAGTGTGCAGTACGTGTGTGATGTGTGTAGTACACATGTATACATGCTTACAAATGCATACACGACATTACACGGGCTTCACCATTCATACACTAGCTTACTCGTTCTTCCACACGCGCACACAGGCTAACACGCACGCACACGGGCTAACACGCGCGCACACATGCTTACTCGGGCTTACTGGCATGCACGGGCGCAGACACACTGTGGGCAGGTTTGCAGGTCACATTGGTGGTATCCATGGTGTGCACAGTCAGTCTCCTGACATTCCCTAGCATAGTTCATAACACGCCTCTTCCACTGAGTACTGACAGCAAACATGTGACACTGCTCCAGTGAGGTTAGTGTTTTATACATACGCACTCATGTTGTCACCTATCTTCTACTCTAATAGTCCCCTTAACCTACACTACACTGTAGAGGCTTGGCCCATATGGCATGACATGTTATGATTCACTATCCTCAGCCTCACTTGCATCACATTGCCTACAAATGCTTCGTTACATCTCTGACAGAGCGCTTCCACACATAAGAACCAGTACGCAGTAGCCATGTTGTCTCCAGCTTGCCATTCATCTGCATGGCGTACTAACATCTAACTAAACCTACATTTTGTATGTATATTATACATATATGACTTGTTTTGAAGCGCAGCTCGTTCTCGTGGTGCTGCCCTACGCTTCCACACCAGAGATTGGGGGAGGACAACTACTGTTTTATTGATATCCAATGGACAAAGCTGCCACTGGCCTTGGACTTGGACTTGGACATTGGCATGCTTCTTTGACTGTATTCATACTGTATTTGCACTTGTCATTGCTCCTTTTAGCAACGTGCAGAATGTTAGTCGCCTAACATCCGGGTACATTTCTGCACATAACTCTGCTCTTGCTCGGACAGCTTATTGTTTCCTGTATCGCGTAATTACATCATTTGCATAGCTTTCACATACAAATGGGGTATGTTGCAAATCCCAACATTGTCCGTGCAATGTTCATGTTACAGACAGTCTTGCACGCCCCTACGGGTGTTTATTGAATATCCTGGCAGTCATCTTTCCTTGCTGTACTCTCACTCAATCCATGCACGCCAGAGGCTTTGTGTATCATGGCATAGGCTTTACTGTGTGCTATGTCTATTTGTGGTGTATGCATGGCTGTGGGTATGTCCCACTGTCATTGGTAAAGGTGATGCCCTATAGGTACTTCATGTAGACTGCTGTGCACCCTGAGGGACACATGTCTTTTGAGTCTATTAACCTTCCACATTGACTTTCACAGGGCATACGTTGTCATTCACATTTGTGGAAATACATGCTTTTGACTTGTACATGGTTTATCATTTGTCCTGACGTCTTTCTTCTCACCTGTCCACCTAGTATCACTAGTTCTGTACATTTATTTAGGACTGGTTACCTTCATACATCTCACCTGTACACATTATGGGTAAACACCCCGAGGTTTGACCTATGAATCTGTTACATTTGTCATAATAATGTGCCTTTCTGGTAGATTGCTGGCAAGGCATGACGGACTGTGCAGTTAGGTAATAATGACTGACATTTCTATTTCATGATTACTAACTCTCATAACATTCGTATTCCTGACTACGCAATTATTCTATCAATGTTCTGACTTTGTCTGGGGTATATTTAATATAGTCCCTATTTGTATTTCATGTACTATGCCTTAGTCCAGCTGTCTTATTCTGACATTTTGGCAGGTATGGTTACCATCTTGGTCGTACGCATGTCCATCCATGATAATCGCCTACATGACACTGATATAGGTCCCTAGGTCTTCCCCCAGTGGTTTACACAATATCCAGTAGATGGGTTGCACCTTTTTGGAGAATATAGGCGTGTGCTATACCCACATAGGTATATTGATCACTCCCATGGGGCGTATCTAATAGATCTGTGCCAACCAATACCTAGGCCCATTTCTGCATACCCATGATTCCCATACCTGACACCCCTCCACAGTACCCATTAGACATGTTTAATGTGAGCGATAATAAAGTGTGAGGACACTTCTGAGCACTCCCCACTCTGCGGATATCAGGTCGTACGTCATACATTCTATCGACCCATGTGTTATTACCCTTACACCTGCTACTGTTGCATGTACAGCTATATCGTAGTTGCAGTTGTGACGTCTTTTGCATCAATGACGGTCCGCCCTTCGTACGGGATCAATTTTTGGGGTCCTGCAAAGGACACCTATATTCATGTTTAACATGTAGAACTTCCAGGCCCTGTCACACTGGTATTTTTTGGGCAATGGTTTGGAAAAGCAGCGGTGTATTCTCCTTTCATGCATGTCTGTCTATCCATAATAGCCATACCGTGACCTATTTATGTACATGTGTTATATGTACAGGGACATATGTTTGTTGTGTATATATCTATTCATGTATCGTGTGTGTATAGATATATATATGTACATATATACATATGTCTGTACATTCCTCATTTCAT